>NW_027646352.1:0-600000 GCF_951394435.1 Stenella coeruleoalba | reverse complement strand
GGTTAGTGTTAGCCTACGCCTTAGGATTAGGGGACGGGTGAGGGTCAGGCTTCGGGGAAGGATTAGGGTTAGGGTTCGGTCTAGGGTTAGGGTTAGGGGACGGGGACAGGTTAGGGTCCAGGTGCGGGTACGGCAACGCTTTAGGGGGAGCGTACGTGTGTGGGCGCGGGTTAGTGTTAGCCTACGGGTTATTATTAGGGGATGGGTGAGGGTCAGGCTTTGGGGAAGGGTTACGGTTAGGGTTCGGGCTAGGGTTAGGGTTAGGGGACGGGGACGGTTTAGGGTCCAGGTGAGGGTACTGCAACGCTTTAGGGGGAGTGTACGTGTGAGGGCGCGGGTTAGTGTTAGCGTACGGGTTAGGATTAGGGGACGTGTGAGGGTCAGGCTTCAGGGAAGGGTTAGGGTTAGGGTTCCTGCTAGGGTTAGGGTTAGGGGAGGGGGACGGTTTAGGGTCCAGGTGAGGGTACGGCAACGCTTTAGGGGGAGCGCACGTGTGAGGGCGCGGGTTAGTGTTACCCTACGGGTTAAGATTAGGGGACGGGTGAGATTCAGGCTTCGGGGAAGGGTTAGGGTTAGGGTTCGGGCTAGGCTTAGGTTTAGGGGACGGGGACGGTATAGGGTCCAGGTGTGGGTACGGCAACGTTTTAGGGGGAGCGTACGTGTGAGGGCGTGGGTTAGTGTTAGCGTACGGGTAGGATTAGGGGACGGGTGAGGGTCAGGCTTCGGGGAAGTATTAGGGTTAGGGTTCGGGCTAGTGTTCGGGTTAGGGGACGGGGACGGTTTAGGGTCCAGGTGAGGGTACGGCAACGCTTTAGGGGGAGCGTACGTGTGAGGGCGCGGGTTAGTGTTAGCCTACGGGTTAGGATTAGGGGACGGGTGAGGGTCAGGCTTCGGGGAAGGGTTAGGGTTAGGGTTCGGGCTAGGGTTAGGGTTAGGGGACGGGGACGGTTTAGGGTCCAGGTGAGGGTACGGCAACGCTTTAGGGGGAGCGTACGTGTGAGGGCGCGGGTTAGTGTTAGCGTACGAGTTAGGATTCGGGGATGGGTGAGGGTCAGGCTTCGGGGAAGGGTTAGGGTTAGGGTTCGGGCTAGGGTTACGGTTAGGGAATGGGGACGGTTTAGGGTCCAGGTGAGGGTACGGCAACGCTTTAGGGGGAGCGTGCGTGTGAGGGCGCGGGTTAGTGTTAGCGTATGGGTTATGATTACGGGACGGGTGAGGGTCAGGCTTCGGGGAAGTGTTAGGGTTAGGGTTCGGGCTAGGGTTAGAGTTAGGGGACGGGAACGGTTTAGGGTCCAGGTGAGGGTACGGCAACGCTTTAGGGGGAGCGTACGTGTGAGGGCGCGGGTTAGTGTTAGCCTACGGGTTTGGATTGGGGACGGTTGAGGTTCAGGCTTCGGGGAAGGGTTATGGTTAGGGTTCGGGCTAGGGTTAGGGTTAGGGTACGGGGACGGTTTAGGGTCCAGGTGAGGGTACGGCTACGCTTTAGGGGGAGCGTACGTGTGAGGGCGCGGGTTAGTGTTAGCGTACGGGTTAGGATTAGGGGACGGGTGAGGGTCAGGCTTCGGGGAAGGGTTAGGGTTAGGGTTCGGGCTAGGGTTAGGGTTAGGGGACGGGGACGGTTTAGGGTCCAGCGGAGGGTACGGCAGCGCTTTAGGGGGAGCATACGTGTGAGGGCGAGGGTTAGTGTTAGCCTACGGGTTAGGATTAGGGGAAGGGTGAAGGTCAGGCTTCAAGGAAGTGTTAGGGTTAGGGTTCCTGCTAGGGTTAGGGTTAGGGGACGGGGACGGTTTAGGGTCCAGGTGAGGGTACGGCAACGATTTAGAGGGCGCATACGTGTGAGGGCGTGGGTTAGTGTTAGCCTACGGTTTAGGATTAGGGGACGTGTGAGGGTCAGGCTTCGGGGAAGGGTTAGGGTTAGGGTTCGGGCTAGGCTTAGGGTTAGGGGACGGGGACGGTTTAGGGTCCAGGTGAGGGTACCGCAACGTTTTAGGGGGAGCGTACGTGTGAGGGCGCGGGTTAGTGTTAGCCTAAGGTTTAGGATTAGGGGACAGGTGAGGGTCAGGCTTCGGGGAAGGGTTAGGGTTAGGGTTCGGGCTAGGGTTAGGGTTAGGGGATGGGGACGGTTTAGGGTCCAGGTGAGGGTACGGCAACGCTTTAGGGGGAGCGTACGTGTGAGGGCGCGGGTTAGTGTTAGCCTACGGATTTGGATTGGGGACGGTTGAGGTTCAGGCTTCGGGGAAGGGTTATGGTTAGGGTTCGGGCTAGGGTTAGGGTTAGGGGACGGGGACGGTTTAGGGTCCAGGTGAGGGTACGGCTACGCTTTAGGGGGAGCGTACGTGTGAGGGCGCGGGTTAGTGTTAGCGTACGGGTTAGGATTAGGGGACGTGTGAGGGTCAGGCTTCGGGGAAGTGTTAGGTTTAGGGTTCGGGATAGGGTTAGGGTTAGGGGACGGGGACGGTTTAGGATCCAGGTGAGGGTACGGCAACGCTTTAGGGGGAGCGTACGTGTGAGGGCGCGGGTTAGAGTTAGCGTATGGGTTAGGATTAGGGGACGGGTGAGGGTCAGGCTTCGGGGAAGTGTTAGGGTTAGGGTACGGGCTAGGGTTAGGGTTAGGGGACGGGGACGGTTTAGGGTCCAGGTGAGGGTACGGCAACGCTTTAGGGGGAGCGTACGTGTGAGGGGGCGGGTTAGTGTTAACCTACGGGATAGGATTAGGGGACGGGTGAGTGTCAGGCTTCGGGGAAGGGTTAGCGTTAGGGTTCGGGCTAGGGTTAGGGTTAGGGGACGGGGACGGTTTAGGGTCCAGATGAGGGAACGGCAATGCTTTAGGGGGAGCGTACGTGTGAGGGCGTTGATTAATGTTAGCCTACGGGTTAGGATTAGGGGACGGGTGAGGGTCAGGCTTCGGGGAAGGGTTAGGGTTAGGGTTCGGGCTAGGGTTAGGGTTAGGGGACGGGGACAGTTTAGGGTCCAGGGGAGGGTACGACAACGCTTTAGGGGGAGCGTACGTGTGAGGCACGGGTTAGTGTTAGCTTATGGGTTAGTATTAGGGGACGGGTGAGGGTCAGGCTTCGGGGAAGTGTTAGGGTTAGGGTACCGGCTAGGGTTCGGGTTAGGGGACGTGGACGGTTTAGGGTCCAGGTGAGGGTACGCTAACGCTTTAGGGGGAGCGTACGTGTGAGGGCACGGGTTAGTGTTAACCTACGGGATAGGATTAGGGGACGGGTGAGTGTCAGGCTTCGGGGAAGGGTTAGGGTTAGGGTTCGGGCTAGGGTTAGGGTTAGGGGACGGGGACGGTTTAGGGTACAGGTGAGGGTACGGCAACGCTTTAGGGGGAGCGTACGTGTGAGGGCGCAGGTTAGTTTTAGCGTACGGGTTAGGATTAGGGGACGGGTGAGGGTCAGGCTTCGGGGAAGGTTTAGGGTTAGGGTTCCGGCTAGGGTTACGGTTAGGGGACAGGAAGGGTTTAGGGTCCAGGTGAGGGTACGGCAACGCTTTAGGGGGAGCGTACGTGTGAGGGCGCGGGTTAGTGTTAGCGTACGGGTTAGGATTAGGGGACGGGTGAGGGTCAGGCTTCGGGGAAGGGTTAGGGTTAGGGTTCGGGCTAGGGTTAGGGTTAGGTCGACGGGGACGGTTTAGAGTCCAGGTGAGGGTACGGCAACGCTTTAGGGGGAGCGTACGTGTGAGGGCGCGGGTTAGTGTTAGCGTACGGTTTAGGATTAGGGGACGGGTGAGGGTCAGGCTTCGGGGAAGGGTTAGGGTTACGGTTCGGTCTAGGGTTAGGGTTAGGGGACGGGGACGGTTTAGGGTCCAGATGAGGGTACGGCAATGCTTTAGGTTGAGCGTACGTGTGAGGGCGTTGATTAATGTTAGCCTACGGGTTAGGATTAGGGGACGGGTGAGGGTCAGGCTTCGGGGAAGGGTTAGGGTTAGGGTTCGGGCTAGGGTTAGGGTTAGAGGACGGGGACGGTTTAGGGTCCAGGGGAGGGTACGGCAACGCTTTAGGGGGAGCGTACGTGTGAGGGCGCGGGTTAGTGTTAGCCTACGGGTTAGGATTAGGGGACGGGTGAAGGTCAGGCTTCAGGGAAGGGTTAGGGTTAGGGTTCCTGCTAGGTTTAGGTTTAGGGGACGGGGACGGTTTAGTGTCCAGGTGAGGGTACGGCAACGATTTAGAGGGAGCATACGTGTGAGGGCGCGGGTTAGCGTTAGCCTACGGTTTAGGATTAGGGGACGTGTGAGGGTCAGGCTTCGGGGAAGGTTAGGGTTAGGGTTCGGGCTAGGCTTAGGGTTAGGGGACGGGGACGGTTTAGGGTCCAGGTGAGGGTACCGCAACGTTTTACGGGGAGCGTACGTGTGAGGGTGCGGGTTAGTGTTAGCGTACGGGTTAGGATTAGGGGCCGTGTGAGGGTCAGGCTTCGGGGAAGTGTTAGGGTTCGGGCTAGGGTGAGGGTTAGGGTTAGGGGACGGTTTAGGGTCCAGGTGAGGGTACGGCAACGCTTTATGGGGAGCATACATGTGAGGGCGCGTGTTAGTGTCAGCCTACGGGTTAGGATTAGGGTACGGGTGAGGGTCAGGCTTCGGGGAAGGGTTAGGGTTAGAGTTCGGGCTAGGGTTACGGTTAGGGAATGGGGACGGTTTAGGGTCCAGGTGAGGGTACGGCAACGCTTTAGGGCGAGCGTACGTGTCTGGGCGTGGGTTAGTGTTAGCGTACCGGTTAGGATTAGGGGACGGGTGAGGGTCAGGCTTCGGGGAAGGGTTAGGGTTAGGGTTCGGGCTAGGGTTAGAGTTAGGGGACGGGAAAGGTTCAGGGTCCAGGTGAGGGTACGGCAACGCTTTAGGGGGAGCGTACGTGTGAGGGTGCGGGTTAGTGTTAGCCTACGGGTTTGGATTGGGGACGGTTGAGGTTCAGGCTTCGGGGAAGGGTTATGGTTAGGGTTCGGGCTAGGGTTAGGGTTAGGGGACGGGGACGGTTTAGGATCCAGGTGAGGGTACGGCTATGCTTTAGGGGGAGCGTACGTGTGAGGGCGCGGGTTAGTGTTAGCGTACGGGTTAGGATTAGGGGACGGGTGAGGGTCAGGCTTCGGGGAAGTGTTAGGTTTAGGGTTCGGGATAGTGTTAGGGTTAGGGGACGGGGACGGTTTAGGGTCCAGGTGAGGGTACGGCAACGCTTTAGGGGGAGCGTATGTGTGCGGGCGTGGGTTAGTGTTAGCGTATGGGTTAGGATTAGGGGACGGGTGAGGGTCAGGCTTCGGGGAAGTGTTAGGGTTAGGGTAAGGGTTAGGGTTAGAGTTAGGGGACGGGGACGGTTTAGGGTCCAGGTGAGGGTACGGCAACGCTTTAGGGGGAGCGTACATGTGAGGGTGCGGGTTAGTGTTAACCTACGGGATAGGATTAGGGGACGGGTGAGTGTCAGGCTTCGGGGAAGGGTTAGGGTTAGGGTTCGGGCTAGGATTAAGGTTAGGGGACGGGAACGGTTTAGGGTCCAGGTGAGGGTACGGCAACGCTTTAGGGGGAGCGTACGTGTGAGGGCGCGGGTTAGTGTTAGCGTACGGGTTAGGATTAGGGGACGGGTGAGGGTCAGGCTTCGGGGAAGGGTTAGGGTTAGGGTTCGGGCTAGGGTTAGGGTTAGGTCGACGGGGACGGTTTAGAGTCCAGGTGAGGGTACGGCAACGCTTTAGGGGGAGCGTACGTGTGAGGGCGCGGGTTAGTGTTAGCGTACGGTTTAGGATTAGGGGACGGGTGAGGGTCAGGCTTCGGGGAAGGGTTAGGGTTACGGTTCGGTCTAGGGTTAGGGTTAGGGGACGGGGACGGTTTAGGGTCCAGATGAGGGTACGGCAATGCTTTAGGGGGAGCGTACGTGTGAGGGCGTTGATTAAAGTTAGCCTACGGGTTAGGATTAGGGGACGGGTGAGGGTCAGGCTTCGGGGAAGGGTTAGGGTTAGGGTTCGGGCTAGGGTTAGGGTTAGGGGACGGGGACGGTTTAGGGTCCAGGGGAGGGTACGGCAATGCTTTAGGGGGAGCGTACGTGTGAGGGCGCGGGTTAGTGTTAGCCTACGGGTTAGGATTAGGGGACGGGTGAAGGTCAGGCTTCAGGGAAGGGTTAGGGTTAGGGTTCCTGCTAGGTTTAGGGTTAGGGGACGGGGACGGTTTAGTGTCCAGGTGAGGGTACGGCAACGATTTAGAGGGAGCATACGTGTGAGGGCGCGGGTTAGCGTTAGCCTACGGTTTAGGATTAGGGGACGTGTGAGGGTCAGGCTTCGGGGAAGGTTAGGGTTAGGGTTCGGGCTAGGCTTAGGGTTAGGGGACGGGGACGGTTTAGGGTCCAGGTGAGGGTACCGCAACGTTTTACGGGGAGCGTACGTGTGAGGGTGCGGGTTAGTGTTAGCGTACGGGTTAGGATTAGGGGCCGTGTGAGGGTCAGGCTTCGGGGAAGTGTTAGGGTTCGGGCTAGGGTGAGGGTTAGGGTTAGGGGACGGTTTAGGGTCCAGGTGAGGGTACGGCAACGCTTTATGGGGAGCATACATGTGAGGGCGCGTGTTAGTGTCAGCCTACGGGTTAGGATTAGGGTACGGGTGAGGGTCAGGCTTCGGGGAAGGGTTAGGGTTAGAGTTCGGGCTAGGGTTACGGTTAGGGAATGGGGACGGTTTAGGGTCCAGGTGAGGGTACGGCAACGCTTTAGGGGGAGCGTACGTGTCTGGGCGTGGGTTAGTGTTAGCGTACCGGTTAGGATTAGGGGACGGGTGAGGGTCAGGCTTCGGGGAAGGGTTAGGGTTAGGGTTCGGGCTAGGGTTAGAGTTAGGTGACGGGAACGGTTCAGGGTCCAGGTGAGGGTACGGCAACGCTTTAGGGGGAGCGTACGTGTGAGGGTGCGGGTTACTGTTAGCCTACGGGTTTGGATTGGGGACGGTTGAGGTTCAGGCTTCGGGGAAGGGTTATGGTTAGGGTTCGGGCTAGGGTTAGGGTTAGGGGACGGGGACGGTTTAGGATCCAGGTGAGGGTACGGCTATGCTTTAGGGGGAGCGTACGTGTGAGGGCGCGGGTTAGTGTTAGCGTACGGGTTAGGATTAGGGGACGGGTGAGGGTCAGGCTTCGGGGAAGTGTTAGGTTTAGGGTTCGGGATAGTGTTAGGGTTAGGGGACGGGGACGGTTTAGGGTCCAGGTGAGGGTACGGCAACGCTTTAGGGGGAGCGTACGTGTGAGGGCGTGGGTTAGTGTTAGCGTATGGGTTAGGATTAGGGGACGGGTGAGGGTCAGGCTTCGGGGAAGTGTTAGGGTTAGGGTAAGGGTTAGGGTTAGGGTTAGGGGACGGGGACGGTTTAGGGTCCAGGTGAGGGTACGGCAACGCTTTAGGGGGAGCGTACGTGTGAGGGCGCGGGTTAGTGTTAACCTACGGGATAGGATTAGGGGACGGGTGAGTGTCAGGCTTCGGGGAAGGGTTAGGGTTAGGGTTCGGGCTAGGATTAAGGTTAGGGGACGGGAACGGTTTAGGGTCCAGGTGAGGGTACGGCAACGCTTTAGGGGGAGCGTACGTGTGAGGGCGCGGGTTAGTGTTAGCGTACGGGTTAGGATTAGGGGACGGGTGAGGATCAGGCTTCGGGGAAGGGTTAGGGTTACGGTTCGGGCTAGGGTTAGGGTTAGGAGACGGGGACGGTTTAGGGTCCAGATGAGGGTACGGCAATGCTTTAGGGGGAGTGTACGTGTGAGGGCGTTGATTAATGTTAGCCTACGGGTTAGGATTAGGGGACGGGTGAGGGTCAGGCTTCGGGAAGGGTTAGGGTTAGGGTTCGGGCTAGGGTTAGGGTTAGGGGACGGGGACGGTTTAGGGTCCAGGGGAGGGTATGGCAACGCTTTAGGGGGAGCGTACGTGTGAGGGCGCGGGTTAGTGTTAGCCTACGGGTTAGGATTAGGGGACGGGTGAAGGTCAGGCTTCAGGGAAGGGTTAGGGTTAGGGTTCCTGCTAGGTTTAGGGTTAGGGGACGGGGACGGTTTAGTGTCCAGGTGAGGGTACGGCAACGATTTAGAGGGAGCATACGTGTGAGGGCGCGGGTTAGCGTTAGCCTACGGTTTAGGATTAGGGGACGTGTGAGGGTCAGGCTTCGGGGAAGGTTAGGGTTAGGGTTCGGGCTAGGCTTAGGGTTAGGGGACGGGGACGGTTTAGGGTCCAGGTGAGGGTACCGCAACGTTTTACGGGAAGCGTACGTGTGAGGGTGCGGGTTAGTGTTAGCGTACGGGTTAGGATTAGGGGCCGTGTGAGGGTCAGGCTTCGGGGAAGTGTTAGGGTTCGGGCTAGGGTGAGGGTTAGGGTTAGGGGACGGTTTAGGGTCCAGGTGAGGGTACGGCAACGCTTTATGGGGAGCATACATGTGAGGGCGCGTGTTAGTGTCAGCCTACGGGTTAGGATTAGGGTACGGGTGAGGGTCAGGCTTCGGGGAAGGGTTAGGGTTAGAGTTCGGGCTAGGGTTACGGTTAGGGAATGGGGACGGTTTAGGGTCCAGGTGAGGGTACGGCAACGCTTTAGGGGGAGTGTACGTGTCTGGGCGTGGGTTAGTGTTAGCGTACCGGTTAGGATTAGGGGACGGGTGAGGGTCAGGCTTCGGGGAAGGGTTAGGGTTAGGGTTCGGGCTAGGGTTAGAGTTAGGTGACGGGAACAGTTCAGGGTCCAGGTGAGGGTACGGCAACGCTTTAGGGGGAGCGTACGTGTGAGGGTGCGGGTTACTGTTAGCCTACGGGTTTGGATTGGGGACGGTTGAGGTTCAGGCTTCGGGGAAGGGTTATGGTTAGGGTTCGGGCTAGGGTTAGGGTTAGGGGACGGGGACGGTTTAGGATCCAGGTGAGGGTACGGCTATGCTTTAGGGGGAGCGTACGTGTGAGGGCGCGGGTTAGTGTTAGCGTACGGGTTAGGATTAGGGGACGGGTGAGGGTCAGGCTTCGGGGAAGTGTTAGGTTTAGGGTTCGGGATAGTGTTAGGGTTAGGGGACGGGGACGGTTTAGGGTCCAGGTGAGGGTACGGCAACGCTTTAGGGGGAGCGTACGTGTGAGTGCGTGGGTTAGTGTTAGCGTATGGGTTAGGATTAGGGGACGGGTGAGGGTCAGGCTTCGGGGAAGTGTTAGGGTTAGGGTAAGGGTTAGGGTTAGGGGACGGGGACGGTTTAGGGTCCAGGTGAGGGTACGGCAACGCTTTAGGGGGAGCGTACGTGTGAGGGCGCGGGTTAGTGTTAACCTACGGGATAGGATTAGGGGACGGGTGAGTGTCAGGCTTCGGGGAAGGGTTAGGGTTAGGGTTCGGGCTAGGATTAAGGTTAGGGGACGGGAACGGTTTAGGGTCCAGGTGAGGGTACGGCAACGCTTTAGGGGGAGCGTACGTGTGAGGGCGCAGGTTAGTGTTAGCGTACGGGTTAGGATTAGGGGACGGGTGAGGGTCAGGCTTCGGGGAAGGTTTAGGGTTAGGGTTCGGGCTAGGGTTACGGTTAGGGGACGGAGACGGTTTAGGGTCCAGGTGAGGGTACGGCAACGCTTTAGGGGGAGCGTACGTGTGAGGGCGCGGGTTAGTGTTAGCGTACGGGTTAGGATTAGGGGACGGGTGAGGATCAGGCTTCGGGGAAGGGTTAGGGTTACGGTTCGGGCTAGGGTTAGGGTTAGGAGACGGGGACGGTTTAGGGTCCAGATGAGGGTACGGCAATGCTTTAGGGGGAGTGTACGTGTGAGGGCGTTGATTAATGTTAGCCTACGGGTTAGGATTAGGGGACGGGTGAGGGTCAGGCTTCGGGGAAGGGTTAGGGTTAGGGTTCGGGCTAGGGTTAGGGTTAGGGGACGGGGACGGTTTAGGGTCCAGGGGAGGGTATGGCAACGCTTTAGGGGGAGCGTACGTGTGAGGGCGCGGGTTAGTGTTAGCCTACGGGTTAGGATTAGGGGACGGGTGAAGGTCAGGCTTCAGGGAAGTGTTAGGTTTAGGGTTCCTGCTAGGGTTAGGGTTAGGGGACGGGGACGGTTTAGGGTCCAGGTGAGGGTACGGCAACGCTTTTGGGGGAGCGTACGTGTGAGGGCGCGGGTTAGTGTTAGCGTACGAGTTAGGATTAGGGGACGGGTGAGTGTCAGGCTTCGGGGAAGGGTTAGGGTTAGGGTTCGGGCTAGGCTTAGGGTTAGGGGACGGGGACGGTTTAGGGTCCAGGTGAGGGTACCGCAACGTTTTAGGGGGAGCGTACGTGTGAGGGCGCGGGTTAGTGTTAGCCTACGCCATAGGATTAGGGGACGGGTGAGGGTCAGGCTTCGGGGAAGGGTTAGGGTTAGGGTTCGGGCTAGGGTTACGGTTACGGGACAGGGACGGTTTAGGGTCTAGGTGAGGGTACGGCAACGCTTTAGGGGGAGCGTACGTGTGAGGGCGCGGCTTAGTGTTAGCCTACGCCTTAGGAATAGGGGACGGGTGAGGGTCAGGCTTCGGGGAAGTGTTAGGGTTAGGGTTTGGGCTAGGGTTAGGGTTAGGGGACGGGCACAGGTTAGGCCCAGGTGCGGGTACGGCAACGGTTTAGGGGGAGCGTACGTGTGGTAGCGCGGGTTAGTGTTAGCGTACGGGTTAGAATTAGGTGACGGGTGAGGGTCAGGCTTTGGGGAAGGGGTAGGGTTAGGGTTCGGGCTAGGGTTAGGGTTAGGGGACGGGGACGGTTTAGGGTCCAGGTTGGGTACGGCAACGCTTTAGGGGGAGCGTACGTGTCAGGGCGCGGGTTAGTGTTAGCGTACGAGTTAGGATTCGGGGACGGGAGAGGGTCAGGCTTCGGGGAAGGGTTAGGGTTAGGGTTCGGGCTAGGGTTACGGTTAGGGGATGGGGACGGTTTAGGGTCAAGGTGAGGGTACGTCAACGCTTTAGGGGGAGCGTACGTGTGAGGGCGCGTGTTAGTGTTAGCCTACGGGTTAGGATTAGGGGATGGGTGAGGGTCAGGCTTCGGGGAAGTGTTAGGGTTAGGGTTCGGGCTAGGGTTAGGGTTAGGGGACGGGGACGGTTTAGGGTCCAGGTGAGGGTACGGCAACGCTCTAGGGTGAGCGTACTTGTGAGGGCGCAGGTTAGTGTTAGCGTACGAGTTAGGATTCGGGAACGGGTGAGGGACAGGCTTCGGGGAAGGGTTAGGGTTAGGGTTCGGGCTAGGGTTACGGTTAGGGGATGCTGACGGTTTAGGGTCCAGGTGAGGGTACGGCAACGCTTTAGGGGGGGCGTACGTGTGAGGGCGCGTGTTAGTGTTAGCCTACGGGTTAGGATTAGGGGATGGGTGAGGGTCAGGCTTCAGGGAAGTGTTAGGGTTAGGGTTCGGGCTAGGGTTAGGGTTAGGGGACGGGGACGGTTTAGGGTCCAGGTGAGGGTACGGCAAAGCTTTAGGGGTAGCATACCTGTGAGGGTGCGGGTTAGTGTTAGCGTACGGGTTAGGATTAGGGGACGGGTGAGGGTCAGGCTTCGTGGAAGGGTTAGGGTTAGGGTTCGGGCTAGGGTTAGGGTTAAGGGATGGGGACGGTTTAGGGTCCAGGTGAGGGTACGGCAAGGCTTTAGGGGTAGCGTACGTGTGAGGGCGCGGGTTAGTGTTGGCGTATGGGTTAGGATTAGGAGACGGGTGAGGGTCAGCTTCGGGGAAGGTTTAGGGTTAGGGATCGGGCTAGGTTTAGGGTTAGGGGACGGGGACGGTTTAGGGTCCAGGTGAGGGTACGGCAACGCTTTAGGGGGAGTGTACGTGTGAGGGCGCGGGTTAGTGTTAGCCTACGGGTTAGGATTAGGGGACGGGTGAGGGTCAGGCTTCGGGGAAGGGTTAGGGTTAGGGTTCGGGCTAGGGTTAGGGTTAGGGGACGGGGACGGTTTAGGGTCCAGGTGAGGGTACGGCAACGCTTTAGGGGGAGCGCACGTGTGAGGGCGCGGGTTAGTGTTACCCTACGGGTTAAGATTAGGGGACGGGTGAGGGTCAGGCTTCGGGGAAGGGTTAGGGTTAGGGTTCGGGCTAGGCTTAGGTTTAGGGGACGGGAACGGTTTAGGGTCCAGGTGAGGGTACGGCAACGCTTTAGGGGGAGCGTACGTGTGAGGGCGCGGGTTAGTGTTAGCCTACGGGTTTGGATTGGGGACGGTTGAGGTTCAGGCTTTGGGGAAGGTTTATGGTTAGGGTTCGGGCTAGGGTTAGGGTAAGGGGACGGGGACGGTTTAGGGTCCAGGTGAGGGTACGGCAACGCTTTAGGGGGAGCGTACGAGTGAGGGCGCGGGTTAGTGTTATCGTACGGGTAAGGATTAGTGGACGGGTGAGGGTCAGGCTTCGGGGAAGAGTTAGGGTTAGGGTTCGGGCTAGGGTTACGGTTAGGGGACGGGGACGGTTTAGGGTCCAGGTGAGGGTACGGCAACGCTTTAGGGGGAGCGTACGTGTGAGGGCGCGGGTTAGTGTTAGCCTACGCCTTAGGATTAGGGGACGGGTGAGGGTCAGGCTTCGGGGAAGGGTTAGGTTTAGGGTTCGGGCTAGGGTTAGGGTTAGGGGACGGGCACAGGTTAGGCCCAGGTGCGGGTACGGCAACGCTTTAGTGGGAGCGTACGTTTGAGGGCGCGTGTTAGTGTTAGCGTACGGGTTAGAATTAGGGGACGGGTGAGGGTCAGGCTTCGGGGAAGGGTTAGGGTTAGGGTTCGGTCTAGGGTTAGGGTTAGGGGACGGGGACGGTTTAGGGTCCAGGTTGGGTACGGCAACGCTTTAGGGGGAGCGTACGTGTGAGGGCGTGGGTTAGTGTTAGCGTACGAGTTTGGATTCGGGGACGGGTGAGGGTCAGGCTTCGGGGAAGGGTTAGGGTTAGGGTTCGGGTTAGGGTTACGGTTAGGGGATGGGGACGGTTTAGGGTCCAGGTGAGGGTACGGCAACGCTTTAGGAGGAGAGTACGTGTGAGGGCGCGTGATAGTGTTAGCCTACGGGTTAGGATTAGGGGATGGGTGAGGGTCAGGCTTCGGGGAAGTGTTAGGGTTAGGGTTCGGGCTAGGGTTAGGGTTAGGGGACGGGGACGGTTTAGGGTCCAGGTGAGGGTACGGCAACGCTTTCGGGGGAGCGTACGTGTGAGGGCGCGGGTTAGTGTTAGCGTACGGGTTAGGATTAGGTGACGGTTGAGGGTCAGTCTTGTGGGAAGGGTTAGGGTTAGGGTTCGGGCTAGGGTTAGGGTTAGGGGACGGGGACGGTTTAGGGTCCAGGTGAGGGTACGGCAACGCTTTAGGGGGAGCGTACATGTGAGGGCGCGGGTTAGTGTTAGTGTACGGGTTAGGATTAGGGGACGGGTGAGGTTCAGGCTTCGGTGAAGGGTTAGGGTTAGAGTTCGGGCTAGGGTTAGGGTAGGGGACGGGGACGGTTTAGGGTCCAGGTGAGGGTACGGCAACAATTTAGGGGGAGCGTACGTGTGAGGGCGCGGGTTAGTGTTAGCCTACGCCTTAGGATTAGGGGACGGGTGAGGGTCAGGCTTCGGGGAAGGGTTAGGGTTAGGCATCGGGCTAGGGTTAAGGTTAGGGGACGGCGACGGTTTAGGGTCCAGGTGAGGGTATGGCAACGTTTTAGGGGGAGTGTACGTGTGAGGGCGTGGGTTAGTGTTAGCGTACGGGTTAGGATTAGGGGACGGGTGAGGGTCAGGCTTCGGGGAAGAATTAGGGTTAGGGTTTGGGCTAGGGTTCGGGTTAGCGGACGGGGACGGTTTAGGGTCCAAGTGAGGGTACGGCAACACTTTAGGGGGAGCGTACGTGTGAGGGCGCGGGTTAGTGTTAGCGAACGGGTTAGGATTAGGGGACGGGTGAGGGTCAGGCTTCGGGGAAGGGTTAGGGTTAGGGATCGGGCTAGGGTTAGGGTTAGGGGACGGGGACGGGTTAGGGTCTAGGTGCGGGTTCGGCAACGCTTTAGGGAGAGCGTACGTGTGAGGGCGCGGGTTAGTGTTAGCGTACGGGTTAGGATTAGGGGACGGGTGAGGGTCAGGCTTCGGGGAAGGGTTAGGGTTAGGATTCGGGCTAGGGTTAGGGTTAGGGGACTGGGAACGGTTTAGCGTCCTGGTGAGGGTACGGCAACGCTTTAGGGGGAGCGTACGTGTGAGGACGCGGGTTAGTGTTAGCCTATGGCTTAGGATTAGGTGACGGGTGAGGGTCAGGCTTCAGGGAAGGGTTAAGGATCGGCTTTGGGCTAGGCTTAGGATTAGGGGACGGGGACGGTTTAGGGTCCAGGTGAGGGTACGGCAACGCTTTAGGGGGAGCGTACGTGTGAGTGCGCGGGTTAGTGTTAGCGTACGGGTTAGGATTAGGGGACGGGTGAGGGTCAGGCTTCGGGGAAGGGTTAGGGTTAGGGTTCGGGCTAGGGTTAGGGGACGGTTTAGGGTCCAGCTGAGGGTACGGCAACGCTTTAGGGGGAGCGTACGTGTGAGGGCGCAGGTTAGTGTTAGCCTACGGGTTAGGATTAGGGGACGTGTGAGGGTCAGGAGTCGGGGAAGAGTTAGGGTTAGGGTTCGGGCTAGGGTTAGGGTTAGAGGACGGGGACGGTTTAGGGTCCAGGTGAGGGTACGGCAACGCTTTAGGGGGAGCGTACGTGTGAGGGCGCAGGTTAGTGTTAGCCTACGGGTTAGGATTAGGAGACGGGTGAGGGTCAGGCTTCGGGGAAGCGTTAGGGATAGGCTTCGAGCTAGGCTTAGGGTTAGGGGACAGGGACGGTTTAGGGTCCAGGTGAGGGTACGGCAACGCTTTTGGGGGAGCGTACGTGTGAGGGCGCGGGTTAGTGTTTGCGTACTGGTTAGGATTAGGGGACGGGTGAGGGTCAGGCTTCGGGGAAGGGTTAGGGTTAGGGTTCGTGCTAGGGTTACGGTTAGGGGACGGGGACGGTTTAGGGTCCAGGTGAGGGTACGGCAACGCTTTAGGGGGAGCGTACGTGTGAGGGCGCGGGTTAGTGTTAGCCTACGGGTTAGGATTAGGGGACGGGTGAGGGTCAGGTTTCGGGGAAGGGTTAGGGATAGGGTTCGGGCTAGGGATAGGGTTAGGGGACGGGGAAGGTTTAGGGTCCAGGTGAGGGTACGGCAACGCTTTAGGGGGAGCGTACGTGTGAGGGAGCGGGTTAGTGTTAGCGTACGGGTTAGGATTAGGGGACGGTTGAGGGTCAGTCTTGTGGGAAGGGTTAGGGTTAGGGTTCGGGCTAGGGTTAGGGTTAGGGGACGGGGACGGTTTAGGGTCCAGGTGAGGGTACGGCAACGCTTTAGGGGGAGCGTACATGTGAGGGCGCGGGTTAGTGTTAGTGTACGGGTTAGGATTAGGGGACGGGTGAGGTTCAGGCTTCGGTGAAGGGTTAGGGTTAGGGTTCGGGCTAGGGTTAGGGTTAGGGGACGGGGACGGTTTAGGGTCCAGGTGAGGGTACGGCAACAATTTAGGGGGAGCGTACGTGTGAGGGCGCGGGTTAGTGTTAGCCTACGCCTTAGGATTAGGGGACGGGTGAGGGTCAGGCTTCGGGGAAGGGTTAGGGTTAGGCATCGGGCTAGGGTTAAGGTTAGGGGACGGCGACGGTTTAGGGTCCAGGTGAGGGTACGGCAACGTTTTAGGGGGAGTGTACGTGTGAGGGCGTGGGTTAGTGTTAGCGTACGGGTTAGGATTAGGGGACAGGTGAGGGTCAGGCTTCGGGGAAGAATTAGGGTTAGGGTTTGGGCTAGGGTTCGGGTTAGGGGACGGGGACGGTTTAGGGTCCAGGTGAGGGTACGGCAACGTTTTAGGGGGAGCGAACGTGTGAGGGCGCGGGTTAGTATTAGCCTACGGGTTAGGATTAGGGGACGGGTGAGGGTCAGGCTTCGGGGAAGTGTTAGGGTTAGGGTTCGGGCTAGGGTTAGGGGACGGTTTAGGGTCCAGGTGAGGGTACGGCAACACTTTAGGGTGAGCGTACGTGTGAGGGCGCGGGTTAGTGTTAGCCTGCGGGTTAGGATTAGGGGACGGGTGAGGGTCAGGCTTCGGGGAAGGGTTAGGGTTAGGGTTCGGCCTAGGGTTAGGGTTAGGGGTCGGGGACGGTTTAGGGTCCAGGTGAGGGTACGGCAACGCTTTAGGGGGAGTGTATGTGTGAGGGCGCAGGTTAGTGTCAGCCTACGGGTTAGGATTAGGGGACGGGTGAGGGTCAGGTTTCGGGGAAGGGTTAGGGTTAGGGTTCGGGCTAGGGTTAGGGTTAGAAAACGGGGAAGGTTTAGGGTCCAGGTGAGTGTACGGCAACGCTTTAGGGGGTGCGTACGTGTGAGGGCGCGGGTTAGGGTTAGCGTACGGGTTAGGATTAGGGGACGGGTGAGGGTCAGGCTTGTGGGAAGGGTTAGGGTTAGGGTTCGGCCTAGGGTTAGGGTTAGGGGACCGGGACGGTTTAGGGTCCAGATGAGGGTACGGCAACGCTTAAGGGGGAGCGTACGTGTGAGGGTGCGGGTTAGTGTTAGCGTACGTGTTAGGATTAGGTGACGGGTGAGGTTCAGGCTTCGGTGAAGGGTTAGGGTTAGGGTTCGGGCTAGGGTTAGGGTTAGGGGACGGGGACGGTTTAGGGTCCAGGTGAGGGTACGGCAACACTTTAGGGGGAGCGTACGTGTGAGGGCGCGGGTTAGTGTTAGCCTACGCCTTAGGATTAGGGGACGGGTGAGGGTCAGGCTTCGGGGAAGGGTTAGGGTTAGGGATCGGGCTAGGGTTAGGGTTAGGGTACGGGGACGGGTTAGGGTCCAGGTGCGGGTTCGGCAACGCTTTAGGGGGAGCGTACGTGTGAGGGCGCGGGTTAGTGTTAGTGTACGGGTTAGGATTAGGGGACGGGTGAGGGTCAGGCTTCGGAAAAGGGTTAGGGTTAGGATTCGGGCTAGGGTTAGGGTTAGGGGACTGGGACGGTTTAGCGTCCAGGTGAGGGTACGGAAACGCTTTAAGGGGAGCGTACGTGTGAGGACGCGGGTTAGTGTTAGCCTACAGGTTAGGATTAGGGGACGGGTGAGGGTCAGGAGTCGGGGAAGGGTTAAGGATAGGCCTTGGGCTAGGCTTAGGGTTAGGGGACGGGGACGGTTTAGGGTCCAGGTGAGGGTACGGCAACGCTTTAGGGGGAGCGTACGTGTGAGGGCGCGGGTTAGTTTTACCCTACAGGTTAGGATTAGGGGACGGGTGAGGGTCAGGCTTGGGGGAAGGGTTAGGGTTAGGGTTCGGGCTAGGGTTAGGGTTACGGGACGGGGAAGGTTTAGGGTCCAGGTGAGGGTACGGCAACGCTTTAGTGGGAGCTTACATGTGAAGGCGCGGGTTAGTGATAGCGTACGGGTTAGGATTAGGGGACGGGTGAGGGTCAGGCTTCGGGGAAGTGTTAGGGTTAGGGTTCGGGCTAGGGTTAGGGTTAGGGGACGGGGATGGTTTAGGGTCCAGGTGAGGATACGGCAATGCTTTAGTGGGGGCGTACGTGTGAGGGCGCGGGTTAGTGTTAGCCTACAAGTTAGGATTAGGGGACGGGTGAGGGTCAGGCTTCGGGGAAGGGTTAGGGTTAGGGTTCGGGCTAGTGTTAGGGTTAGGGCACGGGGACGGTTTAGGGTCCAGGTGAGCGTACGGCAACGCTTTAGGGGGAGCGTATGTGTGAGGGCACGGGTTAGTGTTAGCCTACGGGTTAGGATTAGGGGACGGGTGAGGGTCAGGGTTCGGGGAAGGGTTAGGTTTAGGGTTCGGGCTAGGGTTAGGGGACGGTTTAGGGTCCAGGTGAGGGTACGGCAACGCTTTAGGGGGAGCGTACGTGTGAGGGCATGGGTTAGTGTTAGCCTACGGGTTAGGATTAGGAGACGGGTGAGTGTCAGGCTTCGGGGAAGGGTTAGGGATAGGCTTCGGGCTAGGCTTAGGGTTAGGGGACGGGAACGGTTTAGGATCCAGGTGAGGGTACGGCAACGCTTTTAGGGGAGCGTACGTGTGAGGGCGCGGGTTAGTGTTTGCGTACTCGTTAGGATTAGGGGACGGGTGAGGGTCAGGCTTCGGGGAAGGGTTAGGGTTAGGGTTCGGGCTAGGGTTAGGGTTAGGGGACGGGGACGGTTCAGGGTCCAGGTGAGGGTACGGCAACGCTTTAGGGGGAGCGTACGTGTGAGGGCGCGGGTTAGTGTTAGCGTACGGGTTAGTATTAGGGGACGGGTGAGGGTCAGGCTTCGGGGAAGGGTTAGGGTTAGGGTTCGGGCTAGGGTTAGGGTTAGGGGACGGGGACGGTTTAGGGCCCAGGTGAGAGTACAGCAACGCTTTAGGGGGAGCGTACGTGTGAGGGCGTGGGGTAGTGTTAGCGTACGTGTTAGGATTAGGGGACGGGTGAGGGTCAGGCTTCGGGGAAGGGCTAGGGTTAGGGTTCGGGGTAGGGTTAGGGTTAGGGGACGGGGACGGTTTAGGGTCCAGGTGAGGGTACGGCAGCGCTTTAGGGGGAGCGTACGTGTGAGGGTGCGGGTTAGTGTTAGCGTACGGGTTACGATTAGGGGACGGGTGAGGGTCAGGCTTCGGGGAAGGGTTAGGGTTAGGGTTCGGGCTAGGGTTAGGGTTAGGGGACGGGGACGGTTTAGGGTCCAGGTGAGGGTACGGCAACGCTTTAGGGGGAGCGTACGTGTGAGGGCACGGGTTAGTTTTAGCGTACGGGTTAAGAATAGGGGACGGGTGAGGGTCAGGCTTCGGGGAAGGGTTAGGGTTAGGGTTCGGGCTAGGGTTAGGGTTAGGGGACTGGGACGGTTTAGGGTCCAGGTGAGGATACGGCAATGCTTTAGCGGTGGCGTACGTGTGAGGACGCGGGTTAGTGTTAGCCTACGGGTTAGGATTAGGGGACGGGTGAGGGTCAGGCTTCGGGGAAGCGTTAGGGTTAGGGTTCCGGCTAGGGTTAGGGGAAGGTTTAGGATCCAGGTGAGGGTACGGCAACAATTTAGGGGGAGCGTACGTGTGATGGCGAGGGTTAGTGTTAGCCTACTGGTTAGGATTAGGGGACGGGTGAGGGTCAGGCTTCGGGGAAGGTTTAGGGTTAGGGTTCGGGCTAGGGTTAGGGTTAGGGAACGGGGATGGTTTAGGGTCCAGGGGAGGGTACGGCATCGCTTTAGGGGGAGTGTACGTGTGAGGAGGCGGGTTAGTGTTAGCGTACGGGTTAGGATTAGGGGACGGGTGAGGGTCAGGCTTCGGGGAAGGGTTAGGGTTAGGGTTCGGGCTAGGGTTAGGGTTAGGGGATGGGGACGGTTTAGGGTCCAGGTGAGGGTACGGCAATGCTTTAGGGGGAGCGTATGTGTGAGGGCGCGGGTTAGTGTTAGCCTACGGGTTAGAATTAGGGGACGTGTGAGGGTCAGGCTTCGGGGAAGGGTTAGGGTTAGGCTTCGGGCTAGGCTTAGGGTTAAGGGACGGGGACGGTTTAGGGTCCAGGTGAGGGTACGGCAACGCTTTAGGGGGAGCGTACGTGTGAGGGCGCGGGTTAGTGTTAGCGTACGGTTTAGGATTAGGGGACGGGTGAGGGTCAGGCTTCGGGGAAGGGTTAGGGTTAGGGTTCGGGCTAGGGTTAGGGTTAGGGGACGGGGAAGGTTTAGGGTCCAGGTGAGGGTACGGCAACGCTTTAGGGGGAGCGTACGAGTGAGGGCGCAGGTTAGTGTTAGCATACGGGTTAGGATTAGGGGACATGTGAGGGTCAGGCTTCGGGGAAGGGTTAGAGTTAGGGTTCGGGCTAGGGTTAGGGTTAGGGGACGGGGACGGTTTAGGGTCCACGTGAGGGTACGGCAACACTTTAGGGGGAGCATACGTGTGAGGGCAGGGTTAGTGTTAGCGTACGGGTTAGGATTAGGGGACGGGTGAGGGTCAGGCTTAGGGGAAGGGTTAGGGTTAGTGTTCGGGCTAGGGTTAGGGTTATGGGACGGAGACGGTTTAGGGTCCAGGTGAGGGTACGGTAACGCTTTAGGGGGAGCGTACGTATGAGGGCGCGGGTTAGTGTTAGCCTACGGTTTAGGATTAGGGGACGGGTGAGTGTCAGGCTTCGGAGAGGGGTTAGGGTTAGGGTTCGGGCTAGGGTTAGGCTTAGGGGACGGGGAAGGTTTAGGGTCCAGGTGAGGGTACGGCTACGCTTCAGGGGGAGCGTACGAGTGAGGGCGAGGGTTAGTGTTAGCGTACGGGTTACGATTAGGGGACGGGTGAGGGTCAGGAGTCGGGGAAGGGTTAGGGTTAGGGTTCAGGCTAGGGTTAGGGTTAGGGGACGGGGACGGTTCAGAGTCCAGGTGAGGGTATGGCAACGCTTTAGGGGGAGCGTACGTGTGAGGGCGCGGGTTAGTGTTAGCGTACGGTTTAGGATTAGGGGACGGGTGAGGGTCAGGCTTCGGGGAAGGGTTAGGGTTAGGGTTCGGGCTAGGGTTAGGGTTAGGTGACGGGGACGGTTTAGGGTCCAGGTGAGAGTACGGCAACGCTTTAGGGGGAGCGTACGTGTGAGGGCGTGGGATAGTGTTAGCGTACGGGTTAGGATTAGGGGACGGGTGAGGGTCAGGCTTCGGGGAAGGGCTAGGGTTAGCGTCCGGGCTAGGGTTAGGGTTAGGGGACGGGGACCGTTTAGGGTCCAGGTGAGGGTACGGCAGCGCTTTAGGGGTAGCGTACGTGTGAGGGTGCGGTTTAGTGTTAGCGTACGGGTTACGATTAGGGGACGGGTGAGGGTCAGGCTTCGGGGAAGGGTTAGGGTTAGGGTTCGGGCTAGGGTTAGGGTTAGGGGACGGGGACGGTTTAGGGTCCAGGTGAGGGTACGGCAACGCTTTAGGGGGAGCGTACGTGTGAGGGCACGGGTTAGTGTTAGCGTACGGGTTAGGAATAGGGGACGGGTGAGGGTCAGGCTTCGGGGAAGGGTTAGGGTTAGTGTTCGGGCTAGGGTTAGGGTTAGGGGACTGGGACGGTTTAGGGTCCAGGTGAGGATACGGCAATGCTTTAGGGGGGGAGTACGTGTGAGGGCGCGGGTTAGTGTTAGCCTACGGGTTAGGATTAGGGGACGGGTGAGGGTCAGGCTTCGGGGAAACGTTAGGGTTAGGGTTCCGGCTAGGGTTAGGGGAAGGTTTAGGGTCCAGGTGAGGGTACGGCAACGCTTCAGGGGGAGCGTACGTGTGAGGGCACGGGTTAGTGTTAGCGTACGGGTTAGGAATAGGGGACGGGTGAGGGTCAGGCTTCGGGGAAGGTTTAGGGTTAGGGTTCGGGCTAAGGTTAGGGTTAGGGGACTGGGACGGTTTAGGATCCAGGTGAGGATACGGCAATGCTTTAGGGGGGGCGTACGTGTGAGGGCGCGGGTTAGTGTTAGCCTACGGGTTAGGATTAGGGGACGGGTGAGGGTCAGGCTTCGGGGAAGGGTTAGGGTTAGGGTTCGGGCTAGGGTTAGGGTTAGGGCACGCGGACGGTTTAGGGTCCAGGTGAGCGTACGGCAACGCTTTAGGGTTAGCGTACGTGTGAGGGCGCGGGTTAGTGTTAGCCTACGGGTTAGGATTAGGGGACGGGTGAGGGTCAGGCTTCGGGGAAGGGTTAGGGTTAGGGTTCGGGCTAGGGTTAGGGGACGTTTTAGGGTCCAGGCGAGGGTAAGGCAACACATTAGGGGGAGCGTACGTGTGAGGGCGCGGGTTAGTGTTAGCCTCCGGGTTAGGATTAGGGGACGGGTGAGGGTCAGGCTTCGGGGAAGGGTTAGGGTTAGGGTTCGGGCTAGGGTTAGGGTTAGGGGACGGGGACGGTTTAGGGTCCAGGTGAGGGTACGGCAACGCTTTATGGGGAGCGTACGTGTGAGGGCCCGGGTTAGTGTTAACCTACGGGTTAGGATTAGGGGACGTGTGAGGGTCAGGAGTCGGGGAAGTCTTAGGGTTAGGGTTCGGGCTAGGGTTAGGGTTAGAGGACGGGAACGGTTTAGGGTCCAGGTGAGGGTACGGCAACGCTTTAGGTGGAGCGTACGTGTGAGGGCGCAGGTTAGTGTTAGCCTACGGGTTAGGATTAGGGGACGGGTGAGGGTCAGACTTCGGGGAAGGGTTAGGGATAGGCTTCGGGCTAGGGTTAGGGTTAGGGGACGGGGACGGTTTAGGGTCCAGGTGAGGGTACGGCAACGCTTTAGGGGGAGCGTACGTGTGAGGGCGTGGGGTAGTGTTAGCGTACGGGTTAGGATTAGGGGACGGGTGAGGGTCAGGCTTCGGGGAAGGGCTAGGGTTAGGGTTCGGGCTAGGGTTAGGGTTAGGGGACGGGGACGGTTTAGGGTCCAGGTGAGGGTACAGCAGCGCTTTAGGGGGAGCGTACGTGTGAGGGTGCGCGTTAGTGTTAGCGTATGGGGTAGGATTAGGGGACGGGTGAGGGTCAGGCTTCGGGGAAGGGTTAGGGTTAGGGTTCGGGCTTGGGTTAGGTTTAGGGGACGGGGACGGTTTAGGGTCCAGGTGAGGGTACGGCAACGCTTTATGGGGAGCGTACGTGTGAGGGCGCGGGTTAGTGTTAGCCTACGGGTTAGGATTAGGGGACGGGTGAGGGTCAGGTGTAGGGGAAGTGTTAGGGTTAGGGTTCGGGCTAGGGTTAGGGTTAGAGGACGGGGGCGGTTTAGGGTCCAGGTGAGGGTACGGCAACGCTTTAGGGGGAGCGTACATGTGAGGGCGCAGGTTAGTGTTAGCCTACGGGCTAGGATTAGGGGACGGGTGAGGGTCAGGCTTCGGGGAAGGGTTAGGGATAGGCTTCGGGCTAGGCTTAGGGTTAGGGGACGGGGACGGTTTAGGGTCCAGGTGAGGGTACGGCAACGCTTTAGGGGGAGCGTACGTGTGAGGGCGCGGGTTAGTGTTAGCGTACGGGTTAGGATTAGTGGACGGTTGAGGGTTAGGCTTGGGGGAAGTGTTAGGGTTAGGGTTCGGGCGAGGGTTAGGGTTAGGGGACTGGGACGGTTTAGGGTCCACGTGAGTGTACGGCAACGCTTTAGGGGGAGCGTACGTGTGAGGGCGCGGGTTAGTGTTAGTGTACGGGTTAGGATTAGGGGATGGGTGATGGTCAGGCTTCGGGGAAGGGTTAGGGTTAGGGATCGGGCTAGGGTTAGGGTTAGGGGATGGGGACGGTTTCGGGTTCAGGTGAGGGTACGGAAACGCTTTATGGGGAGCGTACGTCTGAGGGCGCGGGTTAGTGTTAGCCTACGGGTTAGGATTAGGGGACGGGTTAGGGTCAGGCTTCGGGGAAGGGTTAGGGTTAGGGTTCGGGCTAGGGTTAGGGGACGGTTTAGGGTCCAGGTGAGGGTACGACAACGCTTTAGGGAGAGCGTACGTGTGAGGGCGTGGGTTAGTGTTAGCGAACGGGTTAGGATTAGGGGACGTGTGAGGGTCAGGCTTCGGGGAAGGGTTAGGGTTCGGGCTAGGGTTAGGGTTAGGGGACGGGGACGGTTTAGGGTCCAGGTGAGGGTACGGCAACGCTTTAGGTGGAGCATACGTGTGAGGGTGCGGGTTAGTGTTAGCGTACGGGTTAGAATTAGGGGACGGGTGAGGGTCAGGCTTCGGGGAAGGGTTAGGTTTAGGGTTCGGGCTAGGATTAGGGTTAGGGGACGGGGACGGCTTAGGGTCCAGGTGAGGGTACGGCAAGGCTTTAGGGGTAGCGTACATGTGAGGGCGCGGGTTAGTGTTAGCCTACGGGTTAGGATTAGGGGACGGGTGAGGTTCAGGCTTCGGGGAAGGGTTAAGGTTAGGGTTCGGGCTAGGCTTAGGTTTAGGGGACGGGGACGGTTTAGGATCCAGGTGAGTGTACGGCAAAGCTTTAGGGGGAGCGTACGTGTGAGGGCGTGGGTTAGTGTTAGCGTACGGGTTAGGATTAGGGGACGGGTGAGGGTCAGGCTTCGGGGAAGGGTTAGGGTTAGGGTTCGGGCTAGGGTTAGGGTTAGGGGACGGGGACGGTTTAGGGTCCAGGTGAGGGTACGGCAACGCTTTAGGGGGAGCGTACATGTGAGGGCGCTGGTTAGTTTTAGCCTACGGGTTAGGATTAGGGGACGGGTGAGGGTCAGGCTTCGGGGAAGGGTTAGGGTTAGGGTTCGGGGTAGGGTTAGGGTTGGGGGACGGGGAAGGTTTAGGGTCCAGGTGAGGGTACGGCAAGGCTTTACGGGGAGCGTACGTTTGAGGGCGCGGGTTAGTGTTAGCGTACGGGTTAGGATTAGGGGACGGTTGAGGGTCAGGCTTGGGGGATGCGTTAGGGTTAGGGTTCGGGCTAGGGTTAGGGTTAGGGGACGGGGACGGTTTAGGGTCCAGGTGAGTGTACGCAACGCTTTAGGGGGAGCGTACGTGTGAGGGCGCGGGTTAGTGTTAGCCTACGCCTTAGGATTAGGGGACGGTTGAGGGTCAGGCTTCGGGGAAGTGTTAGGTTTAGGGATCGGGCTAGGGTTAGGGTTAGGGGACGGGGACGGTTTAGGGTCCAGGTGAGGGTACGGCCAAGCTTTATGGGGTGCGTACGTGTGAGGACGCGGGTTAGTGTTACCCTACGGGTTAGGATTAGGGGACGGGTTAGGGTCAGGCTTCGGGGAAGGGTTAGGGTTAGGGTTCGGGCTAGGGTTAGGGGACGGTTTAGGGTCCAGGTGAGGGTACGGCAACGCTTTCGGGGGAGCGTACGTGTGAGGACGCGGGTTAGTGGTAGCGAACGGGTTAGGATTAGGGGACGGGTGAGGGTCAGGGTTCGGGGAAGGGTTAGGGTTAGGGTTCGGGCTAGGGTTAGGGTTAAGAGACGGGGACGGTTTAGGGTACAGGTGAGGGTACGGAAACACCTTAGGGGGAGCGTACGTGTGAGGGCGCGGGTTAGTGTTAGCCTACGGGTTAGGATTAGGGGACGGGTGAGTGTCAGGAATCGGGGAAGGGTTAGGGTTAGGGTTCGGGCTAGGGTTAGGGTTAGGGGACGGGAACGGTTTAGGGTCCAGGTGAGGGTACGGCAACGCTTTAGGGGGAGCATACGTGTGAGGGCGCGGGTTAGTGTTAGCCTACGCCTTAGGATTAGGGGACGGGTGAGGTTCAGGCTTCGGGGAAGGGTTAGGGTTAGGGTTCGGGCTAGGGTTAGGGTTAGGGAACGGGGACGGGTTAGGGTCCAGGTGCGGGTACGGCAACGCTTTAGGGGGAGCGTACGTGTGAGGGTGCGGTTTAGTGTTAGCGTACGGATTAGGATTAGGGAACGTGTGAGCGTCAGGCTTCGGGGAAGGGTTAGGGTTCGGGCTAGGGTTAGGGTAGGGGACGGGGACAGTTTAGGGGCCAGGTGAGGGTACGGCAACGCTTTAGGGGGAGCATACGTGTGAGGGTGCGGGTTAGTGTTAGCGTACGGGTTAGGATTAGGGGACGGGTGAGGGTCAGGCTTCGGGGAAGCGTTAGGGTTAGGGTTCGGGCTAGGGTTAGGGTTAGGGGACGAGGACCGGTTAGGGTCCAGGTGAGGGTAGGGCAAGGCTTTAGGGGTAGCGTACGTGTGAGGGCGTGGGTTAGTGTTAGCCTACGGGTTAGGATTAGGGGACGGGTGAGGGTCAGGCTTCGGAAAGAGTTACGGTTAGGGTTCGGTCTAGGGTTAGGGTTAGGGGACGGGGACGGTTTAGGGTCCAGCTGACGGTACGGCAACGCTTTAGGGGGAGCGTACGTGTGAGGGCGTGGTTTAGTGTTAGAGTACGGGTTAGGATTAGGGGACGGTTGAGGGTCAGGCTTGGGGGAAGGGTTAGGGTTAGGGTTCGGGCTAGGGTTAGGTTTAGGGGACGGGGATGGTTTAGGGTCCAGGTGAGTGTACGGCAACGCTTTAGGGGGAGCGTATGTGTGAGGGCGCGGGTTAGTGTTAGTGTACGGGTTAGGATTAAGGGACGGGTGAGGTTCAGGCTTCGGGGAAGGGTTAGGTTTAGGGTTCGGGCTAGGGTTAGGGTTAGGGGACGGGGACGGTTTAGGGTCCAGGTGAGGGTACGGCAACGCTTTAGGGGGAGCGTACGTGTGAGGGCGCGGGTTAGTGTTAGCCTATGCCTTTGGATTAGGGGACGGGTGAGGGTCAGGCTTCGGGGAAGGGTTAGGGTTAGGGATCGGGCTAGGGTTAGGGTTAGGGGACGGGGACGGTTTAGGGTCCAGGTGAGGGTACGGCAACGCTTTATGGGGAGCGTACGTGTGAGGTTGCGGGTTAGTGTTAGCCTACGGGTTAGGATTAGGGGACGGGTTAGGGTCAGGCTTCAGGGAAGGATTAGGGTTAGGGTTCGGGCTAGGGTTAGGGGACGGTTATGGTCCAGGTGAGGGTATGGCAACGCTTTAGGGGGAGCATACGTGTGAGGGCGCGGGTTAGTGTTAGCCTACGGTTTAGGATTAGGGGACGGGTGAGGGTCAGGCTTCGGGGAAGGGTTTCGGTTAGGGTTCGGGCTACGGTTAGGGTTAGGGGACGGGGACGGTTTGGGGTCCGGGTGAAGGTACCGCAACGTTTTAGGGAGAGCGTACGTGTGAGGGCGCGGGTTAGTGTTAGCCTACGCCTTAGGATTAGGGGACGGGTGAGGGTCAGGCTTTGGGGAAGGGTTAGGGTTAGGGTTCGGGCTAGGGTTAGGGTTAGGGGACGGGGACGGTTTAGGGTCCAGGTGAGGGTACGGCAACGCTTTAGGGGTAGCGTACGTGTGAGGGTGCGGGTTAGTGTTAGCGTACGGGTTAGGATTAGGGGACGTGTGAGGGTCAGGCTTCGGGGAAGGGTTAGGGTTCGGGCTAGGGTTAGGGTTAGGGGACGGGGACGGTTTAGGGTCCAGGCGAGGGTACGGCAACGCTTTAGGGGGAGCATACGTGTGAGGGTGCGGGTTAGTGTTAGCGTACGGGTTAGGATTAGGGGACGGGTGAGGGTCAGTCTTCGGGGAAGGGTTAGGTTTAGGGTTCGGGCTAGGGTTAGGGTGAGGGGACGGGGACGGTTTAGGGTCCAGGTGAGGGTACGGCAACGCTTTAGGGGGAGCGTACGTGTGAGGGCGTGGGTTAGTGTTAGCGTACGGGTTAGGATTAGGCGACGGGTGAGGGTCAGGCTTCGGGGAAGGGTTAGGGTTAGGGTTCGTGCTAGGGTTAGGGTTAGGGGACGGGGACGGTTTAGGGTCCAGGTGAGGGTACGGCAATGCTTTAGGGGGAGCGTACATGTGAGGGCGCGTGTTAGTGTTAGCGTACGGGTTAGGATTAAGGGAGGGGTGAGGTTCAGGCTTCGGGGAAGGGTTAGGGTTAGGGTTCGAGCTAGGGTTAGGGTTAGGGGACGGGGACGGTTTAGGGTCCAGGTGAGGGTACGGCAACGCTTTAGGGGGAGCGTACGTGTGAGGGCGCGGGTTAGTGTTAGCCTATGCCTTAGGATTAGGGGACGGGTGAGGGTCAGGCTTCGGGGAAGGGTTAGGGTTAGGGATCGGGCTAGGGTTAGGGGTAGGGGACGGGGACGGTTTAGGGTCCAGGTGAGGGTACGTCAACGCTTTAGTGGGAGCGTAGGTGTGAGGGCGTGCGTTAGTGTTAGCCTACGGGTTAGGATTAGGGGACGGGTGAGGGTCAGGCTTCGGGGAAGGGTAAGCATTAGGGTTTGGGCTAGGGTTAGGGTTAGGGGACGGGGACGGTTTAGGGTCCAGGTGAGGGTACGGCAACGCTTTAGGGGGAGCATACGTGTGAGGGCGCGGGTTAGTGTTAGCGTACGGGTTAGGATTACGGGACGGGTGAGGGTCAGGCTTCGGGGAAGGGTTAGGGTTAGGGTTCGGGCTAGGGTTAGGGTTAGGGGACGGGGACGGTTTAGGGTCCAGGTGACGGTACGGCAATGCTTTAGGGGGAGCGTACGTGTGAGAGCGCGGGTTATTGTTAGCGTACGGGTTAGGATTAGGGGACGGGTGAGGGTCAGGCTTCGGGGAAGGGTTAGGGTTAGGGTTCGGGCCAGGGTTAGGGTTAGGGGACGGGGACGGTTTAGGGTCCAGGTTAGGGTACGGCAACGCTTAGGGGGAGCGTACGTTTTAGTGCACGGGTTAGTGTTAGCCTATGGGTTAGGATTAGGGGAAGGGTGAGGGTCAGGCTTCGGGGAATGGTTAGGGTTAGGGTTCGGGCTAGGGTTAGGGTTAGGGGACGGGACGGTTTAGGGTCCAGGTGAGGGTACGGCAACGCTTTAGGGGGAGCGTACGTGTGAGGGCACGGGTTAGTATTAGCATACGGGTTAGGATTAGGGGACGGGTGAGGGTCAGGCTTCGTGGAAGGGTTAGGATTAGGGTTCGGGCTAGGGTTAGGGTTAGGGGACGGGGACGGTTTAGGG
Source organism: Stenella coeruleoalba (assembly GCF_951394435.1). Classification (NCBI taxonomy): domain Eukaryota; kingdom Metazoa; phylum Chordata; class Mammalia; order Artiodactyla; family Delphinidae; genus Stenella; species Stenella coeruleoalba. The sequence goes on along the minus strand of NW_027646352.1, from coordinate 571,832 downwards.
TCCAGGTGAGGGTACGGCAACGCTTTAGGGGGAGCGTACGTGTGAGGGCACGGGTTAGTGTTAGCGTACGGGTTAGGATTAGCGGACGGGTGAGGGTCAGGCTTCGGGGAAGGGTTAGGGTTAGGGTTCGGGCTAGGGTTAGGGTTAGGGGACGGGGACGGTTTAGGGTCCAGCTGACGGTACGGCAACGCTTTAGGGGGAGCGTACGTGTGAGGGCGTGGTTTAGTGTTAGAGTACGGGTTAGGATTAGGGGACGGTTGAGGGTCAGGCTTGGGGGAAGGGTTAGGGTTAGGGTTCGGGCTAGGGTTAGGTTTAGGGGACGGGGATGGTTTAGGGTCCAGGTGAGTGTACGGCAACGCTTTAGGGGGAGCGTATGTGTGAGGGCGCGGGTTAGTGTTAGTGTACGGGTTAGGATTAAGGGACGGGTGAGGTTCAGGCTTCGGGGAAGGGTTAGGTTTAGGGTTCGGGCTAGGGTTAGGGTTAGGGGACGGGGACGGTTTAGGGTCCAGGTGAGGGTACGGCAACGCTTTATGGGGAGCGTACGTGTGAGGGCGCGGGTTAGTGTTAGCCTATGCCTTTGGATTAGGGGACGGGTGAGGGTCAGGCTTCGGGGAAGGGTTAGGGTTAGGGATCGGGCTAGGGTTAGGGCTAGGGGACGGGGACGGTTTAGGGTCCAGGTGAGGGTACGGCAACGCTTTATGGGGAGCGTACGTGTGAGGTTGCGGGTTAGTGTTAGCCTACGGGTTAGGATTAGGGGACGGGTTAGGGTCAGGCTTCAGGGAAGGGTTAGGGTTAGGGTTCGGGCTAGGGTTAGGGGACGGTTATGGTCCAGGTGAGGGTATGGCAACGCTTTAGGGGGAGCATACGTGTGAGGGCGCGGGTTAGTGTTAGCCTACGGTTTAGGATTAGGGGACGGGTGAGGGTCAGGCTTCGGGGAAGGGTTTGGGTTAGGGTTCGGGCTACGGTTAGGGTTAGGGGACGGGGACGGTTTGGGGTCCGGGTGAAGGTACCGCAACGTTTTAGGGAGAGCGTACGTGTGAGGGCGCGGGATAGTGTTAGCCTACGCCTTAGGATTAGGGGACGGGTGAGGGTCAGGCTTCGGGGAAGGGTTAGGGTTAGGGTTCAGGCTAGGGTTAGGGTTAGGGGACGGGGACGGTTTAGGGTCCAGGTGAGGGTACGGCAACGCTTTAGGGGTAGCGTACGTGTGAGGGTGCGTGTTAGTGTTAGCATACGGGTTAGGATTAGGGGACGTGTGAGGGTCAGGCTTCGGGGAAGGGTTAGGGTTCGGGCTAGGGTTAGGGTTAGGGGACGGGGACGGTTTAGGGTCCAGGCGAGGGTACGGCAACGCTTTAGGGGGAGCATACGTGTGAGGGTGCGGGTTAGTGTTAGCGTACGGGTTAGGATTAGGGGACGGGTGAGGGTCAGGCTTCGGGGAAGGGTTAGGTTTATGGTTCGGGCTAGGGTTAGGGTGAGGGGACGGGGACGGTTTAGGGTCCAGGTGAGGGTACGGCAACGTTTTAGGGGGAGCGTACGTGTGAGGGCGTGTGTTAGTGTTAGCGTACGGGTTAGGATTAGGGGACGGGTGAGGGTCAGGCTTCGGGGAAGGGTTAGGGTTAGGGTTCGTGCTAGGGTTAGGGTTAGGGGACGGGGACGGTTTAGGGTCCAGGTGAGGGTACGGCAATGCTTTAGGGGGAGCGTACATGTGAGGGCGCGTGTTAGTGTTAGCGTACGGGTTAGGATTAAGGGACGGGTGAGGTTCAGGCTTCGGGGAAGGGTTAGGGTTAGGGTTCGGGCTAGGGTTAGGGTTAGGGGACGGGGACGGTTTAGGGTCCAGGTGAGGGTACGGCAACGCTTTAGGGGGAGCGTACGTGTGAGGGCGCGGGTTAGTGTTAGCCTATGCCTTAGGATTAGGGGACGGGTGAGGGTCAGGCTTCGGGGAAGGGTTAGGGTTAGGGATCGGGCTAGGGTTAGGGGTAGGGGACGGGGACGGTTTAGGGTCCAGGTGAGGGTACGTCAACGCTTTAGTGGAAGCGTAGGTGTGAGGGCGTGCGTTAGTGTTAGCCTACGGGTTAGGATTAGGGGACGGGTGAGGGTCAGGCTTCCAGGAAGGGTAAGCATTAGGGTTTGGGCTAGGGTTAGGGTTAGGGGACGGGGACGGTTTAGGGTCCAGGTGAGGGTACGGCAACGCTTTAGGGGGAGCATACGTGTGAGGGCGCGGGTTAGTGTTAGCGTACGGTTTAGGATTACGGGACGGGTGAGGGTCAGGCTTCGGGGAAGGGTTAGGGTTAGGGTTCGGGCTAGGGTTAGGGTTAGGGGACGGGGACGGTTTAGGGTCCAGGTGACGGTACGGCAATGCTTTAGGGGGAGCGTACGTGTGAGAGCGCGGGTTATTGTTAGCGTACGGGTTAGGATTAGGGCACGGGTGAGGGTCAGGCTTCGGGGAAGGGTTAGGGTTAGGGTTCGGGCCAGGGTTAGGGTTAGGGGACGGGGACGGTTTAGGGTCCAGGTGAGGGTACGGCAACGCTTAGGGGGAGCGTACGTTTTAGTGCACGGGTTAGTGTTAGCCTATGGGTTAGGATTAGGGGAAGGGTGAGGGTCAGGCTTCGGGGAATGGTTAGGGTTAGGGTTCGGGCTAGGGTTAGGGTTAGGGGACGGGACGGTTTAGGGTCCAGGTGAGGGTACGGCAACGCTTTAGGGGGAGCGTACGTGTGAGGGCGCGGGTTAGTATTAGCATACGGGTTAGGATTAGGGGACGGGTGAGGGTCAGGCTTCGTGGAAGGGTTAGGATTAGGGTTCGGGCTAGGGTTAGGGTTAGGGGACGGGGACGGTTTAGGGTCCAGGTGAGGGTACGGCAACGCTTTAGGGGGAGCGTACGTGTGAGGGCACGGGTTAGTGTTAGCGTACGGGTTAGGATTAGCGGACGGGTGAGGGTCAGGCTTCGGGGAAGGGTTAGGGTTAGGGTTCGGGCTAGGGTTATGGTTAGGGGACGGGGACGGTTTAGGGTCCAGGTGAAGGTACGGCAACGCTTTAGGGGGAGCGTACGTGTGAGGGCGCGCGTTAGTGTTAGCGTACGGGTTAGGATTAGGGGACGGGTGAGGGTCAGGCTTCGCGGAAGGGTTAGGGTTAGGGTTCGGGCTAGGGTTAGGGTTAGGGGACGGGGACGGTTTAGGGTTCAGGTGAGGGTACGGCAACGCTTTAGGGGGCGCAAACGTGTGAGGGCGCGGGTTAGTGATAGCCTACGGGTTAGGATTAGGGGACGGGTGAGGGTCAGGCTTCGGGGAAGGGTTAGGGTTAGGGTTCGGGCTAGGGTTAGGGTTAGGGGACGGGGACGGTTTAGGGTTCAGGTGAGGGTACGGCAACGCTTTAGGGGGAGCGTACGTGTGAGGGCGCTGGTTAGTGTTAGCGTACGTGTTACGATTAGGGGACGGGTGAGGGTCAGGCTTCGGGGAAGGGTTAGGGTTAGGGTTCGGGCTAGGGTTAGGGTTAGGGGACGGGGACGGTTTAGGGTCCAGGTGAGGGTACGGCAACACTTTAGGGGGAGCGTACGTGTGAGGTTTCGGGTTAGTGTTAGCCTACGGGTTAGGATTAGGGGACGGGTGAGGGTCAGGCTTCGGGGAAGGGTTAGGGTTAGGGTTCGGGCTAGGGTTAGGGTTAGGTGACGGGAACGGTTTAGGGTCCAGGTGAGTGTACGGCAACGCTTTAGGGGGAGCGTACGTGTGAGGGCGCGGGTTAGTGTTAGCCTACGGGTTAGGATTAGGGGCGGGTGAGGGTCAGGCTTCGGGGAATGGTTAGGGTTAGGGTTCGGGCTAGGGTAAGGGTTAGGGTACGGGGCCGGTTAGGGTCCAGGTGAGGGTACGGCAACGCTTTAGCGGGAGCGTACGTCTGAGGGCGCGGGTTAGTGTTATCGTACGGGTTAGGATTAGGGGACGGGTGAGGGTCAGGCTTCGGGAAAGGGTTAGGGTTAGGGTTCGGGCTAGGGTTAGGGTTAGGGGACGGGGACGGTTTAGGGTCCAGGTGAGGGTACGGCAACGCTTTATGGGGAGCGTACGTGTGAGGGCGCGGGTTAGTGTTAGCCTACGTGTTAGGATTAGGGGACGGGTTAGGGTCAGGCTTCAGGGAAGGGTTAGGGTTATGGTTCGGGCTAGGGTTAGGGGACGGTTTAGGGTCCAGGTGAGGGTATGGCAACGCTTTTGGGGTAGCGTACGTGTGAGGGTGCGGGTTAATGTTAGCGTACGGGTTAGGATTAGGGGACGTGTGAGGGTCAGGCTTCGGGGAAGGGTTAGGGTTCGGGCTAGGGTTAGGGTTAGGGGACGGGGACGGTTTAGGGTCCAGGTGAGGGTACGGCAACGTTTTAGGGGGAGCATACGTGTGAGGGTGCGGGTTAGTGTTAGCGTAGGGGTTAGGATTAGGGGACGGGTGAGGGTCAGGCTTCGGGGAAGGGTTAGGGTTAGGGTTCGGGCTAGGGTTAGGGTTAGGGGACCGGGACGGTTTAGGGTCCAGGTGAGTGTAAGGCAAGGCTTTAGGGGTAGCGTACGTGTGAGGGCGCGGGTTAGTGTTAGCCTATGGGTTAGGATTAGGGGACGGGTGAGGGTCAGGCTTCGGGGAAGGTTTAGGGTTAGGGTTCGGGCTAGGGTTAGGGTTAGGGGACAGGGACGGGTTAGGGTCCAGGTGCGGGTACGGCAACGCTTTAGGGGGAGCGTACGTGTGAGGGCGTGGGTTAGTGTTAGCCTACGTGTTAGGATTAGGGGATGGGTGAGGGTCAGGCTTCGGGGAAGGGTTAGGGTTAGGGTTCGGGCTAGGGTTAGGGTTAGGGGACGGGGACAGGTTAGGGTCCAGGTGCGGGTACGGCAACGCTTTAGGGGGAGCGTACGTGTGAGGGCGCGGGTTAGTGTTAGCGTACGGGTTAGAATTAGGGGACGGGTGAGGGTCAGGCTTCGGGGAAGGGTTAGGGTTGGGGTTCGGGCTAGTGTTAGGGTCAGGGGACGGGGACGGTTTAGGGTCCAGGTGAGGGTACGGCAACAATTTAGGGGGAGCGTACGTGTGAGGGCGCGGGTTAGTGTTAGCGTTCGAGTTAGGATTCGGGAACGGGTGAGGGACAGGCTTCGGGGAAGGGTTAGGGTTAGGTTTCGGGCTAGGGTTAGGGTTAGGGGACGGGGACGGTTTAGGGTCCAGGTGAGGGTATGTCAACGCTTTAGGGGTAGCATACGTGTGACGGTGCGGGTCAGTGTTAGCGTACGGTTTAGGATTAGGGGACGGGTGAGGGTCAGGCTTCGGGGAAGTGTTAGGGTTAGGGTTCGGGCTAGGGTTAGGGTTAAGGGACGGGGACGGTTTAGGGTCCAGGTGAGGGTACGGCAAGGCTTTAGGGGTAGCGTACGTGTGAGGGCGCGGGTTAGTGTTGGAATACGGGTTAGGATTAGGGGACGGGTGAGCGTCAGGCTTCGGGGAAGTGTTAGGGTTAGGATTAGGGCTAGGATTAGGGTTAGGGGACCAGGACGGTTTAGGGTCCAGGTGAGGGTACGGCAACGGTTTAGGGGGAGCGTAAGTGTGAGGGCGCGGGTTAGTGTTAGCCTACGCCTTAGGATTAGGGGACGGGTGAGGGTCAGGCTTCGGGGAAGGATTAGGGTTAGGGTTCGGTCTAGGGTTAGGGTTAGGGGACGGGGACAGGTTAGGGTCCAGGTGCGGGTACGGCAACGCTTTAGGGGGAGCGTACGTGTGAGGGCGCGGGTTAGTGTTAGCCTACGGGTTATTATTAGGGGATGGGTGAGGGTCAGGCTTCGGGGAAGGGTTACGGTTAGGGTTCGGGCTAGGGTTAGGGTTAGGGGACGGGGACGGTTTAGGGTCCAGGTGAGGGTACTGCAACGCTTTAGGGGGAGTGTACGTGTGAGGGCGCGGGTTAGTGTTAGCGTACGGGTTAGGATTAGGGGACGTGTGAGGGTCAGGCTTCAGGGAAGGGTTAGGGTTAGGGTTCCTGCTAGGGTTAGGGTTAGGGGAGGGGGACGGTTTAGGGTCCAGGTGAGGGTACGGCAACGTTTTAGGGGGAGCGTACGTGTGAGGGCGTGGGTTAGTGTTAGCGTACGGGTAGGATAAGGGGACGGGTGAGGGTCAGGCTTCGGGGAAGGATTAGGGTTAGGGTTCGGGCTAGTGTTCGGGTTAGGGGACGGGGACGGTTTAGGGTCCAAGTGCGGGTACGGCAACGCTTTAGGGGGAGCGTACGTGTGAGGGCGCGGGTTAGTGTTAGCCTACGGGTTATTATTAGGGGATGGGTGAGGGTCAGGCTTCGGGGAAGGGTTACGGTTAGGGTTCGGGCTAGGGTTAGGGTTAGGGGACGGGGACGGTTTAGGGTCCAGGTGAGGGTACTGCAACGCTTTAGGGGGAGTGTACGTGTGAGGGCGCGGGTTAGTGTTAGCGTACGGGTTAGGATTAGGGGACGTGTGAGGGTCAGGCTTCAGGGAAGGGTTAGGGTTAGGGTTCCTGCTAGGGTTAGGGTTAGGGGAGGGGGACGGTTTAGGGTCCAGGTGAGGGTACGGCAACGTTTTAGGGGGAGCGTACGTGTGAGGGCGTGGGTTAGTGTTAGCGTACGGGTAGGATTAGGGGACGGGTGAGGGTCAGGCTTCGGGGAAGGATTAGGGTTAGGGTTCGGGCTAGTGTTCGGGTTAGGGGACGGGGACGGTTTAGGGTCCAGGTGAGGGTACCGCAACGCTTTAGGGGGAGCGTACGTGTGAGGGCGCGGTTTAGTGTTAGCCTACGGGTTAGGATTAGGGGACGGGTGAGGGTCAGGCTTCGGGGAAGTGTTAGGGTTAGGGTTCGGGCTAGGGTTAGGGTTAGGGGACGGGGACGGTTTAGGGTCCAGGTGAGGGTACGGCAACGCTTTAGGGGGAGCGTACGTGTGAGGGCGCGGGTTAGTGTTAGCGTACGAGTTAGGATTCGGGGATGGGTGAGGGTCAGGCTTCGGGGAAGGGTTAGGGTTAGGGTTCGGGCTAGGGTTACGGTTAGGGAATGGGGACGGTTTAGGGTCCAGGTGAGGGTACGGCAACGCTTTAGGGGGAGCGTGCGTGTGAGGGCGCGGGTTAGTGTTAGCGTATGGGTTATGATTACGGGACGGGTGAGGGTCAGGCTTCGGGGAAGTGTTAGGGTTAGGGTTCGGGCTAGGGTTAGAGTTAGGGGACGGGAACGATTTAGGGTCCAGGTGAGGGTACGGCAACGCTTTAGGGGGAGCGTACGTGTGAGGCACGGGTTAGTGTTAGCTTATGGGTTAGGATTAGGGGACGGGTGAGGGTCACGCTTCGGGGAAGTGTTAGGGTTAGGGTACGGGCTAGGGTTAGGGTTAGGGGACGTGGACGGTTTAGGGTCCAGGTGAGGGTAAGCTAACGCTTTAGGGGGAGCGTACGTGTGAGGGCACGGGTTAGTGTTAACCTACGGGATAGGATTAGGGGACGGGTGAGTGTCAGGCTTCGGGGAAGGGTTAGGGTTAGGGTTCGGGCTAGGGTTAGGGTTAGGGGACGGGGACGGTTTAGGGTCCAGGTGAGGGTACGGCAACGATTTAGAGGGAGCATACGTGTGAGGGCGCGGGTTAGCGTTAGCCTACGGTTTAGGATTAGGGGACGTGTGAGGGTCAGGCTTCGGGGAAGGTTAGGGTTAGGGTTCGGGCTAGGCTTAGGGTTAGGGGACGGGGACGGTTTAGGGTCCAGGTGAGGGTACCGCAACGTTTTACGGGGAGCGTACGTGTGAGGGTGCGGGTTAGTGTTAGCGTACGGGTTAGGATTAGGGGCCGTGTGAGGGTCAGGCTTCGGGGAAGTGTTAGGGTTCGGGCTAGGGTGAGGGTTAGGGTTAGGGGACGGTTTAGGGTCCAGGTGAGGGTACGGCAACGCTTTATGGGGAGCATACATGTGAGGGCGCGTGTTAGTGTCAGCCTACGGGTTAGGATTAGGGTACGGGTGAGGGTCAGGCTTCGGGGAAGGGTTAGGGTTAGAGTTCGGGCTAGGGTTACGGTTAGGGAATGGGGACGGTTTAGGGTCCAGGTGAGGGTACGGCAACGCTTTAGGGGGAGCGTACGTGTCTGGGCGTGGGTTAGTGTTAGCGTACCGGTTAGGATTAGGGGACGGGTGAGGGTCAGGCTTCGGGGAAGGGTTAGGGTTAGGGTTCGGGCTAGGGGTAGAGTTAGGGGACGGGAACGGTTCAGGGTCCAGGTGAGGGTACGGCAACGCTTTAGGGGGAGCGTACGTGTGAGGGTGCGGGTTAGTGTTAGCCAACGGGTTTGCATTGGGGACGGTTGAGGTTCAGGCTTCGGGGAAGGGTTATGGTTAGGGTTCGGGCTAGGGTTAGGGTTAGGGGACGGGGACGGTTTAGGATCCAGGTGAGGGTACGGCTATGCTTTAGGGGGAGCGTACGTGTGAGGGCGCGGGTTAGTGTTAGCGTACGGGTTAGGATTATGGGACGGGTGAGGGTCAGGCTTCGGGGAAGTGTTAGGTTTAGGGTTCGGGATAGTGTTAGGGTTAGGGGACGGGGACGGTTTAGGGTCCAGGTGAGGGTACGGCAACGCTTTAGGGGGAGCGTACGTGTGAGGGGGTGGGTTAGTGTTAGCGTATGGGTTAGGATTAGGGGACGGGTGAGGGTCAGGCTTCGGGGAAGTGTTAGGGTTAGGGTAAGGGTTAGGGTTAGGGTTAGGGGACGGGGACGGTTTAGGGTCCAGGTGAGGGTACGGCAACGCTTTAGGGGGAGCGTACGTGTGAGGGCGCGGGTTAGTGTTAACCTACGGGATAGGATTAGGGGACGGGTGAGTGTCAGGCTTCGGGGAAGGGTTAGGGTTAGGGTTCGGGCTAGGATTAAGGTTAGGGGACGGGAACGGTTTAGGGTCCAGGTGAGGGTACGGCAATGCTTTAGGGGGAGCGTACGTGTGAGGGCGCGGGTTAGTGTTAGCGTACGGGTTAGGATTAGGGGACGGGTGAGGGTCAGGCTTCGGGGAAGGGTTAGGGTTAGGGTTCGGGCTAGGGTTAGGGTTAGGTCGACGGGGACGGTTTAGAGTCCAGGTGAGGGTACGGCAACGCTTTAGGGGGAGCGTACGTGTGAGGGCGCGGGTTAGTGTTAGCGTACGGTTTAGGATTAGGGGACGGGTGAGGGTCAGGCTTCGGGGAAGGGTTAGGGTTACGGTTCGGTCTAGGATTAGGGTTAGGGGACGGGGACGGTTTAGGGTCCAGATGAGGGTACTGCAATGCTTTAGGGGGAGCGTACGTGTGAGGGCGTTGATTAATGTTAGCCTACGGGTTAGGATTAGGGGACGGGTGAGGGTCAGGCTTCGGGGAAGGGTTAGGGTTAGGGTTCGGGCTAGGGTTAGGGTTAGGGGACGGGGACGGTTTAGGGTCCAGGGGAGGGTACGGCAACGCTTTAGGGGGAGCGTACGTGTGAGGGCGCGGGTTAGTGTTAGCGTACGGGTTAGGATTAGGGGACGGGTGAAGGTCAGGCTTCAGGGAAGGGTTAGGGTTAGGGTTCCTGCTAGGTTTAGGGTTAGGGGACGGGGACGGTTTAGTGTCCAGGTGAGGGTACGGCAACGATTTAGAGGGAGCATACGTGTGAGGGCGCGGGTTAGCGTTAGCCTACGGTTTAGGATTAGGGGACGTGTGAGGGTCAGGCTTCGGGGAAGGTTAGGGTTAGGGTTCGGGCTAGGCTTAGGGTTAGGGGACGGGGACGGTTTAGGGTCCAGGTGAGGGTACCGCAACGTTTTACGGGGAGCGTACGTGTGAGGGTGCGGGTTAGTGTTAGCGTACGGGTTAGGATTAGGGGCCGTGTGAGGGTCAGGCTTCGGGGAAGTGTTAGGGTTCGGGCTAGGGTGAGGGTTAGGGTTAGGGGACGTTTTAGGGTCCAGGTGAGGGTACGGCAACGCTTTATGGGGAGCATACATGTGAGGGCGCGTGTTAGTGTCAGCCTATGGGTTAGGATTAGGGTACGGGTGAGGGTCAGGCTTCGGGGAAGGGTTAGGGTTAGAGTTCGGGCTAGGGTTACGGTTAGGGAATGGGGACGGTTTAGGGTCCAGGTGAGGGTACGGCAACGCTTTAGGGGGAGCGTACGTGTCTGGGCGTGGGTTAGTGTTAGCGTACCGGTTAGGATTAGGGGACGGGTGAGGGTCAGGCTTCGGGGAAGGGTTAGGGTTAGGGTTCGGGCTAGGGTTAGAGTTAGGTGACGGGAACGGTTCAGGGTCCAGGTGAGGGTACGGCAACGCTTTAGGGGGAGCGTACGTGTGAGGGTGCGGGTTACTGTTAGCCTACGGGTTTGGATTGGGGACGGTTGAGGTTCAGGCTTCGGGGAAGGGTTATGGTTAGGGTTCGGGCTAGGGTTAGGGTTAGGGGACGGGGACGGTTTAGGATCCAGGTGAGGGTACGGCTATGCTTTAGGGGGAGCGTACGTGTGAGGGCGCGGGTTAGTGTTAGCGTACGGGTTAGGATTAGGGGACGGGTGAGGGTCAGGCTTCGGGGAAGTGTTAGGTTTAGGGTTCGGGATAGTGTTAGGGTTAGGGGACGGGGACGATTTAGGGTCCAGGTGAGGGTACGGCAACGCTTTAGGGGGAGCGTACGTGTGAGGGCGTGGGTTAGTGTTAGCGTATGGGTTAGGATTAGGGGACGGGTGAGGGTCAGGCTTCGGGGAAGTGTTAGGGTTAGGGTAAGGGTTAGGGTTAGGGTTAGGGGACGGGGATGGTTTAGGGTCCAGGTGAGGGTACGGCAACGCTTTAGGGGGAGCGTACGTGTGAGGGCGCGGGTTAGTGTTAACCTACGGGATAGGATAAGGGGACGGGTGAGTGTCAGGCTTCGGGGAAGGGTTAGGGTTAGGGTTCGGGCTAGGATTAAGGTTAGGGGACGGGAACGGTTTAGGGTCCAGGTGAGGGTACGGCAACGCTTTAGGGTGAGCGTACGTGTGAGGGCGCAGGTTAGTGTTAGCGTACGGGTTAGGATTAGGGGACGGGTGAGGGTCAGGCTTCGGGGAAGGTTTAGGGTTAGGGTTCGGGCTAGGGTTACGGTTAGGGGACGGAGACGGTTTAGGGTCCAGGTGAGGGTACGGCAACGCTTTAGGGGGAGCGTACGTGTGAGGGCGCGGGTTAGTGTTAGCGTACGGGTTAGGATTAGGGGACGGGTGAGGATCAGGCTTCGGGGAAGGGTTAGGGTTACGGTTCGGGCTAGGGTTAGGGTTAGGGGACGGGGACGGTTTAGGGTCCAGATGAGGGTACGGCAATGCTTTAGGGGGAGTGTACGTGTGAGGGCGTTGATTAATGTTAGCCTACGGGTTAGGATTAGGGGACGGGTGAGGGTCAGGCTTCGGGGAAGGGTTAGGGTTAGGGTTCGGGCTAGGGTTAGGGTTAGGGGACGGGGACGGTTTAGGGTCCAGGGGAGGGTATGGCAACGCTTTAGGGGGAGCGTACGTGTGAGGGCGCGGGTTAGTGTTAGCCTACGGGTTAGGATTAGGGGACGGGTGAAGGTCAGGCTTCAGGGAAGTGTTAGGTTTAGGGTTCCTGCTAGGGTTAGGGTTAGGGGACGGGGACGGTTTAGGGTCCAGGTGAGGGTACGGCAACGCTTTAGGGGGAGCGTACGTGTGAGGGCGCGGGTTAGTGTTAGCCTACGCCATAGGATTAGGGGACGGGTGAGGGTCAGGCTTCGGGGAAGGGTTAGGGTTAGGGTTCGGGCTAGGGTTAGGGTTACGGGACGCGGACGGTTTAGGGTCCAGGTGAGCGTACGGCAACGCTTTAGGGGGAGCGTACGTGTGAGGGTGCGGGTTAGTGTTATCGTACGGGTTAGGATTAGGGGCCGTGTGAGGGTCAGGCTTCGGGGAAGGGTTAGGGTTCGGGCTAGGGTGAGGGTTACGGTTAGGGGACGGTTTAGGGTCCAGGTGAGGGTACGGCAACACTTTATGGGGAGCGTACATGTGAGGGCGCGTGTTAGTGTCAGCCTACGGGTTAGAATTAGGGGACGGGTGAGGGTCAGGCTTCGGGGAAGTTTTAGGGTTACGGTTCGGGATAGGGTTAGGGTTAGGGGACGGGGACGGTTTAGGGTCCAGGTGAGGGTACGGCAACGCTTTAGGGGTAGCGTACGTGTGAGGGCGTGGGTTAGTGTTAGCTTATGGGTTAGGATTAGGGGACGGGTGAGGGTCAGTCTTCGGGGAAGGGTTAGGGTTAGGGTTCTGGCTAGGGTTAGGGTTAGGGGACGGGGACTGTTTAGGGTCCAGGTGAGGGTACGGCAACGCTTTAGGGGGAGCGTACGTGTGAGGGCGTGGGTTAGTGTTAGCGTACGGGTTAGGATTAGTGGACGGGTGAGGGTCAGGCTTCGGGGAAGAGTTAGGGTTAGGGTTCGGGCTAGGGTTACGGTTACGGGACAGGGACGGTTTAGGGTCTAGGTGAGGGTACGGCAACGCTTTAGGGGGAGCGTACGTGTGAGGGCGCGGCTTAGTGTTAGCCTACGCCTTAGGAATAGGGGACGGGTGAGGGTCAGGCTTCGGGGAAGTGTTAGGGTTAGGGTTTGGGCTAGGGTTAGGGTTAGGGGACGGGCACAGGTTAGGCCCAGGTGCGGGTACGGCAACGCTTTAGGGGGAGCGTACGTGTGAGGGCGCGGGTTAGTGTTAGCGTACGGGTTAGAATTAGGGGACGGGTGAGGGTCAGGCTTTGGGGAAGGGTTAGGGTTAGGGTTCGGGCTAGGGTTAGGGTTAGGGGACGGGGACGGTTTAGGGTCCAGGTTGGGTACGGCAACGCTTTAGGGGGAGCGTACGTGTAAGGGCGTGGGTTAGTGTTAGCGTACGAGTTAGGATTCGGGGACGGGAGAGGGTCAGGCTTCGGGGAAGGGTTAGGGTTAGGGTTCGGGCTAGGGTTACGGTTAGGGGATGGGGACGGTTTAGGGTCAAGGTGAGGGTAGGTCAACGCTTTAGGGGGAGCGTACGTGTGAGGGCGCGTGTTAGTGTTAGCCTACGGGTTAGGATTAGGGGATGGGTGAGGGTCAGGCTTCGGGGAAGTGTTAGGGTTAGGGTTCGGGCTAGGGTTAGGGTTAGGGGACGGGGACGGTTTAGGGTCCAGGTGAGGGTACGGCAACGCTCTAGGGTGAGCGTACTTGTGAGGGCGCGGGTTAGTGTTAGCGTACGAGTTAGGATTCGGGAACGGGTGAGGGACAGGCTTCGGGGAAGGGTTAGGGTTAGGGTTCGGGCTAGGGTTAGGGTTACGGGACGCGGACGGTTTAGGGTCCAGGTGAGCGTACGGCAACGCTTTAGGGGGAGCGTACGTGTGAGGGTGCGGGTTAGTGTTATCGTACGGGTTAGGATTAGGGGCCGTGTGAGGGTCAGGCTTCGGGGAAGGGTTAGGGTTCGGGCTAGGGTGAGGGTTACGGTTAGGGGACGGTTTAGGGTCCAGGTGAGGGTACGGCAACACTTTATGGGGAGCGTACATGTGAGGGCGCGTGTTAGTGTCAGCCTACGGGTTAGAATTAGGGGACGGGTGAGGGTCAGGCTTCGGGGAAGTTTTAGGGTTACGGTTCGGGATAGGGTTAGGGTTAGGGGACGGGGACGGTTTAGGGTCCAGGTGAGGGTACGGCAACGCTTTAGGGGTAGCGTACGTGTGAGGGCGTGGGTTAGTGTTAGCTTATGGGTTAGGATTAGGGGACGGGTGAGGGTCAGTCTTCGGGGAAGGGTTAGGGTTAGGGTTCTGGCTAGGGTTAGGGTTAGGGGACGGGGACTGTTTAGGGTCCAGGTGAGGGTACGGCAACGCTTTAGGGGGAGCGTACGTGTGAGGGCGTGGGTTAGTGTTAGCGTACGGGTTAGGATTAGTGGACGGGTGAGGGTCAGGCTTCGGGGAAGAGTTAGGGTTAGGGTTCGGGCTAGGGTTACGGTTACGGGACAGGGACGGTTTAGGGTCTAGGTGAGGGTACGGCAACGCTTTAGGGGGAGCGTACGTGTGAGGGCGCGGCTTAGTGTTAGCCTACGCCTTAGGAATAGGGGACGGGTGAGGGTCAGGCTTCGGGGAAGTGTTAGGGTTAGGGTTTGGGCTAGGGTTAGGGTTAGGGGACGGGCACAGGTTAGGCCCAGGTGCGGGTACGGCAACGCTTTAGGGGGAGCGTACGTGTGAGGGCGCGGGTTAGTGTTAGCGTACGGGTTAGAATTAGGGGACGGGTGAGGGTCAGGCTTTGGGGAAGGGTTAGGGTTAGGGTTCGGGCTAGGGTTAGGGTTAGGGGACGGGGACGGTTTAGGGTCCAGGTTGGGTACGGCAACGCTTTAGGGGGAGCGTACGTGTAAGGGCGTGGGTTAGTGTTAGCGTACGAGTTAGGATTCGGGGACGGGAGAGGGTCAGGCTTCGGGGAAGGGTTAGGGTTAGGGTTCGGGCTAGGGTTACGGTTAGGGGATGGGGACGGTTTAGGGTCAAGGTGAGGGTAGGTCAACGCTTTAGGGGGAGCGTACGTGTGAGGGCGCGTGTTAGTGTTAGCCTACGGGTTAGGATTAGGGGATGGGTGAGGGTCAGGCTTCGGGGAAGTGTTAGGGTTAGGGTTCGGGCTAGGGTTAGGGTTAGGGGACGGGGACGGTTTAGGGTCCAGGTGAGGGTACGGCAACGCTCTAGGGTGAGCGTACTTGTGAGGGCGCGGGTTAGTGTTAGCGTACGAGTTAGGATTCGGGAACGGGTGAGGGACAGGCTTCGGGGAAGGGTTAGGGTTAGGGTTCGGGCTAGGGTTACGGTTAGGGGATGCGGACGGTTTAGGGTCCAGGTGAGGGTACGGCAACGCTTTAGGGGGGGCGTACGTGTGAGGGCGCGTGTTAGTGTTAGCCTACGGGTTAGGATTAGGGGATGGGTGAGGGTCAGGCTTCAGGGAAGTGTTAGGGTTAGGGTTCGGGCTAGGGTTAGGGTTAGGGGACGGGGACGGTTTAGGGTCCAGGTGAGGGTACGGCAAAGCTTTAGGGGTAGCATACCTGTGAGGGTGCGGGTTAGTGTTAGCGTACGGGTTAGGATTAGGGGACGGGTGAGGGTCAGGCTTCGGGGAAGAGTTAGGGTTAGGGTTCGGTCTAGGGTTAGGGTTAGGGGACGGGGACAGGTTAGGGTACAGGTGCACGTACGGCAACGTTTTAGGGGGAGCGTACGTGTGAGGGCGCGGGTTAGTGTTAGCGTACGGGTTAGGATTAGGGGACGGGTGAGGGTCAGGCTTCAGGGAAGGGTTAGGGTTAGGGTTCCTCCTAGGGTTAGGGTTAGGGGACGGGGACGGTTTAGGGTCCAGGTGAGGGTACTGAAACGCTTTAGGGGGAGAGTACGTGTGAGGGCGCGGGTTAGTGTTAGCGTACGGGTTAGGATTAGGGGACGGGTGAGGGTCAGGCTTCGGGGAAGTGTTAGGGTTAGGGTTCGGGCTAGGGTTAGGGTTAGGGGACGGGGACGGTTTAGGGTCCAGGTGAGGGTACGGCAACGCTGTAGGGGGAGCGTACGTGTGAGGGCGCGGGTTAGTGTTAGCCTACGGGTTAGGATTCGGGGACGGGTCAGGCTCAGGCTTCGCGGAAGGGTTAGGGTTAGGGTTTGGGCTAGGGTTAGGGTTAGGGGAAGAGGACAGTTTAGGGTCCAGGTGAGGGTACGTCAACGCTTTAGGGGGACCCTACGTGTGAGGGCGTGGGTTAATGTTAGCATACGGGTGAGGATTAGGGGACGGGTGAGGGTCAGGCTTCGGGGAAGGGTTAGGGTTAGGGTTCGGGCTAGGGTTAGGGTTAGGGGACGGGGCGGTTTAGGGTCCAAGTGAGGGTACGGCAACGCTTTAGGGGGAGCGTACGTGTGAGGGCGCGGGTTAGGGTTAGCGTACGGGTTAGGATTAGAGGACGGGTGAGGGTCAGGATTCGGGGAAGGGTTAGGGTTAGGGTTCGGGCTAGGGTTAGGGTTAGGGGACGGGGACGGTTTAGGGTCCAGGTGAGGGTACAGCAACGCTTTAGATGGAAAGTACGTGTGAGCGCGCGGGTTAGTGTTAGCGTACAGGTTAGGATTAGGGGACGGGTGAGGGTCAGGCTTCGGGGAAGGGTTAGTGTTAGGGTTCGGGCTTGGGTTAGGGTTAGGGGACGGGGACAGTTTAGGGTCCAGGTGAGGGTACGGCAACGCTTTAGGGGGAGCGTACGTGTGAGGGCGCGGGTTAGTGTTAGCCTACGGGTTAGGATTAGGGGACGGGTGAGGGTCAGGTTTCGGGGAAGGGTTAGGGTTAGGGTTCGGGCTAGGTTTAGGGTTAGGGGACGGAGAAGGTTTAGGGTCCAGGTGAGGGTACGGCAACGCTTTAGGGGGAGCGTACGTGTGAGGGCGCGGGTTAGTGTTAGCGTACGGGTTAGGATTAGGGGACGGTTGAGGGTTAGGCTTGGGGGAAGGGTTAGGGTTAGGGTTCGGGCTAGGGTTAGGGTTAGGGGACGGGGACGGTTTAGGGTCCAGGAGAGGGTACGGCAACTATTTAGGGGGAGCGTACGTGTGAGGGCGCGGGTTAGTGTTAGCGTACGGTTTAGGATTAGGGGACGGGTGAGGTTCAGGCTTCGGGGAAGGGTTAGGGTTAGGGTTCGGGCTTGTGTTAGGGTTAGGGGATGGGGACGGTTTAGGGTCCAGGTGAGGGTACGGCAACGCTTTAGGGGGAGCGTACGTGTGAGGGCGCGGGTTAGTGTTAGCCTACGGGTTAGGATTAGGGGACGGGTGAGGGTCAGGCTTCGGGGACGGGTTAGGGTTAGGGATCGGGCTAGGGTTAGGGTTAGGGGACGGGGACGGTTTATGGTCCAGGTGAGGGTACGGCAACGCTTTAGGGGGAGCGTACGTGTGAGGGCGCGGGTTAGTGTTAGCGTACGGGTTAGGATTAGGGGACGGGTGACGGTCAGGCTTCGGGGAAGGGTTAGGGTTAGGGTTCGGGCTAGGGTTAGGGTTAGGGGACGGGGACTGTTTAGGGTCCAGGTGAGGGTACGGCAACGCTTTAGGGGGAGCGTACATGTTAGGGCGCGGGTTAGTGTTAGCGTACAGTTTAGGATTAGGGGACGGGTGAGGGTCAGGCTTCGGGGAAGGGTTAGGGTTAGGGTTCGGGCTAGGGTTAGGGTTAGGTGACGGGGACAGTTTAGGGTCCAGGTGAGGGTACGGCAACGCTTTAGAGGGAGCGTACGTGTGAGGGCGCGGGTTAGTGTTTGCCTACGGGTTAGGATTAGGGGATGGGTTAGGGTCAGACTTCGGGAAAGGGTTAGGTTTAGGGTTCGGCTAGGGTTAGGGGACGGTTTTGGGTCCAGGTGAGGGTACGGCAACGCTTTAGGGGGTGCGTACGTGTGAGGGCGCGGGTTACTGTTAGCGAACGGGTTAGGATTAGGGGACGGGTGAGGGTCAGGCTTCGGGGAAGGGTTAGGGTTAGGGTTCGGGCTAGGGTTAGGGTTAGGGGACGGGGACGGTTTAGAGTCCAGGTGAGGGTACGGCAACGCTTTAGGGGGAGCGTACGTGTGAGGGCGCGGGTTAGTGTTAGCGTACGGGTTAGGATTAGGAGACGGGTGACGGTCAGGCTTCGGGGAAGGGTTAGGGTTAGGGTTCGGGCTAGGGTTATGGTTAGGGGACGGGGACAGTTTAGGGTCCAGGTGAGGGTACGGCAACGCTTTAGGGGGAGTGTACGTGTGAGGGTGCGGGTTAGTGTTAGCCTACGGGTTAGGATTAGGGGACGGTTTAGGGTCAGGCTTCGGGGAAGTGTTAGGTTTAGGGTTCGGGCTAGGGTTAGGGGACGGTTTAGGGTCCAGGTGAGGGTACGGCAACGCTTTAGGGGGAGCGTACGTGTGAGGGCGCGGGTTAGTGTTAGCCTACAGGTTAGGATTAGGGGACGGGTGAGGGTCAGGAGTCGGGGAAGGGTTAGTGTTAGGGTTCGGGCTAGGGTTAGGGTTAGGGGACGGGGACGGTTTAGGGTCCAGGTGAGGGTACGCCAACGTTTTAGGGGAAGCGTACATGTGAGGGTGTTGGTTAGTGTTAGCGTACGTGTTAGGATTAGGGGACGGGTGAGGGTCAGGCTTCGGGGAAGGGTTAGGGTTAGGGTTCGGGCTAGGGTTAGGGTTAGGGGACGGGGACAGTTTAGGGTCCAGGTGAGGGTACTGCAACGCTTTAGGGGGACCCTACGTGTGAGGGCGTGGGTTAATGTTAGCATACGGGTGAGGATTAGGGGACGGGTGAGGGTCAGGCTTCGGGGAAGGTTTAGGGTTAGGGTTCGGGCTAGGGTTAGGGTTAGGGGACGGGGCGGTTTAGGGTCCAAGTGAGGGTACGGCAACGCTTTAGGGGGAGCGTACGTGTGAGGGCGCGGGTTAGGGTTACCGTACGGGTTAGGATTAAAAGACGGGTGAGGGTCAGGATTCGGGGAAGGGTTAGGGTTAGGGTTCGGCCTAGGGTTAGGGTTAGGGGACGGGGACGGTTTAGGGTCCAGGTAACGGTACGGCAACGCTTTAGGGGGAGCGTACGTGTGAGGGCGCGAGTTAGTGTTAGCGTACGGGTTAGGATTAGGGGACGGGTGAGTGTCAGGCTTCGGGGAAGGGTTAGGGTTAGGATTCGGGCTAGGGTTAGGGTTAGGGGACGGGGACGGTTTAGGGTCCAGGTGAGGGAACGGCAACGCTTTAGGGGGAGCGTACGTGTGAGGGCGCGGGTTAGTGTTAGCGTACGGGTTAGGATTAGGGGACGGGTGAGGGTCAGGCTTCGGGGAAGGGTTAGGGTTAGGGTTCGGGCTAGGGTTAGGGTTAGGGGACGGGGACGGTTTAGAATCCAGGTGAGGATACGGCAATGCTTTAGGTGGAGCGTACGTGTGAGGGCGCGGGTTAGTGTTAGCGTACGGTTTAGGATTAGGGGACGGGTGAGGGTCAGGCTTCGGGGAAGAGTTAGGGTTTGGGTTCGGGCTAGGGTTAGGGTTAGGGGACTGGGACGGTTTAGGGTCCAGGTGAGGGAACGGCAACGCTTTAGGGGGAGCGTACGTGTGAGGGCGCGGGTTAGTGTTAGCGTACGGTTTAGGATTAGGGGACGGGTGAGGGTCAGGCTTCGGGGAAGGTTTAGGGTTAGGGTTCAGGCTAGGGTTAGGGTTAGGGGACGGGGACGGTTTAGGGTCTAGGTGAGGGTACGGCAATGCTTTAGGTGGAGCGTACGTGTGAGGGCGTGGGTTAGTGTTAGCGTACGGGTTAGGATTAGGGGACGGGTGAGGGTCAGGCTTCGGGGAAGGGTTAGGGTTAGGGTTCGGGCTAGGGTTAGGGTTAGGGGACGGGGACGGTTTAGGGTCCAGGTGAGGGTACGCCAACGTTTTAGGGGAAGCGTACATGTGAGGGTGTTGGTTAGTTTTAGCGTACGTGTTAGGATTAGGGGACGGGTGAGGGTCAGGCTTCGGGGAAGGGTTAGGGTTAGGGTTCGGGCTAGGGTTAGGGTTAGGGGACGGGGACAGTTTAGGGTCCAGGTGAGGGTACTGCAACGCTTTAGGGGGACCCTACGTGTGAGGGCGTGGGTTAATGTTAGCATACGGGTGAGGATTAGGGGACGGGTGAGGGTCAGGCTTCGGGGAAGGGTTAGGGTTAGGGTTCGGGCTAGGGTTAGGGTTAGGGGACGGGGCGGTTTAGGGTCCAAGTGAGGGTACGGCAACGCTTTAGAGGGAGCGTACGTGTGAGGGCGCGGGTTAGGGTTAGCGTACGGGTTAGGATTAGAGGACGGGTGAGGGTCAGGATTCGGGGAAGGGTTAGGGTTAGGGTTCAGCTTAGGGTTAGGGTTAGGGGACGGGGACGGTTTAGGGTCCAGGTAAGGGTACGGCAACGCTTTAGGGGGAGCGTACGTGTGAGGGCGCGGGTTAGTGTTAGCGTACGGGTTAGGATTAGGGGACGGGTGAGGGTCAGGCTTCGGGGAAGGGTTAGGGTTAGGATTCGGGCTAGGGTTAGGGTTAGGGGACGGGGACGGTTTAGAGTCCAGGTGAGTGAACGGCAACGCTTTAGGGGGAGCGTACGTGTGAGGGCGCGGGTTAGTGTTAGCCTACGGGTTAGGATTAGGGGACGGGTGAGGGTCAGGCTTCGGGGAAGGGTTAGGGTTAGGGTTCGGCCTAGGGTTAGGGTTAGGGGACGGGGACGGTTTAGAGTCCAGGTGAGGATACGGCAACGCTTTAGGGGGAGCGTACGTGTGAGGGCACGGGTTAGTGTTAGCCTACGGGTTAGGATTAGGGGACAGGTGAGGGTCAGGCTTCGGGGAAGGGTTAGGGTTAGGATTCGGGCTAGAGTTAGGGTTAGGGGACGGGGATGGTTTAGGGTCCAGGTGAGGGTATGGCAACGCTTTAGGGGGCGCGTACGTGTGAGTGCGTGGGTTAGTGTTAGCGTACGGCTTAGATTTGGGGACGGGTGAGGGTCAGGCTTCGGGGAAGGGTTAGGGTTAGGGTTCAGGCTAGAGTTAGGGTTAGGGGACGGGGACGGTTTAGGGTCCAGGTGAGGGTACGGCAAAGCTTTAGGGGGAGCGTACGTGTGAGGGCGCGGGTTAGTGTTAGCCTACGCCTTAGGATTAAGGGACGGGTGAGGGTCAGGCTTCGGGGAAGTGTTAGGGATAGGGATCGGGCTAGGGTTAGGGTTAGGGGACGGGGACGGTTTAGGGTCCAGGTGAGGATATGGCAACGCTTTAGGGGGAGCGTACGTGTGAGGGCGCGGGTTAGTGTTAGCGTATGGGTTAGGATTAGGGGACGGGTGAGGGTCAGGCTTCGGGGAAGGGTTAGGGTTAGGGTTCGGGCTAGGGTTAGGGTTAGGGGACGGGGACGGTTTAGGGTCCAGGTGAGGGTACGCTAACGTTTTAGGGGAAGCGTACATGTGAGGGCGTGGGTTAGTGTTAGCGTACGTGTTAGGATTAGGGGACGGGTGAGGGTCAGGCTTCGGGGAAGGGTTAGGGTTATGTTTCGGGCTAGGGTTAGGGTTAGGGGACGGGGACGGGTTAGGCTCCAGGTGCGGGTACGGCAACGCTTTAGGGGGAGCGTACGTGTGAGGGCGCGGGTTAGTGTTAGCCTTCGTGTTAGGATTAGGGGATGGGTGAGGGTCAGGCTTCAGGGAAGGGTTAGGGTTAGGGTTCGGGCTAGGATTAGGATTAGGGGACGGGGACGGTTTAGGGTCCAGGTGAGGGTACGGCAACGCTTTAGGGGGAGTGTATGTGTGAGGGCGCGGGTTATTGTTAGTGTACGGGTTAGGATTAGGGGACGGGTGAAGCTCAGGCTTCGGGGAAGGGTTAGGGTTAGGGTTCGAGCTAGGGTTAGGGTTAGGGGACGGGGACGCTTTAGGGTCCAGGTGAGGGTACGGCAACGCTTTAGGGGGAGCGTACGTGTGAGGCCGCGGTTCAGTGTTAGCGTACGGGTTAGGATTAGGGGACGGGTGAGGTTCTGGCTTCCGGGAAGGGTTAGGTTTAGGGTTCGGGCTAGGGTTAGGGTTAGGGGACGGGGACGGTTTAGGGTCCAGGTGAGGGTACGGCAACGCTTAAGGGGGAGCGTACGTGTGAGGGCGCGGGTTAGTGTTAGCCTACGGGTTAGGATTCGGGGACGAGTGAGGGTCAGGCTTCGGGGAAGGGTTAGGGTTAGGGTTCGGGCTAGGGTTAGGTTTAGGCGACGGGGACGGTTTAGGGTCCAGGTGAGGGTACGGTAACGCTTTAGGGGGAGCGTACGTGTGAGGGCGCGAGTTACTGTTAGCGTACAGGTTAGGATTAGAGGACGGGTGACGGTCAGGCTTCGGGGAACGGTTAGGGTTAGGTTTCGAGCTAGCGTTAGTGTTAGGGGACGGCGACGGTTTAGGGTCCAGGTGAGGGTACAGCAACGCTTTAGGGGGAGCGTACGTGTGAGGACGCGGGTTAGTGTTAGCCTACGGTTTAGGATTAGGGGACGGGTGAGGGTCAGGCTTCGGGGAAGGGTTAGGGTTAGGGTTCGGGCTAGGCTTAGGGTTAGGGGATGGGGACGGTTTAAGGTCCAGGTGAGGGTACGGCAACACTTTAGGGGGAGCATACGTGTGAGGGCGCGGGTTAGTGTTAGCGTACGGGTTAGGATTAGGGGACGGGTGAGGGTCAGGCTTCGGGGAAGGGTTAGGGTTAGGGTTCTGACTAGGGTTAGGGTTAGGGGACGAAGACAGTTTAGGGTCCAGGTGAGGGTACGGCAACGCTTTAGAGGGACCGTACGTGTGAGGGCGCGGGTTAGTGTTAGTGTACGGGTGAGGATTAGGGGACGGGTGAGGGTCAGGCTTCGGGGAAGGGTTAGGGTTAGGGTCCGGGCTAAGGTTAGGGTTAGGGGACGGGGCGGTTTAGTGTCCAGGTGAGGGTATGGCAACGCTTTAGGTGGAGCGTACGTCTGAGGGCGCGGGTTAGGGTTAGCGTACGGGTTAGGATTAGAGGACCTGTGAGGGTCAGGATTCGGGGAAGGGTTAGGGTTAGGGATCGGCCTAGGGTTAGGTTTAGGGGACGGGGAAGGTTTAGGGTCCAGGTGAGGGTACGGCAACGCTTTAGGCCGCGCGTACGTGTGAGTGGGCGGGTTAGTGTTAGCGTACGGCTTACGATTAGGGGACGGGTGAGGGTCAGGCTTCGGGGAAGGGTTAGGGTTATGGTTCGGGCTAGGGTTAGGGTTAGGGGAAGGGGACGGTTTAGTGTCCAGGTGAGGGTACGGCAACCCTTTAGGGGGAGTGTACGTGTGAGGGCGCGGGTTAGTGTTAGACTACGGGTTAGGATTAGGGGACGGGTGAGGGTCAGGCTTCGGGGAAGGGTTAGGGTTAGTGTTCGGGCTAGGGTTAGGGTTAGGGGACGGGGACGGTTTAGGGTCCAGGTGAGGGTACGGCAACGCTTTAGGGGGAGCGTGCGTGTGAGGGCGCGGGTTAGTGTTAGCGTACGTGTTAGAATTAGGGGACGGGTGAGGGTCAGGCTTCGGGGAAGGTTTAGGGTTAGGGTTCGGGCTAGGGTTAGGATTAGGGGACGGGGACGGTTTAGGGTCCAGGTGAAGGTACGGCAACGCTTTAGGGGGAGCGTACGTGTGAGGGCGCGGGTTATTGTTAGTGTACAGCTTAGGATTAGAGGACGGGTGAGGGTCAGGCTTCGGGAAAGTGTTAGGGTTAGGGTTCGAGCTAGCGTTAGGGTTAGGGGACGGCGACGGTTTAGGGTCCAGGTGAGGGTACGGCAACGCTTTAGGGGGAGCGTACGTGTGAGCGCGTGGGTTAGTGTTAGCGTACGGGTTAGGATTAGGGGACGTGTGAGGCTCAGGCTTCGGGGAAGGGTTAGGTTTAGGGTTCGGACTAGGGTTAGGGTTAGGGGACGAGGACAGTTTAGGGTCCAGGTGAGGGTACAGCAACGCTTCAGGGGGACCGTACGTGTGAGGGCGCGGGTTAGTGTTAGCGTACGGGTGAGGATTAGGGGACGGGTGAGGGTCAGGCTTCGGAGAAGGGTTAGGGTTAGGGTTCGGGCTAGGGTTAGGGTTAGGGGACGGGGCGGTTTAGGGTCCAGGTGAGGGTACGGCAACGCTTTAGGGGGAGCGTACGTGTGAGGGCGCGGGTTAGTGTTAGAGTAAGGGTTAGGATTAGGGGACGGGTGAGGGTCAGGCTTCGGGGAAGCGTTAAGGTTAGGGTTCGGGCTAGGGTTAGGGTTAGGGGACGGGGACGGTTTAGGGTCCAGGTGAGGGTACAGCAACGCTTTAGGGGGAGCGTACGTGTGACGGCGCGGGTTAGTGTTAGCGTACGGGTTAGGATTAGGGGACAGGTGAGGGTCAGGCTTTGGGGAAGGGTTAGGGCTAGGGTTCGGGCTAGGGTTAGGTTTAGGGGACGAGGACGGTTTTGGGTCCAGGTGAGGGTACGGCAACGCTCTAGGGGGACCGTACGTGTGAGGGTGCGGGTTAGTGTTAGCGTACGGGTTAGGATTAGGGGCCGGGTGAGGGTCAGGCTTCGGGGAAAGGTTAGGGTTAGGGTTCGGGCTAGGGTTAGTGTTAGGGGACGGGGACGGTTTAGGGTCCAGGTGAGGGTACGGCAACGCTTTAGGTGGAGCGTACGTGTGAGGGCGCGGGTTAGTGTTAGTGTACGGGTTAGGATTAGGGGATGGGTGAGGGTCAGGCTTCGGGGAAGGGTTAGTGTTAGGGTTCGGGCTAGAGTTAGGGTTAGGGGACGGGGACGGTTTAGGGTCCAGGTGAGGGTACGGCAATGCTTTAGGGGGAGCGTACGTGTGAGGGCGCGGGTTAGTGTTAGCGTACGGGTTAGGATTAGGGGAAGGTTGAGGGTCAGGCTTCGGGGAAGGGTTAGGGTTAGGGTTCGGGCTAGGGTTAGTGTTAGGGGACGGGGACGGTTTAGGGTCCAGGTGAGGGTACTGCAACGCTTTAGGGCGAGCGTAAGTGTGAGGGCGCGGGTTAGTGTTAGCATACGGGTTAGGAAAAGGGGACGGGTGAGGGTCAGGCTTCGGGGAAGGGTTAGGGTTAGGGTTCGGGCTAGGGTTAGGTTTAGGGGACGGGGACGGTTTAGGGTCCAGGTGAGGGTACGGCAACGCTTTAGGGGGAGCGTACGTGTGAGGGCGCGTGTTAGTGTTAGCGTACGGGTTAGGATTAGGGTACGGGTGAGGGTCAGGCTTCGGGGAAGGGCTAGGGTTAGGGTTCGGGCTAGGGTTAGGGTTAGGGGCCGGGGACGGTTTAGGGTCCAGGTGAGGGTACAGCAGCGCTTTAGGGGGAGCGTACGTGTGAGGGTGCGCGTTAGTGTTAGCGTATGGGTTAGGATTAGGGGACGGGTGAGGGTCAGGCTTCGGGGAAGGGTTAGGGTTAGGGTTCGGGCTAGGGTTAGGGTTAGGGGACGGGGACGGTTTAGGGTCCAGGTGAGGGTACGGCAACGCTTTAGGGGGAGCGTACGTGTGAGGGCACGGGTTAGTGTTAGCGTACGGGTTAGGAATAGGGGACGGGTGAGGGTCAGGCTTCGGGGAAGGGTTAGGGTTAGGATTCGGGCTAGCGTTAGGGTTAGGGGACTGGGACGGTTTAGGGTCCAGGTGAGGATACGGCAATGCTTTAAGGGGGGCGTACGTTGAGGGCGCGGGTTAGTGTTGGCCTACGGGTTAGAATTAGGGGACGGGTGAGGGTCAGGCTTCGGGGAAGGGTTAGGGTTAGGGTTCGGGCTAGGGTTAGGGTTATGGCACGTGGACGGTTTAGGGTCCAGGTGAGCGTATGGCAACGTTTTAGGGGGAGCGTACGTGTGAGGGCGCGGGTTAGTGTTAGCCTACGGGTTAGGATTAGCGGACGGGTGAGGGTCAGGCTTCGGGGAAGGGTTTGGGTTAGGGTTCGGGCTAGGGTTAGAGGACGGTTTAGGGTCCAGGTGAGGGTACGGCAACACTTTAGGGGGAGCGTACGTGTGAGGGCGCGGGTTAGTGTTAGCCTACGCCTTAGGATTAGGGGACGGGTGAGGGTCAGGCTTCGGGGAAGGGTTAGGGTTAGGGTTCGGGCTAGGGTTAGGGTTAGGGGACGGGGACGGTTTAGGGTCCAGGTGAGGGTACGGCAACGCTTTATGGGGAGCGTACGTGTGAGGGCGCGGGTTAGTGTTAGCCTACGGGTTAGGATTAGGGGACGGGTGAGGGTCAGGTGTAGGGGAAGTGTTAGGGTTAGGGTTCGGGCTAGGGTTAGGGTTAGAGGACGGGGACGGTTTAGGGTCCAGGTGAGGGTACGGCAACGCTTTAGGGGGAGCGTACATGTGAGGGCGCACGTTAGTGTTAGCCTACGGGCTAGGATTAGGGGACGGGTGAGGGTCAGGCTTCGGGCAAGGGTTAGGGATAGGCTTCGGGCTAGGCTTAGGGTTAGGGGACGGGGACGGTTTAGGGTCCAGGTGAGGGTACGGCAACGCTTTAGGGGGAGCGTACGTGTGAGGGCGCGGGTTAGTGTTAGCGTACGGGTTAGGATTAGTGGACGGTTGAGGGTTAGGCTTGGGGGAAGGGTTAGGGTTAGGGTCGGGCGAGGGTTAGGGTTAGGGGACGGGGACGGTTTAGGGTCCACGTGAGTGTACGGCAACGCTTTAGGGGGAGCGTACGTGTGAGGGCGCGGGTTAGTGTTAGCGTACGGGTTAGGATTAGGGGATGGGTGATGGTCAGGCTTCGGGGAAGGGTTAGGGTTAGGGATCGGGCTAGGGTTAGGGTTAGGGGATGGGGACGGTTTCGGGTTCAGGTGAGGGTACGGAAACGCTTTATGGGGAGCGTACGTCTGAGGGCGCGGGTTAGTGTTAGCCTACGGGTTAGGATTAGGGGACGGGTTAGGGTCAGGCTTCGGGGAAGGGTTAGGGTTAGGGTTCGGGCTAGGGTTAGGGGACGGTTTAGAGTCCAGGTGAGGGTACGACAACGCCTTAGGGGGAGCGTACGTGTGAGGGCGCGGGTTAGTGTTAGCGAACGGGTTAGGATTAGGGGACGTGTGAGGGTCAGGCTTCGGGGAAGGGTTAGGGTTCGGGCTAGGGTTAGGGTTAGGGGACGGGGACGGTTTAGGGTCCAGGTGAGGGTACGGCAACGCTTTAGGGGGAGCATACGTGTGAGGGTGCGGGTTAGTGTTAGCGTACGGGTTAGGATTAGGGGACGGGTGAGGGTCAGGCTTCGGGGAAGGGTTAGGGTTACGGTTCGGGCTAGGATTAGGGTTAGGGGACGGGGACGGCTTAGGGTCCAGGTGAGGGTACGGCAAGGCTTTAGGGGTAGAGTACATGTGAGGGCGCGGGTTAGTGTTAGCCTACGGGTTAGGATTAGGGGACGGCTGAGGGTCAGGCTTCGGGGAAGGGTTAAGGTTAGGGTTCGGGCTAGGCTTAGGTTTAGGGGACGGGGACGGTTTAGGGTCCAGGTGAGTGTACGGCAACGCTTTAGGGGGAGCGTACGTGTGAGGGCGTGGTTAGTGTTAGCGTACGGGTTAGGATTAGGGGACGGGTGAGGGTCAGGCTTCGGGGAAGGGTTAGGGTTAGGGTTCGGGCTAGGGTTAGGGTTAGGGGACGGGGACGGTTTAGGGTCCAGGTGAGGGTACGGCAACCCTTTAGGGGGAGCGTACATGTGAGGGCGCGGGTTAGTGTTAGCCTACGGGTTAGGATTAGGGGATGGGTGAGGGTCAGGTTTCGGGGAAGGGTTAGGGTTAGGGTTCGGGGTAGAGTTAGGGTTGGGGGACGGGGAAGGTTTAGGGTCCAGGTGAGGGTACGGCAAGGCTTTACGGGGAGCGTACATGTGAGGGCGCGGGTTAGTGTTAGCCTACGGGTTAGGATTAAGGGACGGGTGAGGGTCAGGCTTCGGAAAGAGTTACGGTTAGGGTTCGGGCTAGGGTTAGGGTTAGGGGACGGGGACGGTTTAGCGTCCAGCTGAGGGTACGGCAACGCTTTAGGGGGAGCGTACGTGTGAGGGCGCGGTTTAGTGTTAGAGTACGGGTTAGGATTAGGAGACGGTTGAGGGTCAGGCTTGGGGGAAGGGTTAGGGTTAGGGTTCGGGCTAGGGTTAGGTTTAGGGGACGGGGATGGTTTAGGGTCCAGGTGAGTGTACGGCAACGCTTTAGGGGGAGCGTATGTGTGAGGGCGCGGGTTAGTGTTAGTGTACGGTTTAGGATTAAGGGACGGGTGAGGTTCAGGCTTCGGGGAAGGGTTAGGGTTAGGGTTCGGGCTAGGGTTAGGGTTAGCGGACGGGGACGGTTTAGGGTCCAGGTGAGGGTACGGCAAGGCTTTAGGGGGAGCGTACGTGTGAGGGCGCGGGTTAGTGTTAGCCTATGCCTTAGGATTAGGGGACGGGTGAGGGTCAGGCTTCGGGGAAGGGTTAGGGTTAGGGATCGGGCTAGGGTTAGGGTTAGGGGACGGGGACGGTTTAGGGTCCAGGTGAGGGTACGGCAACGCTTTATGGGGAGCGTACGTGTGAGGGCGCGGGTTAGTGTTAGCCTACGGGTTAGGATTAGGGCACGGGTTAGGGTGAGGCTTCAGGGAAGGGTTAGGTTTAAGGTTCGGGCTAGGGTTAGGGGACGGTTATGGTTCAGGTGAGGGTATGGCAACGCTTTAGGGAGGAGCATACGTGTGAGGGCGCGGGTTAGTGTTAGCCTACGGTTTAGGATTAGGGGACGGGTGAGGGTCAGGCTTCGGGGAAGGGTTTGGGTTAGGGTTCGGGCTACGGTTAGGGTTAGGGGACGGGGACGGTTTGGGGTCCGGGTGAGGGTACCGCAACGTTTTAGGGAGAGCGTACGTGTGAGGGCGCGGGTTAGTGTTAGCCTACGCCTTAGAATTAGGGGACGGGTGAGGGTCAGGCTTCGGGGAAGGGTTAGGGTTAGGGTTCGGGCTAGGGTTAGGGTTAGGGGATGGGGACGGTTTAGGGTCCAGGTGAGGGTACGGCAACGCTTTAGGGGTAGCGTACGTGTGAGGATGCGGGTTAGTGTTAGCGTACGGGTTAGGATTAGGGGACGTGTGAGTGTCAGGCTTCGGGGAAGGGTTAGGGTTCGGGCTAGGGTTAGGGTTAGGGGACGGGGACGGTTTAGGGTCCAGGTGAGGGTACGGCAACGCTTTAGGGGGAGCATACGTGTGAGGGCGCGGGTTAGTGTTAGCCTACGGGTTAGGATTAGGGGACGGGTTAGGGTCAGGCTTCAGGGAAGGGTTAGGCTTATTGTTCGGGCTAGGGTTAGGAGACGGTTTAGGGTCCAGGTGAGGGTATGGCAACGCTTTTGGGGTAGGGTACGTGTGAGGGTGCGGGTTAGTGTTAGCGTACGGGTTAGGATTAGGGGACGTGTGAGGGTCAGGCTTCGGGGAAGGGTTAGGGTTCGGGCTAGGGTTAGGGTTAGGGGACGGGGACGGTTTAGGGTCCAGGTGAGGGTACGGCAACGCTTTAGGGGGAGCATACGTGGGAGGGTGCGGGTTAGTGTTAGCGTACGGGTTAGGATTAGGGGACGGGTGAGGGTCAGGCTTCGGGGAAGGGTTAGGGTTAGCGTTCGGGCTAGGGTTAGGGTTAGGGGACGGGGACGGTTTAGGGTCCAGGTGAGGGTACGGCAAGGCTTTAGGGGTAGCGTACGTGTGAGGGCGCGGGTTAGTGTTAGCCTATGGGTTAGGATTAGGGGATGGGTGAGGGTCAGGCTTCGGGGAAGGGTTAGGATTAGGGTTCGGGCTAGGGTTAGGGTTAGGGGACAGGGATGGGTTAGGTTCCAGGTGAGGGTACGTCAACGCTTTAGGGGTAGCATACGTGTGAGGGTGCGGGTCAGTGTTAGCGTACGGTTTAGGATTAGTGGACGGGTGAGGGTCAGGCTTCGGGGAAGTGTTAGGGTTAGGGTTCGGGCTAGGGTTAGGGTTACGGGACGGGGACGGTTTAGGGTCCAGGTGAGGGTACGGCAAGGCTTTAGGGGTAGCGTATGTGTGAGGGCGCGGGTTAGTGTTGGCGTACGGGTTAGGATTAGGGGACGGGTGAGGGTCAGGCTTCGGGGAAGGGTTAGGGTTAGGATTAGGGCTAGGGTTAGGGTTAGGGGTC
The DNA here is from genome assembly GCF_951394435.1 of Stenella coeruleoalba. Lineage (NCBI taxonomy): Eukaryota > Metazoa > Chordata > Mammalia > Artiodactyla > Delphinidae > Stenella > Stenella coeruleoalba. The sequence continues at coordinate 542,455 of NW_027646352.1, read as the reverse complement.
AGGACGGTTTAGGGTCCAGGTGAGGGTACGGCAACGGTTTAGGGGGAGCGTAAGTGTGTGGGCGCGGGTTAGTGTTAGCCTACGCCTTAGGATTAGGGGACGGGTGAGGGTCAGGCTTCGGGGAAGGATTAGGGTTAGGGTTCGGTCTAGGGTTAGGGTTAGGGGACGGGGACAGGTTAGGGTCCAGGTGCGGGTACGGCAACGCTTTAGGGGGAGCGTACGTGTGAGGGCGCGGGTTAGTGTTAGCCTACGGGTTATTATTAGGGGACGGGTGAGGGTCAGGCTTCGGGGAAGGGTTACGGTTAGGGTTCGGGCTAGGGTTAGGGTTAGGGGACGGGGACGGTTTAGGGTCCAGGTGAGGGTACGGCAACGCTTTAGGGGGAGCGTACGTGTGAGGGCGCGGGTTAGTGTTAGCGTACGGGTTAGGATTAGGGGACGTGTGAGGGTCAGGCTTCAGGGAAGGGTTAGGGTTAGGGTTCCTGCTAGGGTTAGGGTTAGGGGAGGGGGACGGTTTAGGATCCAGGTGAGGGTACGGCAACGCTTTAGGGGGAGCGCACGTGTGAGGGCGCGGGTTAGTGTTACGCTACGGGTTAAGATTAGGGGACGGGTGAGGGTCAGGCTTCGGGGAAGTGTTAGGGTTAGGGTTCGGGCTAGGCTTAGGTTTAGGGGACGGGGACGGTTTAGGGTCCAGGTGTGGGTACGGCAACGTTTTAGGGGGAGCGTACGTGTGAGGGCGTGGGTTAGTGTTAGCGTACGGGTTAGGATTAGGGGACGGGTGAGGGTCAGGCTTCGGGGAAGGATTAGGGTTAGGGTTCGGGCTAGTGTTCGGGTTAGGGGACGGGGACGGTTTAGGGTCCAGGTGAGGGTACGGCAACGCTTTAGGGGGAGCGTACGTGTGAAGGCGCGGGTTAGTGTTAGCCTACGGGTTAGGATTAGGGGACGGGTGAGGGTCAGGCTTCGGGGAAGGGTTAGGGTTAGGGTTCGTCTAGGGTTAGGGTTAGGGGACGGGGACGGTTTAGGGTCCAGGTGAGGGTACGGCAACGCTTTAGGGGGAGCGTACGTGTGAGGGCGCGGGTTAGTGTTAGCGTACGAGTTAGGATTCGGGGATGGGTGAGGGTCAGGCTTCGGGGAAGGGTTAGGGTTAGGGTTCGGGCTAGGGTTACGGTTAGGGAATGGGGACGGTTTAGGGTCCAGGTGAGGGTACGGCAACGCTTTAGGGGGAGCGTACGTGTCAGGGCGTGGGTTAGTGTTAGCGTATGGGTTAGGATTAGGGGACGGGTGAGGGTCAGGCTTCGGGGAAGTGTTAGGGTTAGGGTTCGGGCTAGGGTTAGAGTTAGGGGACGGGAACGGTTTAGGGTCCAGGTGAGGGTACGGCAACGCTTTAGGGGGAGCGTACGTGTGAGGGCACGGGTTAGTGTTAGCCTACGGGTTTGGATTGGGGACGGTTGAGGTTCAGGCTTCGGGGAAGGGTTATGGTTAGGGTTCGGGCTAGGGTTAGGGTTAGGGGATGGGGACGGTTTAGGGTCCAGGTGAGGGTACGGCTACGCTTTAGGGGGAGCGTACGTGTGAGGGCGCGGGTTAGTGTTAGCGTACGGGTTAGGATTAGGGGACGGGTGAGGGTCAGGCTTCGGGGAAGTGTTAGGTTTAGGGTTCGGGATAGGGTTAGGGTTAGGGGACGGGGACGGTTTAGGGTCCAGATGAGGGTACGGCAAAGCTTTAGGGGGAGCGTACGTGTGAGGGCGTTGATTAATGTTAGCCTACGGGTTAGGATTAGGGGACGGGTGAGGGTCAGGCTTCGGGGAAGGGTTAGGGTTAGGGTTCGGGGTAGGGTTAGGGTTAGGGGACGGGGACGGTTTAGGGTCCAGCGGAGGGTACGGCAGCGCTTTAGGGGGAGCATACGTGTGAGGGCGCGGGTTAGTGTTAGCCTACGGGTTAGGATTAGGGGAAGGGTGAAGGTCAGGCTTCAAGGAAGGGTTAGGGTTAGGGTTCCTGCTAGGGTTAGGGTTAGGGGACGGGGACGGTTTAGGGTCCAGGTGAGGGTACCGCAACGTTTTAGGGGGAGCGTACGTGTGAGGGCGCGGGTTAGTGTTAGCGTATGGGTTAGGATTAGGGGACGGGTGAGTGTCAGGCTTCGGGGAAGTGTTAGGGTTAGGGTACGGGCTAGGGTTAGGGTTAGGGGACGGGGACGGTTTACGGTCCAGGTGAGGGTACGGCAACGCTTTAGGGGGAGCGTGCGTGTGAGGGCGCAGGTTAGTGTTAAACTACGGGATAGTATTAGGGGACGGGTGAGTGTCAGGCTTCGGGGAAGGGTTAGGGTTAGGGTTCGGGCTAGGGTTAGGGTTAGGGGACGGGGACGGTTTAGGGTCCAGGTGAGGGTACGGCAACGCTTTAGGGGGAGCGTACGTGTGAGGGCGCGGGTTAGTGTTAGCGTACGGGTTAGGATTAGGGGACGTGTGAGGGTCAGGCTTCAGGGAAGGGTTAGGGTTAGGGTTCCTGCTAGGGTTAGGGTTAGGGGAGGGGGACGGTTTAGGATCCAGGTGAGGGTACGGCAACGCTTTAGGGGGAGCGCACGTGTGAGGGCGCGGGTTAGTGTTACCCTACGGGTTAAGATTAGGGGACGGGTGAGGGTCAGGCTTCGGGGAAGGGTTAGGGTTAGGGTTCGGGCTAGGCTTAGGTTTAGGGGACGGGGACGGTTTAGGGTCCAGGTGTGGGTACGGCAACGTTTTAGGGGGAGCGTACGTGTGAGGGCGTGGGTTAGTGTTAGCGTACGGGTTAGGATTAGGGGACGGGTGAGGGTCAGGCTTCGGGGAAGGATTAGGGTTAGGGTTCGGGCTAGTGTTCGGGTTAGGGTACGGGGACGGTTTAGGGTCCAGGTGAGGGTACGGCAACGCTTTAGGGGGAGCATACGTGTGAGGGAGCAGGTTAGTGTTAGCGTACGGGTTAGGAATAGGGGACGGGTGAGGGTCAGGTTTCGGGGAAGGGTTAAGGTTACGGTTCGGGCTAGGGTTAGGGTTAGGGGACGGGGACGGTTTAGGGTCCAGGTGAGGGTACGGCTACGCATTAGGGGGAGCGTACGTGTGAGGGCCTTGATTAATGTTAGCCTACGGGTTAGGATTAGGGGACGGGTGAGGGTCAGGCTTCGGGGAAGGGTTAGGGTTAGGGTTCGGGCTAGGGTTAGGGTTAGGGGACGGGGACGGTTTAGGGTCCAGGTGAGGGTACGGCTACGCATTAGGGGGAGCGTACGTGTGAGGGCGCGGGTTAGTGTTAGCGTACGGGTTAGGATTAGGGGACGGGTGAGGGTCAGGCTTCGGGGAAGTGTTAGGTTTAGGGTTCGGGATAGGGTTAGGGTTAGGGGACGGGGACGGTTTAGGGTCCAGGTGATGGTACGGCAACGCTTTAGGGGGAGCGTACGTGTGGGGGCGCGGGTTAGTGTTAGCGTATGTGTTAGGATTAGGGGATGGGTGAGGGTCAGGCTTCGGGGAACTGTTAGGGTTAGGGTACGGGCTAGGGTTAGGGTTAGGGGACGGGGACGGTTTAGGGTCCAGGTGAGGGTACGGCAACGCTTTAGGGGGAGCGTACGTGTGAGGGGGCGGGTTAGTGTTAACCTACGTGATAGGATTAGGGGACGGGTGAGTGTCAGGCTTCGGGGAAGGGTTAGGGTTAGGGTTCGGTCTAGGGTTAGGGTTAGGGGACGGGGACGGTTTAGGGTCCAGATGAGGGTACGGCAATGCTTTAGGGGGAGCGTACGTGTGAGGGCGTTGATTAATGTTAGCCTACGGGTTAGGATTAGGGGACGGGTGAGGGTCAGGCTTCGGGGAGGGGTTAGGGTTAGGGTTCGGGCTAGGGTTAGGGTTAGGGGACGGGGACGGTTTAGGGTCCAGGGGAGGGTACGGCAACGCTTTAGGGGGAGCGTACGTGTGAGGGCACGGGTTAGTGTTAGCTTATGTGTTAGGATTAGGGGACGGGTGAGGGTCAGGCTTCGGGGAAGTGTTAGGGTTAGGGTACGGGCTAGGATTAGGGTTAGGGGACGGGGACGGTTTAGGGTCCAGGTGAGGGTACGCTAACGTTTTAGGGGGAGCGTACGTGTGAGGGCCCGGGTTAGTGTTAACCTACGGGATAGGATTAGGGGACGGGTGAGTGTCAGGCTTCGGGGAAGGGTTAGGGTTAGGGTTCGAGCTAGGGTTAGGGTTAGGGGACGGGGACAGTTTAGGGTCCAGGTGAGGGTACGGCAACGCTTTAGGGGGAGCGTACGTGTGAGGGCGCAGGTTAGTTTTAGCGTACGGGTTAGGATTAGGGGACGGGTGAGGGTCAGGCTTCGGGGAAGGTTTAGGGTCAGGGTTCCGGCTAGGGTTACGGTTAGGTGACGGGAAGGGTTTAGGGTCCAGGTGAGGGTACGGCAACGCTTTAGGGGGAGCGTACGTGTGAGGGCGCGGGTTAGTGTTAGCGTACGGGTTAGGATTAGGGGACGGGTGAGGGTCAGGCTTCGGGGAAGGGTTAGGGATAGGGTTCGGGCTAGGGTTAGGGTTAGGTCGACGGGGACGGTTTAGAGTCCAGGTGAGGGTACGGCAACGCTTTAGGGGGAGCGTGCGTGTGAGGGCGCGGGTTAGTGTTAGCGTACGGTTTAGGATTAGGGGACGGGTGAGGGTCAGGCTTCGGGGAAGGGTTAGGGTTACGGTTCGGGCTAGGGTTAGGGTTAGGGGACGGGGACGGTTTAGGGTCCAGATGAGGGTACGGCAATGCTTTAGGGGGAGCGTACGTGTGAGGGCGTTGATTAATGTTAGCCTACGGGTTAGGATTAGGGGACGGGTGAGGGTCAGGCTTCGGGGAATTGTTAGGGTTACGGTTCGGGCTAGGGTTAGGGTTAGGGGACGGGGACGGTTTAGGGTCCAGGGGAGGGTACGGCAATGCTTTAGGGGGAGCGTACGTGTGAGGGCGTTGATTAATGTTAGCCTACGGGTTAGGATTAGGGGACGGGTGAGGGTCAGGCTTCGGGGAAGGGTTAGGGTTAGGGTTCGGGCTAGGGTTAGGGTTAGGGGACGGGGACGGTTTAGGGTCCAGGGGAGGGTACGGCAACGCTTTAGGGGGAGCGTACGTGTGAGGGCGCGGGTTAGTGTTAGCGTTCGGGTTAGGATTAGGGGACGTGTGAGGGTCAGGCTTCGGGGAAGGTTAGGGTTAGGGTTCGGGCTAGGCTTAGGGTTAGGGGACGGGGACGGTTTAGGGTCCAGGTGACGGTACCGCAACGTTTTACGGGGAGCGTACGTGTGAGTGCGCGGGTTAGTGTTAGCCTACGCCTTAGGATTAGGGGACGGGTGAGGGTCAGGCTTCGGGGAAGGGTTAGGGTTAGGGTTCGGGCTAGGGTTAGGGTTAGGGGATGGGGACGGTTTAGGGTCCAGGTGAGCGTACGGCAACGCTTTAGGGGGAGCGTACGTGTGAGGGCGCGGGTTAGTGTTAACCTACGGGATAGGATTAGGGGACGGGTGAGTGTCAGGCTTCGGGGAAGGGTTAGGGTTAGGGTTCGGGCTAGGATTAAGGTTAGGGGACGGGAACGGTTTAGGGTCCAAGTGAGGGTACGGCAACGCTTTAGGGGGAGCGTACGTGTGAGGGCGCAGGTTAGTGTTAGCGTACGGGTTAGGATAAGGGGACGGGTGAGGGTCAGGCTTCGGGGAAGGTTTAGGGTTAGGGTTCGGGCTAGGGTTACGGTTAGGGGACGGAGACGGTTTAGGGTCCAGGTGAGGGTACGGCAACGCTTTAAGGGGAGCGTACGTGTGAGGGCGCGGGTTAGTGTTAGCGTACGTGTTAGGATTAGGGGACGGGTGAGGATCAGGCTTCGGGGAAGGTTTAGGGTTACGGTTCGGGCTAGGGTTAGGGTTAGGGGACGGGGACGGTGTAGGGTCCAGATGAGGGTACGGCAATGCTTTAGGGGGAGTGTACGTGTGAGGGCGTTGATTAATGTTAGCCTACGGGTTAGGATTAGGGGACGGGTGAGGGTCAGGCTTCGGGGAAGGGTTAGGGTTAGAGTTCGGGCTAGGGTTAGGGTTAGGGGACGGGGACAGTTTAGGGTCCAGGGGAGGGTATGGCAACGCTTTAGGGGGAGGGTACGTGTGAGGGCGCGGGTTAGTGTTAGGCTACGGGTTAGGATTAGGGGACGGGTGAAGTTCAGGCTTCAGGGAAGGGTTAGGGTTAGGGTTCCTGCTAGGGTTAGGGTTAGGGGAGGGGGACGGTTTAGGATCCAGGTGAGGGTACGGCAACGCTTTAGGGGGAGCGCACGTGTGAGGGCGCGGGTTAGTGTTACGCTACGGGTTAAGATTAGGGGACGGGTGAGGGTCAGGCTTCGGGGAAGGGTTAGGGTTAGGGTTCGGGCTAGGCTTAGGTTTAGGGGACGGGGACGGTTTAGGGTCCAGGTGTGGGTACGGCAACGTTTTAGGGGGAGCGTACGTGTGAGGGCGTGGGTTAGTGTTAGCGTACGGGTTAGGATTAGGGGACGGGTGAGGGTCAGGCTTCGGGGAAGGATTAGGGTTAGGGTTCGGGCTAGTGTTCGGGTTAGGGGACGGGGACGGTTTAGGGTCCAGGTGAGGGTACGGCAACGCTTTAGGGGGAGCGTACGTGTGAAGGCGCGGGTTAGTGTTAGCCTACGGGTTAGGATTAGGGGACGGGTGAGGGTCAGGCTTTGGGGAAGGGTTAGGGTTAGGGTTCGGGCTAGGGTTAGGGTTAGGGGACGGGGACGGTTTAGGGTCCAGGTGAGGGTACGGCAACGCTTTAGGGGGAGCGTACGTGTGAGGGCGCGGGTTAGTGTTAGCGTACGAGTTAGGATTCGGGGATGGGTGAGGGTCAGGCTTCGGGGAAGGGTTAGGGTTAGGGTTCGGGCTAGGGTTACGGTTAGGGAATGGGGACGGTTTAGGGTCCAGGTGAGGGTACGGCAACGCTTTAGGGGGAGCGTACGTGTCAGGGCGTGGGTTAGTGTTAGCGTATGGGTTAGGATTAGGGGACGGGTGAGGGTCAGGCTTCGGGGAAGTGTTAGGGTTAGGGTTCGGGCTAGGGTTAGAGTTAGGGGACGGGAACGGTTTAGGGTCCAGGTGAGGGTACGGCAACGCTTTAGGGGGAGCGTACGTGTGAGGGCACGGGTTAGTGTTAGCCTACGGGTTTGGATTGGGGACGGTTGAGGTTCAGGCTTCGGGGAAGGGTTATGGTTAGGGTTCGGGCTAGGGTTAGGGTTAGGGGATGGGGACGGTTTAGGGTCCAGGTGAGGGTACGGCTACGCTTTAGGGGGAGCGTACGTGTGAGGGCGCGGGTTAGTGTTAGCGTACGGGTTAGGATTAGGGGACGGGTGAGGGTCAGGCTTCGGGGAAGTGTTAGGTTTAGGGTTCGGGATAGGGTTAGGGTTAGGGGACGGGGACGGTTTAGGGTCCAGATGAGGGTACGGCAAAGCTTTAGGGGGAGCATACGTGTGAGGGCGCGGGTTAGTGTTAGCCTACGGGTTAGGATTAGGGGAAGGGTGAAGGTCAGGCTTCAAGGAAGGGTTAGGGTTAGGGTTCCTGCTAGGGTTAGGGTTAGGGGACGGGGACGGTTTAGGGTCCAGGTGAGGGTACCGCAACGTTTTAGGGGGAGCGTACGTGTGAGGGCGCGGGTTAGTGTTAGCGTATGGGTTAGGATTAGGGGACGGGTGAGTGTCAGGCTTCGGGGAAGTGTTAGGGTTAGGGTACGGGCTAGGGTTAGGGTTAGGGGACGGGGACGGTTTACGGTCCAGGTGAGGGTACGGCAACGCTTTAGGGGGAGCGTGCGTGTGAGGGCGCAGGTTAGTGTTAAACTACGGGATAGTATTAGGGGACGGGTGAGTGTCAGGCTTCGGGGAAGGGTTAGGGTTAGGGTTCGGGCTAGGGTTAGGGTTAGGGGACGGGGACGGTTTAGGGTCCAGGTGAGGGTACGGCAACGCTTTAGGGGGAGCGTACGTGTGAGGGCGCGGGTTAGTGTTAGCGTACGGGTTAGGATTAGGGGACGTGTGAGGGTCAGGCTTCAGGGAAGGGTTAGGGTTAGGGTTCCTGCTAGGGTTAGGGTTAGGGGAGGGGGACGGTTTAGGATCCAGGTGAGGGTACGGCAACGCTTTAGGGGGAGCGCACGTGTGAGGGCGCGGGTTAGTGTTACCCTACGGGTTAAGATTAGGGGACGGGTGAGGGTCAGGCTTCGGGGAAGGGTTAGGGTTAGGGTTCGGGCTAGGCTTAGGTTTAGGGGACGGGGACGGTTTAGGGTCCAGGTGTGGGTACGGCAACGTTTTAGGGGGAGCGTACGTGTGAGGGCGTGGGTTAGTGTTAGCGTACGGGTTAGGATTAGGGGACGGGTGAGGGTCAGGCTTCGGGGAAGGATTAGGGTTAGGGTTCGGGCTAGTGTTCGGGTTAGGGGACGGGGACGGTTTAGGGTCCAGGTGAGGGTACGGCAACGCTTTAGGGGGAGCGTACGTGTGAGGGAGCAGGTTAGTGTTAGCGTACGGGTTAGGAATAGGGGACGGGTGAGGGTCAGGTTTCGGGGAAGGGTTAAGGTTACGATTCGGGCTAGGGTTAGGGTTAGGGGACGGGGACGGTTTAGGGTCCAGGTGAGGGTACGGCTACGCATTAGGGGGAGCGTACGTGTGAGGGCCTTGATTAATGTTAGCCTACGGGTTAGGATTAGGGGACGGGTGAGGGTCAGGCTTCGGGGAAGGGTTAGGGTTAGGGTTCGGGCTAGGGTTAGGGTTAGGGGACGGGGACGGTTTAGGGTCCAGGTGAGGGTACGGCTACGCATTAGGGGGAGCGTACGTGTGAGGGCGCGGGTTAGTGTTAGCGTACGGGTTAGGATTAGGGGACGGGTGAGGGTCAGGCTTCGGGGAAGTGTTAGGTTTAGGGTTCGGGATAGGGTTAGGGTTAGGGGACGGGGACGGTTTAGGGTCCAGGTGATGGTACGGCAACGCTTTAGGGGGAGCGTACGTGTGGGGGCGCGGGTTAGTGTTAGCGTATGTGTTAGGATTAGGGGATGGGTGAGGGTCAGGCTTCGGGGAACTGTTAGGGTTAGTGTACGGGCTAGGGTTAGGGTTAGGGGACGGGGACGGTTTAGGGTCCAGGTGAGGGTACGGCAACGCTTTAGGGGGAGCGTACGTGTGAGGGGGCGGGTTAGTGTTAACCTACGTGATAGGATTAGGGGACGGGTGAGTGTCAGGCTTCGGGGAAGGGTTAGGGTTAGGGTTCGGGCTAGGGTTAGGGTTAGGGGACGGGGACGGTTTAGGGTCCAGATGAGCTACGGCAATGCTTTAGGGGGAGCGTACGTGTGAGGGCGTTGATTAATGTTAGCCTACGGGTTAGGATTAGGGGACGGGTGAGGGTCAGGCTTCGGGGAGGGGTTAGGGTTAGGGTTCGGGCTAGGGTTAGGGTTAGGGGACGGGGACGGTTTAGGGTCCAGGGGAGGGTACGGCAACGCTTTAGGGGGAGCGTACGTGTGAGGGCACGGGTTAGTGTTAGCTTATGTGTTAGGATTAGGGGACGGGTGAGGGTCAGGCTTCGGGGAAGTGTTAGGGTTAGGGTACGGGCTAGGATTAGGGTTAGGGGACGGGGACGGTTTAGGGTCCAGGTGAGGGTACGCTAACGTTTTAGGGGGAGCGTACGTGTGAGGGCCCGGGTTAGTGTTAACCTACGGGATAGGATTAGGGGACGGGTGAGTGTCAGGCTTCGGGGAAGGGTTAGGGTTAGGGTTCGAGCTAGGGTTAGGGTTAGGGGACGGGGACAGTTTAGGGTCCAGGTGAGGGTACGGCAACGCTTTAGGGGGAGCGTACGTGTGAGGGCGCAGGTTAGTTTTAGCGTACGGGTTAGGATTAGGGGACGGGTGAGGGTCAGGCTTCGGGGAAGGTTTAGGGTCAGGGTTCCGGCTAGGGTTACGGTTAGGTGACGGGAAGGGTTTAGGGTCCAGGTGAGGGTACGGCAACGCTTTAGGGGGAGCGTACGTGTGAGGGCGCGGGTTAGTGTTAGCGTACGGGTTAGGATTAGGGGACGGGTGAGGGTCAGGCTTCGGGGAATGGTTAGGGATAGGGTTCGGGCTAGGGTTAGGGTTAGGTCGACGGGGACGGTTTAGAGTCCAGGTGAGGGTACGGCAACGCTTTAGGGGGAGCGTGCGTGTGAGGGCGCGGGTTAGTGTTAGCGTACGGTTTAGGATTAGGGGACGGGTGAGGGTCAGGCTTCGGGGAAGGGTTAGGGTTACGGTTCGGGCTAGGGTTAGGGTTAGGGGACGGGGACGGTTTAGGGTCCAGATGAGGGTACGGCAATGCTTTAGGGGGAGCGTACGTGTGAGGGCGTTGATTAATGTTAGCCTACGGGTTAGGATTAGGGGACGGGTGAGGGTCAGGCTTCGGGGAATTGTTAGGGTTACGGTTCGGGCTAGGGTTAGGGTTAGGGGACGGGGACGGTTTAGGGTCCAGGGGAGGGTACGGCAATGCTTTAGGGGGAGCGTACGTGTGAGGGCGTTGATTAATGTTAGCCTACGGGTTAGGATTAGGGGACGGGTGAGGGTCAGGCTTCGGGGAAGGGTTAGGGTTAGGGTTCGGGCTAGGGTTAGGGTTAGGGGACGGGGACGGTTTAGGGTCCAGGGGAGGGTACGGCAACGCTTTAGGGGGAGCGTACGTGTGAGGGCGCGGGTTAGTGTTAGCGTTCGGGTTAGGATTAGGGGACGTGTGAGGGTCAGGCTTCGGGGAAGGTTAGGGTTAGGGTTCGGGCTAGGCTTAGGGTTAGGGGACGGGGACGGTTTAGGGTCCAGGTGACGGTACCGCAACGTTTTACGGGGAGCGTACGTGTGAGTGCGCGGGTTAGTGTTAGCCTACGCCTTAGGATTAGGGGACGGGTGAGGGTCAGGCTTCGGGGAAGGGTTAGGGTTAGGGTTCGGGCTAGGGTTAGGGTTAGGGGATGGGGACGGTTTAGGGTCCAGGTGAGCGTACGGCAACGCTTTAGGGGGAGCGTACGTGTGAGGGCGCGGGTTAGTGTTAACCTACGGGATAGGATTAGGGGACGGGTGAGTGTCAGGCTTCGGGGAAGGGTTAGGGTTAGGGTTCGGGCTAGGATTAAGGTTAGGGGACGGGAACGGTTTAGGGTCCAAGTGAGGGTACGGCAACGCTTTAGGGGGAGCGTACGTGTGAGGGCGCAGGTTAGTGTTAGCGTACGGGTTAGGATAAGGGGACGGGTGAGGGTCAGGCTTCGGGGAAGGTTTAGGGTTAGGGTTCGGGCTAGGGTTACGGTTAGGGGACGGAGACGGTTTAGGGTCCAGGTGAGGGTACGGCAACGCTTTAAGGGGAGCGTACGTGTGAGGGCGCGGGTTAGTGTTAGCGTACGGGTTAGGATTAGGGGACGGGTGAGGATCAGGCTTCGGGGAAGGTTTAGGGTTACGGTTCGGGCTAGGGTTAGGGTTAGGGGACGGGGACGGTGTAGGGTCCAGATGAGGGTACGGCAATGCTTTAGGGGGAGTGTACGTGTGAGGGCGTTGATTAATGTTAGCCTACGGGTTAGGATTAGGGGACGGGTGAGGGTCAGGCTTCGGGGAAGGGTTAGGGTTAGGGTTCGGGCTAGGGTTAGGGTTAGGGGACAGGCACAGGTTAGGCCCAGGTGCGGGTACGGCAACGCTTTAGGGGGAGCGTACGTGTGAGGGCCCGGGTTAGTGTTAGCGTACGGGTTAGAATTAGGGGACGGGTGAGGGTCAGGCTTTGGGGAAGGGTTAGGGTTAGGGTTCGGGCTAGGGTTAGGGTTAGGGGACGGGGACGGTTTAGGGTCCAGGTTGGGTACGGCAAAGCTTTAGGGGGAGCGTACGTGTGAGGGCGTGGGTTAGTGTTAGCGTACGAGTTAGGATTCGGGGACGGGTGCGGGTCAGGCTTCGGGGAAGGGTTAGGGTTAGGGTTCGGGCTAGGGTTACGGTTAGGGGACGGGGACGGTTTAGGGTCCAGGTGAGGGTACGGCAACGCTTTAGGGGGAGCGTACGTGTGAGGGCGCGTGTTAGTGTTAGCCTACGGGTTAGGATTAGGGGATGGGTGAGGGTCAGGCTTCGGAGAAGTGTTAGGGTTAGGGTTCGGGCTAGGGTTAGGGTTAGGGGACGGGGACGGTTTAGGGTCCAGGTGAGGGTACGGCAACGCTTTAGGGGGAGCGTACTTGTGAGGGCGCGGGTTAGTGTTAGCGTACGAGTTAGGATTCGGGAACGGGTGAGGGACAGGCTTCGGGGAAGGGTTAGGGTTAGGGTTCGGGCTAGGGTTACGGTTAGGGGATGCGGACGGTTTAGGGTCCAGGTGAGGGTACGGCAACGCTTTAGGGGGAGCGTACGTGTGAGGGCGCGTGTTAGTGTTAGCCTACGGGTTAGGATTAGGGGATGGGTGAGGGTCAGGCTTCAGGGAAGTGTTAGGGTTAGGGTTCGGGCTAGGGTTAGGGTTAGGGGATGGGGACGGTTTAGGGTCCAGGTGAGGGTACGGCAAGGCTTTAGGGGTAGCGTACGTGTGAGGGCGAGGGTTAGTGTTGGCGTACGGGTTAGGATTAGGAGACGGGTGAGGGTCAGCTTCGGGGAAGGTTTAGGGTTAGGGTTCGGGCTAGGTTTAGGGTTAGGGGACGGGGAAGGTTTAGGGTCCAGGTTAGGGTACGGCAACGCTTTAGGGGGAGCGTACGTGTGAGCGCGCGGGTTAGTGTTAGCCTACGGTTTAGGATTAGGGGACGGGTGAGGGTCAGGCTTCGGGGAAGGGTTAGGGTTAGGGTTCGGGCTAGGGTTAGGGTTAGGGGACGGAGACGGTTTATGGTCCAGATGAGGGTACTGCAACGCTTTAGGGGGAGCGTACGTGTGAGGGCGCGGGTTAGTGTTAGCGTACGGGTTAGGATTAGGGGACGGGTGAGGGTCAGGCTTCAGGGAAGAGTTAGGGTTAGGGTTCCTGCTAGGGTTAGGGTTAGGGGACGGGGACGGTTTAGGGTCCAGGTGAGGGTACGGCAACGCTTTAGGGGGAGCGCACGTGTGAGGGCGCGGGTTAGTGTTACCCTACGGGTTAAGATTAGGGGACGGGTGAGGGTCAGGCTTCGGGGAAGGGTTAGGGTTAGGGTTCGGGCTAGGCTTAGGTTTAGGGGACGGGAATGGTTTAGGGTCCAGGTGAGAGTACGGCAACGCTTTAGGGGGAGCGTACGTGTGAGGGCGCGGGTTAGTGTTAGCCTATGGGTTTGGATTGGGGACGGTTGAGGTTCAGGCTTTGGGGAAGGTTTATGGTTAGGGTTCGGGCTAGGGTTAGGGTTAGGGGACGGGGACGGTTTAGGGTCCAGGTGAGGGTACGGCAACGCTTTAGGGGGAGCGTACGAGTGAGGGCGCGGGTTAGTGTTATCGTACGGGTTAGGATTAGTGGACGGGTTAGGGTCAGGCTTCGGGGAAGAGTTAGGGTTAGGGTTCGGGCTAGGGTTACGGTTAGGGGACGGGGACGGTTTAGGGTCCAGGTGAGGGTACGGCAACGCTTTATGGGGAGCGTACGTGTGAGGGCGCGGGTTAGTGTTAGCCTACGCCTTAGGATTAGGGGACGGCTGAGGGTCAGGCTTCGGGGAAGGGTTAGGTTTAGGGTTCGGGCTAGGGTTAGGGTTAGGGGACGGGCACAGGTTAGGCCCAGGTGCGGGTACGGCAACGCTTTAGTGGGAGCGTACGTGTGAGGGCGCATGTTAGTTTTAGCGTACGGGTTAGAATTAGGGGACGCTTGAGGGTCAGGCTTCGGGGAAGGGTTAGGGTTAGGGTTCGGGCTAGGGTTAGGGTTAGGGGACGGGAACTGTTTAGGGTCCAGGTTGGGTACGGCAACGCTTTAGGGGGAGCGTACGTGTGAGGGCGCGGGTTAGTGTTAGCGTACGAGTTAGGATTCGGGGACGGGTGAGGGTCAGGCTTCGGGGAAGGGTTAGGGTTAGGGTTCGGGTTAGGGTTACGGTTAGGGGATGGGGACGGTTTAGGGTCCAGGTGAGGGTACGGCAACGCTTAGGGGGAGCGTACGTGTGAGGGCGCGGGTTAGTGTTAGCCTACGTGTTAGGATTAGGGGTTGGGTGAGGGTCAGGCTTCGGGGAAGTGTTAGGGTTAGGGTTCGGGCTAGGGTTAGGGTTAGGGGACGGGGACGGTTTAGGGTCCAGGTGAGGGTACGGCAACGCTTTAGGGGTAGCATACGTGTGAGGGTGCGGGTTAGTGTTAGCGTACGGGTTAGGATTAGGGGACGGGTGAGGGTCAGGCTTCGGGGAAGGGTTAGGGTTAGGGTTCGGGCTAGGGTTAGGGTTATGGGACGGGGACGGTTTAGGGTCCAGGTGAGGGTACGGCAAGGCTTTAGGGGTAGCGTACGTGGGACGGAGCGGGTTAGTGTTGGCATACGGGTTAGGATTAGGGGACGGGTGAGGGTCAGGCTTCGAGGAAGGTTTAGGGTTAGGGTTCGGGCTAGGGTTAGGGTTAGGGGACGGGGACAGGTTAGGGTCCAGGTGAGGGTACGGCAACGCTTTAGGGGGAGCGTACGTGTGAGGGCGCGGGTTAGTGTTAGCCTACGGGTTAGGATTAGGGGACGGGTGAGGGTCAGGCTTCGGGGAAGGGTTAAGGTTAGGGTTCGGGCTAGGGTTAGGGTTAGGGGACGGGGACGGTTTAGGGTCCAGATGAGGGTACTGCAACGCTTTAGGGGGAGCGTACGTGTGAGGGCGCGGGTTAGTGTTAGCGTACGGGTTAGGATTAGGGGACGGGTGAGGGTCACGCTTCAGGGAAGGGTTAGGGTTAGGGTTCCTGCTAGGGTTAGGGTTAGGGGACGGGGACGGTTTAGGGTCCAGGTGAGGGTACGGCAACGCTTTAGGGGGAGCGCACGTGTGAGGGCGCGGGTTAGTGTTACCCTACGGGTTAAGATTAGGGGACGGGTGAGGGTCAGGCTTCGGGGAAGGGATAGGGTTAGGGTTCGGGCTAGGCTTAGGTTTTGGGGACGGGAACGGTTTAGGGTCCAGGTGAGGGTACGGCAACGCTTTAGGGGGAGCGTACGTGTGAGGGCGCGGGTTAGTGTTAGCCTATGCCTTAGGATTAGGGGACGGGTGAGGGTCAGAATTCGGGGAAGGATTAGGGTTAGGGTTCGGTCTAGGGTTAGGGTTAGGGGACGGGGACAGGTTAGGGTCCAGGTGCAGGTACGGCAACGTTTTAGGGGGAGCGTACGTGTGAGGGCGCGGGTTAGTGTTAGCGTACGGGTTAGGATTAGGGCACGGGTGAGGGTCAGGCTTCAGGGAAGGGTTAGGGTTAGGGTTCCTCCTAGGGTTAGGGTTAGGGGACGGGGACGGTTTAGGGTCCAGGTGAGGGTACTGAAACGCTTTAGGGGGAGCGTACGTGTGAGGGTGTGGGTTAGTGTTAGCGTACGGGTTAGGATTAGGGGACGGGTGAGGGTCAGGCTTCGGGGAAGGGTTAGGGTTAGGGTTCGGGCTAGGGTTAGAGGTAGGGGACGGGAACGGTTTAGGGTCCAGGTGAGGGTACGGCAACACTTTAGGGGGAGCGTACGTGTGAGGGCGCAGGTTAGTGTTAGCCTACGGGTTTGGATTGTGGACGGGTGAGGGTCAGGCTTCGGGGAAGTGTTAGGGTTAGGGTTCAGGATAGGGTTAGGGTTAGGGGAGGGGGACGGTTTAGGGTCCAGGTGAGGGTACGGCAACGCTTTAGGGGGAGCGTGTGTGTGAGGGCGCGGGTTAGTGTTAGCGTACGGGTTAGGATTAGGGGACGGGTGAGGGTCAGGCTTCGGGGAAGGTTTAGGGTGAGGGTTCGGGCTAGGGTTAGGGTGAGGGGACGGGGACGGTTTAGGGTCCAGGTGAGGGTACGGCAACGCTTTAGGGGGAGCGTAGGTGTGAGGGCGCGGGTTAGTGTTAGCCTACGGGTTAGGATTAGGGGACGGGTGAGGGTCAGGCTTCGGGGAAGGGTTAGGTTTAGGGTTCGGGCTAGGGTTAGGGTTAGGGGACGGGGACGGTTTAGGGTCCAGATGAGGGTACTGCAACGCTTTAGGGGGAGCGTACGTGTGAGGGCGCGGGTTAGTGTTAGCGTACGGGTTAGGATTAGGGGACGGGTGAGGGTCAGGCTTCAGGGAAGTGTTAGGGTTAGGGTTCCTGCTAGGGTTAGGGTTAGGGGACCGGGACGGTTTAGGGTCCAGGTGAGGGTACGGCAACGCTTTAGGGGGAGCCACGTGTGAGGGCGCGGGTTAGTGTTACCCTACGGGTTAAGATTAGGTGACGGGTGAGGGTCAGGCTTCGGGGAAGGTTTAGGGTTAGGGTTAGGGTTAGGCTTAGGTTTTGGGGACGGGAACGGTTTAGGGTCCAGGTGAGGGTACGGCAACGCTTTAGGGGGAGCGTACGTGTGAGGGCGCGGGTTAGTGTTAGCCTATGCCTTAGGATTAGGGGACGGGTGAGGGTCAGAATTCGGGGAAGGATTAGGGTTAGGGTTCGGTCTAGGGTTAGGGTTAGGGGACGGGGACAGGTTAGGGTCTAGGTGCAGGTACGGCAACGTTTTAGGGGGAGCGTACGTGTGAGGGCGCGGGTTAGTGTTAGCGTACGGGTTAGGATTAGGGGACGGGTGAGGGTCAGGCTTCGGGGAAGGGTTAGGGTTAGGGTTCCTGCTAGGTTTAGGGTTAGGGGACGGGGACGGTTTAGGGTCCAGGTGAGGGTACGGCAACGCTTTAGGGGGAGCGCACGTGTGAGGGCGCGGGTTAGTGTTACCCTACGGGTTAAGATTAGGGGACGGGTGAGGGTCAGGCTTCGGGGAAGGGTTAGGGTTAGGGTTCGGGCTAGGCTTAGGTTTTGGGGACGGGAACGGTTTAGGGTCCAGGTGAGGGTACGGCAAGGCTTTAGGGGGAGCGTACGTGTGAGGGCGCGGGTTAGTGTTAGCCTATGCCTTAGGATTAGGGGACGGGTGAGGGTCAGAATTCGGGGAAGGATTAGGGTTAGGGTTCGGTCTAGGGTTAGGGTTAGGGGACGGGGACAGGTTAGGGTCCAGGTGCAGGTACGGCAACGTTTTAGGGGGAGCGTACGTGTGAGGGCGCGGGTTAGTGTTAGCGTACGGGTTAGGATTAGGGGACGGGTGAGGGTCAGGCTTCAGGGAAGGGTTAGGGTTAGGGTTCCTCCTAGGGTTAGGTTTAGGGGACGGGGACGGTTTAGGGTCCAGGTGAGGGTACTGAAACGCTTTAGGGGGAGCGTACGTGTGAGGGCGTGGGTTAGTGTTAGCGTACGGGTTAGGATTAGGGGACGGGTGAGGGTCAGGCTTCGGGGAAGGGTTAGGGTTAGGGTTCGGGCTAGGGTTAGAGGTAGGGGATGGGAACGGTTTAGGGTCCAGGTGAGGGTACGGCAACACTTTAGGGGGAGCGTACGTGTGAGGGCGCAGGTTAGTGTTAGCCTACGGGTTTGGATTGTGGACGGGTGAGGGTCAGGCTTCGGGGAAGTGTTAGGGTTAGGGTTCGGGCTAGGGTTAGGGTTAGGGGACGGGGACGGTTTAGGGTGCAGGTGAGGGTACGGCAACGCTGTAGGGGGAGCGTACGTGTGAGGGCGCGGGTTAGTGTTAGCCTACGGGTTAGGATTCGGGGACGGGTGAGGCTCAGGCTTCGGGGAAGGGTTAGGGTTAGGGTTCGGGCTAGGGTTAGGGTTAGGGGAAGAGGACAGTTTAGGGTCCAGGGGAGGGTACGGCAACGCTTTAGGGGGACCCTACGTGTGAGGGCGTGGGTTAGTGTTAGCATACGGGTGAGGATTAGGGGACGGGTGAGGGTCAGGCTTCGGGGAAGGATTAGGGTTAGGGTTCGGGCTAGGGTTAGGGTTAGGGGACGGGGCGGTTTAGGATCCAAGTGAGGGTACAGCAACGCTTTAGTGGGAGCGTACGTGTGAGGGCGCGGGTTAGGGTTAGCGTACGGGTTAGGATTAGAGGACGGGTGAGGGTCAGGATTCGGGGAAGGGTTAGTGTTAGGGTTCGGCCTAGGGTTAGGGTTAGGGGACGGGGACGGTTTAGGGTCCAGGTAAGGGTACGGCAACGCTTTAGGGGGAGCGTACGTGTGAGGGCGCGGGTTAGGGTTAGCGTACGGGTTAGGATTAGAGGACGGGTGAGGGTCAGGATTCGGGGAAGGGTTAGTGTTAGGGTTCGGCCTAGGGTTAGGGTTAGGGGACGGGGACGGTTTAGGGTCCAGGTAAGGGTACGGCAACGCTTTAGGGGGAGCGTACGTGTGAGGGCGCGGGTTAGTGTTAGCGTACGGGTTGGGATTAGGGGACGGGTGAGGGTCAGGCTTCGGGGAAGGGTTAGGGTTAGGGTTCGGGCTAGGGTTAGGGTTAGGGGACGGGGACGGTTTAGAGTCCAGGTGAGGATACGGCAACGCTTTAGGGTCGCGTACGTGTGAGTGCGCGGGTTAGTGTTAGCGTACGGCTTAGATTTGGGGACGGGTGAGGGTCAGGCTTCGGGGAAGGGTTAGGGTTAGGGTTCAGGCTAGAGTTAGGGTTAGGGGACGGGGACGGTTTAGGGTCCAGGTGAGGGTACGGCAACGCTTTAGGGGGAGCGTACGTGTGAGGGCGCGGGTTAGTGTTAGCCTACGCCTTAGGATTAAGGGACGGGTGAGGGTCAGGCTTCGGGGAAGTGTTAGGGATAGGGATCGGGCTAGGGTTAGGGTTAGGGGACGGGGACGGTTTAGGGTCCAGGTGAGGATATGGCAACGCTTTAGGGGGAGCGTACGTGTGAGGGCGCGGGTTAGTGTTAGCGTATGGGTTAGGATTAGGGGATGGGTGAGGGAAAGGCTTCGGGGAAGGGTTAGTGTTAGGGTTCGGGCTTGGGTTAGGGTTAGGGGACGGGGACAGTTTAGGGTCCAGGTGAGGGTACGGCAACGCTTTAGGGGGAGCGTACGTGTGAGGGCGCGGGTTAGTGTTAGCCTACGGGTTAGGATTAGGGGACGGGTGAGGGTCAGGTTTCGGAGAAGGGTTAGGGTTAGGGTTCGGGCTAGGTTTAGGGTTAGGGGACGGGGAAGGTTTAGGGTCCAGGTGAGGGTACGGCAACGCTTTAGGGGGAGCGTACGTGTGAGGGCGCGGGTTAGTGTTAGCCTACGGATTAGGATTAGGGGACGGTTGAGGGTCAGGCTTGGGGGAAGGGTTAGGGTTAGGGTTCGGGCTAGGGTTAGGGTTAGGGGACGGGGACGGTTTAGGGTCCAGGAGAGGGTACGGCAACTATGTAGGGTGAGCGTACGTGTGAGGGCGCGGGTTAGTGTTAGCGTACGGTTTAGGATTAGGGGACGGGTGAGGGTCAGGCTTCGGGGACGGGTTAGGGTTAGGGATCGGGCTAGGGTTAGGGTTAGGGGACGGGGACGGTTTATGGTCCAGGTGAGGGTACGGCAACGCTTTAGGGGGAGCGTACGTGTGAGGGCGCGGGTTAGTTTTAGCGTACGGGTTAGGATTAGGGGACGGGTGACGGTCAGGCTTCGGGGAAGGGTTAGGGTTAGGGTTCGGGCTAGGGTTAGGGTTAGGGGACGGGGACGGTTTAGGGTCCAGGTGAGGGTACGGCAACGCTTTAGGGGGAGCGTACATGTTAGGGCGCGGGTTAGTGTTAGCGTACAGTTTAGGATTAGGGGACGGGTGAGGGTCAGGCTTCGGGGAAGGGTTAGGGTTAGGGTTCGGGCTAGGGTTAGGGTTAGGTGACGGGGACAGTTTAGGGTCCAGGTGAGGGTACGGCAATGCTTTAGAGGGAGCGTACGTGTGATGGCGCGGGTTAGTGTTTGCCTACGGGTTAGGATTAGGGGATGTGTTAGGGTCAGGCTTCGGGAAAGTGTTAGGTTTAGGATTCGGCTAGGGCTAGGGGACGGTTTAGGGTCCAGGTGAGGGTACGGCAACGCTTTAGGGGGAGCGTACGTGTGAGAGCGCGGGTTACTGTTAGCGAACGGGTTAGGATTAGGGGACGGGTGAGGGTCAGGCTTCGGGGTAGGGTTAGGGTTAGGGTTCGGGCTAGGGTTAGGGTTAGGGGACGGGGACGGTTTAGAGTCCAGGTGAGGGTACGGCAACGCTTTAGGGGGAGCGTACGTGTGAGGGCGCGGGTTAGTGTTAGCGTACGGGTTAGGATTAGGGGACGGGTGACGGTCAGGCTTTGGGGAAGGTTTAGGGTTAGGGTTCGGGCTAGGGTTAGGGTTAGGGGACGGGGACAGTTTAGGGTCCAGGTGAGGGTACGGCAACGCTTTAGGGGGAGTGTACGTGTGAGGGTGCGGGTTAATGTTAGCCTACGGGTTAGGATTAGGGGACGGGTTAAGGTCAGGCTTCGGGGAAGTGTTAGGTTTAGGGTACGGGCTAGGGTTAGGGGATGGTTTAGGGTCCAGGTGAGGGTACGGCAACGCTATAGGGGGAGCGTACGTGTGAGGGCGCGGGTTAGTGTTAGCGAACGGGTTAGGATTAGGGGACGGGTGAGGGTTAGGGTTCGGGGAAGGGTTAGGGTTAGGGTTCGGGCTAGGGTTAGGGTTAGGTGACGGGGACAGTTTAGGGTCCAGGTGAGGGTACAGCAACGCTTTAGAGGGAGCGTACGTGTGAGGGCGCGGGTTAGTGTTTGCCTACGGGTTAGGATTAGGGGATGGGTTAGGGTCAGGCTTCGGGAAAGGGTTAGGTTTAGGGTTCGGCTAGGGTTAGGGGTCGGTTTAGGGTCCAGGTGAGGGTACGGCAACGCTTTAGGGGGAGCGTACGTGTGAGGGCGCGGGTTACTGTTAGCGAACGGGTTAGGATTAGGGGACGGGTGAGGGTCAGGCTTCGGGTAAGGGTTAGAGTTAGGGTTCGGGCTAGGGTTAGGGTTAGGGGACGGGGACGGTTTAGAGTCCAGGTGAGGGTACGGCAACGCTTTAGGGGGAGCGTACGTGTGAGGGCGCGGGTTAGTGTTAGCGTACGGGTTAGGATGAGGGGACGGGTGACGGTCAGGCTTCGGGGAAGGGTTAGGGTTAGGGTTCGGGCTAGGGTTAGGGTTAGGGGACGGGGAGAGTCAGGGGCCAGGTGAGGGTACGGCAACGCTTTAGGGGGAGCGTACGTGTGAGGGCGCGGGTTAGTGTTAGCGTTCGGGTTAGGATTAGGGGACGGGTGAGGGTCAGGCTTCGGGGAAGGGTTATGTTTGGGTTCGGGCTAGGTTTAGGGTTAGGGGACGGGGACGGTTTAGGGTACAGGTGAGGGTACGGCAACGCTTTAGGGGGAGTGTACGTGTGAGGGTGCGGGTTAGTGTTATCGTACGGGTTAGGATTAGGGGACGGGTTAGGGTCAGGCTTCGGGGAAGTGTTAGGTTTAGGGTTCGGGCTAGGGTTAGGGGACGGTTTAGGGTCCAGGTGAGGGTACGGCAACGCTTTAGGGGGAGCGTAAGTGTGAGGGCGCGGGTTAGTGTTAGCGAACGGGTTAGGATTAGGGGACGGGTGAGGGTCAGGCTTCGGGGAAGGATTAGGGTTAGGGTTCGGGCTAGGGTTAGGGTTAGGGGACGGGGACGGTTTAGAGTCCAGGTGAGGGTACGGCAACGCTTTAGGGGGAGCGTACGTGTGAGGGCGCGGGTTAGTGTTAGCGTACGGTTTAGGATTAGGGGACGGGTGAGGGTCAGGCTTCGGGGAAGGGTTAGGGTTAGGGTTCGGGCTAGGGTTAGGGTTAGGGGACGGGGACGGTTTAGGGTCTAGGTGAGGGTACGGCAATGCTTTAGGGGGAGCGTACGTGTGAGGGCGCGGGTTAGTGTTAGCGTACGGGTTAGGATTAGGGGACGGGTGAGGGTCAGGCTTCGGGGAAGGGTTAGGGTTAGGGTTCGGGCTAGGGTTAGGGTTAGGGGACGGGGACGGTTTAGGGTCCAGGTGAGGGTACGGCAACGCTTTAGAGGGAGCGTACGTGTGAGGGCGCGGGTTAGTGTTTGCCTACGGGTTAGGATTAGGGGATGGGTTAGGGTCAGGCTTCGGGAAAGTGTTAGGTTTAGGGTTCGGCTAGGGTTATGGGACGGTTTAGGGTCCAGGTGAGGGTACGGCAACGCTTTAGGGGGCGCGTACATGTGAGAGCGCGGGTTACTGTTAGCGAACGGGTTAGGATTAGGGGACGGGTGAGGGTCAGGCTTCGGGGTAGGGTTAGGGTTAGGGTTCGGGC
Organism: Stenella coeruleoalba; assembly: GCF_951394435.1. Lineage (NCBI taxonomy): Eukaryota > Metazoa > Chordata > Mammalia > Artiodactyla > Delphinidae > Stenella > Stenella coeruleoalba. The sequence goes on along the minus strand of NW_027646352.1, from coordinate 520,382 downwards.
TAGGGTTAGGGTTAGGGGACGGGGACGGTTTAGAGTCCAGGTGAGGGTACGGAAACGCTTTAGGGGGAGCGTACGTGTGAGGGCGCGGGTTAGTGTTAGCGTACGGGTTAGGATTAGGGGACGGGTGACGGTCAGGCTTTGGGGAAGGTTTAGGGTTAGGGTTCGGGCTAGGGTTAGGGTTAGGGGACGGGGACAGTTTAGGGTCCAGGTGAGGGTACGGCAACGCTTTAGGGGGAGTGTACGTGTGAGGGTGCGGGTTAATGTTAGCCTACGGGTTAGGATTAGGGGACGGGTTAGGGTCAGGCTTCGGGGAAGTGTTAGGTTTAGGGTTCGGGCTAGGGTTAGGGGACGGTTTAGGGTCCAGGTGAGGGTACGGCAACGCTATAGGGGGAGCGTACGTGTGAGGGCGCGGGTTAGTGTTAGCGAACGGGTTAGGATTAGGGGACGGGTGAGGGTTAGGGTTCGGGGAAGGGTTAGGGTTAGGGTTCGGGCTAGGGTTAGGGTTAGGTGACGGGGACAGTTTAGGGTCCAGGTGAGGGTACAGCAACGCTTTAGAGGGAGCGTACGTGTGAGGGCGCGGGTTAGTGTTTGCCTACGGGTTAGGATTAGGGGATGGGTTAGGGTCAGGCTTCGGGAAAGGGTTAGGTTTAGGGTTCGGCTAGGGTTAGGGGTCGGTTTAGGGTCCAGGTGAGGGTACGGCAACGCTTTAGGGGGAGCGTACGTGTGAGGGCGCGGGTTACTGTTAGCGAACGGGTTAGGATTAGGGGACGGGTGAGGGTCAGGCTTCGGGTAAGGGTTAGAGTTAGGGTTCGGGCTAGGGTTAGGGTTAGGGGACGGGAACGGTTTAGAGTCCAGGTGAGGGTACGGCAACGCTTTAGGGGGAGCGTACGTGTGAGGGCGCGGGTTAGTGTTAGCGTACGGGTTAGGATGAGGGGACGGGTGACGGTCAGGCTTCGGGGAAGGGTTAGGGTTAGGGTTCGGGCTAGGGTTAGGGTTAGGGGACGGGGAGAGTTTAGGGTCCAGGTGAGGGTACGGCAACGCTTTAGGGGGAGCGTACGTGTGAGGGCGCGGGTTAGTGTTAGCGTTCGGGTTAGGATTAGGGGACGGGTGAGGGTCAGGCTTCGGGGAAGGGTTATGTTTGGGTTCGGGCTAGGTTTAGGGTTAGGGGACGGGGACGGTTTAGGGTCCAGTTGAGGGTACGGCAACGCTTTAGGGGGAGTGTACGTGTGAGGGTGCGGGTTAGTGTTATCGTACGGGTTAGGATTAGGGGACGGGTTAGGGTCAGGCTTCGGGGAAGTGTTAGGTTTAGGGTTCGGGCTAGGGTTAGGGGACGGTTTAGGGTCCAGGTGAGGGTACGGCAACGCTTTAGGGGGAGTGTACGTGTGAGGGCGCGGGTTAGTGTTAGCCTACGGGTTAGGATTAGGGGACGGGTGAGGGTCAGGCTTCGGGGAAGTGTTAGGGTTAGTGTTAGGGCTAGGGTTAGGATTAGGGGACGGGGACGGTTTAGGGTCCAGGTGAGGGTACGGCAACGCTTTAGGGGGAGCGTACGTGTGAGGGCGCGGGTTAGTGTTAGCCTACGGGTTAGGATTCGGGGACGGGTGAGGGTCAGGCTTCGGGGAAGGGTTAGGGTTAGGGTTCGGGCTAGGGTTAGGATTAGGGGACGGGGACGGTTTAGGGTCCAGGTGAAGGTACGGAAACGCTTTAGGGGGAGCGTACGTGTGAGGGCGCGGTTTATTGTCAGTGTACAAGTTAGGATTAGAGGACGGGTGAGGGTCAGGCTTCGGGAAAATGTTAGGGTTAGGGTTCGAGCTAGCATTAGGGTTAGGGGACGGCGACGGTTTAGGTTCAAGGTGAGGGTACGGCAACGCTTTAGGGGGAGCGTACGTGTGAGGACGTGGGTTAGTGTTAGCGTACGGGTTAGGATTAGGGGACGTGTGAGGCTCAGGCTTCGGGGAAGGGTTAGGTTTAAGGTTCGGGCTAGGGTTAGGGTTAGGGGACGAGGACAGTTTAGGGTCCAGGTGAGGGTACGGCAACGCTTCAGGGGGACCGTACGTGTGAGGGCGCGGGTTAGTGTTAGCGTACGGGTGAGGATTAGGGGACGGGTGAGGGTCAGGCTTCGGAGAAGGGTTAGGGTTAGGGTTCGGGCTAGGGTTAGGATTAGGGGACGGGGCGGTTTAGGGTCCAGGTGAGGGTACGGCAACGCTTTAGGGGGAGCGTACGTGTGAGGGCGCGGGTTAGTGTTAGAGTAAGGGTTAGGATTAGGGGACGGGTGAGGGTCAGGCTTCGGGGAAGGGTTAGGGTTAGGGTTCGGGCTAGGGTTAGGGTTAGGGGACGGGGACGGTTTAGGGTCCAGGTGAGGGTACAGCAACGCTTTAGGGGGAGCGTACGTGTGAGGGCGCGGGTTAGTGTTAGCGTACGGGTTAGGATTAGGGGACGGGTGAGGGTCAGGCTTTGGGGAAGGGTTAGGGTTAGGGTTCGGGCTAGGGTTAGGTTTAGGGGACGAGGACGGTTTAGGGTCCAGGTGAGGGTACGGCAACGCTCTAGGGGGACCGTACGTGTGAGGGTGCGGGTTAGTGTTAGCGTACGGGTTAGGATTAGGGGACGGGTGAGGGTCAGGCTTCGGGGAAAGGTTAGGGTTAGGGTTCGGGCTAGGGTTAGTGTTAGGGGACGGGGACGGTTTAGGGTCCAGGTGAGGGTACGGCAACGCTTTAGGTGGAGCGTACGTGTGAGGGCGCGGGTTAGTGTTAGTGTACGGGTTAGGATTAGGGGATCGGTGAGGGTCAGGCTTCGGGGAAGGGTTAGTGTTAGGGTTCGGGCTAGGGTTAGGGTTAGGGGACGGGGACGGTTTAGGGTCCAGGTGAGGGTACGGCAATGCTTTAGGGGGAGGGTACGTGTGAGGGCGCGGTTTAGTGTTAGCGTACGGATTAGGATTAGAGTACGGGTGAGGGTCAGGCTTCGGGGAACGGTTAGGGTTAGGGTTCGGGCTAGGGTTAGAGTAAAGGGACGGGGACGGTTTTGGGTCCAGGTGAGGGTACGGCAACGCTTTAGGGGGAGCGTACGTGTGAGGGCGCGGGTTAGTGTTAGCGTATGGGTTAGGATTAGGGGACGGGTGACGGTCAGGCTTCGCAGAAGGGTTAGGGTTAGGGTTCGGGCTATGGTTAGTGTTAGGGGACGGGGACGTTTTAGGGTCCAGGTGAGGGTACAGAAACGCTTCAGGGGGAGTGTACGTGTGAGGGCGCGGGTTAGTGTTAGCCTACGGGTTAGGATTAGGGGACGGGTGAAGGTCAGCCTTCGGGGAAGGGTTAGGGTTAGGGTTCAGGCTAGGGTTAGGGTTAGGGGACGGGGACAGTTTAGGGTCCAGGTGAGTGTACGGCAACGCTTTAGGGAGAGCGTACGTGTGAGGGCGCGGGTTAGTGTTAGCCTACGGGTTAGGATTAGGGGACGGGTGAGGGTCAGGCTTCGGGGAAGGGTTAGGGTTAGGGTTCGGGCTAGGGTTAGTGTTAGGGGACGGGGACGGTTTAGGGTCCAGGTGTGGGTACGGCAACGTTTAGGGGGAGCGTACGTGTGAGGGCGCGGGTTAGTGTTAGCATATGGGTTAGGATTAGGGGACGGGTGAGGGTCAGGCTTCGGGGAAGTGTTAGGGTTAGTATTCGGGCTAGGGTTAGGGTTAGGGGACGGGGACGGTTTAGGGTCCAGGTGAGGGTACGGCAACGCTTTAGGGGGAGCGTACGTGTGAGGGCGCGGGTTAGTGTTAGCGTACGTGTTAGGAATAGGGGACGGGTGTGGGTCAGTCTTCGGGGAAGGGTTAGGGTTAGTGTTCGGGCTAGGGTTAGGGTTAGGTTTAGGGGACGGTTTAGGGTCCAGGTGAGGGTACGGCAACGCTTTAGGGGGAGCGTACGTGTGAGGGCGCGGATTAGTGTTAGCGTACGGGTTAGGATTATGGGACGGGTGAGGGTCAGGCTTCGGGGAAGGGTTAGGGTTAGGGTTCGGGCTAGGGTTAGGGTTAGGGGACGGGGCGGTTTAGGGTCCAGGTGAGGGTACGGCAACGCTTTAGGGGGAGCGTACGTGTGAAGGCGCGGGTTAGTGTTAGCGTTCTGGTTAGGATTAGGGGACTGGAGAGGGTCAGGCTTCGGGGAAGGGTTAGGTTTGGGTTCGGGCTAGGGTTTGGGTTAGGGGACGGGGACGGTTTAGGGTCCAGGTGAGGGTACGGCAATGCTTTAGGGGGAGTGTACGTGTGAGGGTGTGGGTTAGTGTTAGCCTACGGGTTAGAATTAGGGGACGGGTTAGGGTCAGGCTTCGGGGAAGTGTTAGGTTTAGGGTTCGGGCTAGGGTTAGGGGACGGTTTAGGGTCCAGGTGAGGGTACGGCAACGCTTTAGGGGGAGCGTATGTGTGAGGGCGCGGGTTATTGTTAGCGTACGGGTTAGGATTAGGGGACGGGTGAAGCTCAGGCTTCGGGGAAGGGTTAGGGTTAGGGTTCGAGCTAGGGTTAGGGTTAGGGGACGGGGACGCTTTAGGGTCCAGGTGAGGGTACGGCAACGCTTTAGGGTGAGCGTACGTGTGAGGGCGCGGTTCAGTGTTAGCGTACGGGTTAGGATTCGGGGACGGGTGAGGGTCAGGCTTCGGGGAAGGGTTAGGGTTAGGGTTCGGGCTAGGGTTAGGATTAGGGGACGGGGACGGTTTAGGGACCAGGTGAGGGTACGGCAACGCTTTAGGGGGAGCGTACGTGTGAGGGCGCGGGTTATTGTTAGCGTACAGGTTAGGATTAGAGGACGGGTGAGGGTCAGGCTTCGGGGAACGGTTAGGGTTAGGTTTCGAGCTAGCGTTAGTGTTAGGAGACGGCGAGGGTTTAGGGTCCAGGTGAGGGTACGGCAACGCTTTAGGGGGAGCGTACGTGTGAGGACGTGGGTTAGTGTTAGCCTACGGTTTAGGATTAGGGGACGGGTGAGGGTCAGGCTTCGGGGAAGGGTTAGGGTTAGGGTTCGGGCTAGGCTTAGGGTTAGGGGATGGGGACGGTTTAAGGTCCAGGTGAGGGTACGGCAACACTTTAGGGGGAGCATACGTGTGAGGGCGCGGGTTAGTGTTAGCGTACAGGTTAGGATTAGGGGACGGGTGAGGGTCAGGCTTCGGGGAAGGGTTAGGGTTAGGGTTCGGGCTAGGGTTAGGGTTAGGGGACGGGGACGGTTTAGGGTCCAGGTGAGGGTACGGCAAGGCTTTAGGGGTAGCGTACGTCTGAGGGCGCGGGTTAGTGTTAGCCTACGGGTTAGGATTAGGGGACGGGTGAGGGTCAGGCTTCGGGGAAGGGTTAGGTTTAGGTTTCGGGCTAGGGTTAGGGTTAGGGGACGGGGACGGTTTAGGGTCCAGGTGAGGGTACGGCAACGCTTTAGGGGGAGCGTACGTGTGAGGGCGTGGGTTAGTGTTAGCGTACGGGTTAGGATTAGGGGACGGGTGAGGGTCAGGCTTCGGGGAAGGGTTAGGGTTAGGTTTCGGGCTAGGGTTAGGGTTAGGGTACGGGGACGGTTTAGGGTCCAGGTGAGGGTACGGCAACGCTTTAGGGGGAGCGTACGTGTGAGGGCGCGGGTTATTGTTAGCGTACAGGTTAGGATTAGAGGACGGGTGAGGGTCAGGCTTCGGGGAAGGGTTAGGGTTAGGGTTCGAGCTAGGGTTACGGTTAGGGGACGGCGACGGTTTAGGGTCCAGGTGAGGGTACGGCAACGCTTTAGGGGGAGTGTACGTGTGAGGACGCGGGTTAGTGTTAGCGTACGGGTTAGGATTAGGGGTCGGGTGAGGCTCAGGTTCGGGGAAGGGTTAGGGTTAGGGTTCGGGCTAGGGTTAGGGTTAGGGGACGGGGACGGTTTAGGGTCCAGGTGAGGGTACGGCAACGCTTTAGGGGGACCGTACGTGTGAGGGCGCGGGTTAGTGTTAGCGTACGGGTGAGGATTAGGGGACGGGTGAGGGTCAGGCTTCGGGGAAGGGTTAGGGTTAGGGTCCGGGCTAAGGTTAGGGTTAGGGGACGGGGCGGTTTAGTGTCCAGGTGAGGGTATGGCAACGCTTTAGGGGGAGCGTACGTCTGAGGACGCGGGTTAGGGTTAGCGTACGGGTTAGGATTAGAGGACCGGTGAGGGTCAGGATTCGGGGAAGGGTTAGGGTTAGGTTTCGGCCTGGGGTTAGGTTTAGGGGACGGGGAAGGTTTAGGGTCCAGGTGAGGGTACGGCAATGCTTTAGGGGGCGCGTACGTGTGAGTGGGCGGGTTAGTGTTAGCGTACGGCTTAGGATTAGGGGACGGGTGAGGGTCAGGCTTCGGGGAAGGGTTAGGGTTATGGTTCGGGCTAGGGTTAGGGTTAGGAGAAGGGGACGGTTTAGTGTCCAGGTGAGGGTACGGCAACGCTTTAGGGGGAGTGTACGTGTGAGGGCGCGGGTTAGTGTTAGCCTACGGGTTAGGATTAGGGGACGTGTGAGGCTCAGGCTTCGGGGAAGGGTTAGGTTTAGGGTTCGGGCTAGGGTTAGGGTTAGGGGACGAGGACAGTTTAGGGTCCAGGTGAGGGTACGGCAACGCTTCAGGGGGACCGTACGTGTGAGGGCGTGGGTTAGTGTTAGCGTACGGGTGAGGATTAGGGGACGGGTGAGGGTCAGGCTTCGGAGAAGGGTTAGGGTTAGGGTTTGGGCTAGGGTTAGGATTAGGGGACGGGGCGGTTTAGGGTCCAGGTGAGGGTACGGCAACGCTTTAGGGGGAGCGTACGTGTGGGGGCGCGGGTTAGTGTTAGCGTACGGGTTAGGATTAGGGGACAGGTGAGGGTCAGGCTTTGGGGAAGGGTTAGGGTTAGGGTTCGGGCTAGGGTTAGGTTTAGGGGACGAGGACGGTTTAGGGTCCAGGTGAGGGTACGGCAACGCTCTAGGGGGACCGTACGTGTGAGGGTGCGGGTTAGTGTTAGCGTACGGGTTAGGATTAGGGGACGGGTGAGGGTCAGGCTTCGGGGAAAGGTTAGGGTTAGGGTTCGGGCTAGGTTTAGTGTTAGGGGACGGGGACGGTTTAGGGTCCAGGTGAGGGTACGGCAACACTTTAGGTGGAGCGTACGTGTGAGGGCGCGGGTTAGTGTTAGTGTACGGGTTAGGATTAGGGGATGGGTGAGGGTCAGGCTTCGGGGAAGGGTTAGTGTTAGGGTTCGGGCTAGGGTTAGGGTTAGGGGACCGGGACGGTTTAGGGTCCAGGTGAGGGTACGGCAATGCTTTAGGGGGAGGGTACGTGTGAGGGCGCGGGTTAGTGTTAGCGTACGGGTTAGGATTAGGGGACGGGTGAGGGTCAGGCTTCGGGGAAGGTTTAGGGTTAGGGTTCGGCCTAGGGTTAGGATTAGGGGACGGGGACGGTTTAGGGTCCAGGTGAGGGTACTGCAACGCTTTAGGGCGAGTGTAAGTGTGAGGGCGCGGGTTAGTGTTAGCGTACGTGTTAGGAATAGGGGACGGGTGAGGGTCAGGCTTCGGGGAAGGTTTAGGGTTAGGGTTCGGACTAGGGTTAGGTTTAGGGGACGGGGACGGTTTAGGGTCCAGGTGAGGGTATGGCAACGCTTTAGGGGGAGCGTACGTGTGAGGGCGCGTGTTAGTGTTAGCGTACGGGTTAGGATTAGGGTACGGGTGAGGGTCAGGCTTCGGGGAAGGGTTAGGGTTAGTGTTCGGTCTAGGGTTAGGGTTACGGGACGGGGACGGTTTAGGGTCCAGGTGAGGGTACGGCAACGCTTTAGGGGGAGCGTACGTGTGAGGGCGCGGGTTAGTGTTAGGGTACGGGTTAGGATTAGGGGACGGGTGAGGGTCAGGCTTCGGGGAAGGGTTAGGGTTAGGGTTCGGGCTAGGGTTAGGGTTAGGGTTAGGGGACGGTTTAGGGTCCAGGTGATGGTACGGCAACGCTTTAGGGGGAGCGTACGTGTGAGGGCGTGGGTTAGTGTTAGTGTACGGGTTAGGATTAGGGGAAGGGTGAGGGTCAGGCTTCGGGGAAGGGTTAGGGTTAGGGTTCGGGCTAGGGTCAGGGTTAGGGGACGAGGACGGTTTAGGGTCCAGGAGAGGGTACGGCAACGCTTTAGGGGGAGCGTATGTGTGAGGGCGCGGTTTAGTGTTAGCGTACGGATTAGGATTAGAGTACGGGTGAGGGTCAGGCTTCGGGGAACGGTTAGGGTTAGGGTTCGGGCTAGGGTTAGAGTTAAGGGACGGGGACGGTTTTGGGTCCAGGTGAGGGTACGGCAACGCTTTGGGGGAGCGTACGTGTGAGGGCGCGGGTTAGTGTTAGCGTATGGGTTAGGATTAGGGGACGGGTGACGGTCAGGCTTCGCAGAAGGGTTAGGGTTAGGGTTCGGGCTAGGGTTAGTGTTAGGGGACGGGGACGTTTTAGGGTCCAGGTGAGGGTACAGCAACGCTTCAGGGGGAGTGTACGTGTGAGGGCGCGGGTTAGTGTTAGCCTACGGGTTAGGATTAGGGGACGGGTGAAGGTCAGCCTTCGGGGAAGGGTTAGGGTTAGGGTTCAGGCTAGGGTTAGGGTTAGGGGACGGGGACGGTTTAGGGTCCAGGTGAGTGTACGGCAACGCTTTAGGGAGAGCGTACGTGTGAGGGCGCGGGTTAGAGTTAACCTACGGGTTAGGATTAGGGGACGGGTGAGGGTCAGGCTTCGGGGAAGGGTTAGGGTTAGGGTTCGGGCTAGGGTTAGTGTTAGGGGACGGGGACGGTTTAGGGTCCAGGTGTGGGTACGGCAACGTTTAGGGGGAGCGTACGTGTGAGGGCGCGGGTTAGTGTTAGCATATGGGTTAGGATTAGGGGACGGGTGAGGGTCAGGCTTTGGGGAAGTGTTAGGGTTAGTATTCGGGCTAGGGTTAGGGTTAGGGGACGGGGACGGTTTAGGGTCCAGGTGTGGGTACGGCAACGTTTAGGGGGAGCGTACGTGTGAGGGCGCGGGTTAGTGTTAGCGTACGTGTTAGGAATAGGGGACGGGTGTGGGTCAGTCTTCGGGGAAGGGTTAGGGTTAGTGTTCGGGCTAGGGTTAGGGTTAGGTTTAGGGGACGGTTTAGGGTCCAGGTGAGGGTACGGCAACGCTTTAGGGGGAGCGTACGTGTGAGGGCGCGGGTTAGTGTTAGCGTACGTGTTAGGAATAGGGGACGGGTGTGGGTCAGTCTTCGGGGAAGGGTTAGGGTTAGTGTTCGGGCTAGGGTTAGGGTTAGGTTTAGGGGACGGTTTAGGGTCCAGGTGAGGGTACGGCAACGCTTTAGGGGGAGCGTACGTGTGAGGGCGCGGGTTAGTGTTAGCGTACGGGTTAGGATTATGGGACGGGTGAGGGTCAGGCTTCGGGGAAGGGTTAGGGTTAGGGTTCGGGCTAGGGTTAGGGTTAGGGGACGGGGCGGTTTAGGGTCCAGGTGAGGGTACGGCAACGCTTTAGGGGGAGCGTACGTGTGAGGGCGCGGGTTAGTGTTAGCGTTCTGGTTAGGATTAGGGGACGGGAGAGGGTCAGGCTTCGGGGAAGGGTTAGGTTTGGGTTCGGGCTAGGGTTAGGGTTAGGGGACGGGGACGGTTTAGGGTCCAGGTGAGAGTACGGCAATGCTTTAGGGGGAGTGTACGTGTGAGGGTGTGGGTTAGTGTTAGCCTACGGGTTAGAATTAGGGGACGGGTTAGGGTCAGGCTTTGGGGAAGTGTTAGGTTTAGGGTTCGGGCTAGGGTTAGGGGACGGTTTAGGGTCCAGGTGAGGGTACGGCAACGCTTTAGGGGGAGCGTACGTGTGAGGGCGCGGGTTAGTGTTAGCGAACGGGTTAGGATTAGGGGACGGGTGAGGGTCAGGCTTCGGGGAAGGATTAGGGTTAGGGTTCGGGCTAGGGTTAGGGTTAGGCGACGGGGACGGTTTAGGGTCCAGGTGAGGGTACGGCAACGCTTTAGGGGGAGCGTATGTGTGAGGGCGCGGGTTATTGTTAGCGTACGGGTTAGGATTAGGGGACGGGTGAAGCTCAGGCTTCGGGGAAGGGTTAGGGTTAGGGTTCGAGCTAGGGTTAGGGTTAGGGGACGGGGACGCTTTAGGGTCCAGGTGAGGGTACGGCAACGCTTTAGGGTGAGCGTACGTGTGAGGGCGCGGTTCAGTGTTAGCGTACGGGTTAGGATTCGGGGACGGGTGAGGGTCAGGCTTCGGGGAAGGGTTAGGGTTAGGGTTCGGGCTAGGCTTAGGGTTAGGGGATGGGGACGGTTTAAGGTCCAGGTGAGGGTACGGCAACACTTTAGGGGGAGCATACGTGTGAGGGCGCGGGTTAGTGTTAGCGTACGGGTTAGGATTAGGGGACGGGTGAGGGTCAGGCTTCGGGGAAGGGTTAGGGTTAGGGTTCGGGCTAGGGTTAGGGTTAGGGGACGGGGACGGTTTAGGGTCCAGATGAGGGTACCGCAAGGCTTTAGGGGTAGCGTACGTCTGAGGGCGCGGGTTAGTGTTAGCCTACGTGTTAGGATTAAGGGACGGGTGAGGGTCAGGCTTCGGGGAAGGGTTAGGTTTAGGTTTCGGGCTAGGGTTAGGGTTAGGGTACGGGGACGGTTTAGGGTCCAGGTGAGGGTACGGCAACGCTTTAGGGGGAGCGTACGTGTGAGGGCGCGGGTTATTGTTAGCGTACATGTTAGGATTAGAGGACGGGTGAGGGTCAGGCTTCGGGGAAGGGTTAGGGATAGGGTTCGAGCTAGGGTTACGGTTAGGGGACGGCGACGGTTTAGGGTCCAGGTGAGGGTACGGCAACGCTTAAGGGGGAGTGTACGTGTGAGGACGCGGGTTAGTGTTAGCGTACGGGTTAGGATTAGGGGACGGGTGAGGCTCAGGCTTCGGGGAAGGGTTAGGGTTAGGGTTCGGGCTAGGGTTAGGGTTAGGGGACGAAGACAGTTTAGGGTCCAGGTGAGGGTACGGCAACGCTTTAGGGGGACCGTACGTGTGAGGGCGTGGGTTAGTGTTAGCGTACGGGTGAGGATTAGGGGACGGGTGAGGGTCAGGCTTCGGGGAAGGGTTAGGGTTAGGGTCCGGGCTAAGGTTAGGGTTAGGGGACGGGGCGGTTTAGTGTCCAGGTGAGGGTATGGCAACGCTTTAGGGGGAGCGTACGTCTGAGGGCGCGGGTTAGGGTTAGCGTACGGGTTAGGATTAGAGGAGCGGTGAGGGTCAGGATTCGGGGAAGGGTTAGGGTTAGGTTTCGGCCTAGGGTTAGGTTTAGGGGACGGGGACGGTTTAGGGTCCAGGTGAGGGTACGGCAATGCTTTAGGGGGCGCGTACGTGTGAGTGGGCGGGTTAGTGTTAGCGTACGGCTTAGGATTAGGGGACGGGTGAGGGTCAGGCTTCGGGGAAGGGTTAGGGTTATGGTTCGGGCTAGGGTTAGGGTTAGGAGAAGGGGACGGTTTAGTGTCCAGGTGAGGGTACGGCAACGCTTTAGGGGGAGTGTACGTGTGAGGGCGCGGGTTAGTGTTAGCCTACGGGTTAGGATTAGGGGACGGGTGAGGGTCAGGCTTCGGGGAAGGGTTAGGGTTAGTGTTCGGACTAGGGTTAGGGTTAGGGGACGGGGACGGTTTAGGGTGCAGGTGAGAGTACGGCAACGCTTTAGGGGGAGCGTACGTGTGAGGGCGCCGGTTAGTGTTAGCCTACGGGTTAGGATTAGGGGACGGGTGAGGGTCAGGCTTCGGGGAAGGGTTAGGGTTAGGGTTCGGGCTAGGGTTAGGGTTAGGGGACGGGGACGGGTTAGGCTCCAGGTGCGGGTACGGCAACGCTTTAGGGGGAGCGTACGTGTGAGGGCGCGGGTTAGTGTTAGACTTCGTGTTAGGATTAGGGGATGGGTGAGGGTCAGGCTTCGGGGAAGTGTTAGGGTTAGGGTTCCGGCTAGAATTAGGATTTGGGGACGGGGACGGTTTAGGGTCCAGGTGAGGGTACGGAAACGCTTTAGGGGGAGCGTACGTGTGAGGGCGCAGGTTAGTGTTAGCCTACGTGTTAGGATTCGGGGACGGGTGAGGGTCAGGCTTCGGGGAAGGGTTAGGGTTAGGGTTCGGGCTAGGGTTAGGATTAGGGGACGGGGACGGTTTAGGGTCCAGATGAGGGTACGGCAACGCTTTAGGGGGAGCGTACATGTGAGGGCGCGGGTTATTGTTAGCGTACAGGTTAGGATTAGAGGACGGGTGAGGGTCAGGCTTTCGGGGAACGGTTAGGGTTAGGTTTCGAGCTAGCGTTAGGGTTAGGGGACGGCGACGTTTTAGGGTCCAGGTGAGGGTACGGCAACGCTTTAGGTGGAGCGTACGTGTGAGGACGCGGGTTAGTGTTAGCCTACCGTTTAGGATTAGGGGACGGGTGAGGGTCAGGCTTCGGGGAAGGGTTAGGGTTAGGGTTCGGGCTAGGCTTAGGGTTAAGGGATGGGGACGGTTTAAGGTCCAGGTGAGGGTACGGCAACACTTTAGGGGGAGCATACGTGTGAGGGCGCGGGTTAGTGTTAGCGTACGGGTTAGGATTAGGGGACGGGTGAGTGTCAGGCTTCGGGGAAGGGTTAGGGTTAGGGTTCGGGCTAGGGTTAGGGTTAGGGGACGGGGACGGTTTAGGGTCCAGGTGAGGGTACGGCAAGGCTTTAGGGGTAGCGTACGTCTGAGGGCGCGGGTTAGTGTTAGCCTACGGGTTAGGATTAGGGGACGGGTGAGGGTCAGGCTTCGGGGAAGGGTTAGGTTTAGGGTTCGGTCTAGGGTTAAGGTTAGGGGACGAGGACAGTTTAGGGTCCAGGTGAGGGTACGGCAACGCTTTAGGGGGACCATACGTGTGAGGGCGCGGGTTAGTGTTAGCGTACGGGTGAGGATTAGGGGACGGGTGAGGGTCAGGCTTCGGGGAAGGGTTAGGGTTAGGGTTCGGGCTAGGGTTAGGGTTAGGGGACGGGGCGGTTTAGGGTCCAGGTGAGGGTACGGCAACGCTTTAGGGGGAGCGTACGTGTGAGGGCGCGGGTTAGTGTTAGAGTAAGGGTTAGGATTAGGGGACGGGTGAGGGTCAGGCTTCGGGGAAGGGTTAGGGTTAGGGTTCGGGCTAGGGTTAGGGTTAGGGGACGGGGACGGTTTAGGGTCCAGGTGCAGGTACGGCAACGCTTTAGGGGGAGCGTACGTGTGAGGGCGCGGGTTAGTGTTAGCGTACGGGTTAGGATTAGGGGACAGGTGAGGGTCAGGCTTTGGGGAACGGTTAGGGTTAGGGTTCGGGCTAGGGTTAGGTTTAGGGGACGAGGATGGTTTAGGGTCCAGGTAAGGGTACGGCAACGCTCTAGGGGGACCGTACGTGTGAGGGTGCAGGTTGGTGTTAGCGTACAGGTTAGGATTAGGGGACGGGTGGGGGTCAGGCTTCGGGGAAAGGTTAGGGTTAGGGTTCGGGCTAGGGTTAGTGTTAGGGGACGGGGACGGTTTAGGGTCCAGGTGAGGGTACGGCAACGCTTTAGGGGGAGCGTACGTGTGAGGGCGCGGGTTAGTGTTAGTGTACGGGTTAGGATTAGGGGAAGGGTGAGGGTCAGGCTTCGGGGAAGGGTTAGTGTTAGGGTTCGGGCTAGGGTTAGGGTTAGGGGACGGGGAAGGTTTAGGGTCCAGGTGAGGGTACGGCAACGCTTTAGGGGGAGCGTACGTGTGAGGGCGCGGGTTAGTGTTAGCGTTCGGGTTAGGATTAGGGGACGGGTGAGGGTCAGGCTTCGGGGAAGTGTTAGGTTTGGGTTCGGGCTAGGGTTTGGGTTAGGGGACGGGGACGGTTTAGGGTCCAGGTGAGGGTACGGCAACGCTTTAGGGGGAGTATACGTGTGAGGGTGCGGGTTAGTGTTAGCCTACGGGTTAGGATTAGGGGACGGGTTAGGGTCAGGCTTCGGGGAAGTGTTAGGTTTAGGGTTAGGGTTACGGGACGGGGACGGTTTAGGGTCCATGTGAGGGTACTGCAACGCTTTAGGGGAAGCGTACGTGTGAGGGCGCAGGTTATTGTTAGCCTACGCATTAGGATTAGGGGACGGGTGAGGGTCAGGCTTCGGGGAAGGGTTAGGGTTAGGGTTCGGGCTAGGGTTAGGGTTAGGGGACGGGGACGGGTTAGGCTCCAGGTGCGGGTACGGCAACGCTTTAGGGGGAGCGTACGTGTGAGGGCGCGGGTTAGTGTTAGACTTCGTGTTAGGATTAGGGGATGGGTGAGGGTCAGGCTTCGGGGAAGTGTTAGGGTTAGGGTTCGGGCTAGAATAAGGATTTGGGGACGGGGACGGTTTAGGGTCCAGGTGAGGGTACGGAAACGCTTTAGGGGGAGCGTACGTGTGAGGGCGCGGGTTAGTGTTAGCGTACGTGTTAGGAATAGGGGACGGGTGTGGGTCAGTCTTCGGGGAAGGGTTAGGGTTAGTGTTCGGGCTAGGGTTAGGGTTAGGTTTAGGGGACGGTTTAGGGTAAAGGTGAGGGTACGGCAACGTTTAGGGGGAGCGTATGTGTGAGGGCGCGGGTTAGTGTTACCGTACGGGTTAGGATTAGGGGACGGGTGAGGGTCAGGCTTCGGGGAAGGTTTAGGGTTAGGGTTTGGGCTAGGGTTAGGGTTAGGGGACGGGAAGGGTTTAGGGTCCAGGTGAGGGTACGGCAACGCTTTAGGGGGATCGTACGTGTGAGGGCGCGGGTTAGTGTTAGCGTACGGGTTAGGATTAGGGGACGGGTGACGGTCAGGCTTCGCGGATGGGTTAGGGTTATGGTTCGCGCTAGGTTTAGGGTTAGGGGACGGGGACGGTTTAGGGTCCAGGTGAGGGTACGGCAACGTTTAGTGGGAGCGTACGTGTGAGGGCGCGGGTTAGTGTTACCGTACGGGTTAGGATTAGGGGACGGGTGAGGGTCAGGCTTCGGGGAAGGTTTAGGGTTAGGGTTCGGGCTAGGGTTAGGGTTAGGGGACGGGAACGGTTTAGGGTCCAGGTGAGGGTACGGCAACGCTTTAGGGGGAGCGTATGTGTGAGGGCGCGGGTTATTGTTAGCGTACAGGTTAGGATTAGGGGACGGGTGAGGCTCAGGCTTCGGGGAAGGGTTAGGGTTAGGGTTCGAGCTAGGGTTAGGGTTAGGGGACGGGGACGGTTTAGGGTCCAGGGGAGGGTACGGCAACACTTTAGGGGGAGCGTACGTGTGAGGGCGCGGGTTAGTGTTAGCGTACGGGTTAGGATTAGGGGACGGGTGAGGGTCAGGCTTCGGGGAAGGGTTAGGGTTAGGGTTCGGGCTAGGGTTAGGGTTAGGGGACGGGGACGGTTTAGGGTCCAGGTGAGGGTACGGCAACGCTTTAGGGGGAGCGTTCCTGTGAGGGCGCGGCTTAGTGTTAGCATACGGGTTAGGACTAGGGGACGGGTGAGGGTCAGGCTTCGGGGAAGGGTTAGGGTTAGGGTTCGGTGTAGGGTCAGGGTTAGGGGACGGGGACGGTTTAGGGTCCAGGAGAGGGTACGGCAACGCTTTAGGGGGAGCGTACGTGTGAGGGCGCGGGTTATTGTTAGCGTACGGATTAGGATTAGGATACGGGTGAGGGTCAGGCTTCGGGGAAGGGTTAGGGTTAGGGTTAGGGCTAGGGTTAGAGTTATGGGACGGGGACGGTTTAGGGTCCAGGTGAGGGTACGGCAACACTTTAGGGGGAGCGTACGAGTGAGGGCACGGGTTAGTGTTAGCGTACGGGTTAGGATTAGGGGACGGGTGAGGGTCAGGCTTCGGGGAATGGTTAGGGTTAGGGTTCGGGCTAGGGTTAGAGTTAGGGGACGGGGACGGTTTAGGCTCCAGGTTAGGGTACGGCAACGCTTTAGGTGGAGCGTACGTGTGAGGTCGCGGGTTAGTGTTAGCCTACGGGTTAGGATTATGGGACGGGTGAGTGTCAGGCTTGGGGAAGGGTTAGGGTTTTGGTTCGGGCTAGGGTTAGGTTTATGGGACTGGGATGGTTTAGGGTCCAGGTGAGGGTACGGCAACGCTTAGGGGGAGCGTACGTGTGAGTGCACGGGTTAGTGTTAGCCTATGGGTTAGGATTAGGGGACGGGTGAGGGTCAGGCTTCGGGGAAGGGTTAGGGTTAGGGTTCGGGCTAGGGTCAGGGTTAGGGGACGGGGACGGTTTAGGGTCTAGGTGACGGTACGGCAACGCTTTAGGGGGAGCGTACGTGTGAGGGCGCGCGTTATTGTTAGCGTATGGGTTAGGATTAGGGGACGGGTGAGGGTCAGGCTTCGGGGAAGGGTTAGGGTTAGGGTTCGGGCTAGGGTTAGGGTTAGGGGACGGGGACGGTTTAGGGTCCAGGTGAGGGTACGGCATCGCTTTAGGGGGAGCGTACGTGTGAGGGCGCGGGTTAGTGTTAGCGTACGGGTTAGGATTAGGGGACGGGTGAGGGTCAGGCTTCGGGGAAGGGTTAGGGTTAGGGTTCGGGCTAGGGTTAGGTTTAGGGGACGGGGACGGATTAGGGTCCAGGTGAGGGTACGGCAACGCTTTAGAGGGATCGTACGTGTGAGGGCGCGGGTTAGTGTTAGCCTACGGCTTAGGATTAGGGGACGGGTGAGGGTCAGGCTTCGGGGAAGTGTTAGGGTTAGGGTTCGGGCTTGGGTTAGGGTTAGGGGACGGGGACGGTTTAGGGTCCAGGTGAGGGTACGGCAACGCTTTAGGGGAAGTGTACGTGTGAGGGCGCGGGTTAGTGTTAGCGTATCGGTTAGGATTAGGGGACGGGTGAGAGTCATTCTTCGGGGAAGTGTTACGGTTAGGGTTCGGGCTAGGGTTAGGGTTAGGGGACGGGGACGGTTTAGGGTCCAGGTGAGGGTATGGCAACGCTTTAGAGGGATCGTACGTGTGATGGCGCAGGTTAGTGTTAGCGTACGGGTTAGGTTTAGGGGACGGGTGAGGGTCAGGCTTCGGGGAAGTGTTAGGGTTAGGGTTCGGGCTAGGGTTAGGGTTAGGGGCCGGGGACGGTTTAGGGTCCAGGTGAGGGTACGGCAACGCTGTAGGGGGAGCGTACGTGTGAGGGCGCGGGTTAGTGTTAGAGTACGGTTTAGGATTAGGGGACGGGTGAGGGTCAGGCTTCGGGGAAGTGTTAGGGTTAGGGTTCGGGCTAGGGTTAGGGTTAGGGGACGGGGACGGTTTAGGGTCCAGGTGAGGGTACGGCAATGCTTTAGGGGGAGCGTACGTGTGAGGGCGCGAGTTATTGTTAGCTTACGGGTTAGGATTAGGGGACGAGTGAGGGTCAGGCTTCGGGGAAGTGTTAGGGTTAGGGTTCGGGCTAGGGTTAGGGTTAGGGGACGGGGACGGTTTAGGGTCCAGGTGAGGGTACGGCAATGCTTAGGGGGAGAGTACGTGTGAGTGCGCGGGTTAGTGTTAGCCTATGGGTTAGGATTAGGGGACGGGTGAGGGTCAGGCTTCTTGGAAGGGTTAGGGTTAGGGTTCGGGCTAGGGTTAGGGTTAGGGGACGGGGACGGTTTAGGGTCCAGGTGAGGGTACGGCAACGCTTTAGGGGGTGCGTACGTGTGAGGTTGCGGGTTAGTGTTAGCCTACGGGTTAGGATTAGGGGACGGGTGAGGGTCAGGCTTCGGGGAAGGGTTAGGGTTAGGGTTCGGGCTAGGGTTAGTTTTAGGGGACGGGGAGGGTTTAGGGTCCAGGTGAGGGCACGGCAACGCTTTAGGGGGAGCGTACGTGTGAGGGCGCGGGTTAGTGTTAGCGTACGGGTTAGGATTAGGGGACGGGTGAGGGTCAGGCTTCGGGGAAGGGTTAGGGTTAGGGTTCGGGCTAGGGTTAGGGTTAGGGGACGGGGACGGTTTAGGGTCCAGGTGAGGGTACGGCAACGCTTTAGGGGGAGCGTACGTGTGAGGGCGCGGGTTAGTGTTAGCCTACGGGTTAGGATTAGGGGACGGGTGAGGGTCTGGCTTCGCGGAAGGGTTAGGGTTAGGGTTCGGGCTAGGTTTAGGGTTAGGGGACGGGGACGGTTTAGGGTCCAGGTGAGGGTACGGCAACGCTTTAGGGGGAGCGTAGGTTTGAGGGCGCGGGTTAGTGTTAGCCTACGGGTTAGGATTAGGGGACGGGTGAGGGTCAGGCTTCGGGGAAGGGTTAGGGTTAGGGTTCGGGCTAGGGTTAGGGTTAGGGGACGGGGACGGTTTAGGGTCCAGGTGAGGGTACGGCAACGGTTTAGAGGGAGCGTACGTGTGAGGGCGCGGGTTAGTGTTAGCCTACGGGTTAGGATTAGGGGAGGGGTGAGGGTCAGGCTTCGGGGAAGGGTTAGGGTTAGGGTTCGGGCTAGGGTTAGGGTTAGGGGACAGGGACGGTTTAGGGTCCAGGTGAGGGTACGGCAACGCTTTAGGGGGAGCATACGTGTGAGGGCGCGGGTTAGTGTTAGCGTATGGGTTAGGATTAGGGGACGGGTGAGGGTCAGGCTTCGGGGAAGGGTGAGGATTAGGGTTCGGGCTAGGGTTAGAGTTAGGGGACGGGGACGGTTTAGGGTCCAGGTGAGGGTACGGCAACGCTTTTGGGGGAGCTTACGTGTGAGGGTGCGGGTTAATGTTTGCGTACTAGTTAGGATTAGGGGACGGGTGAGGGTCAGGCTTCTGGGAAGGGTTAGGGTTAGGGTTCGGGCTAGGGTTAGGGTTAGGGGACGGGGACGGTTTAGGGTGCAGGTGAGGGTACGGCAACGCTTTAGGGGGAGCGTACGTGTGAAGGCGCGGCTTAGTGTTAGCCTACGGGTTAGGATTAGGGGACGGGTGAGGGTCAGGTTTCGGGGAAGGGTTAGGGTTAGGGTTCGGGCTAGGGTTAGGGTTAGGGGACGGGGAAGGTTTAGGGTCCAGGTGAGGGTACGGCAACGTTTTAGGGGGAGTGTACGTGTGAGGGCGTGGGTTAGTGTTAGCGTACGGGTTAGGAGTAGGGGACGGGTGAGGGTCAGGCTTCGGGGAAGAATTAGGGTTAGGGTTTGGCTAGGGTTAGGGTTATGGAACGGGAACGGTTTAGGGTCCAGGTGAGGGTACGGCAACGCTTTAGGGGGAGCGAACGTGTGAGGGCGCGGGTTAGTGTTAGCCTACGGGTTAGGATTAGGGGACGGGTGAGGGTCAGGCTTCGGGGAAGGGTTAGGTTTAGGGTTCGGGCTAGGGTTAGGGTTAGGGGATGGGGACGGTTTAGGGTCCAGGTGAGGGTACTGCAACGCTTTATGGGGAGCATACGTGTGAGGGTGCAGGTTAGTGTTAGCGTACGGGTTAGGATTAGGGGACGGGTGAGGGTCAGGCTTCGGGGAAGGGTTAGGGTTAGGGTTCGGGCTAGGGTTAGGTTTAGGGGACGGGGATGGTTTAGGGTCCAGGTGAGGGTACGGCAACGCTTTAGGGGGAGCGTACGTGTGAGGGCGCGGGTTAGTGTTAGCATACGGGTTAGGATTAGGGGACGGGTGAGGGTCAGGCTTCGGGGAAGGGTTAGGGTTAGGGTTCGGGCTAGGGTTAGGGTTAGGGGACGGGGAGGGTTTAGGGTCCAGGTGAGGATACGGCAATGCTTTAGGGGGGCATACGTGTGAGGGCGCGGGTTAGTGTTAGCCTACGGGTTAGGATTAGGGGACGGGTGAGGGTCAGGCTTCGGGGAAGGGTTAGGGTTAGGGTTCGGGCCAGGGTTAGGGGACGGTTTAGGGTCCAGGTGAGGGTACGGCTACGCTTTAGGGGGAGCATACGTGTGAGGGCGCGGGTTAGTGTTAGGCTGCGGGTTAGGATTAGGGGACGGGTGAGGGTCAGGCTTCGGGGAAGGTTTAGGGTTAGGGTTCGGCCTAGGGTTAGGGTTAGGGGACGGGGACGGTTTAGGGTCCAGGTGAGGGTACGGCAACGCTTTAGGGGGAGCGTACGTGTGAGGGCGCAGGTTAGTGTTAGCCTACGGGTTAGGATTAGGGGACGGGTGAGGGTCAGGTTTCAGGGAAGTGTTAGGGTTAGGGTTCGGGCTAGGGTTAGGGTTAGAAAACGGGGAAGGTTTAGGGTTCAGGTGAGGGTACGGCAACGCTTTAGGGGGAGCGTACGTGTGAGGGCGCGGGTTGGTGTTAGCGTACGGGTTAGGATTAGGGGACGGGTGAGGTTCAGGCTTCGGTGAAGGTTTAGGGTTAGGGTTCGGGCTAGGGTTAGGGTTAGGGGACGGGGACGGTTTAGGGTCCAAGTGAGGGTACGGCAACTCTTTAGGGGGAGCGTACGTGTGAGAGCGCCGGTTAGTGTTAGCCTACGCCTTAGGATTAAGGGACGGGTGAGGGTCAGGCTTCGGGGAAGGGTTAGGGTTAGGGATCGGGCTAGGGTTAGGGTTAGGGGACAGGGACGGGTTAGGGTCCAGGTGCGGGTTCGGCAACGCTTTAGGGGGAGCGTACGTGTGAGGGCGCGGGTTAGTGTTAGCGTACGGGTTAGGATTAGGGGACAGGTGAGGGTCATGCTTCGGGGAAGGGTTAGGGTTAGGATTCGGGCTAGGGTTAGGGTTAGGGTACTGGGACGGTTTAGCGTCCAGGTGAGGGTACGGCAACGCTTTAAGGGGAGCGTACGTGTGAGGACGCGGGTTAGTGTTAGCCTATGGCTTAGGATTAGGGGACGGGTGAGGCTCAGACTTCGGGGAAGGGTTAAGGATCGGCTTTGGTCTAGGCTTAGGGTTAGGGGACGGGGACGGTTTAGGGTCCAGGTCAGGGTACGGCAATGCTTTAGGGGGAGCGTACGTGTGAGGGCGCGGGTTAGTGTTAGCCTACGGGTTAGGATTAGGGGACGGGTGAGGGTCAGGCTTCGGGGAAGGGTTAGGGTTAGGGTTCGGGCTAGGGTTAGGGGACGGTTTAGGGTCCAGGTGAGGGTACGGCAACACTTTAGGGGGAGCGTACGTGTGAGGGCGCGGGTTAGTGTTAACCTCTGGGTTAGGATTAGGGGACGGGTGAGGGTCAGGCTTTGGGGAAGGGTTAGGGTTAGGGTTCGGGCTAGGGTTAGGGTTAGGGGACGGGGACGGTTTAGGGTCCAGGTGAGGGTACGGCAACGCATTAGGGGGAGCGTACGTGTGAGGGCGCAGGTTAGTGTTAGCCTACGGGTTAGGATTAGGGGACGGGTGAGAGTCAGGCTTCGGGGAAGGGTTAGGGTTAGGGTTCGGGCTAGGGTTAGGGTTAGGGGACGGGGACGGTTTAGGGTCCAGGTGAGGGTACGTCAACGCTTTAGGGAGAGCGTACGTGTGAGGGCGCGGGTCAGTGTTAGCGTACGGGTTAGGATTAGGGGACGGGTGAGGGTCAGGCTCCGGGGAACGGTTAGGGTTATGGTTCGGGCTAGGGTTAGGGTTAGGGGACGGGGACGGTTTAGGGTCCAGGTGAGGGTACGGCAACGCTTTAGGGGAAGTGTACGTGTGAGGGCGCGGGTTAGTGTTAGCGTATCGGTTAGGATTAGGGGACGGGTGAGAGTCATTCTTCGGGGAAGGGTTACGGTTAGGGTTCGGGCTAGGGTTAGGGTTAGGGGACGGGGACGGTTTAGGGTCCAGGTGAGGGTATGGCAACGCTTTAGAGGGATCGTACGTGTGATGGCGCAGGTTAGTGTTAGCGTACGGGTTAGGTTTAGGGGACGGGTGAGGGTCAGGCTTCGGGGAAGCGTTAGGGTTAGGGTTCGGGCTAGGGTTAGGGTTAGGGGCCGGGGACGGTTTAGGGTCCAGGTGAGGGTACGGCAACGCTGTAGGGGGAGCGTACGTGTGAGGGCGCGGGTTAGTGTTAGAGTACGGGTTAGGATTAGGGGACGGGTGAGGGTCAGGCTTCGGGGAAGTGTTAGGGTTAGGGTTCGGGCTAGGGTTAGGGTTAGGGGACGGGGACGGTTTAGGGTCCAGGTGAGGGTACGGCAACGCTTTAGGGAGAGCGTACGTGTGAGGGCGCGGGTCAGTGTTAGCGTACGGGTTAGGATTAGGGGACGGGTGAGGGTCAGGCTCCGGGGAACGGTTAGGGTTATGGTTCGGGCTAGGGTTAGGGTTAGGGGACGGGGACGGTTTAGGGTCCAGGTGAGTGTACGGCAACGCTTTAGGGGGAGCGTACGTGTGAGGACGCGGGTAAGTGTTAGCGTACGTGTTAGGAATTGGGGACGGGTGAGGGTCAGTCTTCGGGGAAGGGTTAGGGTTATGGTTCGCGCTAGGTTTAGGGTTAGGGGACGGGGACGGTTTAGGGTCCAGGTGAGGGTACGGCAACGTTTAGTGGGAGCGTACGTGTGAGGGCGCGGGTTAGTGTTACCTTACGGGTTAGGATTAGGGGACGGGTGAGGGTCAGGCTTCGGGGAAGGTTTAGGGTTAGGGTTCGGGCTAGGGTTAGGGTTAGGGGACGGGAACGGTTTAGGGTCCAGGTGAGGGTACGGCAACGCTTTAGGGGGAGCGTATGTGTGAGGGCGCGGGTTATTGATAGCGTACAGGTTAGGATTAGGGGACGGGTGAGGCTCAGGCTTCGGGGAAGGGTTAGGGTTAGGGTTCGAGCTAGGGTTAGGGTTAGGGGACGGGGACGGTTTAGGGTCCAGGGGAGGGTACGGCAACGCTTTAGGGGGAGCGTACGTGTGAGGGCGCGGGTTAGTGTTAGCGTACGGGTTAGGATTAGGGGACGGGTGAGGGTCAGGCTTCGGGGAAGGGTTAGGGTTAGGGTTCGGGCTAGGGTTAGGGTTAGGGGACGGGGACGGTTTAGGGTCCAGGTGAGGGTACGGCAACGCTTTAGGGGGAGCGTTCCTGTGAGGGCGCGGCTTAGTGTTAGCATACGGGTTAGGACTAGGGGACGGGTGAGGGTCAGGCTTCGGGGAAGGGTTAGGGTTAGGGTTCGGTGTAGGGTCAGGGTTAGGGGACGGGGACGGTTTAGGGTCCAGGAGAGGGTACGGCAACGCTTTAGGGGGAGCGTACGTGTGAGGGCGTGGGTTAGTGTTAGCGTACGGATTAGGATTAGGATACGGGTGAGGGTCAGGCTTCGGGGAAGGGTTAGGGTTAGGGTTAGGGCTAGGGTTAGAGTTATGGGACGGGGACGGTTTAGGGTCCAGGTGAGGGTACGGCAACGCTTTAGGGGGAGCGTACGAGTGAGGGCACGGGTTAGTGTTAGCGTACGGGTTAGGATTAGGGGACGGGTGAGGGTCAGGCTTCGGGGAATGGTTAGGGTTAGGGTTCGGGCTAGGGTTAGAGTTAGGGGACGGGGACGGTTTAGGCTCCAGGTTAGGGTACGGCAACGCTTTAGGTGGAGCGTACGTGTGAGGTCGCGGGTTAGTGTTAGCCTACGGGTTAGGATTATGGGACGGGTGAGTGTCAGGCTTGGGGAAGGGTTAGGGTTTTGGTTCGGGCTAGGGTTAGGTTTATGGGACTGGGATGGTTTAGGGTCCAGGTGAGGGTACGGCAACGCTTAGGGGGAGCGTACGTGTGAGTGCACGGGTTAGTGTTAGCCTATGGGTTAGGATTAGGGGACGGGTGAGGGTCAGGCTTCGGGGAAGGGTTAGGGTTAGGGTTCGGGCTAGGGTCAGGGTTAGGGGACGGGGACGGTTTAGGGTCTAGGTGACGGTACGGCAACGCTTTAGGGGGAGCGTACGTGTGAGGGCGCGCGTTATTGTTAGCGTATGGGTTAGGATTAGGGGACGGGTGAGGGTCAGGCTTCGGGGAAGGGTTAGGGTTAGGGTTCGGGCTAGGGTTAGGGTTAGGGGACGGGGACGGTTTAGGGTCCAGGTGAGGGTACGGCATCGCTTTAGGGGGAGCGTACGTGTGAGGGTGCGGGTTAGTGTTAGCGTACGGGTTAGGATTAGGGGACGGGTGAGGGTCAGGCTTCGGGGAAGGGTTAGGGTTAGGGTTCGGGCTAGGGTTAGGTTTAGGGGACGGGGACGGATTAGGGTCCAGGTGAGGGTACGGCAACGCTTTAGAGGGATCGTACGTGTGAGGGCGCGGGTTAGTGTTAGCCTACGGCTTAGGATTAGGGGACGGGTGAGGGTCAGGCTTCGGGGAAGTGTTAGGGTTAGGGTTCGGGCTTGGGTTAGGGTTAGGGGACGGGGACGGTTTAGGGTCCAGGTGAGGGTACGGCAACGCTTTAGGGGAAGTGTACGTGTGAGGGCGCGGGTTAGTATTAGCGTATCGGTTAGGATTAGGGGACGGGTGAGAGTCATTCTTCGGGGAAGGGTTACGGTTAGGGTTCGGGCTAGGGTTAGGGTTAGGGGACGGGGACGGTTTAGGGTCCAGGTGAGGGTATGGCAACGCTTTAGAGGGATCGTACGTGTGATGGCGCAGGTTAGTGTTAGCGTACGGGTTAGGTTTAGGGGACGGGTGAGGGTCAGGCTTCGGGGAAGTGTTAGGGTTAGGGTTCGGGCTAGGGTTAGGGTTAGGGGCCGGGGACGGTTTAGGGTCCAGGTGAGGGTACGGCAACGCTGTAGGGGGAGCGTACGTGTGAGGGCGCGGGTTAGTGTTAGAGTACGGGTTAGGATTAGGGGACGGGTGAGGGTCAGGCTTCGGGGAAGTGTTAGGGTTAGGGTTCGGGCTAGGGTTAGGGTTAGGGGACGGGGACGGTTTAGGGTCCAGGTGAGGGTACGGCAATGCTTTAGGGGGAGCGTACGTGTGAAGGCGCGAGTTATTGTCAGCTTACGGGTTAGGATTAGGGGACGAGTGAGGGTCAGGCTTCGGGGAAGTGTTAGGGTTAGGGTTCGGGCTAGGGTTAGGGTTAGGGGACGCGGACGGTTTAGGGTCCAGGTGAGGGTACGGCAACGCTTAGGGGGAGAGTACGTGTGAGTGCGCGGGTTAGTGTTAGCCTATGGGTTAGGATTAGGGGACGGGTGAGGGTCAGGCTTCGGGGAAGGGTTAGGGTTAGGGTTCGGGCTAGGGTTAGGGTTAGGGGACGGGGACGGTTTAGGGTCCAGGTGAGGGTACGGCAACGCTTTAGGGGGTGCGTACGTGTGAGGTTGCGGGTTAGTGTTAGCCTACGGGTTAGGATTAGGGGACGGGTGAGGGTCAGGCTTCGGGGAAGGGTTAGGGTTAGGGTTCGGGCTAGGGTTAGTTTTAGGGGACGGGGAGGGTTTAGGGTCCAGGTGAGGGCACGGCAACGCTTTAGGGGGAGCGTACGTGTGAGGGCGCGGGTTAGTGTTAGCGTACGGGTTAGGATTAGGGGACGGGTGAGGGTCAGGCTTCGGGGAAGGGTTAGGGTTAGGGTTCGGGCTAGGGTTAGGGTTAGGGGACGGGGACGGTTTAGGGTCCAGGTGAGGGTACGGCAACGCTTTAGGGGGAGCGTACGTGTGAGGGCGCGGGTTAGTGTTAGCCTACGGGTTAGGATTAGGGGACGGGTGAGGGTCAAGCTTCGCGGAAGGGTTAGGGTTAGGGTTCGGGCTAGGTTTAGGGTTAGGGGACGGGGACGGTTTAGGGTCCAGGTGAGGGTACGGCAACGCTTTAGGGGGAGCGTAGGTCTGAGGACGCGGGTTAGTGTTAGCCTACGGGTTAGGATTAGGGGACGGGTGAGGGTCAGGCTTCGGGGAAGGGTTAGGGTTAGGTTTCGGGCTAGGGTTAGGGTTAGGGGACGGGGACGGTTTAGGGTCCAGGTGAGGGTACGGCAACGGTTTAGAGGGAGCGTACGTGTGAGGGCGCGGGTTAGTGTTAGCCTACGGGTTAGGATTAGGGGAGGGGTGAGGGTCAGGCTTCGGGGAAGGGTTAGGGTTAGGGTTCGGGCTAGGGTTAGGGTTAGGGGACAGGGACGGTTTAGGATCCAGGTGAGGGTACGGCAACGCTTTAGGGGGAGCATACGTGTGAGGGCGCGGGTTAGTGTTAGCGTATGGGTTAGGATTAGGGGACGGGTGAGGGTCAGGCTTCGGGGAAGGGTGAGGATTAGGGTTCGGGCTAGGGTTAGAGTTAGGGGACGGGGACGGTTTAGGGTCCAGGTGAGGGTACGGCAACGCTTTTGGGGGAGCTTACGTGTGAGGGTGCGGATTAATGTTTGCGTACTAGTTAGGATTAGGGGACGGGTGAGGGTCAGGCTTCTGGGAAGGGTTAGGGTTAGGGTTCGGGCTAGGGTTAGGTTTAGGGGACGGGGATGGTTTAGGGTCCAGGTGAGGGTACGGCAACGCTTTAGGGGGAGCGTACGTGTGAGGGCGCGGGTTAGTGTTAGCATACGGGTTAGGATTAGGGGACGGGTGAGGGTCAGGCTTCGGGGAAGGGTTAGGGTTAGGGTTCGGGCTAGGGTTAGGGTTAGGGAACGGGGAGGGTTTAGGGTCCAGGTGAGGATACGGCAATGCTTTAGGGGGGCATACGTGTGAGGGCGCGGGTTAGTGTTAGCCTACGGGTTAGGATTAGGGGACGGGTGAGGGTCAGGCTTCGGGGAAGGGTTAGGGTTAGGGTTCGGGCCAGGGTTAGGGGACGGTTTAGGGTCCAGGTGAGGGTACGGCAACACTTTAGGGGGAGCATACGTGTGAGGGCGCGGGTTAGTGTTAGGCTGCGGGTTAGGATTAGGGGACGGGTGAGGGTCAGGCTTCGGGGAAGGTTTAGGGTTAGGGTTCGGCCTAGGGTTAGGGTTAGGGGACGGGGACGGTTTAGGGTCCAGGTGAGGGTACGGCAACGCTTTAGGGGGAGCGTACGTGTGAGGGCGCAGGTTAGTGTTAGCCTACGGGTTAGGATTAGGGGACGGGTGAGGGTCAGGTTTCGGGGAAGTGTTAGGGTTAGGGTTCGGGCTAGGGTTAGGGTTAGAAAACGGGGAAGGTTTAGGGTTCAGGTGAGGGTACGGCAACGCTTTAGGGGGAGCGTACGTGTGAGGGCGCGGGTTAGTGTTAGTGTACGGGTTAGGATTAGGGGACGGGTGAGGTTCAGGCTTCGGTGAAGGGTTAGGGTTAGGGTTCGGGCTAGGGTTAGGGTTAGGGGACGGGGACGGTTTAGGGTCCAAGTGAGGGTACGGCAACTCTTTAGGGGGAGCGTACGTGTGAGAGCGCCGGTTAGTGTTAGCCTACGCCTTAGGATTAAGGGACGGGTGAGGGTCAGGCTTCGGGGAAGGGTTAGGGTTAGGGATCGGGCTAGGGTTAGGGTTAGGGGACAGGGACGGGTTAGGGTCCAGGTGCGGGTTCGGCAACGCTTTAGGGGGAGCGTACGTGTGAGGGCGCGGGTTACTGTTAGCGTACGGGTTAGGATTAGGGGACAGGTGAGGGTCATGCTTCGGGGAAGGGTTAGGGTTAGGATTCGGGCTAGGGTAAGGGTTAGGGTACTGGGACGGTTTAGCGTCCAGGTGAGGGTACGGCAACGCTTTAAGGGGAGCGTACGTGTGAGGACGCGGGTTAGTGTTAGCCTATGGCTTAGGATTAGGGGACGGGTGAGGCTCAGACTTCGGGGAAGGGTTAAGGATCGGCTTTGGTCTAGGCTTAGGGTTAGGGGACGGGGACGGTTTAGGGTCCAGGTGAGGGTACGGCAATGCTTTAGGGGGAGCGTACGTGTGAGGGCGCGGGTTAGTGTTAGCCTACGGGTTAGGATTAGGGGACGGGTGAGGGTCAGGCTTCGGGGAAGGGTTAGGGTTAGGGTTCGGGCTAGGGTTAGGGGACGGTTTAGGGTCCAGGTGAGGGTACGGCAACACTTTAGGGGGAGCGTACGTGTGAGGGCGCGGGTTAGTGTTAACCTCTGGGTTAGGATTAGGGGACGGGTGAGGGTCAGGCTTTGGGGAAGGGTTAGGGTTAGGGTTCGGGCTAGGGTTAGGGTTAGGGGACGGGGACGGTTTAGGGTCCAGGTGAGGGTACGGCAACGCATTAGGGGGAGCGTACGTGTGAGGGCGCAGGTTAGTGTTAGCCTACGGGTTAGGATTAGGGGACGGGTGAGAGTCAGGCTTCGGGGAAGGGTTAGGGTTAGGGTTCGGGCTAGGGTTAGGGTTAGGGGACGGGGACGGTTTAGGGTCCAGGTGAGGGTACGGCAACGCTTTAGGGGGAGCGTACGTGTGAGGGCGCGGGTTACTGTTAGCCTACGGGTTAGGATTAGGGGACGGGTGAGGGTCAGGTTTCGGGGAAGGGTTAGGGTTAGGGTTCGGGCTAGGGTTAGGGTTAGGGGACGGGGAAGGTTTAGGGTCCAGGTGAGGGTACGGCAACGCTTTAGGGGGAGCGTACGTGTGAGGGCGCGGGTTAGTGTTTGCGTACGGGTTAGGATTAGGGGACGGTTGAGGGTCAGTCTTGTGGGAAGGGTTAGGGTTAGGGTTCGGGCTAGGGTTCGGGTTAGGGGATGGGGACGGTTTAGGGTCCAGGTGAGGGTACGGCAACGCTTTAGGGAGAGCGAACGTGTGAGGGCGCGGGTTAGTTTTAGCCTACGGGTTAGGATTAGGGGACGGGTGAGGGTCAGGCTTCGGGGAAGGGTTAGGGTTAGGGTTCGGGCTAGGGTTAGGGGACAGTTTAGGGTCCAGGTGAGGGTACGGCAACACTTTAGGGGGAGCGTACGTGTGAGGGCGCAGGTTAATGTTAGCCTACGGGTTAGGATTAGGGGACGGGTGAGGGTCAGGTTTCGGGGAAGGGTTAGGGTTAGGGTTCGGGCTAGGGTTAGGGTTAGAAAACGGGGAAGGTTTAGGGTCCAGGTGAGGGTACGGCAACGCTTTAGGGGGAGCGTACGTGTGAGGGCGCGGGTTAGTGTTAGCGTACGGGTTAGGATTAGGTGACGGTTGAGGGTCAGGCTTGTGGGAAGGGTTAGGGTTAGGGTTCGGCCTAGGGTTAGGGTTAGGGTTAGGGTTAGGGTTAGGGGACGGTTTAGGGTCCAGGTGAGGGTACGGCAACACTTTAGGGGGAGCGTGCATGTGAGGGTGCGGGTTAGTGTTAGCGAACGGGTTAGGATTAGGGGACGGGTGTGTGTCAGGCTTCGGGGAAGGGTTAGGGTTAGGGTTCGGGCTAGGGTTAGGGTTAGAGGACGGGGACGGTTTAGGGTGTAGGTGAGGGTACGGCAACGCTTTAGGGGGAGCGTACGTGTGAGGGCGCGGGTTAGTGTTAGCGTACGGGCTAGGATTAGGGGACGGGTGATGGTCAGGCTTCGGGGAAGTGTTAGGGTTAGAGTTCGGGCTAGGGTTAGGGTTAGGGGACGGGGACGGTTTAGGGTCCAGGTGAGGGTACGGCAAGGCTTTAGGGAGAGCGTACGTGTGAGGGCGTGGGTTAGTGTTAGCCTACGCCTTAGGATTAGGGGACGGGTGAGGGTCAGTGTTCGGGGAAGTGTTAGGGTTAGGGTTCGGGCTAGGGTTAGGGTTAGGGGACGGGGACGGTTTAGGGTCCAGGTGAGGGTACGGCAACGCTTTAGGGGGAGCATACGTGTGAGGGCGCGGGTTAGTGTTAGCCTACGCCTTCGGATTAGGGGACGGGTGAGGGTCAGGCTTCGGGGAAAGGTTAGGGTTAGGGTTCGGGCTAGGGTTAGGGTTAGGGGACGCGGACAGGTTAGGGTCCAGGTGCGGGTACGGCAAAGCTTTAGGGGGAGCGTACGTGTGAGGGTGCGGGTTAGTGTTAGCGTACGGGTTAGAATTAGGGGACGGGTGAGGGTCAGGCTTCGGGGAAGGGTTAGGGTTAGGGTTCGGGCTAGGGTTAGGGTTAGGGGATGTGGACGGTTTAGGGTCCAGGTGAGGGTACGGCAACGCTTTAGGGGGAGCGTACGTGTGAGGGCGCGTGTTAGTGTTAGCCTACGGGTTAGGATTAGGGGATGTGTGAGGGTCAGGCTTCGGGGAAGTGTTAGGGTTAGGGTTCGGGCTAGGCTTAGGGTTAGGGCACGGGGACGGTTTAGGGTCCAGGTGAGGGTACGGCAACGCTTTAGGGGGAGCGTACGTGTGAGGGCGCGGATTAGTGTTAGCGTACGGGTTAGGATTAGGGGACGGGTGAGGGTCAGGCTTCGGGGAAGGGTTAGGGTTAGGGTTCGGGCTAGGGTTAGGGTTAGGGTTAGGGGACGGTTTAGGGTCCAGGTGAGGGTACGGCAACGCTTTAGGGGGAGCGTACGTGTGAGGGCGCGGATTAGTGTTAGTGTACGGGTTAGGATTAGGGGACGGGTGAGGGTCAGGCTTCGGGGAAGGGTTAGGGTTAGGGTTCGGGCTAGGGTTAGGGTTAGGGTACGGGGACGGTTTAGGGTCCAGGAGAGGGTATGGCAACGCTTTAGGGGGAGCGTACGTGTGAGGGCGCGGGTTAGTGTTAGCGTACGGTTTAGGATTAGGGGACGGGTGAGGTTCAGGCTTCGGTGAAGTGTTAGGGTTAGGGTTCGGGCTAGGGTTAGGGTTAGGGGACGGGGACGGTTTAGGGTCCAGGTGAGGGTACGGCAACACTTTAGGGGGAGCGTACGTGTGAGGGCGCTGGTTAGTGTTTGTGTACTCATTAGGATTAGGGGACGGGTGAGGGTCAGGCTTCGGGGAAGGGTTAGGGTTAGGGTTCGGGCTAGGGTTAGGGTTAGGGGACGGGGACGGTTTAGGGTCCAGGTGAGGGTACGGCAACGCTTTAGGGGGAGCGTACGTGTGAGGGCGCGGGTTAGTGTTAGCGTACGGGTTAGGATTAGTGGACGGGTGAGGGTCAGGTTTCGGGGAAGTGTTAGGGTTAGGGTTCGGGCTAGGGTTAGGTTTAGGGGACGGGGAAGGTTTAGGGTCCAGGTGAGGGTACGGCAACGCTTTAGGGGGAGCGTACGTGTGAGGGCGCGGGTTAGTGTTAGCGTACGGGTCAGGATTAGGGGACGGTTGAGGGTCAGTCTTGGGGGAAGGGTTAGGGTTAGGGTTCGGGCTAGGGTTAGGGTTAGGGGACGGGGACGGTTTAGGGTCCAGGTGAGGGTACGGCAACGCTTTAGGGGGAGCGTACGTGTGAGGGCGCGGGTTAGTGTTAGTGTACGGGTTAGGATTAGGGGACGGGTGAGGGTAAGGTTTCGGGGAAGGGTTAGGGTTCGGGTTCGGGCTAGGGTTAGGGTTAGGGGACGGGGACGGTTTAGGGTCCAGGTGAGGGTACGGAAACACTTTAGGGTGAGCGTACGTGTGAGGGCGCGGGTTAGTGTTAGCCTACGCCTTAGGATTAGGGGACGGGTGAAGGTCAGGCTTGGGGGAAGGGTTAGGGTTAGGCATCGGGCTAGGGTTAGGGTTAGGGGAAGGGGACGGGTTAGGGTCCAGGTGCGTGTACGGCAACGCTTTAGGGGGAGCGTACGTGTTAGGGCGCGGGTTAGTGTTAGCGTACGGTTTAGGATTAGGGGACGGGTGAGGGTCAGGCTTCGGGGAAGCGTTAGGGTTAGGGTTCGGGCTAGGGTTAGGATTAGGGGACGGGGACGGTTTAGGGTCCAGGTGAGGGTACGGCAACGCTTTAGGGGGAGCGTACGTGTGAGGGCGCGGGTTAGTGTTAGCGTACGGGTTAGGATTAGGGGACGGGTGAGGGTCAGGCTTCGGGGAAGGGTTAGGGTTAGGGTTCGGGCTAGTGTTAGTGTTAGGGCACGGGGACGGTTTAGGGTCCAGGTGAGCGTACGGCAACGCTTTAGGGGGAGCGTACGTGTGAGGGCGCGGGTTAGTGTTAGCCTACGGGTTAGGATTAGGGGACGGGTGAGGGTCAGGCTTCGGGGAAGGGTTAGGGTTAGGGTTCGGGCTAGGGTTAGGGGACGGTTTAGGGTCCAGGTGAGAGTACGGCAACACTTTAGGGGGAGCGTACGTGTGAGGGCGCGGGTTAGTGTTAGCCTTCGGGTTACGATTAGGGGACGGATGAGGGTCAGGCTTCGGGGAAGGGTTAGGGATAGGCTTCGGGCTAGGCTTGGGGTTAGGGGACGGGGACGGTTTAGGGTCCAGGTGAGGGTACGGCAACGCTTTAGGCGGATCGTACGTGTGAGGGCGCGGGTTAGTGTTAGCCTTCGGGTTACGATTAGGGGACGGGTGAGGGTCAGGTTTCGGGGAAGGGTTAGGGTTAGGGTTCGGGCTAGGGTTAGGGTTAGGGGACAGGGAAGGTTTAGGTTCCAGGTGAGGGTACGGCAACGCTTTAGGGGGAGCGTACGTGTGAGGGCGCGGGTTAGTGTTAGCGTACGTGTTAGGATTAGGGGACGGTTGAGGGTCAGGCTTGAGGGAAGGGTTAGGGTTAGGGTTCGGCCTAGGGTTAGGGTTAGGGGACGGGGACGGTTTAGGGTCCAGGTGAGGGTACGGCAACGCTTTAGGGGGATCGTACGTGTGAGGGCGCGGGTTAGTGTTAGCGTACGGGTTAGGATTAGGGGACGGGTGAGGTTCAGGCTTCGGTGAAGTGTTAGGGTTAGGGTTCGGGCTAGGGTTAGGGTTAGGGGACGGGGGCGATTTAGGGTCCAGGTGAGGTTACGGCAACACTTTAGGGGGAGCGTACGTGTGAGGGCGCGGGTTAGTGTTAGCCTACGCCTTAGGATTAGGGGACGGGTGAGGGTCAGGCTTCGGGGAAGGGTTAGGGTTAGGGTTCGGGCTAGGGTTACGGTTAGGGGACGGGGAAGGGTTAGGGTCCAGGTGCGGGTACGGCAACGCTTTAGGGGGAGCGTACCTGTGAGGGCGAGGGTTAATGTTAGCGTACGGGTTAGGATTAGGGGACGGGTGAGGGTCAGGCTTCGGGGAAGGGTTAGGGTTAGGGTTCGGGCTAGGGTTAGGGTTAGGGGACGGGGACGGTTTAGGGTCCAGGTGAGGGTACGGCAACGCTTTAGGGGGAGCGTACGTGTGAGGGCGCGGGTTAGTGTTAGCGTACGGGTTAGGATTGGGGACGGGTGAGGGTCAGGCTTCGGGGAAGGTTTAGGGCTAGGGTTCGGGCTAGGGTTAGGGTTAGGGGACGGGGACAGTTTAGGGTCCAGGTGAGGGTACGGCAACGCTTTAGGGGGAGCGTACGTGTGAGGGGGCGGGTTAGTGTTAGCGTACGGGTTAGGATTAGGGGACGGGTGAGGTTCAGGCTTCGGGGAAGTGTTAGGGTTAGGGTTCGGGTTAGGGTTAGGGTTAGGGGACGGGGACGGTTTAGGGTCCAGGTGAGGGTACGGCAACGCTGTAGGGGGAGCGTACCTGTGAGGGCGCGGGTTAGAGTTAGCCTACGGGTTAGGATTAGGGGACGGGTGAGGTTCAGGCTTCGGGGAAGGGTTAGGGTTAGGGTTCGGGCTAGGGTTAGGGTTAGAGGACGGGGACGGTTTAGGGTCCAGGTGAGGGTACGGCAACGCTTTAGGGGGAGCGTACGTGTGAGAGCGCGGGTTAGTGTTAGCCTACGGGTTAGGATTAGGGGACGGGTGAGCGTCAGGAGTCGGGGAAGTGTTAGGGTTAGTGTTCGGGCTAGGGTTAGGGTTAAGGGACGGGGACGGTTTAGGGTCCAGGTGAGGGTACGGCAACGCTTTAGGGGGAGCGTACGTGTAAGGGCGCGGGTTAGTGTTAGCGTACGGGTTAGGATTAGGGGACGGGTGAGGGTCAGGCTTCGGGGAAGGGTTAGGGTTAGGGTTCGGGCTAGGGTTAGGGGACGGTTTAGGGTCCAGGTGAGGGTACGGCAACACTTTAGGGGGAGCGTACGTGTGAGGGCGCGGGTTAGTGTTAGCGAACGGGTTAGGATTAGGGGACAGGTGAGGGTCAGGCTTCGGTTAAGGGTTAGGGTTAGGGTTTGGGATAGGGTTAGGGTTAGGGGACGGGGAAGGGTTAGGGTCCAGGTGCGGGTATGGCAACACTTTAGGGGGAGCGTACGTGTGAGGGCGCGAGTTAGTGTTAGCCTACGTGTTAGGATTAGGGGATGGGTGAGTGTCAGGCTTCGGGGAAGGGTTAGGGTTAGGGTTCGGGCTAGGATTAGGGTTAGGGGACGGGGACGGTTTAGGGTCTACGTGAGGGTACGGCAACGCTTTAGGGGGAGCGTACGTTTGAGGGCGAGGGTTAGTGTTAGCCTACGGGTTAGGATTAGGGGACGGGTGAAGGTCAGGCTTCAGGGAAGGGTTAGGGTTAGGGTTCCTGCTAGGGTTAGGGTTAGGGGACGGGGACGGTTTAGGGTCCAGGTGAGGGTACGGCAAAGCTTTAGGGGGAGCATATGTGTGAGGGCGCGGGTTAGTGTTAGCCTACGGTTTAGGATTAGGGGACGGGTGAGGGTCAGGCTTCGGGGAAGGGTTAGGGTTAGGGTTCGGGCTAGGGTTAGGTTTAGGGGACGGGGACGGTTTAGGGTCTAGGTGAGGGTACGGTAACGCTTTAGGGGGAGCGTACGTGTGAGGGCGCGGGTTAGTGTTAGAGTACGGGTTAGGATTAGTGGACGGGTGAGGGTCAGTGTTCGGGGAAGAGTTAGGGTTAGGGTTCGGGCTAGGGTTAGGGTTAGGGGACGGGGACGGTTTAGGGTCCAGGTGAGGGTACGGCAACGCTTTAGGGGGAGCATACGTGTGAGGGCGCGGGTTAGTGTTAGCCTACGCCTTCGGATTAGGGGACGGGTGAGGGTCAGGCTTTGGGGAAGGGTTAGGGTTAGGGTTCGGGCTAGGGTTAGGTTTAGGGGACGAGGACGGTTTAGGGTCCAGGTGAGGGTACGGCAACGCTCTAGGGGGACCGTACGTGTGAGGGTGCGGGTTAGTGTTAGCGTACGGGTTAGGATTAGGGGACGGGTGAGGGTCAGGCTTCGGGGAAAGGTTAGGGTTAGGGTTCGGGCTAGGGTTAGTGTTAGGGGACGGGGACGGTTTAGGGTCCAGGTGAGGGTACGGCAACGCTTTAGGTGGAGCGTACGTGTGAGGGCGCGGGTTAGTGTTAGTGTACGGGTTAGGATTAGGGGATGGGTGAGGGTCAGGCTTCGGGGAAGGGTTAGTGTTAGGGTTCGGGCTAGGGTTAGGGTTAGGGGACGGGGACGGTTTAGGGTCCAGGTGAGTGTACGGCAATGCTTTAGGGGGAGGGTACGTGTGAGGGCGCGGGTTAGTGTTAGCGTACGGGTTAGGATTAGGGGACGGGTGAGGGTCAGGCTTCGGGGAAGGGTTAGGGTTAGGGTTCGGCCTAGGGTTAGGGTTAGGGGACGGGGACGGTTTAGGGTCCAGGTGAGGGTACTGCAACGCTTTAGGGCGAGCGTAAGTGTGAGGGCGCGGGTTAGTGTTAGCGTACGGGTTAGGAATAGGGGACGGGTGAGGGTCAGGCTTCGGGGAAGGGTTAGGGTTAGGGTTCGGACTAGGGTTAGGTTTAGGGGACGGGGACGGTTTAGGGTCCAGGTGAGGGTACGGCAACGCTTTAGGGGGAGCGTACGTGTGAGGGCGCGTGTTAGTGTTAGCGTACGGGTTAGGATTAGGGTACGGGTGAGGGTCAGGCTTCGGGGAAGGGTTAGGGTTAGTGTTCGGTCTAGGGTTAGGGTTACGGGACGGGGACGGTTTAGGGTCCAGGTGAGTGTACGGCAACGCTTTAGGGGGAGCGTACGTGTGAGGGCGCGGGTTAGTGTTAGCGTACGGGTTAGGATTAGGGGACGGGTGAGGGTCAGGCTTCGGGGAAGGGTTAGGGTTAGGGTTCGGGCTAGGGTTAGGGTTAGGGTTTGGGGACGGTTTAGGGTCCAGGTGATGGTACGGCAACGCTTTAGGGGGAGCGTACGTGTGAGGGCGTGGGTTAGTGTTAGT
The DNA here is from genome assembly GCF_951394435.1 of Stenella coeruleoalba. Lineage (NCBI taxonomy): Eukaryota > Metazoa > Chordata > Mammalia > Artiodactyla > Delphinidae > Stenella > Stenella coeruleoalba. The sequence continues at coordinate 485,007 of NW_027646352.1, read as the reverse complement.
GTACGGGTTAGGATTAGGGGAAGGGTGAGGGTCAGGCTTCGGGGAAGGGTTAGGGTTAGGGTTCGCGCTAGTGTCAGGGTTAGGGGACGGGGACGGTTTAGGGTCCAGGAGAGGGTACGGCAACGCTTTAGGGGGAGCGTATGTGTGAGGGCGCGGTTTAGTGTTAGCGTACGGATTAGGATTAGAGTACGGGTGAGGGTCAGGCTTCGGGGAACGGTTAGGGTTAGGGTTCGGGCTAGGGTTAGAGTTAAGGGACGGGGACGGTTTTGGGTCCAGGTGAGGGTACGGCAACGCTTTAGGGGGAGCGTACGTGTGAGGGCGCGGGTTAGCGTTAGCGTATGGGTTAGGATTAGGGGACGGGTGACGGTCAGGCTTCGCAGAAGGGTTAGGGTTAGGGTTAGGGCTAGGGTTAGTGTTAGGGGACGGGGACGTTTTAGGGTCCAGGTGAGGGTACAGCAACGCTTCAGGGGGAGTGTACGTGTGAGGGCGCGGGTTAGTGTTAGCCTACGGGTTAGGATTAGGGGACGGGTGAAGGTCAGCCTTCGGGGAAGGGTTAGGGTTAGGGTTCAGGCTAGGGTTAGGGTTAGGGGACGGGGACGGTTTAGGGTCCAGGTGAGTGTACGGCAACGCTTTAGGGAGAGCGTACGTGTGAGGGCGCGGGTTAGAGTTAGCCTACGGGTTAGGATTAGGGGACGGGTGAGGGTCAGGCTTCGGGGAAGGGTTAGGGTTAGGGTTCGGGCTAGGGTTAGTGTTAGGGGACGGGGACGGTTTAGGGTCCAGGTGTGGGTACGGCAACGTTTAGGGGGAGCGTACGTGTGAGGGCGCGGGTTAGTGTTAGCATATGGGTTAGGATTAGGGGACGGGTGAGGGTCAGGCTTCGTGGAAGTGTTAGGGTTAGTATTCGGGCTAGGGTTAGGGTTAGGGGACGGGGACGGTTTAGGGTCCAGGTGAGGGTACGGCAACGCTTTAGGGGGAGCGTACGTGTGAGGGCGCGGGTTAGTGTTAGCGTACGTGTTAGGAATAGGGGACGGGTGTGGGTCAGTCTTCGGGGAAGGGTTAGGGTTAGTGTTCGGGCTAGGGTTAGGGTTAGGTTTAGGGGACGGTTTAGGGTCCAGGTGAGGGTACGGCAACGCTTTAGGGGAGCGTACGTGTGAGGGCGCGGGTTAGTGTTAGCGTACGGGTTAGGATTATGGGACGGGTGAGGGTCAGGCTTCGGGGAAGGGTTAGGGTTAGGGTTCGGGCTAGGGTTAGGGTTAGGGGACGGGGCGGTTTAGGGTCCAGGTGAGGGTACGGCAACGCTTTAGGGGGAGCGTACGTGTGAGGGCGCGGGTTAGTGTTAGCGTTCTGGTTAGGATTAGGGGACGGGAGAGGGTCAGGCTTCGGGGAAGGGTTAGGTTTGGGTTCGGGCTAGGGTTTGGGTTAGGGGACGGGGACGGTTTAGGGTCCAGGTGAGGGTACGGCAATGCTTTAGGGGGAGCGTACGTGTGAGGGTGTGGGTTAGTGTTAGCCTACGGGTTAGAATTAGGGGACGGGTTAGGGTCAGGCTTCGGGGAAGTGTTAGGTTTAGGGTTCGGGCTAGGGTCAGGGGACGGTTTAGGGTCCAGGTGAGGGTACGGCAACGCTTTAGGGGGAGCGTACGTGTGAGGGTGCGGGTTAGTGTTAGCGTACAGGTTAGGATTAGAACGGGTGAGGGTCAGGCTTCGGGGAACGGTTAGGGTTAGGTTTCGAGCTAGCGTTAGTGTTAGGGGACGGCGAGGGTTTAGGGTCCAGGTGAGGGTACGGCAACGCTTTAGGGGGAGCGTACGTGTGAGGACGCGGGTTAGTGTTAGCCTACGGTTTAGGATTAGGGGACGGGTGAGGGTCAGGCTTCGGGGAAGGGTTAGGGTTAGGGTTCGGGCTAGGCTTAGGGTTAGGGGATGGGGACGGTTTAAGGTCCAGGTGAGGGTACGGCAACACTTTAGGGGGAGCATACGTGTGAGGGCGCGGCTTAGTGTTAGCGTACGGGTTAGGATTAGGGGACGGGTGAGGGTCAGGCTTCGGGGAAGGGTTAGGGTTAGGGTTCGGGCTAGGGTTAGGGTTAGGGGACGGGGACGGTTTAGGGTCCAGATGAGGGTACGGCAAGGCTTTAGGGGTAGCGTACGTCTGAGGGCGCGGGTTAGTGTTAGCCTACGGGTTAGGATTAGGGGACGGGTGAGGGTCAGGCTTCGGGGAAGGGTTAGGTTTAGGTTTCGGGCTAGGGTTAGGGTTAGGGGACGGGGACGGTTTAGGGTCCAGGTGAGGGTACGGCAACGCTTTAGAGGGAGCGTACGTGTGAGGGCGCGGGTTAGGGTTAGCGTACGGGTTAGGATTAGAGGACCGGTGAGGGTCAGGATTCGGGGAAGGGTTAGGGTTAGGTTTCGGCCTAGGGTTAGGTTTAGGGGACGGGGAAGGTTTAGGGTCCAGGTGAGGGTACGGCAATGCTTTAGGGGGCGCGTACGTGTGAGTGGGCGGGTTAGTGTTAGCGTACGGCTTAGGATTAGGGGACGGGTGAGGGTCAGGCTTCGGGGAAGGGTTAGGGTTATGGTTCGGGCTAGGGTTAGGGTTAGGAGAAGGGGACGGTTTAGTGTCCAGGTGAGGGTACGGCAACGCTTTAGGGGGAGTGTACGTGTGAGGGCGCGGGTTAGTGTTAGCCTACGGGTTAGGATTAGGGGACGGGTGAGGGTCAGGCTTCGGGGAAGGGTTAGGGTTAGTGTTCGGGCTAGGGTTAGGGTTAGGGGACGGGGACGGTTTAGGGTCCAGGTGAGAGTACGGCAACGCTTTAGGGGGAGCGTACGTGTGAGGGCGCGGGTTAGTGTTAGCCTACGGGTTAGGATTCGGGGACGGGTGAGGGTCAGGCTTCGGGGAAGGGTTAGGGTTAGGGTTCGGGCTAGGGTTAGGATTAGGGGACGGGGATGGTTTAGGGTCCAGGTGAAGGTACGGCAACGCTTTAGGGGGAGCGTACGTGTGAGGGCGCGGGTTATTGTTAGTGTACAGGTTAGGATTAGAGGACGGGTGAGGGTCAGGCTTCGGGAAAGTGTTAGGGTTAGGGTTCGAGCTAGCGTTAGTGTTAGGGGACGGCGACGGTTTAGGGTCCAGGTGAGGGTACGGCAACGCTTTAGGGGGAGCGTACGTGTGAGGACGTGGGTTAGTGTTAGCGTACGGGTTAGGATTAGGGGACGTGTGAGGCTCAGGCTTCAGGGAAGGGTTAGGTTTAGGGTTCGGGCTAGGGTTAGGGTTAGGGGACGAGGACAGTTTAGGGTCCAGGTGAGGGTACGGCAACGCTTTAGGGGGACCGTACGTGTGAGGGGGCGGGTTAGTGTTAGCGTACGGGTGAGGATTAGGGGACGGGTGAGGGTCAGGCTTCGGAGAAGGGTTAGGGTTAGGGTTCGGGCTAGGGTTAGGGTTAGGGGACGGGGCGGTTTAGGGTCCAGGTGAGGGTACGGCAACGCTTTAGGGGGAGCGTACGTGTGAGGGCGCGGGTTAGTGTTAGAGTAAGGGTTAGGATTAGGGGACGGGTGAGGGTCAGGCTTCGGGGAAGGGTTAGGGTTAGGGTTCGGGCTAGGGTTAGGGTTAGGGGACGGGGACGGTTTAGGGCCCAGGTGAGGGTACGGCAACGCTTTAGGGGGAGCGTACGTGTGAGGGCGCGGGTTAGTGTTAGCGTACGGGTTAGGATTAGGGGACAGGTGAGGGTCAGGCTTTGGGGAAGGGTTAGGGTTAGGGTTCGGGCTAGGGTTAGGTTTAGGGGACGAGGACGGTTTAGGGTCCAGGTGAGGGTACGGCAACGCTCTAGGGGGACCGTACGTGTGAGGGTGCGGGTTAGTGTTAGCGTACGGGTTAGGATTAGGGGACGGGTGAGGGTCAGGCTTCGGGGAAAGGTTAGGGTTAGGGTTCGGGCTAGGGTTAGTGTTAGGGGACGGGGACGGTTTAGGGTCCAGGTGAGGGTACGGCAACGCTTTAGGTGGAGCGTACGTGTGAGGGCGCGGGTTAGTGTTAGCGTACGGGTTAGGATTAGGGCACGGGTGAGGGTCAGGCTTCGGGGAAGGGTTAGGGTTAGGGTTCGGGCTAGGGTTAGGGTTAGGGTTAGGGTTAGGGGACGGTTTAGGGTCCAGGTGATGGTACGGCAACGCTTTAGGGGGAGCGTACGTGTGAGGGCGTGGGTTAGTGTTAGTGTACGGGTTAGGATTAGGGGAAGGGTGAGGGTCAGGCTTCGGGGAAGGGTTAGGGTTAGGGTTCGGGCTAGGGTCAGGGTTAGGGGACGGGGACGGTTTAGGGTCCAGGAGAGGGTACGGCAACGCTTTAGGGGGAGCGTATGTGTGAGGACGCGGGTTAGTGTTAGCATATGGGTTAGGATTAGGGGACGGGTGAGGGTCAGGCTTCGGGGAAGTGTTAGGGTTAGTATTCGGGCTAGGGTTAGGGTTAGGGGACGGGGACGGTTTAGGGTCCAGGTGAGGGTACGGCAACGCTTTAGGGGGAGCGTACGTGTGAGGGTGCGGGTTAGTGTTAGCGTACGTGTTAGGAATAGGGGACGGGTGTGGGTCAGTCTTCGGGGAAGGGTTAGGGTTAGTGTTCGGGCTAGGGTTAGGGTTAGGTTTAGGGGACGGTTTAGGGTCCAGGTGAGGGTACGGCAACGCTTTAGGGGGAGCGTACGTGTGAGGGCGCGGGTTAGTGTTAGCGTACGGGTTAGGATTAGGGGACGGGTGAGGGTCAGGCTTCGGGGAAGGGTTAGGGTTAGGGTTCGGGCTAGGGTTAGGGTTAGGGGACGGGGCGGTTTAGGGTCCAGGAGAGGGTACGGCAACGCTTTAGGGGGAGCGTACGTGTGAGGGCGCGGGTTAGTGTTAGCGTTCGGGTTAGGATTAGGGGACGGGTGAGGGTCAGGCTTCGGGGAAGTGTTAGGTTTGGGTTCGGGCTAGGGTTTGGGTTAGGGGACGGGGACGGTTTAGGGTCCAGGTGAGGGTACGGCAACGCTTTAGGGGGAGTATACGTGTGAGGGTGCGGGTTAGTGTTAGCCTACGGGTTAGGATTAGGGGACGGGTTAGGGTCAGGCTTCGGGGAAGTGTTAGGTTTAGGGTTAGGGTTACGGGACGGGGACGGTTTAGGGTCCATGTGAGGGTACGGCAACGCTTTAGGGGAAGCGTACGTGTGAGGGCGCAGGTTAGTGTTAGCCTACGCATTAGGATTAGGGGACGGGTGAGGGTCAGGCTTCGGGGAAGGGTTAGGGTTAGGGTTCGGGCTAGGGTTAGGGTTAGGGGACGGGGACGGGTTAGGCTCCAGGTGCGGGTACGGCAACGCTTTAGGGGGAGCGTACGTGTGAGGGCGCGGGTTAGTGTTAGACTTCGTGTTAGGATTAGGGGATGGGTGAGGGTCAGGCTTCGGGGAAGTGTTAGGGTTAGGGTTCGGGCTAGGATTAGGATTTGGGGACGGGGACGGTTTAGGGTCCAGGTGAGGGTACGGCAACGCTTTAGGGGGAGCGTACGTGTGAGGGCGCAGGTTAGTGTTAGCCTACGTGTTAGGATTCGGGGACTGGTGAGGGTCAGGCTTCGGGGAAGGGTTAGGGTTAGGGTTCGGGCTAGGGTTAGGATTAGGGGACGGGGACGGTTTAGGGTCCAGATGAGGGTACGGCAACGCTTTAGGGGGAGCGTACATGTGAGGGCGCGGGTTATTGTTAGCGTACAGGTTAGGATTAGAGGACGGGTGAGGGTCAGGCTTCGGGGAACGGTTAGGGTTAGGTTTCGAGCTAGCGTTAGGGTTAGGGGACGGCGACGTTTTAGGGTCCAGGTGAGGGTACGGCAACGCTTTAGGTGGAGCGTACGTGTGAGGACGCGGGTTAGTGTTAGCCTACGGTTTAGGATTAGGGGACGGGTGAGGGTCAGGCTTCGGGGAAGGGTTAGGGTTAGGGTTCGGGCTAGGCTTATGGTTAGGGGATGGGGACGGTTTAAGGTCCAGGTGAGGGTACGGCAACACTTTAGGGGGAGCATACGTGTGAGGGCGCGGGTTAGTGTTAGCGTACGGGTTAGGATTAGGGGACGGGTGAGTGTCAGGCTTCGGGGAAGGGTTAGGGTTAGGGTTCGGGCTAGGGTTAGGGTTAGGGGACGAGGACAGTTTAGGGTCCAGGTGAGGGTACGGCAACGCTTTAGGGGGACCATACGTGTGAGGGCGCGGGTTAGTGTTAGCGTACGGGTGAGGATTAGGGGACGGGTGAGGGTCAGGCTTCGGGGAAGGGTTAGGGTTAGGGTTCGGGCTAGGGTTAGGGTTAGGGGACGGGGCGGTTTAGGGTCCAGGTGAGGGTACGGCAACGCTTTAGGGGGAGCGTACGTGTGAGGGCGCGGGTTAGTGTTAGAGTAAGGGTTAGGATTAGGGGACGGGTGAGGGTCAGGCTTCGGGGAAGGGTTAGGGTTAGGGTGCGGGCTACGGTTAGGGTTAGGGGACGGGGACGGTTTAGGGTCCAGGTGCGGGTACGGCAACGCTTTAGGGGGAGCGTACGTGTGAGGGCGCGGGTTAGTGTTAGCGTACGGGTTAGGATTAGGGGACAGGTGAGGGTCAGGCTTTGGGGAACGGTTAGGGTTAGGGTTCGGGTTAGGGTTAGGTTTAGGGGACGAGGATGGTTTAGGGTCCAGGTAAGGGTACGGCAACGCTTTAGGGGGACCGTACGTGTGAGGGTGCAGGTTGGTGTTAGCGTACAGGTTAGGATTAGGGGACGGGTGGGGGTCAGGCTTCGGGGAAAGGTTAGGGTTAGGGTTCGGGCTAGGGTTAGTGTTAGGGGACGGGGACGGTTTAGGGTCCAGGTGAGGGTACGTCAACGCTTTAGGGGGAGCGTACGTGTGAGGGCGAGGGTTAGTGTTAGTGTACGGGTTAGGATTAGGGGAAGGGTGAGGGTCAGGCTTCGGGGAAGGGTTAGTGTTAGGGTTCGGGCTAGGGTTAGGGTTAGGGGACGGGGACGGTTTAGGGTCCAGGTGAGGGTACGGCAACGCTTTAGGGGGAGCGTACGTGTGAGGGCGCGGGTTAGTGTTAGCGTACGGGTTAGGATTAGGGGAGGGGTGAGGGTCAGGCTTCGGGGAAGGGTTAGGGTTATGGTTCGGGCTAGGGTTAGGGTTAGGGGACGGGGACTGTTTAGGGTCCAGGTGAGGGTACTGCAACGCTTTAGGGCGAGCGTACGTGTGAGGGCGCGGGTTAGTGTTAGCGTACGGGTTAGGATTAGGGGACGGCTGAGGGTCAGGCTTCGGGGAAGGGTTAGGGTTAGGGTTCGGGCTAGGGTTAGGTTTAGGGGACGGGGACGGTTTAGGGTCCAGGTGAGGGTACGGCAACGCTTTAGGGGGAGCGTACGTGTGAGGGCGCGGGTTAGTGTTAGCGTACGGGTTAGGATTAGGGGACGGGTGAGGGTCAGGCTTCGGGGAAGGGTTAGGGTTAGTGTTCCGGCTAGGGTTAGGGTTAGGGGACGGGGACGGTTTAGGGTCCAGGTGAGGGTACGGCAACGCTTTAGGGGGAGCGTACATGTGAGGGCGCGGGTTAGTGTTAGCGTACGGGTTAGGATTAGGGGACGGGTGAGGGTCAGGCTTCGGGGAAGGGTTAGGGTTAGGGTTCGGGCTAGGGTTAGGGTTATGGTTAGGGGACGGTTTAGGGTCCAGGTGATTGTACGGCAACGCTTTAGGGGGAGCGTGCGTGTGAGGGCGCGGGTTAGTGTTAGTGTACGGGTTAGGATTAGAGGAAGGGTGAGGGTCAGGCTTCGGGGAAGTGTTAGGGTTAGGGTTCGGGCTAGGGTCAGTGTTAGGGGACGGGGACGGTTTAGGGTCCAGGAGAGGGTACGGCAACGCTTTAGGGGGAGCGTATGTGTTAGGGCGCGGGTTAGTGTTAGCGTACGGGTTAGGATTAGAGTACGGGTGAGGGTCAGGCTTCGGGGAACGGTTAGGGTTAGGGTTCGGGCTAGGGTTAGAGTTAGGGGACGGGGACGGTTTTGGGTCCAGGTGAGGGTACGGCAACGCTTTAGGGGGAGCGTACGTGTGAGGGCGCGGGTTAGTGTTAGCGTATGGGTTAGGATTAGGGGACGGGTGACGGTCAGGCTTCGCAGAAGGGTTAGGGTTAAGGTTCGGGCTAGGGTTAGTGTTAGGGGACGGGGACGTTTTAGGGTCCAGGTGAGGGTACAGCAACGCTTTAGGGGGAGTGTACGTGTGAGGGCGCGGGTTAGTGTTAGCCTACGGGTTAGGATTAGGGGACGGGTGAGGGTCAGCCTTCGGGGAAGGGTTAGGGTTAGGGTTCAGGCTAGGGTTAGTGTTAGGGGACGGGGACGGTTTAGGGTCCAGGTGTGGGTACGGCAAAGTTTAGGGGGAGTGTACGTGTGAGGGCGCGGGTTAGTGTTAGCATATGGGTTAGGATTAGGGGACGGGTGAGGGTCAGGCTTCGGGGAAGTGTTAGGGTTAGTATTCGGGCTAGGGTTAGGGTTAGGGGACGGGGACGGTTTAGGGTCCAGGTGAGGGTACGGCAACGCTTTAGGGGGAGCGTACGTGTGAGGGCGCGGGTTAGTGTTAGCGTACGTGTTAGGAATAGGGGACGGGTGTGGGTCAGTCTTCGGGGAAGGGTTAGGGTTAGTGTTCGGGCTAGGGTTAGGGTTAGGTTTAGGGGACGGTTTAGGGTAAAGGTGAGGGTACGGCAACGTTTAGGGGGAGCGTATGTGTGAGGGCCCGGGTTAGTGTTACCGTACGGGTTAGGATTAGGGGACGGGTGAGGGTCAGGCTTCGGGGAAGGTTTAGGTTTAGGGTTTGGGCTAGGGTTAGGGTTAGGGGACGGGAAGGGTTTAGGGTCCAGGTGAGTGTACGGCAACGCTTTAGGGGGATCGTACGTGTGAGGGCGCGGGTTAGTGTTAGCGTATGGGTTAGGATTAGGGGACGGGTGACGGTCAGGCTTCGCGGATGGGTTAGGGTTAGGGTTCGGGCTAGGCTTAGTGTTAGGGGACGGGGACGTTTTAGGGTCCAGGTGAGGGTACAGCAACGATTTAGGGGGAGTGTACGTGTGAGGGCGCGGGTTAGTGTTAGCCTACGGGTTAGGATTAGGGGACGGGTGACGGTCAGCCTTCGGGGAAGGGTTAGGGTTAGGGTTCGGGCTAGGGTTAGGGTTAGGGGACGGGGACGGTTTAGGGTCCAGGTGAGGGTACGGCAACGCTTTAGGGAGAGCGTACGTGTGAGGGCACGGGTTAGTGTTAGCCTACGGGTTAGGATTAGGGGACGGGTGAGGGTCAGGATACGGGGAAGTGTTAGGGTTAGGGTTCGGGCTAGGGTTAGTGTTAGGGGACGGGGACGGTTTAGGGTCCAGGTGAGGGTACGACAACGTTTAGGGGGAGCGTATGTGTGAGGGCGCGGGTTAGTGTTAGCCTACGGGTTAGGATTAGGGGACGGGTGAGGGTCAGGCTTCGGGGAAATGTTAGGGTTATATTCGGGCTAGGGATAGGGTTAGGGGACAGGGACGGTTTAGGGTCCAGGTGAGGGTACGGCAACGCTTTAGGGGGAGCGTACGTGTGAGGGCGCGGGTTAGTGTTAGCGTTCGTGTTAGGAATAGGGGACGGGTGTGGGTCAGTCTTCGGGGAAGGGTTAGGGTTAGTGTTCGGGCTAGGGTTAGGGTTAGGTTTAGGGGACGGTTTAGGGTCCAGGTGAGGGTACGGCAACGCTTTAGGTGGAGCGTACGTGTGAGGGCGCGGGTTAGTGTGAGCGTACGGGTTAGGATTAGGGGACGGGTGAGGGTCAGGCTTCGGGGAAGGGTTAGGGTTAGGGTTCGGGCTAGGGTTAGGGTTAGGGGACGGGGACGGTTTAGGGTCCAGGTGAGGGTACGGCAACGCTTTAGGGGGAGCGTATGTGTGAGGGCGCAGGTTATTGTTAGCGTAAGGGTTAGGATTAGGGTACGGGTGAGGCTCAGGCTACGGGGAAGGGTTAGGGTTAGGGTTCGAGCTAGGGTTACGGTTAGGGGACGGGGATGGTTTAGGGTCCAGGTGAAGGTACGGCAACGCTTTAGGGGGAGCGTATGTGTGAGGGCGCGGGTTATTGTTAGCGTACAGGTTAGGATTAGGGGACGGGTGAGGCTCAGGCTTCGGGGAAGGGTTAGGGTTAGGGTTCGAGCTAGGGTTAGGGTTAGGGGACGGGGACGGTTTAGGGTCCAGGGGAGGGTACGGCAACGCTTTAGGGGGAGCGTACGTGTGAGGGCGCGGGTTAGTGTTAGCGTACGGGTTAGGATTAGGGGACGGGTGAGGGTCAGGCTTCGGGGAAGGGTTAGTGTTAGGGTTCGGGCTAGGGTTAGGGTTAGGGGACGGGGACGGTTTAGGGTCCAGGTGAGGGTACGGCAACGCTTTAGGGAGAGCGTACTTGTGAGAGCACGGGTTAGTGTTAGCGTACGGGTTAGGATTAGGGGACGGGTGAGGGTCAGGCTTCGGGGAAGGGTTAGGGTTAGGGTTCGGGCTAGGGTTAGGGTTAGGGGACGGGGACGGTTTAGGGTCCAGGTGAGGGTACGGCAACGCTTTAGGGGGAGCGTTCCTGTGAGGGCGCGGCTTAGTGTTAGCATACGGGTTAGGACTAGGGGACGGGTGAGGGTCAGGCTTCGGGGAAGGGTTAGGGTTAGGGTTCGGGGTAGGGTCATGGTTAGGGGACGGGGACGGTTTAGGGTCCAGGAGAGGGTACGGCAACGCTTTAGGGGGAGCGTACGTGTGAGGGCGTGGGTTAGTGTTAGCGTACGGGTTAGGATTAGGATACGGGTGAGGGTCAGGCTTCGGGGAAGGGTTAGGGTTAGGGTTAGGGCTAGGGTTAGAGTTAGGGGACGGGGACGGTTTAGGGTCCAGGTGAGGGTACGGCAACGCTTTAGGGGGAGCGTACGAGTGAGGGCACGGGTTAGTGTTAGCGTACGGGTTAGGATTAGGGGACGGGTGAGGGTCAGGCTTCGGGGAATGGTTAGGGTTAGGGTTCGGGCTAGGGTTAGAGTTAGGGGACGGGGACGGTTTAGGGTCCAGGTTAGGGTACGGCAACGCTTTAGGTGGAGCGTACGTGTGAGGTCGCGGGTTAGTGTTAGCCTACGGGTTAGGATTATGGGACGGGTGAGTGTCAGGCTTGGGGAAGGGTTAGGGTTTTGGTTCGGGCTAGGGTTAGGGTTATGGGACTGGGATGGTTTAGGGTCCAGGTGAGGGTACGGCAACGCTTAGGGGGAGCGTACGTGTGAGTGCACGGGTTAGTGTTAGCCTATGGGTTAGGATTAGGGGACGGGTGAGGGTCAGGCTTCGGGGAAGGGTTAGGGTTAGGGTTCGGGCTAGGGTTAGGTTTAAGGGACGGGGACGGATTAGGGTCCAGGTGAGGGTACGGCAACGCTTTAGAGGGATCGTACGTGTGAGGGCGCGGGTTAGTGTTAGCCTACGGCTTAGGATTAGGGGACGGGTGAGGGTCAGGCTTCGGGGAAGTGTTAGGGTTAGGGTTCGGGCTTGGGTTAGGGTTAGGGGACGGGGACGGTTTAGGGTCCAGGTGAGGGTACGGCAACGCTTTAGGGGAAGTGTACGTGTGAGGGCGCGGGTTAGTGTTAGCGTATCGGTTAGGATTAGGGGACGGGTGAGAGTCATTCTTCGGGGAAGGGTTACGGTTAGGGTTCGGGCTAGGGTTAGGGTTAGGGGACGGGGACGGTTTAGGGTCCAGGTGAGGGTATGGCAACGCTTTAGAGGGATCGTACGTGTGATGGCGCAGGTTAGTGTTAGCGTACGGGTTAGGTTTAGGGGACGGGTGAGGGTCAGGCTTCGGGGAAGTGTTAGGGTTAGGGTTCGGGCTAGGGTTAGGGTTAGGGGACGGGGACGGTTTAGGGTCCAGGTGAGGGTACGGCAACGCTGTAGGGGGAGCGTACGTGTGAGGGCGCGGGTTAGTGTTAGAGTACGGGTTAGGATTAGGGGACGGGTGAGGGTCAGGCTTCGGGGAACGGTTAGGGTTAGGGTTCGGGCTAGGGTTAGGGTTAGGGGACGGGGACGGTTTAGGGTCCAGGTGAGGGTACGGCAATGCTTTAGGGGGAGCGTACGTGTGAGGGCACGAGTTATTGTTAGCTTACGGGTTAGGATTAGGGGACGGGTGAGGGTCAGGCTTCGGGGAAGTGTTAGGGTTAGGGTTCGGGCTAGGGTTAGGGTTAGGGGACGGGGACGGTTTAGGGTCCAGGTGAGGGTACGGCAACGCTAAGGGGGAGAGTACGTGTGAGTGCGCGGGTTAGTGTTAGCCTATGGGTTAGGATTAGGGGACGGGTGAGGGTCAGGCTTCGGGGAAGGGTTAGGGTTAGGGTTCGGGCTAGGGTTAGGGTTAGGGGACGGGGACGGTTTAGGGTCCAGGTGAGGGTACGGCAACACTTTAGGGGGTGCGTACGTGTGAGGTTGCGGGTTAGTGTTAGCCTACGGGTTAGGATTAGGGGACGGGTGATGGTCAGGCTTCGGGGAAGGGTTAGGGTTAGGGTTCGGGCTAGGGTTAGTTTTAGGGGACGGGGACGGTTTAGGGTCCAGGTGAGGGCACGGCAACGCTTTAGGGGGAGCGTACGTGTGAGGGCGCGGGTTAGTGTTAGCGTACGGGTTAGGATTAGGGGACGGGTGAGGGTCAGGCTTCGGGGAAGGGTTAGGGTTAGGGTTCGGGCTAGGGTTAGGGTTAGGGGACGGGGACGCTTTAGGGTCCAGGTGAGGGTACGGCAACGCTTTAGGGGGAGCGTACGTGTGAGGGCGCGGGTTAGTGTTAGCCTACGGGTTAGGATTAGGGGACGGGTGAGGGTCAGGCTTCGCGGAAGTGTTAGGGTTAGGGTTCGGGCTAGGTTTAGGGTTAGGGGACGGGGACGGTTTAGGGTCCAGGTGAGGGTACGGCAACGCTTTAGGGGGAGCGTAGGTCTGAGGGCGCGGGTTAGTGTTAGCCTACGGGTTAGGATTAGGGGACGGGTGAGGGTCAGGCTTCGGGGAAGGGTTAGGGTTAGGGTTCGGGCTAGGGTTAGGGTTAGGGGACGGGGACGGTTTAGGGTCCAGGTGAGGGTACGGCAACGGTTTAGAGGGAGCGTACGTGTGAGGGCGCGGGTTAGTGTTAGCCTACGGGTTAGGATTAGGGGAGGGGTGAGGGTCAGGCTTCGGGGAAGGGTTAGGGTTAGGGTTCGGGCTAGGGTTAGGGTTAGGGGACAGGGACGGTTTAGGGTCCAGGTGAGGGTACGGCAACGCTTTAGGGGGAGCATACGTGTGAGGGCGCGGGTTAGTGTTAGCGTATGGGTTAGGATTATGGGACGGGTGAGGGTCAGGCTTCGGGGAAGGGTTAGTATTAGGGTTCGGGCTAGGGTTAGAGTTAGGGGACGGGGACGGTTTAGGGTCCAGGTGAGGGTACGGCAACGCTTTTGGGGGAGCTTACGTGTGAGGGTGCGGGTTAATGTTTGCGTACTAGTTAGGATTAGGGGACGGGTGAGGGTCAGGCTTCTGGGAAGGGTTAGGGTTAGGGTTCGGGCTAGGGTTAGGGTTAGGGGACGGGGACGGTTTAGGGTGCAGGTGAGGGTACGGCAACGCTTTAGGGGGAGCGTACGTGTGAAGGCGCGGGTTAGTGTTAGCCTACGGGTTAGGATTAGGGGACGGGTGAGGGTCAGGTTTCGGGGAAGGGTTAGGGTTAGGGTTCGGGCTAGGGTTAGGGTTAGGGGACGGGGAAGGTTTAGGGTCCAGGTGAGGGTACGGCAACGTTTTAGGGGGAGTGTACGTGTGAGGGCGTGGGTTAGTGTTAGCGTACGGGTTAGGAGTAGGGGACGGGTGAGGGTCAGGCTTCGGGGAAGAATTAGGGTTAGGGTTTGGGCTAGGGTTAGGGTTATGGAACGGGGACGGTTTAGGGTCCAGGTGAGGGTACGGCAACGCTTTAGGGGGAGCGAACGTGTGAGGGCGCGGGTTAGTGTTAGCCTACGGGTTAGGATTAGGGGACGGGTGAGGGTCAGGCTTCGGGGAAGGGTTAGGTTTAGGGTTCGGGCTAGGGTTAGGGTTAGGGGATGGGGACGGTTTAGGGTCCAGGTGAGGGTATGGCAACGCTTTATGGGGAGCATACGTGTGAGGGTGCAGGTTAGTGTTAGCGTACGGGTTAGGATTAGGGGACGGGTGAGGGTCAGGCTTCGGGGAAGGGTTAGGGTTAGGGTTCGGGCTAGGGTTAGGTTTAGGGGACGGGGATGGTTTAGGGTCCAGGTGAGGGTACGGCAACGCTTTAGGGGGAGCGTACGTGTGAGGGCGCGGGTTAGTGTTAGCATACGGGTTAGGATTAGGGGACGGGTGAGGGTCAGGTTTCGGGGAAGGGTTAGGGTTAGGGTTCGGGCTAGGGTTAGGGTTAGGGGACGGGGAGGGTTTAGGGTCCAGGTGAGGATACGGCAATGCTTTAGGGGGGGCATACGTGTGAGGTCGCGGGTTAGTGTTAGCCTACGGGTTAAGATTAGGGGACGGGTGAGGGTCAGGCTTCGGGGAAGGGTTAGGGTTAGGGTTCGGGCCAGGGTTAGGGGACGGTTTAGTGTCCAGGTGAGGGTACGGCAACACTTTAGGGGGAGCATACGTGTGAGGGCGCGGGTTAGTGTTAGGCTGCGGGTTAGGATTAGGGGACGGGTGAGGGTCAGGCTTCGGGGAACGTTTAGGGTTAGGGTTCGGCCTAGGGTTAGGGTTAGGGCACGGGGACGGTTTAGGGTCCAGGTGAGGGTACGGCAACGCTTTAGGGGGAGCGTACGTGTGAGGGCGCAGGTTAGTGTTAGCCTACGGGTTAGGATTAGGGGACGGGTGAGGGTCAGGTTTCGGGGAAGTGTTAGGGTTAGGGTTCGGGCTAGGGTTAGGGTTAGAAAACGGGGAAGGTTTAGGGTTCAGGTGAGGGTACGGCAACGCTTTAGGGGGAGCGTACGTGAGAGGGCGCGGGTTAGTGTTAGCGTACGGGTTAGGATTAGGGGACGGGTGAGGTTCAGGCTTCGGTGAAGGGTTAGGGTTAGGGTTCGGGCTAGGGTTAGGGTTAGGGGACGGGGACGGTTTAGGGTCCAAGTGAGGGTACGGCAACTCTTTAGGGGGAGCGTACGTGTGAGAGCGCCAGTTAGTGTTAGCCTACGCCTTAGGATTAAGGGACGGGTGAGGGTCAGGCTTCGGGGAAGGGTTAGGGTTAGGGATCGGGCTAGGGTTAGGGTTAGGGGACAGGGACGGGTTAGGGTCAAGGTGCGGGTTCGGCAACGCTTTAGGGGGAGCGTACGTGTGAGGGCGCGGGTTAGTGTTAGCGTACGGGTTAGGATTAGGGGACAGGTGAGGGTCATGCTTCGGGGAAGGGTTAGGGTTAGGATTCGGGCTAGGGTTAGGGTTAGGGTACTGGGACGGTTTAGCGTCCAGGTGAGGGTACGGCAACGCTTTAAGGGGAGCGTACGTGTGAGGACGCGGGTTAGTGTTACCCTATGGCTTAGGATTAGGGGACGGGTGAGCCTCAGACTTCGGGGAAGGGTTAAGGATCGGCTTTGGTCTAGGCTTAGGGTTAGGGGACGGGGACGGTTTAGGGTCCAGGTGAGGGTACGGCACTGCTTTAGGGGGAGCGTACGTGTGAGGGCGCGGGTTAGTGTTAGCCTACGGGTTAGGATTAGGGGACGGGTGAGGGTCAGGCTTCGGGGAAGGGTTAGGGTTAGGGTTCGGGCTAGGGTTAGGGGACGGTTTAGGGTCCAGGTGAGGGTACGGCAACACTTTAGGGGGAGCGTACGTGTGAGGGCGCGGGTTAGTGTTAGCCTCTGGGTTAGGATTAGGGGACGGGTGAGGGTCAGGTTTCGGGGAAGGGTTAGGGTTAGGGTTCGGGCTAGGGTTAGGGTTAGGGGACGGGGAAGGTTTAGGGTCCAGGTGAGGGTACGGCAACGCTTTAGGGGGAGCGTACGTGTGAGGGCGCGGGTTAGTGTTTGCGTACGGGTTAGGATTAGGGGACGGTTGAGGGTCAGTCTTGTGGGAAGGGTTAGGGTTCGGGTTCGGGCTAGGGTTCGGGTTAGGGGACGGGGACGGTTTAGGGTCCAGGTGAGGGTACGGCAACGCTTTAGGGAGAGCGAACGTGTGAGGGCGCGGGTTAGTTTTAGCCTACGGGTTAGGATTAGGGGACGGGTGAGGGTCAGGCTTCGGGGAAGGGTTAGGGTTAGGGTTCGGGCTAGGGTTAGGGGACAGTTTAGGGTCCAGGTGAGGGTACGGCAACACTTTAGGGGGAGCGTACGTGTGAGGGCGCAGGTTAATGTTAGCCTACGGGTTAGGATTAGGGGACGGGTTAGGGTCAGGTTTCGGGGAAGGGTTAGGGTTAGGGTTCGGGCTAGGGTTAGGGTTAGAAAACGGGGAAGGTTTAGGGTCCAGGTGAGGGTACGGCAACGCTTTAGGGGGAGCGTACGTGTGAGGGCGCGGGTTAGTGTTAGCGTACGTGTTAGGATTAGGGGACGGTTGAGGGTCAGGCTTGTGGGAAGGGTTAGGGTTAGGGTTCGGCCTAGGGTTAGGGTTAGGGTACGGGGACGGTTTAGGGTCCAGGTGAGGGTACGGCAACGCTTTAGGGGGATCGTACGTGTGAGGGCGCGGGTTAGTGTTAGCCTACGCCTTAGGATTAGGGGACGGGTGAGGGTCAGGCTTCGGGGAAGTGTTAGAGTTAGGGATCGGGCTAGGGTTAGGGTTAGGGGACGGGGACGGGTTAGGGTCCAGGTGCGGGTTCGGTAACGCTTTAGGGGGAGCGTACGTGTGAGGGCGCGGGTTAGTGTTAGCGTACGGGTTAGGATTAGGGGACGGGTGAGGGTCAGGCTTCGGGGAAGGGTTAGGGTTAGGATTCGGGCTAGGGTTAGGGTTAGGGGACTGGGACGGTTTAGCGTCCAGGTGAGGGTACGGCAACGCTTTAAGGGGAGAGTACGTGTGAGGACGCGGGTTAGTGTTAGCCTACAGGTTAGGATTAGGGGACGGGTGAGGGTCAGGATTCGTGGAAGGGTTAGGGTTAGGGTTCGGGCTAGGGTTAGGGTTAGGGGACGGGGACGGTTTAGGGTCCAGGTGAGGGTACGGAAACGCTTTAGTGGGAGCGTACATGTGAGGGTGTGGGTTAGTGTTAGCGTACGGGTTAGGATTAGGGTACGGGTGAGGGTCAGGCTTCGGGGAAGGGTTAGGGTTAGGGTTCGGCTAGGGTTAGCCTTAGGGGACGGGGACGGTTTAGGGTCCAGGTGAGGGTACGGCAACGCTTTAGGGGGAGCGTACGTGTGAGGGCGCAGGTTAGTTTTAGCCTACGGGTTAGGATTAGGGGACGGGTGAGGGTCATGTTTCGGGGAAGGGTTAGGGTTAGGGTTCGGGCTAGGGTTAGGGTTAGAAAACGGGGAAGGTTTAGGGTCCAGGTGAGGGTACGGCAACGCTTTAGGGGGAGTGTACGTGTGAGGGCATGGTTTAGTGTTAGCGTACGGGTTAGGATTAGGGGACGGTTGAGGGTCAGGCTTGTGGGAAGGGTTAGGGTTAGGGTTCGGCCTAGGGTTAGGGTTAGGGGACGGGGACGGTTTAGGGTCCAGGTGAGGGTACGGCAACGCTTTAGGGGGAGCGTACGTGTGAGGGCGCGGGTTAGTGTTAGCGTACGTGTTAGGAATAGGGGACGGGTGTGGGTCAGTCTTCGGGGAAGGGTTAGGGTTAGTGTTCGGGCTAGGGTTAGGGTTAGGTTTAGGGGACGGTTTAGGGTAAAGGTGAGGGTACGGCAACGTTTAGGGGGAGCGTATGTGTGAGGGCCCGGGTTAGTGTTACCGTACGGGTTAGGATTAGGGGACGGGTGAGGGTCAGGCTTCGGGGAAGGTTTAGGTTTAGGGTTTGGGCTAGGGTTAGGGTTAGGGGACGGGAAGGGTTTAGGGTCCAGGTGAGGGTACGGCAACGCTTTAGGGGGATCGTACGTGTGAGGGCGCGGGTTAGTGTTAGCGTATGGGTTAGGATTAGGGGACGGGTGACGGTCAGGCTTCGCGGATGGGTTAGGGTTAGGGTTCGGGCTAGGCTTAGTGTTAGGGGACGGGGACGTTTTAGGGTCCAGGTGAGGGTACAGCAACGATTTAGGGGGAGTGTACGTGTGAGGGCGCGGGTTAGTGTTAGCCTACGGGTTAGGATTAGGGGACGGGTGACGGTCAGCCTTCGGGGAAGGGTTAGGGTTAGGGTTCGGGCTAGGGTTAGGGTTAGGGGACGGGGACGGTTTAGGGTCCAGGTGAGGGTACGGCAACGCTTTAGGGAGAGCGTACGTGTGAGGGCACGGGTTAGTGTTAGCCTACGGGTTAGGATTAGGGGACGGGTGAGGGTCAGGATACGGGGAAGTGTTAGGGTTAGGGTTCGGGCTAGGGTTAGTGTTAGGGGACGGGGACGGTTTAGGGTCCAGGTGAGGGTACGACAACGTTTAGGGGGAGCGTATGTGTGAGGGCGCGGGTTAGTGTTAGCCTACGGGTTAGGATTAGGGGACGGGTGAGGGTCAGGCTTCGGGGAAGTGTTAGGGTTATATTCGGGCTAGGGATAGGGTTAGGGGACAGGGACGGTTTAGGGTCCAGGTGAGGGTACGGCAACGCTTTAGGGGGAGCGTACGTGTGAGGGCGCGGGTTAGTGTTAGCGTTCGTGTTAGGAATAGGGGACGGGTGTGGGTCAGTCTTCGGGGAAGGGTTAGGGTTAGTGTTCGGGCTAGGGTTAGGGTTAGGTTTAGGGGACGGTTTAGGGTCCAGGTGAGGGTACGGCAACGCTTTAGGTGGAGCGTACGTGTGAGGGCGCGGGTTAGTGTGAGCGTACGGGTTAGGATTAGGGGACGGGTGAGGGTCAGGCTTCGGGGAAGGGTTAGGGTTAGGGTTCGGGCTAGGGTTAGGGTTAGGGGACGGGGACGGTTTAGGGTCCAGGTGAGGGTACGGCAACGCTTTAGGGGGAGCGTATGTGTGAGGGCGCAGGTTATTGTTAGCGTAAGGGTTAGGATTAGGGTACGGGTGAGGCTCAGGCTACGGGGAAGGGTTAGGGTTAGGGTTCGAGCTAGGGTTAGGGTTAGGGGACGGGGATGGTTTAGGGTCCAGGTGAAGGTACGGCAACGCTTTAGGGGGAGCGTATGTGTGAGGGCGCGGGTTATTGTTAGCGTACAGGTTAGGATTAGGGGACGGGTGAGGCTCAGGCTTCGGGGAAGGGTTAGGGTTAGGGTTCGAGCTAGGGTTAGGGTTAGGGGACGGGGACGGTTTAGGGTCCAGGGGAGGGTACGGCAACGCTTTAGGGGGAGCGTACGTGTGAGGGCGCGGGTTAGTGTTAGCGTACGGGTTAGGATTAGGGGACGGGTGAGGGTCAGGCTTCGGGGAAGGGTTAGGGTTAGGGTTCGGGCTAGGGTTAGGGTTAGGGGACGGGGACGGTTTAGGGTCCAGGTGAGGGTACGGCAACGCTTTAGGGAGAGCGTACTTGTGAGAGCACGGGTTAGTGTTAGCGTACGGGTTAGGATTAGGGGACGGGTGAGGGTCAGGCTTCGGGGAAGGGTTAGGGTTAGGGTTCGGGCTAGGGTTAGGGTTAGGGGACGGGGACGGTTTAGGGTCCAGGTGAGGGTACGGCAACGCTTTAGGGGGAGCGTTCCTGTGAGGGCGCGGCTTAGTGTTAGCATACGGGTTAGGACTAGGGGACGGGTGAGGGTCAGGCTTCGGGGAAGGGTTAGGGTTAGGGTTCGGGGTAGGGTCAGGGTTAGGGGACGGGGACGGTTTAGGGTCCAGGAGAGGGTACGGCAACGCTTTAGGGGGAGCGTACGTGTGAGGGCGTGGGTTAGTGTTAGCGTACGGGTTAGGATTAGGATACGGGTGAGGGTCAGGCTTCGGGGAAGGGTTAGGGTTAGGGTTAGGGCTAGGGTTAGAGTTAGGGGACGGGGACGGTTTAGGGTCCAGGTGAGGGTACGGCAACGCTTTAGGGGGAGCGTACGAGTGAGGGCACGGGTTAGTGTTAGCGTACGGGTTAGGATTAGGGGACGGGTGAGGGTCAGGCTTCGGGGAATGGTTAGGGTTAGGGTTCGGGCTAGGGTTAGAGTTAGGGGACGGGGACGGTTTAGGGTCCAGGTTAGGGTACGGCAACGCTTTAGGTGGAGCGTACGTGTGAGGTCGCGGGTTAGTGTTAGCCTACGGGTTAGGATTATGGGACGGGTGAGTGTCAGGCTTGGGGAAGGGTTAGGGTTTTGGTTCGGGCTAGGGTTAGGGTTATGGGACTGGGATGGTTTAGGGTCCAGGTGAGGGTACGGCAACGCTTAGGGGGAGCGTACGTGTGAGTGCACGGGTTAGTGTTAGCCTATGGGTTAGGATTAGGGGACGGGTGAGGGTCAGGCTTCGGGGAAGGGTTAGGGTTAGGGTTCGGGCTAGGGTTAGGTTTAGGGGACGGGGACGGATTAGGGTCCAGGTGAGGGTACGGCAACGCTTTAGAGGGATCGTACGTGTGAGGGCGCGGGTTAGTGTTAGCGTATCGGTTAGGATTAGGGGACGGGTGAGAGTCATTCTTCGGGGAAGGGTTACGGTTAGGGTTCGGGCTAGGGTTAGGGTTAGGGGACGGGGACGGTTTAGGGTCCAGGTGAGGGTATGGCAACGCTTTAGAGGGATCGTACGTGTGATGGCGCAGGTTAGTGTTAGCGTACGGGTTAGGTTTAGGGGACGGGTGAGGGTCAGGCTTCGGGGAAGTGTTAGGGTTAGGGTTCGGGCTAGGGTTAGGGTTAGGGGCCGGGGACGGTTTAGGGTCCAGGTGAGGGTACGGCAACGCTGTAGGGGGAGCGTACGTGTGAGGGCGCGGGTTAGTGTTAGAGTACGGGTTAGGATTAGGGGACGGGTGAGGGTCAGGCTTCGGGGAAGGGTTAGGGTTAGGGTTCGGGCTAGGGTTAGGGTTAGGTTTAGGGGACGGTTTAGGGTCCAGGTGAGGGTACGGCAATGCTTTAGGGGGAGCGTACGTGTGAGGGCACGAGTTATTGTTAGCTTACGGGTTAGGATTAGGGGACGGGTGAGGGTCAGGCTTCGGGGAAGTGTTAGGGTTAGGGTTCGGGCTAGGGTTAGGGTTAGGGGACGGGGACGGTTTAGGGTCCAGGTGAGGGTACGGCAACGCTAAGGGGGAGAGTACGTGTGAGTGCGCGGGTTAGTGTTAGCCTATGGGTTAGGATTAGGGGACGGGTGAGGGTCAGGTTTCGGGGAAGGGTTAGGGTTAGGGTTCGGGCTAGGGTTAGGGTTAGGGGACGGGGACGGTTTAGGGTCCAGGTGAGGGTACGGCAACACTTTAGGGGGTGCGTACGTGTGAGGTTGCGGGTTAGTGTTAGCCTACGGGTTAGGATTAGGGGACGGGTGATGGTCAGGCTTCGGGGAAGGGTTAGGGTTAGGGTTCGGGCTAGGGTTAGTTTTAGGGGACGGGGACGGTTTAGGGTCCAGGTGAGGGCACGGCAACGCTTTAGGGGGAGCGTACGTGTGAGGGCGCGGGTTAGTGTTAGCGTACGGGTTAGGATTAGGGGACGGGTGAGGGTCAGGCTTCGGGGAAGGGTTATGGTTAGGGTTCGGGCTAGGGTTAGGGTTAGGGGACGGGGACGCTTTAGGGTCCAGGTGAGGGTACGGCAACGCTTTAGGGGGAGCGTACGTGTGAGGGCGCGGGTTAGTGTTAGCCTACGGGTTAGGTTTAGGGGACGGGTGAGGGTCAGGCTTCGCGGAAGTGTTAGGGTTAGGGTTCGGGCTAGGTTTAGGGTTAGGGGACGGGGACGGTTTAGGGTCCAGGTGAGGGTACGGCAACGCTTTAGGGGGAGCGTAGGTCTGAGGGCGCGGGTTAGTGTTAGCCTACGGGTTAGGATTAGGGGACGGGTGAGGGTCAGGCTTCGGGGAAGGGTTAGGGTTAGGGTTCGGGCTAGGGTTAGGGTTAGGGGACGGGGACGGTTTAGGGTCCAGGTGAGGGTACGGCAACGGTTTAGAGGGAGCGTACGTGTGAGGGCGCGGGTTAGTGTTAGCCTACGGGTTAGGATTAGGGGAGGGGTGAGGGTCAGGCTTCGGGGAAGGGTTAGGGTTAGGGTTCGGGCTAGGGTTAGGGTTAGGGGACAGGGACGGTTTAGGGTCCAGGTGAGGGTACGGCAACGCTTTAGGGGGAGCATACGTGTGAGGGCGCGGGTTAGTGTTAGCGTATGGGTTAGGATTAGGGGACGGGTGAGGGTCAGGCTTCGGGGAAGGGTTAGTATTAGGGTTCGGGCTAGGGTTAGAGTTAGGGGACGGGGACGGTTTAGGGTCCAGGTGAGGGTACGGCAACGCTTTTGGGGGAGCTTACGTGTGAGTGTGCGGGTTAATGTTTGCGTACTAGTTAGGATTAGGGGACGGGTGAGGGTCAGGCTTCTGGGAAGGGTTAGGGTTAGGGTTCGGGCTAGGGTTAGGGTTAGGGGACGGGGACGGTTTAGGGTGCAGGTGAGGGTACGGCAACGCTTTAGGGGGAGCGTACGTGTGAAGGCGCGGGTTAGTGTTAGCCTACGGGTTAGGATTAGGGGACGGGTGAGGGTCAGGTTTCGGGGAAGGGTTAGGGTTAGGGTTCGGGCTAGGGTTAGGGTTAGGGGACGGGGAAGGTTTAGGGTCCAGGTGAGGGTACGGCAACGTTTTAGGGGGAGTGTACGTGTGAGGGCGTGGGTTAGTGTTAGCGTACGGGTTAGGAGTAGGGGACGGGTGAGGGTCAGGCTTCGGGGAAGAATTAGGGTTAGGGTTTGGGCTAGGGTTAGGGTTATGGAACGGGGACGGTTTAGGGTCCAGGTGAGGGTACGGCAACGCTTTAGGGGGAGCGAACGTGTGAGGGCGCGGGTTAGTGTTAGCCTACGGGTTAGGATTAGGGGACGGGTGAGGGTCAGGCTTCGGGGAAGGGTTAGGTTTAGGGTTCGGGCTAGGGTTAGGGTTAGGGGATGGGGACGGTTTAGGGTCCAGGTGAGGGTATGGCAACGCTTTATGGGGAGCATACGTGTGAGGGTGCAGGTTAGTGTTAGCGTACGGGTTAGGATTAGCGGACGGGTGAGGGTCAGGCTTCGGGGAAGGGTTAGGGTTAGGGTTCGGGCTAGGGTTAGGTTTAGGGGACGGGGATGGTTTAGGGTCCAGGTGAGGGTACGGCAACGCTTTAGGGGGAGCGTACGTGTGAGGGCGCGGGTTAGTGTTAGCATACGGGTTAGGATTAGGGGACGGGTGAGGGTCAGGTTTCGGGGAAGGGTTAGGGTTAGGGTTCGGGCTAGGGTTAGGGTTAGGGGACGGGGAGGGTTTAGGGTCCAGGTGAGGATACGGCAATGCTTTAGGGGGGGCATACGTGTGAGGTCGCGGGTTAGTGTTAGCCTACGGGTTAAGATTAGGGGACGGGTGAGGGTCAGGCTTCGGGGAAGGGTTAGGGTTAGGGTTCGGGCCAGGGTTAGGGGACGGTTTAGTGTCCAGGTGAGGGTACGGCAACACTTTAGGGGGAGCATACGTGTGAGGGCGCGGGTTAGTGTTAGGCTGCGGGTTAGGATTAGGGGACGGGTGAGGGTCAGGCTTCGGGGAACGTTTAGGGTTAGGGTTCGGCCTAGGGTTAGGGTTAGGGGACGGGGACGGTTTAGGGTCCAGGTGAGGGTACGGCAACGCTTTAGGGGGAGCGTACGTGTGAGGGCGCAGGTTAGTGTTAGCCTACGGGTTAGGATTAGGGGACGGGTGAGGGTCAGGTTTCGGGGAAGTGTTAGGGTTAGGGTTCGGGCTAGGGTTAGGGTTAGAAAACGGGGAAGGTTTAGGGTTCAGGTGAGGGTACGGCAACGCTTTAGGGGGAGCGTACGTGTGAGGGCGCGGGTTAGTGTTAGCGTACGGGTTAGGATTAGGGGACGGGTGAGGTTCAGGCTTCGGTGAAGGGTTAGGGTTAGGGTTCGGGCTAGGGTTAGGGTTAGGGGACGGGGACGGTTTAGGGTCCAAGTGAGGGTACGGCAACTCTTTAGGGGGAGCGTACGTGTGAGAGCGCCAGTTAGTGTTAGCCTACGCCTTAGGATTAAGGGACGGGTGAGGGTCAGGCTTCGGGGAAGGGTTAGGGTTAGGGATCGGGCTAGGGTTAGGGTTAGGGGACAGGGACGGGTTAGGGTCCAGGTGCGGGTTCGGCAACGCTTTAGGGGGAGCGTACGTGTGAGGGCGCGGGTTAGTGTTAGCGTACGGGTTAGGATTAGGGGACAGGTGAGGGTCATGCTTCGGGGAAGGGTTAGGGTTAGGATTCGGGCTAGGGTTAGGGTTAGGGTACTGGGACGGTTTAGCGTCCAGGTGAGGGTACGGCAACGCTTTAAGGGGAGCGTACGTGTGAGGACGCGGGTTAGTGTTACCCTATGGCTTAGGATTAGGGGACGGGTGAGGCTCAGACTTCGGGGAAGGGTTAAGGATCGGCTTTGGTCTAGGCTTAGGGTTAGGGGACGGGGACGGTTTAGGGTCCAGGTGAGGGTACGGCACTGCTTTAGGGGGAGCGTACGTGTGAGGGCGCGGGTTACTGTTAGCCTACGGGTTAGGATTAGGGGACGGGTGAGGGTCAGGCTTCGGGGAAGGGTTAGGGTTAGGGTTCGGGCTAGGGTTAGGGGACGGTTTAGGGTCCAGGTGAGGGTACGGCAACACTTTAGGGGGAGCGTACGTGTGAGGGCGCGGGTTAGTGTTAGCCTCTGGGTTAGGATTAGGGGACGGGTGAGGGTCAGGTTTCGGGGAAGGGTTAGGGTTAGGGTTCGGGCTAGGGTTAGGGTTAGGGGACGGGGAAGGTTTAGGGTCCAGGTGAGGGTACGGCAACGCTTTAGGGGGAGCGTACGTGTGAGGGCGCGGGTTAGTGTTTGCGTACGGGTTAGGATTAGGGGACGGTTGAGGGTCAGTCTTGTGGGAAGGGTTAGGGTTCGGGTTCGGGCTAGGGTTCGGGTTAGGGGACGGGGACGGTTTAGGGTCCAGGTGAGGGTACGGCAACGCTTTAGGGAGAGCGAACGTGTGAGGGCGCGGGTTAGTTTTAGCCTACGGGTTAGGATTAGGGGACGGGTGAGGGTCAGGCTTCGGGGAAGGGTTAGGGTTAGGGTTCGGGCTAGGGTTAGGGGACAGTTTAGGGTCCAGGTGAGGGTACGGCAACACTTTAGGGGGAGCGTACGTGTGAGGGCGCAGGTTAATGTTAGCCTACGGGTTAGGATTAGGGGACGGGTTAGGGTCAGGTTTCGGGGAAGGGTTAGGGTTAGGGTTCGGGCTAGGGTTAGGGTTAGAAAACGGGGAAGGTTTAGGGTCCAGGTGAGGGTACGGCAACGCTTTAGGGGGAGCGTACGTGTGAGGGCGCGGGTTAGTGTTAGCGTACGTGTTAGGATTAGGGGACGGTTGAGGGTCAGGCTTGTGGGAAGGGTTAGGGTTAGGGTTCGGCCTAGGGTTAGGGTTAGGGTACGGGGACGGTTTAGGGTCCAGGTGAGGGTACGGCAACGCTTTAGGGGGAGCGTACGTGTGAGGGCGCGGGTTAGTGTTAGCCTACGCCTTAGGATTAGGGGACGGGTGAGGGTCAGGCTTCGGGGAAGTGTTAGAGTTAGGGATCGGGCTAGGGTTAGGGTTAGGGGACGGGGACGGGTTAGGGTCCAGGTGCGGGTTCGGCAACGCTTTAGGGGGAGCGTACGTGTGAGGGCGCGGGTTAGTGTTAGCGTACGGGTTAGGATTAGGGGACGGGTGAGGGTCAGGCTTCGGGGAAGGGTTAGGGTTAGGATTCGGGCTAGGGTTAGGGTTAGGGGACTGGGACGGTTTAGCGTCCAGGTGAGGGTACGGCAACGCTTTAAGGGGAGCGTACGTGTGAGGACGCGGGTTAGTGTTAGCCTACAGGTTAGGATTAGGGGACGGGTGAGGGTCAGGATTCGTGGAAGGGTTAGGGTTAGGGTTCGGGCTAGGGTTAGGGTTAGGGGACGGGGACGGTTTAGGGTCCAGGTGAGGGTACGGAAACGCTTTAGTGGGAGCGTACATGTGAGGGTGTGGGTTAGTGTTAGCGTACGGGTTAGGATTAGGGTACGGGTGAGGGTCAGGCTTCGGGGAAGGGTTAGGGTTAGGGTTCGGCTAGGGTTAGCCTTAGGGGACGGGGACGGTTTAGGGTCCAGGTGAGGGTACGGCAACGCTTTAGGGGGAGCGTACGTGTGAGGGCGCAGGTTAGTTTTAGCCTACGGGTTAGGATTAGGGGACGGGTGAGGGTCATGTTTCGGGGAAGGGTTAGGGTTAGGGTTCGGGCTAGGGTTAGGGTTAGAAAACGGGGAAGGTTTAGGGTCCAGGTGAGGGTACGGCAACGCTTTAGGGGGAGTGTACGTGTGAGGGCACGGTTTAGTGTTAGCGTACGGGTTAGGATTAGGGGACGGTTGAGGGTCAGGCTTGTGGGAAGGGTTAGGGTTAGGGTTCGGCCTAGGGTTAGGGTTAGGGGACGGGGACGGTTTAGGGTCCAGGTGAGGGTACGGCAACGCTTTAGGGGGAGTGTACGTGTGAGGGCGCGGGTTAGTGTTAGCGTACGGTTTAGGATTAGGGGACGGGTGAGGTTCAGGCTTCGGTGAAGTGTTAGGGTTAGGGTTCGGGCTAGGGTTAGGGTTAGGGGACGGGGACGGTTTAGGGTCCAGGTGAGGGTACGGCAACACTTTAGGGGGAGCGTACGTGTGAGGGCGCGGGTTAGTGTTTGTGTACTCGTTAGGATTAGGGGACGGGTGAGGGTCAGGCTTCGGGGAAGGGTTAGGGTTAGGGTTCGGGCTAGGGTTAGGGTTAGGGGACGGGGACGGTTTAGGGTCCAGGTGAGGGTACGGCAACGCTTTAGGGGGAGCGTACGTGTGAGGGCGCGGGTTAGTGTTAGCCTACGGGTTAGGATTAGGGAACGGGTGAGGGTCAGGTTTCGGGGAAGTGTTAGGGTTAGGGTTCGGGCTAGGGTTAGGTTTAGGGGACGGGGAAGGTTTAGGGTCCAGGTGAGGGTACGGCAACGCTTTAGGGGGAGCGTACGTGTGAGGGCGCGGGTTAGTGTTAGCGTACGGTTTAGGATTAGGGGACGGTTGAGGGTCAGTCTTGGGGGAAGGGTTAGGGTTAGGCATCGGGCTAGGGTTAGGGTTAGGGGACGGGGACGGGTTAGGGTCCAGGTGCGTGTACGGCAACGCTTTAGGGGGAGCGTACGTGTGAGGGCGCGGGTTAGTGTTAGCGTACGGGTTAGGATTAGGGGACGGGTGAGGGTCAGGCTTCGGGGAAGCGTTAGGGTTAGGGTTCGGGCTAGGGTTAGGATTAGGGGACGGGGACGGTTTAGGGTCCAGGTGAGGGTACGGCAACGCTTTAGGGGGAGCGTACGTGTGAGGGCGCGGGTTAGTGTTAGCCTATGGCTTAGGATTAGGGGACGGGTGAGGGTCAGGCTTCTGGGAAGGGTTAAGGATAGGCTTTGGGCTAGGCTTAGGGTTAGGGGACGGGGACGGTTTAGGGTCCAGGTGAGGGTACGGCAACGCTTTAGGGGGAGCGTACGTGTGAGGGCGCGGGTTAGTGTTAGCGTACGGGTTAGGATTAGGGGACGGGTGAGGGTCAGGCTTCGGGGAAGGGTTAGGGTTAGGGTTCGGGCTAGTGTTAGTGTTAGGGCACGGGGACGGTTTAGGGTCCAGGTGAGCGTACGGCAACGCTTTAGGGGGAGCGTACGTGTGAGGGCGCGGGTTAGTGTTAGCCTACGGGTTAGGATTAGGGGACGAGTGAGGGTCAGGCTTCGGGGAAGGGTTAGGGTTAGGGTTCGGGCTAGGGTTAGGGGACGGTTTAGGGTCCAGGTGAGAGTACGGCAACACTTTAGGGGGAGCGTACGTGTGAGGGCGCGGGTTAGTGTTAGCCTATGCCTTAGGATTAGGGGACGGGTGAGGGTCAGGCTTCGGGGAAGGGTTAGGGTTAGGGTTCAGGCTAGGGTTACGGTTAGGGGACGGGGAAGGGTTAGGGTCCAGGTGCGGGTACGGCAACGCTTTAGGGGGAGCGTACCTGTGAGGGCGAGGGTTAATGTTAGCGTACGGGTTAGGATTAGGGGACGGGTGAGGGTCAGGCTTCGGGGAAGGGTTAGGTTTAGGGTTCGGGCTAGGGTTAGGGTTAGGGGACGGGGACGGTTTAGGGTCCAGGTGAGGGTACGGCAACGCTTTAGGGGGAGCGTACGTGTGAGGGCGCGGGTTAGTGTTAGCGTACGTGTTAGGATTAGGGGACGGTTGAGGGTCAGGCTTGTGGGAAGGGTTAGGGTTAGGGTTCGGCCTAGGGTTAGGGTTAGGGGACGGGGACGGTTTAGGGTCCAGGTGAGGGTACGGCAACGCTTTAGGGGGATCGTACGTGTGAGGGCGCGGGTTAGTGTTAGCGTACGGGTTAGGATTAGGGGACGGGTGAGGTTCAGGCTTCGGTGAAGTGTTAGGGTTAGGGTTCGGGCTAGGGTTAGGGTTAGGGGACGGGGGCGGTTTAGGGTCCAGGTGAGGTTACGGCAACACTTTAGGGGGAGCGTACCTGTGAGGGCGCGGGTTAGTGTTAGCCTATGCCTTAGGATTAGGGGACGGGTGAGGGTCAGGCTTCGGGGAAGGGTTAGGGTTAGGGTTCGGGCTAGGGTTACGGTTAGGGGACGGGGAAGGGTTAGGGTCCAGGTGCGGGTACGGCAACGCTTTAGGGGGAGCGTACCTGTGAGGGCGAGGGTTAATGTTAGCGTACGGGTTAGGATTAGGGGACGGGTGAGGGTCAGGCTTCGGGGAAGGGTTAGGGTTAGGGTTCGGGCTAGGGTTAGGGTTAGGGGACGGGGACGGTTTAGGGTCCAGGTGAGGGTACGGCAACGCTTTAGGGGGAGCGTACGTGTGAGGGCGTGGGTTAGTGTTAGCGTACGGGTTAGGATTGGGAACGGGTGAGGGTCAGGCTTCGGGGAAGGGTTAGGGTTAGGGTTCGGGCTAGGGTTAGGGTTAGGGGACGGGGACAGTTTAGGGTCCAGGTGAGGGTACGGCAACGCTTTAGGGGGAGCGTACGTGTCAGGGCGCGGGTTAGAGTTAGCCTACGGGTTAGGATTAGGGGACGGGTGAGGGTCAGGTTTCGGGGAAGGGTTAGGGTTAGGGTTCGGGCTAGGGTTAGGGTTAGGGGACGGGGAAGGTTTAGGGTCCAGGTGAGGGTACGGCAACGCTTTAGGGGGAGCGTACGTGTGAGGGCGCGGTTTAGTGTTAGCGTACGTGTTAGCATTATGGGACGGTTGAGGGTCAGGCTTGGGGGATGGTTTAGGGTTAGGGTTCGGGCTAGGATTAGGGTTAGGGGATGGGGACGGTTTAGGGTCCAGGTGAGGGTACGGCAACGCTTTAGGGGGAGCGTACGTGTGAAGGCACGGGTTAGTGTTAGCGTACGGGTTAGGATTAGGGGACGGGTGAGGTTCAGGCTTCGGGGAAGGGTTAGGGTTAGGGTTCGGGCTAGGGTTAGCGTTAGGGGACGGGGACGGTTTAGGGTCCAGGTGAGGGTACGGCAACGCTGTAGGGGGAGCGTACCTGTGAGGGCGCGGGTTAGAGTTAGCCTACGGGTTAGGATTAGGGGACGGGTGAGGTTCAGGCTTCGGGGAAGGGTTAGGGTTAGGGTTCGGGCTAGGGTTAGGGTTAGAGGACGGGGACGGTTTAGGGTCCAGGTAAGGGTACGGCAACGCTTTAGGGGGAGCGTACGTGTGAGAGCGCGGGTTAGTGTTAGCCTACGGGTTAGGATTAGGGGACGGGTGAGCGTCAGGAGTCGGGGAAGTGTTAGGGTTAGTGTTCGGGCTAGGGTTAGGGTTAAGGGACGTGGACGGTTTAGGGTCCAGGTGAGGGTACGGCAGCGCTTTAGGTGGAGCGTACGTGTAAGGGCGCGGGTTAGTGTTAGCGTACGGGTTAGGATTAGGGGACGGGTGAGGGTCAGGCTTCGGGGAAGGGTTAGGGTTAGGGTTCGGGCTAGGGTTAGGGGACGGTTTAGGGTCCAGGTGAGGGTACGGCAACACTTTAGGGGGAGCGTGCATGTGAGGGCGCGGGTTAGTGTTAGCGAACGGGTTAGGATTAGGGGACGGGTGTGTGTCAGGCTTCTGGGAAGGGTTAGGGTTAGGGTTCGGGCTAGGGTTAGGGTTAGAGGACGGGGACGGTTTAGGGTGTAGGTGAGGGTACGGCAACGCTTTAGGGGGAGCGTACGTGTGAGGGCGAGGGTTAGTGTTAGCGTACGGGCTAGGATTAGGGGACGGGTGATGGTCAGGCTTCGGGGAAGTGTTAGGGTTAGAGTTCGGGCTAGGGTTAGGGTTAGGGGACGGGGACGGTTTAGGGTCCAGGTGAGGGTACGGCAAGGCTTTAGGGAGAGCGTACGTGTGAGGGCGTGGGTTAGTGTTAGCCTACGGGTTAGGATTAGGGGACGGTTGAGGGTCAGGCTTCGGTTAAGGGTTAGGGTTAGGGTTCGGGCTAGGGTTAGGGTTAGGGGACGGGGAAGGGTTAGGGTCCAGGTGCGGGTATGGCAACACTTTAGGGGGAGCGTACGTGTGAGGGCGCGAGTTAGTGTTAGCCTACGTGTTAGGATTAGGGGATGGGTGAGTGTCAGGCTTCGGGGAAGGGTTAGGGTTAGGGTTCGGGCTAGGATTAGGGTTAGGGGACGGGGACGGTTTAGGGTCTAGGTGAGGGTACGGCAACGCTTTAGGGGGAGCGTACGTTTGAGGGCGCGGGTTAGTGTTAGCCTACGGGTTAGGATTAGGGGACAGGTGAAGGTCAGGCTTCAGGGAAGGGTTAGGGTTAGGGTTCCTGCTAGGGTTAGGGTTAGGGGACGAGGACGGTTTAGGGTCCAGGTGAGGGTACGGCAACGCTTTAGGGGGAGCATATGTGTGAGGGCGCGGGTTAGTGTGAGCCTACGGTTTAGGATTAGGGGACGGGTGAGGGTCAGGCTTAGGGGAAGTGTTAGGGTTAGGGTTCGGGCTAGGCGTAGGGTTAGGGGACGGGGACGGTTTAGGGTCCAGGTGAGGGTACGGCAACGTTTTAGGGGGAGCGTACGTGTGAGGGCGCGGGTTAGTGTTAGCCTACGCCTTAGGATTAGGGGACGGGTGAGGGTCAGGTTTCGGGGAAGAGTTAGAGTTAGGGATCGGGCTAGGGTTAGGGTTAGGGGACGGGGACGGGTTAGGGTCCAGGTGCGGGTTCGGCAACGCTTTAGGGGGAGCGTACGTGTGAGGGCGCGGGTTAGTGTTAGCGTACGGGTTAGGATTAGGGGACGGGTGAGGGTCAGGCTTCGGGGAAGGGTTAGGGTTAGGATTCGGGCTAGGGTTAGGGTTAGGGGACTGGGACGGTTTAGCGTCCAGGTGAGGGTACGGCAACGCTTTAAGGGGAGCGTACGTGTGAGGACGCGGGTTAGTGTTAGCCTACAGGTCAGGATTAGGGGACGGGTGAGGGTCAGGATTCGTGGAAGGGTTAGGGTTAGGGTTCGGGCTAGGGTTAGGGTTAGGGGACGGGGACGGTTTAGGGTCCAGGTGAGGGTACGGAAACGCTTTAGTGGGAGCGTACATGTGAGGGTGTGGGTTAGTGTTAGCGTACGGGTTAGGATTAGGGTACGGGTGAGGGTCAGGCTTCGGGGAAGGGTTAGGGTTAGGGTTCGGCTAGGGTTAGCCTTAGGGGACGGGGACGGTTTAGGGTCCAGGTGAGGGTACGGCAACGCTTTAGGGGGAGCGTACGTGTGAGGGCGCAGGTTAGTTTTAGCCTACGGGTTAGGATTAGGGGACGGGTGAGGGTCATGTTTCGGGGAAGGGTTAGGGTTAGGGTTCGGGCTAGGGTTAGGGTTAGAAAACGGGGAAGGTTTAGGTTCCAGGTGAGGGTACGGCAACGCTTTAGGGGGAGTGTACGTGTGAGGGCACGGTTTAGTGTTAGCGTACGGGTTAGGATTAGGGGACGGTTGAGGGTCAGGCTTGTGGGAAGGGTTAGGGTTAGGGTTCGGCCTAGGGTTAGGGTTAGGGGACGGGGACGGTTTAGGGTCCAGGTGAGGGTACGGCAACGCTTTAGGGGGAGTGTACGTGTGAGGGCGCGGGTTAGTGTTAGCGTACGGTTTAGGATTAGGGGACGGGTGAGGTTCAGGCTTCGGTGAAGTGTTAGGGTTAGGGTTCGGGCTAGGGTTAGGGTTAGGGGACGGGGACGGTTTAGGGTCCAGGTGAGGGTACGGCAACACTTTAGGGGGAGCGTACGTGTGAGGGCGCGGGTTAGTGTTTGTGTACTCGTTAGGATTAGGGGACGGGTGAGGGTCAGGCTTCGGGGAAGGGTTAGGGTTAGGGTTCGGGCTAGGGTTAGGGTTAGGGGACGGGGACGGTTTAGGGTCCAGGTGAGGGTACGGCAACGCTTTAGGGGGAGCGTACGTGTGAGGGCGCGGGTTAGTGTTAGCCTACGGGTTAGGATTAGGGAACGGGTGAGGGTCAGGTTTCGGGGAAGTGTTAGGGTTAGGGTTCGGGCTAGGGTTAGGTTTAGGGGACGGGGAAGGTTTAGGGTCCAGGTGAGGGTACGGCAACGCTTTAGGGGGAGCGTACGTGTGAGGGCGCGGGTTAGTGTTAGCGTACGGTTTAGGATTAGGGGACGGTTGAGGGTCAGTCTTGGGGGAAGGGTTAGGGTTAGGCATCGGGCTAGGGTTAGGGTTAGGGGACGGGGACGGGTTAGGGTCCAGGTGCGTGTACGGCAACGCTTTAGGGGGAGCGTACGTGTGAGGGCGCGGGTTAGTGTTAGCGTACGGGTTAGGATTAGGGGACGGGTGAGGGTCAGGCTTCGGGGAAGCGTTAGGGTTAGGGTTCGGGCTAGGGTTAGGATTAGGGGACGGGGACGGTTTAGGGTCCAGGTGAGGGTACGGCAACGCTTTAGGGGGAGCGTACGTGTGAGGGCGCGGGTTAGTGTTAGCCTATGGCTTAGGATTAGGGGACGGGTGAGGGTCAGGCTTCTGGGAAGGGTTAAGGATAGGCTTTGGGCTAGGCTTAGGGTTAGGGGACGGGGACGGTTTAGGGTCCAGGTGAGGGTACGGCAACGCTTTAGGGGGAGCGTACGTGTGAGGGCGCGGGTTAGTGTTAGCGTACGGGTTAGGATTAGGGGACGGGTGAGGGTCAGGCTTCGGGGAAGGGTTAGGGTTAGGGTTCGGGCTAGTGTTAGTGTTAGGGCACGGGGACGGTTTAGGGTCCAGGTGAGCGTACGGCAACGCTTTAGGGGGAGCGTACGTGTGAGGGCGCGGGTTAGTGTTAGCCTACGGGTTAGGATTAGGGGACGGGTGAGGGTCAGGCTTCGGGGAAGGGTTAGGGTTAGGGTTCGGGCTAGGGTTAGGGGACGGTTTAGGGTCCAGGTGAGAGTACGGCAACACTTTAGGGGGAGCGTACGTGTGAGGGCGCGGGTTAGTGTTAGCCTTCGGGTTACGATTAGGGGACGGGTG
This sequence comes from Stenella coeruleoalba, assembly GCF_951394435.1. Taxonomy (NCBI): domain Eukaryota; kingdom Metazoa; phylum Chordata; class Mammalia; order Artiodactyla; family Delphinidae; genus Stenella; species Stenella coeruleoalba. The sequence goes on along the minus strand of NW_027646352.1, from coordinate 451,701 downwards.
AGGGTCAGGCTTCGGGGAAGGGTTAGGGATAGGCTTCGGGCTAGGCTTGGGGTTAGGGGACGGGGACGGTTTAGGGTCCAGGTGAGGGTACGGCAACGCTTTAGGCGGATCGTACGTGTGAGGGCGCGGGTTAGTGTTAGCCTTCGGGTTACGATTAGGGGACGGGTGAGGGTCAGGTTTCGGGGAAGGGTTAGGGTTAGGGTTCGGGCTAGGGTTAGGGTTAGGGGACGGGGGCGGTTTAGGGTCCAGGTGAGGTTACGGCAACACTTTAGGGGGAGCGTACGTGTGAGGGCGCGGGTTAGTGTTAGCCTATGCCTTAGGATTAGGAGACGGGTGAGGGTCAGGCTTCGGGGAAGGGTTAGGGTTAGGGTTCAGGCTAGGGTTACGGTTAGGGGACGGGAAAGGGTTAGGGTCCAGGTGCGGGTACGGCAACGCTTTAGGGGGAGCGTACCTGTGAGGGCGAGGGTTAATGTTAGCGTACGGGTTAGGATTAGGGGACGGGTGAGGGTCAGGCTTCGGGGAAGGGTTAGGTTTAGGGTTCGGGCTAGGGTTAGGGTTAGGGGACGGGGACGGTTTAGGGTCCAGGTGAGGGTACGGAAACGCTTTAGGGGGAGCGTACGTGTGAGGGCGCGGGTTAGTGTTAGCGTACGTGTTAGGATTAGGGGACGGTTGAGGGTCAGGCTTGTGGGAAGGGTTAGGGTTAGGGTTCGGCCTAGGGTTAGGGTTAGGGGACGGGGACGGTTTAGGGTCCAGGTGAGGGTACGGCAACGCTTTAGGGGGATCGTACGTGTGAGGGCGCGGGTTAGTGTTAGCGTACGGGTTAGGATTAGGGGACGGGTGAGGTTCAGGCTTCGGTGAAGTGTTAGGGTTAGGGTTCGGGCTAGGGTTAGGGTTAGGGGACGGGGGCGGTTTAGGGTCCAGGTGAGGTTACGGCAACACTTTAGGGGGAGCGTACCTGTGAGGGCGCGGGTTAGTGTTAGCCTATGCCTTAGGATTAGGGGACGGGTGAGGGTCAGGCTTCGGGGAAGGGTTAGGGTTAGGGTTCGGGCTAGGGTTACGGTTAGGGGACGGGGAAGGGTTAGGGTCCAGGTGCGGGTACGGCAACGCTTTAGGGGGAGCGTACCTGTGAGGGCGAGGGTTAATGTTAGCGTACGGGTTAGGATTAGGGGACGGGTGAGGGTCAGGCTTCGGGGAAGGGTTAGGGTTAGGGTTCGGGCTAGGGTTAGGGTTAGGGGACGGGGACGGTTTAGGGTCCAGGTGAGGGTACGGCAACGCTTTAGGGGGAGCGTACGTGTGAGGGCGCGGGTTAGTGTTAGCGTACGGGTTAGGATTGGGAACGGGTGAGGGTCAGGCTTCGGGGAAGGGTTAGGGTTAGGGTTCGGGCTAGGGTTAGGGTTAGGGGACGGGGACAGTTTAGGGTCCAGGTGAGGGTACGGCAACGCTTTAGGGGGAGCGTACGTGTCAGGGCGCGGGTTAGAGTTAGCCTACGGGTTAGGATTAGGGGACGGGTGAGGGTCAGGTTTCGGGGAAGGGTTAGGGTTAGGGTTCGGGCTAGGGTTAGGGTTAGGGGACGGGGAAGGTTTAGGGTCCAGGTGAGGGTACGGCAACGCTTTAGGGGGAGCGTACGTGTGAGGGCACGGTTTAGTGTTAGCGTACGTGTTAGCATTATGGGACGGTTGAGGGTCAGGCTTGGGGGAAGGTTTAGGGTTAGGGTTCGGGCTAGGATTAGGGTTAGGGGATGGGGACGGTTTAGGGTCCAGGTGAGGGTACGGCAACGCTTTAGGGGGAGCGTACGTGTGAAGGCACGGGTTAGTGTTAGCGTACGGGTTAGGATTAGGGGACGGGTGAGGTTCAGGCTTCGGGGAAGGGTTAGGGTTAGGGTTCGGGCTAGGGTTAGCGTTAGGGGACGGGGACGGTTTAGGGTCCAGGTGAGGGTACGGCAACGCTGTAGGGGGAGCGTACCTGTGAGGGCGCGGGTTAGAGTTAGCCTACGGGTTAGGATTAGGGGACGGGTGAGGTTCAGGCTTCGGGGAAGGGTTAGGGTTAGGGTTCGGGCTAGGGTTAGGGTTAGAGGACGGGGACGGTTTAGGGTCCAGGTAAGGGTACGGCAACGCTTTAGGGGGAGCGTACGTGTGAGAGCGCGGGTTAGTGTTAGCCTACGGGTTAGGATTAGGGGACGGGTGAGCGTCAGGAGTCGGGGAAGTGTTAGGGTTAGTGTTCGGGCTAGGGTTAGGGTTAAGGGACGTGGACGGTTTAGGGTCCAGGTGAGGGTACGGCAACGCTTTAGGTGGAGCGTACGTGTAAGGGCGCGGGTTAGTGTTAGCGTACGGGTTAGGATTAGGGGACGGGTGAGGGTCAGGCTTCGGGGAAGGGTTAGGGTTAGGGTTAGGGCTAGGGTTAGGGGACGGTTTAGGGTCCAGGTGAGGGTACGGCAACACTTTAGGGGGAGCGTGCATGTGAGGGCGCGGGTTAGTGTTAGCGAACGGGTTAGGATTAGGGGACGGGTGTGTGTCAGGCTTCTGGGAAGGGTTAGGGTTAGGGTTCGGGCTAGGGTTAGGGTTAGAGGACGGGGACGGTTTAGGGTGTAGGTGAGGGTACGGCAACGCTTTAGGGGGAGCGTACGTGTGAGAGCGCGGGTTAGTGTTAGCGTACGGGCTAGGATTAGGGGACGGGTGATGGTCAGGCTTCGGGGAAGTGTTAGGGTTAGAGTTCGGGCTAGGGTTAGGGTTAGGGGACGGGGACGGTTTAGGGTCCAGGTGAGGGTACGGCAAGACTTTAGGGAGAGCGTACGTGTGAGGGCGTGGGTTAGTGTTAGCCTACGGGTTAGGATTAGGGGACGGGTGAGGGTCAGGCTTCGGTTAAGGGTTAGGGTTAGGGTTCGGGCTAGGGTTAGGGTTAGGGGACGGGGAAGGGTTAGGGTCCAGGTGCGGGTATGGCAACACTTTAGGGGGAGCGTACGTGTGAGGGCGCGAGTTAGTGTTAGCCTACGTGTTAGGATTAGGGGATGGGTGAGTGTCAGGCTTCGGGGAAGGGTTAGGGTTAGGGTTCGGGCTAGGATTAGGGTTAGGGGACGGGGACGGTTTAGGGTCTAGGTGAGGGTACGGCAACGCTTTAGGGGGAGCGTACGTTTGAGGGCGCGGGTTAGTGTTAGCCTACGGGTTAGGATTAGGGGACAGGTGAAGGTCAGGCTTCAGGGAAGGGTTAGGGTTAGGGTTCCTGCTAGGGTTAGGGTTAGGGGACGGGGACGGTTTAGGGTCCAGGTGAGGGTACGGCAACGCTTTAGGGGGAGCATATGTGTGAGGGCGCGGGTTAGTGTGAGCCTACGGTTTAGGATTAGGGGACGGGTGAGGGTCAGGCTTCGGGGAAGTGTTAGGGTTAGGGTTCGGGCTAGGCGTAGGGTTAGGGGACGGGGACGGTTTAGGGTCCAGGTGAGGGTACGGCAACGTTTTAGGGGGAGCGTACGTGTGAGGGCGCGGGTTAGTGTTAGCCTACGCCTTAGGATTAGGGGACGGGTGAGGGTCAGGCTTCGGGGAAGGGTTAGGGTTAGGGTTCGGGCTAGGGTTAGGGTTAGGGCACGGGGACGGTTTAGGGTCTAGGTGAGGGTACGGTAATGCTTTAGGGGGAGCGTACGTGTGAGGGCGTGGGTTAGTGTTAGCGTACGGGTTAGGATTAGTGGACGGGTGAGGGTCAGTGTTCGGGGAAGAGTTAGGGTTAGGGTTCGGGCTAGGGTTAGGTTTAGGGGACGGGGACGGTTTAGGGTCCAGGTGAGGGTACGGCAACGCTTTAGGGGGAGCATACGTGTGAGGGCGCGGGTTAGTGTTAGCCTACGCCTTCGAATTAGGGGACGGGTGAGGGTCAGGCTTCGGGGAAAGGTTGGGTTAGGGTTCGGGCTAGGGTTAGGGTTAGGGGACGCGGACAGGTTAGGGTCCATGTGCGGGTACGGCAAAGCTTTAGGGGGAGCGTACGTGTGAGGGTGCGGGTTAGTGTTAGCGTACGGGTTAGAATTAGGGGACGGGTGAGGGTCAGGCTTCGGGGAAGGGTTAGGGTTAGGGTTTGGGCTAGGGTTAGGGTTAGGGGATGGGGACGGTTTAGGGTCCAGGTGAGGGTACGGCAATGCTTTAGGGGGAGCGTACGTGTGAGGGCGCGTGTTAGTGTTAGCCTACGGGTTAGGATTAGGGGATGGGTGAGGGTCAGGCTTCGGGGAAGTGTTAGGGTTAGGGTTCGGGCTAGGCTTAGGGTTAGGGCACGGGGACGGTTTAGGGTCCAGGTGAGGGTACGGCAACGCTTTAGGGGGAGCGTATGTGTGAGGGCGCGGGTTAGTGTTAGCGTACGGTTTAGGATTAGGGGATGGGTGAGGGTCAGGCTTCGGGGAAGGGTTAGGGTTAGGGTTCGGGCTAGGGTTAGGGTTAGGGGACGGGGACGGTTTAGGGTCCAGGTGAGGGTACTGCAACGCTTTAGGGCGAGCGTACGTGTGAGGGCGCAGGTTAGTGTTAGCGTACAGGTTACGATTAGGGGACGGGTGAGGGTCAGGCTTCGGCGAAGGGTTAGGGTTAGGGTTCGGGCTAGGGTTAGGGTTAGGGGATGGGGACGGTTTAGGGTCCAGGTGAGGGTACGGCAACGCTTTAGGGGAGCGTACGTGTGAGGGCGCGGGTTAGTGTTAGCGTACGGGTTAGGATTAGGGGATGGGTGAGGGTCAGGCTTCGGGGAAGGGTTAGGGTTAGGGTTCGGGCTAGGGTTAGGGTTAGGGTTAGGGGACGGTTTAGGGTCCAGGTGAGGGTACGGCAACGCTTTAGGGGGAGCGTACGTGTGAGGGCGCGTGTTAGTGTTAGTGTACGGGTTAGGATTAGGGGACGGGTGAGGGTCAGGCTTCGGGGAAGGGTTAGGGTTAGGGTTCGGGCTAGGGTTAGGGTTAGGGTACGGGGACGGTTTAGGGTCCAGGAGAGGGTATGGCAACGCTTTAGGGGGAGCGTACGTGTGAGGGCGCGGGTTAGTGTTAGCGTACTTTTTAGGATTAGGGGACGGGTGAGGTTCAGGCTTCGGTGAAGTGTTAGGGTTAGGGTTCGGGCTAGGGTTAGGGTTAGGGGACGGGGACGGTTTAGGGTCCAGGTGAGGGTACGGCAACACTTTAGGGGGAGCGTACGTGTGAGGGCGCGGGTTAGTGTTTGTGTACTCGTTAGGATTAGGGGACGGGTGAGGGTCAGGCTTCGGGGAAGGGTTAGGGTTAGGGTTCGGGCTATGGTTAGGGTTAGGGGACGGGGACGGTTTAGGGTCCAGGTGAGGGTACGGCAACGCTTTAGGGGGAGCGTACGTGTGAGGGCGCGGGTTAGTGTTAGCGTACGGGTTAGGATTAGTGGACGGGTGAGGGTCAGGTTTCGGGGAAGTGTTAGGGTTAGGGTTCGGGCTAGGGTTACGTTTAGGGGACGGGGAAGGTTTAGGGTCCAGGTGAGGGTACGGCAACGCTTTAGGGGGAGCGTACGTGTGAAGGCGTGGGTTAGTGTTAGCGTACGGGTTAGGATTAGGGGACGGTTGAGGGTCAGTCTTGGGGGAAGGGTTAGGGTTAGGGTTCGGGCTAGGGTTAGGGTTAGGGGACGGGGACGGTTTAGGGTCCAGGTGAGGGTACGGCAACGCTTTAGGGGGAGCGTACGTGTGAGGGCGCGGGTTAGTGTTAGTGTACGGCTTAGGATTAGGGGACTGGTGAGGGTAAGGTTTCGGGGAAGGGTTAGTGTTCGGGTTCGGGCTAGGGTTAGGGTTAGGGGACGGGGACGGTTTAGGGTCCAGGTGAGGGTACGGAAACACTTTAGGGTGAGCGTACGTGTGAGGGCGCGGGTTAGTGTTAGCCTACGCCTTAGGATTAGGGGACGGGTGAAGGTCAGGCTTGGGGGAAGGGTTAGGGTTAGGCATCGGGCTAGGGTTAGGGTTAGGGGACGGGGATGGTTTAGGGTCCAGGTGCGTGTACGGCAACGCTTTAGGGGGAGCGTACGTGTGAGGGCGCGGGTTAGTGTTAGCGTACGGGTTAGGATTAGGGGACGGGTGAGGGTCAGGCTTCGGGGAAGCGTTAGGGTTAGGGTTCGGGCTAGGGTTAGGATTAGGGGACGGGGACGGTTTAGGGTCCAGGTGAGGGTACGGCAACGCTTTAGGGGGAGCGTACGTGTGAGGGCGCGGGTTAGTGTTAGCGTACGGGTTAGGATTAGGGGACGGGTGAGTGTCAGGCTTCGGGGAAGCGTTAGGGTTAGGGTTCGGGCTAGTGTTAGTGTTAGGGCACGGGGACGGTTTAGGGTCCAGGTGAGCGTACGGCAACGCTTTAGGGGGAGCGTACGTGTGAGGGCGCGGGTTAGTGTTAGCCTACGGGTTAGGATTAGGGGACGGGTGAGGGTCAGGCTTCGGGGAAGGGTTAGGGTTAGGGTTCGGGCTAGGGTTAGGGGACGGTTTAGGGTCCAGGTGAGAGTACGGCAACACTTTAGGGGGAGCGTACGTGTGAGGGCGCGGGTTAGTGTTAGCCTTCGGGTTACGATTAGGGGACGGGTGAGGGTCAGGCTTCGGGGAAGGGTTAGGGATAGGCTTCGGGCTAGGCTTGGGTTTAGGGGACGGGGACGGTTTAGGGTCCAGGTGAGGGTACGGCAACGCTTTAGGCGGATCGTACGTGTGAGGGCGCGAGTTAGTGTTAGCCTTCGGGTTACGATTAGGGGACGGGTGAGGGTCAGGTTTCGGGGAAGGGTTAGGGTTAGGGTTCGGGCTAGGGTTAGGGTTAGGGGACAGGGAAGGTTTAGGTTCCAGGTGAGGGTACGGCAACGCTTTAGGGGGAGCGTACGTGTGAGGGCGCGGGTTAGTGTTAGCGTACGTGTTAGGATTAGGGGACGGTTGAGGGTCAGGCTTGAGGGAAGGGTTAGGGTTAGGGTTTGGCCTAGGGTTAGGGTTAGGGGACGGGGACGGTTTAGGGTCCAGGTGAGGGTACGGCAACGCTTTAGGGGGATCGTACGTGTGAGGGCGCGGGTTAGTGTTAGCGTACGGGTTAGGATTAGGGGACGGGTGAGGTTCAGGCTTCGGTGAAGTGTTAGGGTTAGGGTTCGGGCTAGGGTTAGGGTTAGGGGACGGGGGCGGTTTAGGGTCCAGGTGAGGTTACGGCAACACTTTAGGGGGAGCGTACGTGTGAGGGCGCGGGTTAGTGTTAGCCTACGCCTTAGGATTAGGGGACGGGTGAGGGTCAGGCTTCGGGGAAGGGTTAGGGTTAGGGTTCGGGCTAGGGTTACGGTTAGGGGACGGGGAAGGGTTAGGGTCCAGGTGCGGGTACGGCAACGCTTTAGGGGGAGCGTACCTGTGAGGGCGAGGGTTAATGTTAGCGTACGGGTTAGGATTAGGGGACGGGTGAGGGTCAGGCTTCGGGGAAGGGTTAGGGTTAGGGTTCGGGCTAGGGTTAGGGTTTTGGGACGGGGACGGTTTAGGGTCCAGGTGAGGGTACGGCAACGCTTTAGGGGGAGCGTACGTGTGAGGGCGCGGGTTAGTGTTAGCGTACGGGTTAGGATTGGGGACGGGTGAGGGTCAGGCTTCGGGGAAGGTTTAGGGTTAGGGTTCGGGCTAGGGTTAGGGTTAGGGGACGGGGACAGTTTAGGGTCCAGGTGAGGGTACGGCAACGCTTTAGGGGGAGCGTACGTGTGAAGGCACGGGTTAGTGTTAGCGTACGGGTTAGGATTAGGGGACGGGTGAGGTTCAGGCTTCGGGGAAGGGTTAGGGTTAGGGTTCGGGTTAGGGTTAGGGTTAGGGGACGGGGACGGTTTAGGGTCCAGGTGAGGGTACGGCAACGCTGTAGGGGGAGCGTACGTGTCAGGGCGCGGGTTAGAGTTAGCCTACGGGTTAGGATTAGGGGACGGGTGAGGGTCAGGTTTCGGGGAAGGGTTAGGGTTAGGGTTCGGGCTAGGGTTAGGGTTAGGGGACGGGGAAGGTTTAGGGTCCAGGTGAGGGTACGGCAACGCTTTAGGGGGAGCGTACGTGTGAGGGCGCGGTTTAGTGTTAGCGTACGTGTTAGCATTATGGGACGGTTGAGGGTCAGGCTTGGGGGAAGGTTTAGGGTTAGGGTTCGGGCTAGGATTAGGGTTAGGGGATGGGGACGGTTTAGGGTCCAGGTGAGGGTACGGCAACGCTTTAGGGAGAGCGTACGTGTGAAGGCACGGGTTAGTGTTAGCGTACGGGTTAGGATTAGGGGACGGGTGAGGTTCAGGCTTCGGGGAAGGGTTAGGGTTAGGGTTCGGGCTAGGGTTAGCGTTAGGGGACGGGGACGGTTTAGGGTCCAGGTGAGGGTACGGCAACGCTGTAGGGGGAGCGTACCTGTGAGGGCGCGGGTTAGAGTTAGCCTACGGGTTAGGATTAGGGGACGGGTGAGGTTCAGGCTTCGGGGAAGGGTTAGGGTTAGGGTTCGGGCTAGGGTTAGGGTTAGAGGACGGGGACGGTTTAGGGTCCAGGTAAGGGTACGGCAACGCTTTAGGGGGAGCGTACGTGTGAGAGCGCGGGTTAGTGTTAGCCTACGGGTTAGGATTAGGGGACGGGTGAGCGTCAGGTGTCGGGGAAGTGTTAGGGTTAGTGTTCGGGCTAGGGTTAGGGTTAAGGGACGGGGACGGTTTAGGGTCCAGGTGAGGGTACGGCAACGCTTTAGGTGGAGCGTACGTGTAAGGGCGCGGGTTAGTGTTAGCGTACGGGTTAGGATTAGGGGACGGGTGAGGGTCAGGCTTCGGGGAAGGGTTAGGGTTAGGGTTCGGGCTAGGGTTAGGGGACGGTTTAGGGTCCAGGTGAGGGTACGGCAACACTTTAGGGGGAGCGTGCATGTGAGGGCGCGGGTTAGTGTTAGCGAACGGGTTAGGATTAGGGGACGGGTGTGTGTCAGGCTTCGGGGAAGGGTTAGGGTTAGGGTTCGGGCTAGGGTTAGGGTTAGGGGACGGGGAAGGGTTAGGGTCCAGGTGCGGGTATGGCAACACTTTAGGGGGAGCGTACGTGTGAGGGCGCGAGTTAGTGTTAGCCTACGTGTTAGGATTAGGGGATGGGTGAGTGTCAGGCTTCGGGGAAGGGTTAGGGTTAGGGTTCGGGCTAGGATTAGGGTTAGGGGACGGGGACGGTTTAGGGTCTAGGTGAGGGTACGGCAACGCTTTAGGGGGAGCGTACGTTTGAGGGCGCGGGTTAGTGTTAGCCTACGGGTTAGGATTAGGGGACAGGTGAAGGTCAGGCTTCAGGGAAGGGTTAGGGTTAGGGTTCCTGCTAGGGTTAGGGTTAGGGGACGGGGACGGTTTAGGGTCCAGGTGAGGGTACGGCAACGCTTTAGGGGGAGCATATGTGTGAGGGCGCGGGTTAGTGTGAGCCTACGGTTTAGGATTAGGGGTCGGGTGAGGGTCAGGCTTCGGGGAAGTGTTAGGGTTAGGGTTCGGGCTAGGCGTAGGGTTAGGGGACGGGGACGGTTTAGGGTCCAGGTGAGGGTACGGCAACGTTTTAGGGGGAGCGTACGTGTGAGGGCGCGGGTTAGTGTTAGCCTACGCCTTAGGATTAGGGGACGGGTGAGGGTCAGGCTTCGGGGAAGGGTTAGGGTTAGGGTTCGGGCTAGGGTTAGGGTTAGGGGACGGGGACGGTTTAGGGTCTAGGTGAGGGTACGGTAATGCTTTAGGGGGAGCGTACGTGTGAGGGCGTGGTTTAGTGTTAGCGTACGGGTTAGGATTAGTGGACGGGTGAGGGTCAGTGTTCGGGGAAGGGTTAGGGTTAGGGTTCGGGCTAGGGTTAGGTTTAGGGGACGGGGACGGTTTAGGGTCCAGGTGAGGGTACGGCAACGCTTTAGGGGGAGCATACGTGTGAGGGCGCGGGTTAGTGTTAGCCTACGCCTTCGGATTAGGGGACGGGTGAGGGTCAGGCTTCGGGGAAAGGTTAGGGTTAGGGTTCGGGCTAGGGTTAGGGTTAGGGGACGCGGACAGGTTAGGGTCCATGTGCGGGTACGGCAAAGCTTTAGGGGGAGCGTACGTGTGAGGGTGCGGGTTAGTGTTAGCGTACGGGTTAGAATTAGGGGACGGGTGAGGGTCAGGCTTCGGGGAAGGGTTAGGGTTAGGGTTCGGGCTAGGGTTAGGGTTAGGGGATGGGGACGGTTTAGGGTCCAGGTGAGGGTACGGCAATGCTTTAGGGGGAGCGTACGTGTGAGGGCGCGTGTTAGTGTTAGCCTACGGGTTAGGATTAGGGGATGGGTGAGGGTCAGGCTTCGGGGAAGGGTTAGGGTTAGGGTTCGGGCTAGGCTTAGGGTTAGGGCACGGGGACGGTTTAGATCCAGGTGAGGGTACGGCAACGCTTTAGGGGAGCATATGTGTGAGGGCGCGGGTTAGTGTTAGCGTACGGGTTAGGATTAGGGGATGGGTGAGGGTCAGGCTTCGGGGAAGGGTTAGGGTTAGGGTTCGGGCTAGGGTTAGGGTTAGGGGACGGGGACGGTTTAGGGTCCAGGTGAGGGTACTGCAACGCTTTAGGGCGAGCGTACGTGTGAGGGCGCAGGTTAGTGTTAGCGTACAGGTTACGATTAGGGGACGGGTGAGGGTCAGGCTTCGGCGAAGGGTTAGGGTTACGGTTCGGGCTAGGGTTAGGGTTAGGGGATGGGGACGGTTTAGGGTCCAGGTGAGGGTACGGCAACGCTTTAGGGGAGCGTACGTGTGAGGGCGCGGGTTAGTGTTAGCGTACGGGTTAGGATTAGGGGATGGGTGAGGGTCAGGCTTCGGGGAAGGGTTAGGGTTAGGGTTCGGGCTAGGGTTAGGGTTAGGGTTAGGGGACGGTTTAGGGTCCAGGTGAGGGTACGGCAACGCTTTAGGGGGAGCGTACGTGTGAGGGCGCGGGTTAGTGTTAGTGTACGGGTTAGGATTAGGGGACGGGTGAGGGTCAGGCTTCGGGGAAGGGTTAGGGTTAGGGTTCGGGCTAGGGTTAGGGTTAGGGTACGGGGACGGTTTAGGGTCCAGGAGAGGGTATGGCAACGCTTTAGGGGGAGCGTACGTGTGAGGGCGCGGGTTAGTGTTAGCGTACTTTTTAGGATTAGGGGACGGGTGAGGTTCAGGCTTCGGTGAAGTGTTAGGGTTAGGGTTCGGGCTAGGGTTAGGGTTAGGGGACGGGGACGGTTTAGGGTCCAGGTGAGGGTACGGCAACACTTTAGGGGGAGCGTACGTGTGAGGGCGCGGGTTAGTGTTTGTGTACTCGTTAGGATTAGGGGACGGGTGAGGGTCAGGCTTCGGGGAAGGGTTAGGGTTAGGGTTCGGGCTATGGTTAGGGTTAGGGGACGGGGACGGTTTAGGGTCCAGGTGAGGGTACGGCAACGCTTTAGGGGGAGCGTACGTGTGAGGGCGCGGGTTAGTGTTAGCGTACGGGTTAGGATTAGTGGACGGGTGAGGGTCAGGTTTCGGGGAAGTGTTAGGGTTAGGGTTCGGGCTAGGGTTACGTTTAGGGGACGGGGAAGGTTTAGGGTCCAGGTGAGGGTACGGCAACGCTTTAGGGGGAGCGTACGTGTGAGGGCGCGGGTTAGTGTTAGCGTACGGGTTAGGATTAGGGGACGGTTGAGGGTCAGTCTTGGGGGAAGGGTTAGGGTTAGGGTTCGGGCTAGGGTTAGGGTTAGGGGACGGGGACGGTTTAGGGTCCAGGTGAGGGTACGGCAACGCTTTAGGGGGTGCGTACGTGTGAGGGCGCGGGTTAGTGTTAGTGTACGGGTTAGGATTAGGGGACGGGTGAGGGTAAGGTTTCGGGGAAGGGTTAGTGTTCGGGTTCGGGCTAGGGTTAGGGTTAGGGGACGGGGACGGTTTAGGGTCCAGGTGAGGGTACGGAAACACTTTAGGGTGAGCGTACGTGTGAGGGCGCGGGTTAGTGTTAGCGTACGGGTTAGGATTAGGGGACGGGTGAGGGTCAGGCTTCGGGGAAGCGTTAGGGTTAGGGTTCGGGCTAGGGTTAGGATTAGGGGACGGGGACGGTTTAGGGTCCAGGTGAGGGTACGGCAACGCTTTAGGGGGAGCGTACGTGTGAGGGCGCGGGTTAGTGTTAGCGTACGGGTTAGGATTAGGGGACGGGTGAGGGTCAGGCTTCGGGGAAGCGTTAGGGTTAGGGTTCGGGCTAGTGTTAGTGTTAGGGCACGGGGACGGTTTAGGGTCCAGGTGAGCGTACGGCAACGCTTTAGGGGGAGCGTACGTGTGAGGGCGCGGGTTAGTGTTAGCCTACGGGTTAGGATTAGGGGACGGGTGAGGGTCAGGCTTCGGGGAAGGGTTAGGGTTAGGGTTCGGGCTAGGGTTAGGGGACGGTTTAGGGTCCAGGTGAGAGTACGGCAACACTTTAGGGGGAGCGTACGTGTGAGGGCGCGGGTTAGTGTTAGCCTTCGGGTTACGATTAGGGGACGGGTGAGGGTCAGGCTTCGGGGAAGGGTTAGGGATAGGCTTCGGGCTAGGCTTGGGTTTAGGGGACGGGGACGGTTTAGGGTCCAGGTGAGGGTACGGCAACGCTTTAGGCGGATCGTACGTGTGAGGGCGCGGGTTAGTGTTAGCCTTCGGGTTACGATTAGGGGACGGGTGAGGGTCAGGTTTCGGGGAAGGGTTAGGGTTAGGGTTCGGGCTAGGGTTAGGGTTAGGGGACAGGGAAGGTTTAGGTTCCAGGTGAGGGTACGGCAACGCTTTAGGGGGAGCGTACGTGTGAGGGCGCGGGTTAGTGTTAGCGTACGTGTTAGGATTAGGGGACGGTTGAGGGTCAGGCTTGAGGGAAGGGTTAGGGTTAGGGTTCGGCCTAGGGTTAGGGTTAGGGGACGGGGACGGTTTAGGGTCCAGGTGAGGGTACGGCAACGCTTTAGGGGGATCGTACGTGTGAGGGCGCGGGTTAGTGTTAGCGTACGGGTTAGGATTAGGGGACGGGTGAGGTTCAGGCTTCGGTGAAGTGTTAGGGTTAGGGTTCGGGCTAGGGTTAGGGTTAGGGGACGGGGGCGGTTTAGGGTCCAGGTGAGGTTACGGCAACACTTTAGGGGGAGCGTACGTGTGAGGGCGCGGGTTAGTGTTAGCCTACGCCTTAGGATTAGGGGACGGGTGAGGGTCAGGCTTCCGGGAAGGGTTAGGGTTAGGGTTCGGGCTAGGGTTACGGTTAGGGGACGGGGAAGGGTTAGGGTCCAGGTGCGGGTACGGCAACGCTTTAGGGGGAGCGTACCTGTGAGGGCGAGGGTTAATGTTAGCGTACGGGTTAGGATTAGGGGACGGGTGAGGGTCAGGCTTCGGGGAAGGGTTAGGGTTAGGGTTCGGGCTAGGGTTAGGGTTAGGGGACGGGGACGGTTTAGGGTCCACGTGAGGGTACGGCAACGCTTTAGGGGGAGCGTACGTGTGAGGGCGCGGGTTAGTGTTAGCGTACGGGTTAGGATTGGGGACGGGTGAGGGTCAGGCTTCGGGGAAGGTTTAGGGTTAGGGTTCGGGCTAGGGTTAGGGGACGGTTTAGGGTCCAGGTGAGGGTACGGCAACACTTTAGGGGGAGCGTACGTGTGAGGGCGCGGGTTAGTGTTAGCGAACGGGTTAGGATTAGGGGACGGGTGTGTGTCAGGCTTCGGGGAAGGGTTAGGGTTAGGGTTCGGGCTAGGGTTAGGGTTAGAGGACGGGGACGGTTTAGGGTCCAGGTGAGGGTACGGCAACGCTTTAGGGGGAGCGTAAGTGTGAGGGCGCGGGTTAGTGTTAGCGTACGGGCTAGGATTAGGGGACGGGTAATGGTCAGGCTTCGGGGAAGTGTTAGGGTTAGAGTTCGGGCTAGGGTTAGGGTTAGGGGACGGGGACGGTTTAGGGTCCAGGTGAGGGTACAGCAAGGCTTTAGGGAGAGCGTACGTGTGAGGGCGTGGGTTAGTGTTAGCCTACGGGTTAGGATTAGGGGACGGGTGAGGGTCAGGCTTCGGTTAAGGGTTAGGGTTAGGGTTCGGGCTAGGGTTAGGGTTAGGGGACGGGGAAGGGTTAGGGTCCAGGTGCGGGTATGGCAACACTTTAGGGGGAGCGTACGTGTGAGGGCGCGAGTTAGTGTTAGCCTACGTGTTCGGATTAGGGGATGGGTGAGTGTCAGGCTTCGGGGAAGGGTTAGGGTTAGGGTTCGGGCTAGGATTAGGGTTAGGGGACGGGGACGGTTTAGGGTCTAGGTGAGGGTACGGCAACGCTTTAGGGGGAGCGTACGTTTGAGGGCGCGGGTTAGTGTTAGCCTACGGGTTAGGATTAGGGGACGGGTGAAGGTCAGGCTTCAGGGAAGTGTTAGGGTTAGGGTTCCTGCTAGGGTTAGGGTTAGGGGACGGGGACGGTTTAGGGTCCAGGTGAGGGTACGGCAACGCTTTAGGGGGAGCATATGTGTGAGGGCGCGGGTTAGTGTTAGCCTACGGTTTAGGATTAGGGGACGGGTGAGGGTCAGGCTTCGGGGAAGTGTTAGGGTTATGTTTCGGGCTAGGCGTAGGGTTAGGGGACGGGGACGGTTTAGGGTCCAGGTGAGGGTACGGCAACGTTTTAGGGGGAGCGTACGTGTGAGGGCGCGGGTTAGTGTTAGCCTACGCCTTAGGATTAGGGGACGGGTGACGGTCAGGCTTCGGGGAAGGGTTAGGGTTAGGGTTCGGGCTAGGGTTAGGTTTAGGGGACGGGGACGGTTTAGGGTCTAGGTGAGGGTACGGTAACGCTTTAGGGGGAGCGTACGTGTGAGGGCGCGGGTTAGTGTTAGCGTACGGGTTAGGATTAGTGGACGGGTGAGGGTCAGTGTTCGGGGAAGAGTTAGGGTTAGGGTTCGGGCTAGGGTTAGGGTTAGGGGACGGGGACGGTTTAGCGTCCAGGTGAGGGTACGGCAACGCTTTAGGGGGAGCATACGTGTGAGGGCGCGGGTTAGTGTTAGCCTACGCCTTCGGATTAGGGGACGGGTGAGGGTCAGGCTTCGGGGAAAGGTTAGGGTTAGGGTTCGGGCTAGGGTTAGGTTTAGGGGACGCGGACAGGTTAGGGTCCAGGTGCGGGCATGGCAACGCTTTAGGGGGAGCGTACGTGTGAGAGTGCGGGTTAGTGTTAGCGTACGGGTTAGAATTAGGGGACGGGTGAGGGTCAGGCTTCGGGGAAGGGTTAGGGTTAGGGTTCGGGCTAGGGTTAGGGTTAGGGGACGGGGACGGTTTAGGGTCCAGGTGAGGGTACCGCAACGTTTTAGGGGGAGCGTACGTTTGAGGGTGCGGGTTAGTGTTAGCGTACGGGTTAGGATTAGGGGACGGGTGAGGGTCAGGCTTCGAGGAAGGGTTAGGGTTAGGGTTTGGGCTAGGCTTAGGGTTAGGGGACGGGGACGGTTTAGGGTCCAGGTGAGGGTACGGCAACGCTTTAGGGGAGCGTACGTGTGAGGGCGCGGGTTAGTGTTAGCGTACGGGTTAGGATTAGGGGACGGGTGAGGGTCAGGCTTCGGGGAAGGGTTAGGGTTAGGGTTCGGGCTAGGGTTAGGGTTAGGGTTAGGGGACGGCTTAGGGTCCAGGTGAGGGTACGGCAACGCTTTAGGGGGAGCGTACGTGTGAGGGCGCGGATTAGTGTTAGTGTACGGGTTAGGATTAGGGGACGGGTGAGGGTCAGGCTTCGGGGAAGGGTTAGGGTTAGGGTTCGGGCTAGGGTTAGGGTTAGGGTACGGGGACGGTTTAGGGTCCAGGAGAGGGTATGGCAACGCTTTAGGGGGAGCGTACGTGTGAGGGCGCGGGTTAGTGTTAGCGTACGTGTTAGGATTAGGGGACGGGTGAGGGTCAGGCTTCGGGGAAGGGTTAGGGTTAGGGTTCGGGCTAGGGTTAGAGTTAGGGGACGGGGACGGTTTAGTGTCCAGGTGAGGGTACGGCAATGCTTTAGGGGGAGCGTACGTGTGAGGGCGCGGGTTAGTGTTAGCGTATGGGTTAGGATTAGGGGACGGGTGAGGGTCAGGCTTCGGGGAAGGGTTAGGGTTCGGGTTCGGGCTAGGGTTAGTGTTAGGGGACGGGGACGTTTTAGGGTCCAGGTGAGGGTACAGCTACGCTTTAGGGGGAGTGTACGTGTGAGGGCGCGGGTTAGTGATAGCCTACGGGTTAGGATTAGGGAACGGGTGAGTGTCAGGCTTCGGGGAAGGGTTAGGGTTAGGGTTCGGGCTAGGGTTAGGGTTAGGGGATGGGGACAGTGTAGGGTCCAGGTGAGGGTACGGCAACGCTTTAGGGGGAGCGCACGTGTGAGGGCGCGGGTTAGTGTTAGCCTACGGGTTAGGATTAGGGGACGGGTGAGGGTCAGGCTTCGGGGAAGGGTTAGGGTTAGGGTTCGGGCTAGGGTTAGTTTTAGGGGACGGGGACGGTTTAGTGTCCAGGTGAGGGTACGGCAACGTTTAGTGGGAGCGTACGTGTGAGGGCGCGGGTTAGTGTTAGCCTACAGGTTAGGATTAGGGGACGGGTGAGGGTCAGGCTTCGGGAAACGGTTAGGGTTAGGGTTCGGGCTAGGGTTAGGCTTAGGGGACGGGGACGGTTTAGGGTCCAGGTGAGGGTACGGCAACACTTTAGGGGGAGCGTACGTGTGAGGGCGCGGGTTAGTGTTAGCGTACGGGTTAGGATTAGGGGACGGGTGAGGGTCAGGCTTTGGGGAAGGGTTAGGGTTAGGGTTCGGGGTAGGGTTAGGTTTAGGGGACGAGGACGGTTTAGGGTCCAGGTGAGGGTACGTCAACGCTTTAGGGGGAGCGTACGTGTGAGGGAGCGGGTTAGTGTTAGCATACGGGTTAGGATTAGGGGACGGGTGAGGGTCAGGCTTCGGGGAAGGGTTAGGGATAGGGTTCGGGCTAGGGTTAGGGTTAGGGGACGGGGACGGTTTAGGGTCCAGGTGAGGGTACGGCAACGCTTTAGGGGGAGCGTTCCTGTGAGGTCGGGGGTTAGTGTTAGCGTACGGGTTAGGATTAGGGGACGGGTGAGGGTCACCCTTCGGGGAAGGGCTAGGGTTAGGGTTCGGCCTAGGGTTAGGGTTAGGGGACGGGGACGGTTTAGGGTCCAGGTGAGGGTATGACAACGCTTTAGGGGGAGCGTACGTGTGAGGGCGTGGGTTAGTGTTAGCGTACGGGTTAGGATTAGGGGACGGATGAGTGTCAGGCTTCAGGGAAGGGTTAGGTATAGGGTTCCTGCTAGGGTTAGGGTTAGGGGACGGGGACGGTTTAGGGTCCAGGTGAGGGTACGGCAACGCTTTAGGGGCAGCATACGTGTGAGGGCGCGGGTTAGTGTTAGCCCCCGGGTTAGGATTAGGGGACGGGTGAGGGTCAGGCTTCGGGGAAGAGTTAGGGTTAGGGTTCGGGCTAGGCTTAGGGTTAGGGGACGGGGACGGTTTAGGGTCCAGGTGAGGGTACCGCAACGTTTTAGGGGGAGCGTACGTTTGAGGGTGCGGGTTAGTGTTAGCGTACGGGTTAGGATTAGGGGACGGGTGAGGGTCAGGCTTCGAGGAAGGGTTAGGGTTAGGGTTTGGGCTAGGCTTAGGGTTAGGGGACGGGGACGGTTTAGGGTCCAGGTGAGGGTACGGCAACGTTTAGGGGGAGCGTACGTGTGAGGGCGCGGGTTAGTGTTAGCGTACGGGTTAGGATTAGGGGACGGGTGAGGGTCAGGCTTCGGGGAAGGGTTAGGGTTAGGGTTCGGGCTAGGGTTAGGGTTAGGGGACGAGGACGGTTTAGGGTCCAGGTGAGGGTACGACAACGCTTTAGGGGGAGCGTACGTGTGAGGGCGTGGGTTAGTGTTAGCGTACAGGCTAGGATTAGGGGACGGGTGAGGGTCAGGCTTTGGGGAAGGGTTAGGGTTAGGGTTCGGGCTAGGGTTAGGGTTAGGGGACGGGGACGGTTTAGGGTCCAGGTGAGGGTACGGCAACGCTTTAGGGGGAGCGTAGGTGTGAGGGCGTGAGTTAGTGTTAGCGTTCGGGTTAGGATTAGGGGACGGGTGAGGGTCAGGCTTCGGGGAAGGCTTAGGGTTAGGGTTCGGGCTATGGTTAGGGTTAGGTGACGGGGACGGTTTAGGGTCCAGGTGAGGGTATGGCAACGCTTTAGGGGGGGCGTACGTGTGAGTGCGCGGGTTAGTGTTAGCGTACGGGTTAGGATTAGTGGACGGGTGAGGGTCAGGCTTCGGGGAAGGCTTAGGATTAGGGTTCGGGGTAGGGTTAGTGTTAGGGGACGGGGACGGTTTACGGTCCAGGTGAGGGTACGGCAAAGCTTTAGGGGTAGCGTACGTGTGAGGGCGCGGGTTAGTGTTAGCGTACGGGTTAGGATTAGGGGACGGGTGAGGGTCAGGCTTCGGGGAAGGGTTAGGGTTAGGGTTCGGGCTAGGGTTAGGGTTAGGGGACGGGGACGGTTTAGGGTCCAGGTGAGGGTACAGCAACGCTTTAGGGGGAGCGTACGTGTGAGGGCGCGGGTTAGTGTTAGCCTACGGGTTAGTATTAGGGGACGGGTGAGGGTCCGGAGTCGGGGAAGAGTTAGGGTTAGGGTTCGGGCTAGGGTTAGGGGACGGTTTAGGGTCCAGGTGAAGGTACGGAAACACTTTTGGGGGAGCGTACGTGTGATGGCGCGGGTTAGTGTTAGCCTACGGGTTAGGATTAGGGGACGGGTGAGGGTCAGGCTTCGGGGAAGGGTTAGGGATAGGCTTCGGGCTAGGCTTAGGGTTAGGGGACGGGGACGGTTTAGGGTCCAGGTGAGGGTACGGCAACGCTTTTGGGGGAGTGTACGTGTGAGGGCGCGGTTTAGTGTTTGTGAACTGGTTAGGATTAGGGGACGGGTGAGGGTCAGGCTTCGGGGAGGGGTTAGGGTTAGGGTTCGGGCTAGGTTTAGGGTTAGGGGACGGGGAAGGTTTAAGGTTCAGGTGAGGTTACGGCAATGCTTTAGGGGGAGCGTACGTGTGAGGGCGCGGGTTAGTGTTAGCGTACGTGTTAGGATTTGGGGACGGGTGAGGGTCAGGCTTGGGGGAAGGGTTAGGGTTAGGGTTCGGGCTAGGGTTAGGGTTAGGGGACGGGGACGGTTTAGGGTCCAGGTGAGGGTACGGCAACGCTTTAGGGGGAGCGTACGTGTGAGGGCGCGGGTTAGTGTTAGCCTACGGGTTAGTATTAGGGGACGGGTGAGGGTCCGGAGTCGGGGAAGAGTTAGGGTTAGGGTTCGGACTAGCGTTAGGGTTAGAGGACGGGAATGGTTTAGGGTCCAGTTGAGGGTTCGGCAACGCTTTAGGGGGAGCGTACGTGTGAGTGCGCGGTTTAGTGTTAGCCTACGGGTTAGGATTAGGCGACGGGTGAGGGTCAGTCTTCCGAGAAGGGTTAGGGATAGGCTTCGGGCTAGGCTTAGGGTTAGGGGACGGGGACGGTTTAGGGTCCTGGTGAGGATACGGCAACGTTTTTGGGGGAGCGTACGTGTGAGGGCGCGGGTTAGTGTTTGCGTACTCGTTAGGATTAGGGGACGGGTGAGGTTCAGGCTTCGGGGAAGGGTTAGGGTTAGAGTTCGGGCTAGGATTAGGGTTAGGGGACGGGGAAGGTTTAGGGTCCTGGTGAGGGTACGGCAACGCTTTAAGGGGAGCGTACGTGTGAGGGCGTGGGTTAGTGTTAGCGTACGGGTTAGGATTAGGGGACGGGTGAGGGTCAGGCTTGGGGGAAGTGTTAGTGTTAGGGTTCGGTCTAGGGTTAGGGTTAGGGGACGGGGTCGGTTTAGGTTCCAGGTGAGGGTACGGCACGGCTTTAGGGGGAGCGTACGTGTGAAGGCGCAGGTTAGTGTTAGCGTACGGGTTAGGATTAGGGGACGGGTGAGGGTCAGGCTTCCGGGAAGGGTTAGGGTTAGGGATCGGGCTAGGGTTAGCGTTAGGGGACGGGGACGGTTTAGGGTCCAGGTGAGGGTACGGCAACGCTTTAGGGGGAGCGTACGTGTGAGGGCGCGGGTTAGTGTTAGCGTACGGGTTAGGATTAGGGGATCGGGTGAGGATCAGGCTTCGGAGAAGGGTTAGGGTTAGGGTTCGGGCTAGGGTTAGGGGACGGTTTAGGGTCCAGGTGAAGGTACGGAAACACTTTAGGGGGAGCGTACGTGTGATGGCGCGGGTTAGTGTTAGCCTACGGGTTAGGATTAGGGGACGGGTGAGGGTCAGGCTTCGGGGAAGCGTTAGGGATAGGCTTCGGGCTAGGCTTAGGGTTAGGGGACGGGGACGGTTTAGGGTCCAGGTGAGGGTACGGCAACGCTTTTGGGGGAGTGTACGTGTGAGGGCGCGGTTTAGTGTTTGCGAACTGGTTAGGATTAGGGGACGGGTGAGGGTCAGGCTTCGGGGAAGGGTTAGGGTTAGGGTTCGGGCTAGGTTTAGGGTTAGGGGACGGGGAAGGTTTAGGGTTCAGGTGAGGTTACGGCAATGCTTTAGGGGTAGCGTACGTGTGAGGGCGCGGGTTAGTGTTAGCGTACGGGTTAGGATTTGGGGACGGGTGAGGGTCAGGCTTGGGGGAAGGGTTAGGGTTAGGGTTCGGGCTAGGGTTAGGGTTAGGGGACGGGGACGGTTTAGGGTCCAGGTGAGGGAACGGCAACGCTTTAGGGGGAGCGTACGTGTGAGGGAGCGGGTTAGTGTTAACGTACGGGTTAGGATTAGGGGACGGGTGAGGGTCAGGCTTCGGGGAAGGGTTAGTGTTAGGGTTCGGGCTAGGGATAGGGTTAGGGGATGGGGACGGTTTAGGGTCCAGGTGAGGGCACGGCAACGCTTTAGGGGGAGCGTACGTGTGAGGGCGTGGGTTAGTGTTAGCGTTCGGGTTAGGATTAGGGGACGGGTGAGGGTCAGGCTTCGGGGAAGGGTTAGGGTTAGGGTTCGGGCTAGGGTTAGGGTTAGGGGACGGGGACGGTTTAGGATCCAGGTGAGGGTATGGCAACGCTTTAGGGGGAGCGTACGTGTGAGGGCTCGGGTTAGTGTTAGCGTACAGAATAGGAATAGGGGACGGGTGAGGGTCAGGCTTCGGGGAAGGGTTAGGGTTAGGGTTCGGGCTAGGGTTAGGGTTAGGGGGCGGGGACGGTTTAGGGTCCAGGTGAGGGTACGGAAACGCTTTAGGGGGAGCGTACGTGTGAGGGCGCGGGTTAGTGTTATTGTACGGGTTAGGATTAGGGGACGGTTGGGGGTCAGGCTTCGGGGAAGGGTTAGGGTTAGGGTTCGGGCTAGGGTTAGGGTTAGGGGACGGGGACGGTTTAGGGTCTAGGTGAGGGTACGGCAACGCTTTAGGGGGAGCGTAGGTGTGAGGGCGCGGGTTAGTGTTAGCGTTCGGGTTAGGATTAGGGGACGGGTGAGGGTCAGGCTTCGGGGAAGGGTTAGGGTTAGGGTTCGGGCTAGGGTTAGGGTTAGGGGACGGGGACGGTTTAGGGTCCAGGTGAGGGTACGGCAACGCTTTAGGGGGAGCGTACGTGTGAGGGTGCGGGTTAGTGTTAGCGTACGGGTTAGGATTAGGGAACGGGTGACGGTCAGGCTTCGGGGAAATGTTAGGGTTAGGGTTCGGGCTAGGGTTAGTGTTAGGGGACGGGGACGGTTTAGGGTCAAGGTGAGTGTACGGCAATGCTTTAGGGGGAGCGTACGTGTGAGGGCGCGTGTTAGTGTTAACGTACGGGTTAGGATTAGGGGACGGGTGAGGGTCAGGCTTCGGGGAAGGGTTAGGGTTAGGGTTCGGGCTATGGTTAGGGTTAAGGGACGAGGAAGGTTTAGGGTCCAGGTGAGGGTACGGCAACGCTTTAGGGAGAGCGTACGTGTGAGGGCGCGGGTTAGTGTTAGCGTACGGGTTAGGATTATTGGACGGGTGAGGGTCAGGCTTCGGGGAAGTCTTAGCGTTAGGGTTCGGGCTAGGGTTAGTGTTAGGGGACGGGGACGGTTTAGGGTCCAGGTGAGGGTACGGCAACGCTTTAGGGGTAGCGTACGTGTGAGGGCGAGGGTTAGTGTTAGCGTACGGGTTAGGATTAGGGGACGGGTGAGGGTCAGGCTTCGGGGAAGGGTTAGGGTTAGGGTTCGGGCTAGGGTTAGGGTTAGGGGACGGGGACGGTTTAGGGTCCAGGTGAGGGTACGGCAACGCTTTAGGGGGAGAGTACGTGTGAGGACGTGGGTTAGTGTTAGCGTACGGGTTAGGATTAGGGGACGGGTGAGGGTCAGGCTTCGGGGAAGGGTTAGGGTTAGGGTTCGGCTAGGGTTAGGCTTAGGGGACGGGGACGGTTTAGGTGCCAGGTGAGGGTACGGCAACGCTTTAAGGGGAGCGTACGTGTGAGGGCGCGGGTTAGTGTTAGCGTACGTGTTAGGATTTGGGGACGGGTGAGGGTCAGGCTTGGGGGAAGGGTTAGGGTTAGGGTTCGGGCTAGGGTTAGGGTTAGGGGACGGGGACGGTTTAGGGTCCAGGTGAGGGTACGGCAACGCTTTAGGGGGAGCGTACGTGTGAGGGCGCGGGTTAGTGTTAGCCTACGGGTTAGTATTAGGGGACGGGTGAGGGTCCGGAGTCGGGGAAGAGTTAGGGTTAGGGTTCGGACTAGCGTTAGGGTTAGAGGACGGGAATGGTTTAGGGTCCAGTTGAGGGTTCGGCAACGCTTTAGGGGGAGCGTACGTGTGAGTGCGCGGTTTAGTGTTAGCCTACGGGTTAGGATTAGGCGACGGGTGAGGGTCAGTCTTCCGAGAAGGGTTAGGGATAGGCTTCGGGCTAGGCTTAGGGTTAGGGGACGGGGACGGTTTAGGGTCCTGGTGAGGATACGGCAACGTTTTTGGGGGAGCGTACGTGTGAGGGCGCGGGTTAGTGTTTGCGTACTCGTTAGGATTAGGGGACGGGTGAGGTTCAGGCTTCGGGGAAGGGTTAGGGTTAGAGTTCGGGCTAGGATTAGGGTTAGGGGACGGGGAAGGTTTAGGGTCCTGGTGAGGGTACGGCAACGCTTTAAGGGGAGCGTACGTGTGAGGGCGTGGGTTAGTGTTAGCGTACGGGTTAGGATTAGGGGACGGGTGAGGGTCAGGCTTGGGGGAAGTGTTAGTGTTAGGGTTCGGTCTAGGGTTAGGGTTAGGGGACGGGGTCGGTTTAGGTTCCAGGTGAGGGTACGGCACGGCTTTAGGGGGAGCGTACGTGTGAAGGCGCAGGTTAGTGTTAGCGTACGGGTTAGGATTAGGGGACGGGTGAGGGTCAGGCTTCCGGGAAGGGTTAGGGTTAGGGATCGGGCTAGGGTTAGCGTTAGGGGACGGGGACGGTTTAGGGTCCAGGTGAGGGTACGGCAACGCTTTAGGGGGAGCGTACGTGTGAGGGCGCGGGTTAGTGTTAGCGTACGGGTTAGGATTAGGGGATCGGGTGAGGATCAGGCTTCGGAGAAGGGTTAGGGTTAGGGTTCGGGCTAGGGTTAGGGGACGGTTTAGGGTCCAGGTGAAGGTACGGAAACACTTTAGGGGGAGCGTACGTGTGATGGCGCGGGTTAGTGTTAGCCTACGGGTTAGGATTAGGGGACGGGTGAGGGTCAGGCTTCGGGGAAGCGTTAGGGATAGGCTTCGGGCTAGGCTTAGGGTTAGGGGACGGGGACGGTTTAGGGTCCAGGTGAGGGTACGGCAACGCTTTTGGGGGAGTGTACGTGTGAGGGCGCGGTTTAGTGTTTGCGAACTGGTTAGGATTAGGGGACGGGTGAGGGTCAGGCTTCGGGGAAGGGTTAGGGTTAGGGTTCGGGCTAGGTTTAGGGTTAGGGGACGGGGAAGGTTTAGGGTTCAGGTGAGGTTACGGCAATGCTTTAGGGGTAGCGTACGTGTGAGGGCGCGGGTTAGTGTTAGCGTACGGGTTAGGATTTGGGGACGGGTGAGGGTCAGGCTTGGGGGAAGGGTTAGGGTTAGGGTTCGGGCTAGGGTTAGGGTTAGGGGACGGGGACGGTTTAGGGTCCAGGTGAGGGAACGGCAACGCTTTAGGGGGAGCGTACGTGTGAGGGAGCGGGTTAGTGTTAACGTACGGGTTAGGATTAGGGGACGGGTGAGGGTCAGGCTTCGGGGAAGGGTTAGTGTTAGGGTTCGGGCTAGGGATAGGGTTAGGGGATGGGGACGGTTTAGGGTCCAGGTGAGGGCACGGCAACGCTTTAGGGGGAGCGTACGTGTGAGGGCGTGGGTTAGTGTTAGCGTTCGGGTTAGGATTAGGGGACGGGTGAGGGTCAGGCTTCGGGGAAGGGTTAGGGTTAGGGTTCGGGCTAGGGTTAGGGTTAGGGGACGGGGACGGTTTAGGATCCAGGTGAGGGTATGGCAACGCTTTAGGGGGAGCGTACGTGTGAGGGCTCGGGTTAGTGTTAGCGTACAGAATAGGAATAGGGGACGGGTGAGGGTCAGGCTTCGGGGAAGGGTTAGGGTTAGGGTTCGGGCTAGGGTTAGGGTTAGGGGGCGGGGACGGTTTAGGGTCCAGGTGAGGGTACGGAAACGCTTTAGGGGGAGCGTACGTGTGAGGGCGCGGGTTAGTGTTATTGTACGGGTTAGGATTAGGGGACGGTTGGGGGTCAGGCTTCGGGGAAGGGTTAGGGTTAGGGTTCGGGCTAGGGTTAGGGTTAGGGGACGGGGACGGTTTAGGGTCTAGGTGAGGGTACGGCAACGCTTTAGGGGGAGCGTAGGTGTGAGGGCGCGGGTTAGTGTTAGCGTTCGGGTTAGGATTAGGGGACGGGTGAGGGTCAGGCTTCGGGGAAGGGTTAGGGTTAGGGTTCGGGCTAGGGTTAGGGTTAGGGGACGGGGACGGTTTAGGGTCCAGGTGAGGGTACGGCAACGCTTTAGGGGGAGCGTACGTGTGAGGGTGCGGGTTAGTGTTAGCGTACGGGTTAGGATTAGGGAACGGGTGACGGTCAGGCTTCGGGGAAATGTTAGGGTTAGGGTTCGGGCTAGGGTTAGTGTTAGGGGACGGGGACGGTTTAGGGTCAAGGTGAGTGTACGGCAATGCTTTAGGGGGAGCGTACGTGTGAGGGCGCGTGTTAGTGTTAACGTACGGGTTAGGATTAGGGGACGGGTGAGGGTCAGGCTTCGGGGAAGGGTTAGGGTTAGGGTTCGGGCTATGGTTAGGGTTAAGGGACGAGGAAGGTTTAGGGTCCAGGTGAGGGTACGGCAACGCTTTAGGGAGAGCGTACGTGTGAGGGCGCGGGTTAGTGTTAGCGTACGGGTTAGGATTATTGGACGGGTGAGGGTCAGGCTTCGGGGAAGTCTTAGCGTTAGGGTTCGGGCTAGGGTTAGTGTTAGGGGACGGGGACGGTTTAGGGTCCAGGTGAGGGTACGGCAACGCTTTAGGGGTAGCGTACGTGTGAGGGCGAGGGTTAGTGTTAGCGTACGGGTTAGGATTAGGGGACGGGTGAGGGTCAGGCTTCGGGGAAGGGTTAGGGTTAGGGTTCGGGCTAGGGTTAGGGTTAGGGGACGGGGACGGTTTAGGGTCCAGGTGAGGGTACAGCAACGCTTTAGGGGGAGAGTACGTGTGAGGACGTGGGTTAGTGTTAGCGTACGGGTTAGGATTAGGGGACGGGTGAGGGTCAGGCTTCGGGGAAGGGTTAGGGTTAGGGTTCGGCTAGGGTTAGGCTTAGGGGACGGGGACGGTTTAGGTGCCAGGTGAGGGTACGGCAACGCTTTAAGGGGAGCGTACGTGTGAGGGCGCGGGTTAGTGTTAGCGTACGGGTTAGGATTAGTGGACGGGTGAGGGTCAGGCTTCGGGGAAGGGTTAGGGTTAGGGTTCGGGCTAGGGTTAGGGTTAGGGGACGGGGACGGTTTAGGGTCCAGGTGAGGGTACGGCAACGCTTTAGGGGGAGCGTACGTGTGAGGGCGCGGGTTAGTGTTAGCGTACGGGTTAGGATTAGGGGACGGGTGAGGGTCAGGCTTCGGGGAAGGGTTAGGGTTACGGTTCGGGCTAGGGTTTGGGTTGGGGGACGGAGACGGTTTAGGGTCCAGGTGAGGGTATGGCAACGCTTTAGGGGGAGCGTACGTGTGAGGGCGCGGGTTAGTGTTAGCGTACGGGTTAGGATTAGGGGACGGGTGAGGGTCAGGCTTCGGGGAAGGGTTAGGGTTAGGGTTCGGGCTAGGGTTAGGGTTAGGGGACGGGGACGGTTTAGGGTCCAGGTGAGGGTACGGCAACGCTTTAGGCGGAGCGTTGGTGTGAGGGCGCGGGTTAGTGTTAGCGTTCGGGTTAGGATTAGGGGACGGGTGAGAGTCAGGCTTCGGGGAAGTGTTAGGGTTAGGGTTTGGGCTATGGTTAGGGTTTAGGGATGAGGACGGTTTAGGGTCCAAGTGAGGGTCCGGCAACGCTTTAGGGGGAGCGTACGTGTGAGGGCGCGGGTTAGTGTTAGCGTACGGGTTAGGATTATTGGACGGGTGAGGGTCAGGCTTCGGGGAAGGCTTAGGGTTAGGGTTCGGGCTAGGGTTAGTGTTAGGGGACGGGGACGGTTTAGGGTCCAGGTGAGGGTACGGCAACGCTTTAGGGGTAGCGTACGTGTGAGGGCGCGGGTTAGTGTTAGCGTACGGGTTAGGATTAGGGGACGGGTGAGGGTCAGGTTTCGGGGAAGGGTTAGGGTTAGGGTTCGGGCTAGGGTTAGGGTTAGGGGACGGGGACGGTTTAGGGTCCAGGTGAGGGTACGGCAACGCTTTAGGGGGAGAGTACGTGTGAGGACGTGGGTTAGTGTTAGCGTACGGGTTAGGATTAGGGGATGGGTGAGGGTCAGGCTTCGGGGAAGTGTTAGGGTTAGGGTTCGGCTAGGTTTAGGATTAGGGGACGGGGAAGGTTTAGGGTTCAGGTGAGGGTACGGCAATGCTTTAGGGGGAGCGTACGTGTGAGGGCGCGGGTTAGTGTTAGCGTACGGGTTAGGATTTGGGGAGGGGTGAGGCTCAGGCTTGGGGGAAGGTTTAGTGTTAGGGATCGGGCTAGGGTTAGGGTTAGGGGACGGGGACGGTTTAGGGTCCAGGTGAGGATACGGCAACGCTTTTGGGGGAGCGTACGTGTGAGGGCGCGGGTTAGTGTTTGCGTACTGGTTAGGATTAGGGGACGGGTGAGGGTCAGGCTTCCGGGAAGCGTTAGGGTTAGGGTTCGGGCTAGGGTTAGGGTTAGGGGACGGGGAAGGTTTAGGGTCCAGTTGATGGTACAGCAGCGCTTTAGGGGGAGCGTACGTGTGAGGGCGCGGGTTAGTGTTAGCCTACGGGTTAGGATTAGGCGACGGATGAGGCTCAGGCTTCGGAGAAGGGTTAGGGATAGGCTTTGGGCTAGGCTTAGTGTTAGGGGACGGGGACGGTTTAGGGTCCAGGTGAGGGTACGGCAACGCTTTAGGGGGAGCGTACGTGTGAGGACGTGGGTTAGTGTTAGCGTACGGGTTAGGATTAGGGGACGGGTGAGGGTCAGGCTTGGGGGAAGGGTTAGGGTTAGGGTTCGGGCTAGGGTTAGGGTTAGGGGACAGGGACGGTTTAGGGTCCAGGTGAGGGTACGGCAACGCTTTAGGGGGAGCGTACGTGTGAGGGCGCGGGTTAGTGTTAGCGTTCGGGTTAGGATTAGGGGACGGGTGAGGGTCAGGCTTCGGGGAAGGGTTAGGGTTAGGGTTCGGGCTAGGGTTAGGGTTAGGGGACGGGGACGGTTTAGGGTCCAGGTGAGGGTACGGCAACGCTTTAGGGGGAGCATACGTGTGAGGGCGCGGGTTAGTGTTAGCGTACGGGTTAGGATTAGGGGACGGGTGAGGGTCAGGCTTCGGGGAAGGGTTAGGGTTACGGTTCGGGCTAGGGTTAGGGTTGGGGGACGGAGACGGTTTAGGGTCCAGGTGAGGGTATGGCAACGCTTTAGGGGGAGCGTACGTGTGAGGGCGCGGGTTAGTGTTAGCGTACGGGTTAGGATTAGGGGACGGGTGAGGGTCAGGCTTCGGGGAAGGGTTAGGGTTAGGGTTCGGGCTAGGGTTAGGGTTAGGGGACGGGGACGGTTTAGGGTCCAGGTGAGGGTACGGCAACGCTTTAGGGGGAGCGTACGTGTGAGGGCGCGGGTTAGTGTTAGCCTACGGGTTAGGATTAGGGGACAGGTGAGGGTCAGGATTCGGGGAAGAGTTAGGGTTAGGGTTCGGGCTAGGGTTAGGGTTAGAGGACGGGAACGGTTTAGGGTCCAGTTGAGGGTACGGCAACGTTTTAGGGGGAGCGTACGTGTGAGGGCGCGGGTTAGTGTTAGCCTACGGGTTAGGATTAGGCGACGGGTGAGGGTCAGGCTTCCGAGAAGGGTTAGGGATAGGCTCCGGGCTAGGCTTAGGGTTAGGGGACGGGGACGGTTTAGGGTCCTGGTGAGGATACGGCAACGCTTTTGGGGGAGCGTACGTGTGAGGGCGCGGGTTAGTGTTTGCGTACTCGTTAGGATTAGGGGACGGGTGAGGGTCAGGCTTCGGGGAAAGGTTAGGGTTAGTGTTCGGGCTAGGATTAGGGTTAGGGGACGGGGAAGGTTTAGGGTCCCGGTGAGGGTACGGCAACGCTTTAGGGGGAGCGTACGTGTGAGGGCGCGGGTTAGTGTTAGCGTACGGGTTAGGATTAGGGGACGGGTGAGGGTCAGGCTTGGGGGAAGGTTTAGGGTTAGGGTTCGGGCTAGGGTTAGGGTTAGGGGACGGGGACGGTTTAGGGTCCAGGTAAGGGTACGGCAACGCTTTAGGGGGAGCGTACGTGTGAGGGCGCGGGTTAGTGTTAGCGTACGGGTTAGGATTAGGGGACGGGTGAGGGTCACGCTTCCGGGAAGGGTTAGGGTTAGGGTTCGGGCTAGGGTTAGGGTTAGGGGACGGGGACGGTTTAGGGTCCAAGTGAGGGTACGGCAACGCTTTAGGGGGAGAATACGTGTGAGGGCGCGGGTTAGTGTTAACGTACGGGTTAGGATTAGGGGACGGGTGAGGGTCAGGCTTCGGGGAAGGGTTAGGGTTAGGGTTCGGGCTAGGGTTAGGATTAGGGGACGGGGACGGTTTAGGGTCCAGGTGAGTGTACGGCAACGCTTTAGGGGGAGCGTACGTGTGAGGGCGCGGGTTAGTGTTAGCATACGGGTTATGATTAGGGGACGGGTGAGGGTCAGGCTTCCGTGAAGTGTTAGGGTTAGGGATCGGGCTAGGGTTAGCGTTAGGGGACGGGGACGGTTTAGGGTCCAGGTGAGGGTACGGCAACGCTTTAGGGGGAGCGTACGTGTGAGGGCGCGGGTTAGTTTTAGCCTACGGGTTAGTATTAGGGGACGGGTGAGGGTCCGGTGTCGGGGAAGTGTTAGGGTTAGGGTTCGGACTAGCGTTAGGGTTAGAGGACGGGAATGGTTTAGGGTCCAGTTGAGGGTTCGGCAACGCTTTAGGGGGAGCGTACGTGTGAGTGCGCGGGTTAGTGTTAGCCTACGGGTTAGGATTAGGCGACGGGTGAGGGTCAGGCTTCCGAGAAGGGTTAGGGATAGGCTTCGGGCTAGGCTTAGGGTTAGGGGACGGGGACGGTTTAGGGTCCTGGTGAGGATACGGCAACGCTTTTGGGGGAGCGTACGTGTGAGGGCGCGGGTTAATGTTTGCGTACTCGTTAGGATTAGGGGACGGGTGAGGGTCAGGCTTCGGGGAAGGGTTAGGGTTAGGGTTCGGGCTAGGATTAGTGTTAGGGGACGGGGAAGGTTTAGGGTCCAGGTGAGGGTACGGCAACGCTTTAAGGGGAGCGTACGTGTGAGGGCGCGGGTTAGTGTTAGCGTACGGGTTAGGATTAGGGGACGGGTGAGGGTCAGGCTTGGGGGAAGGGTTAATGTTAGGGTTCGGTCTAGGGTTAGGGTTAGGGGACGGGGACGGTTTAGGGTCCAGGTGAGGGTACGGCAACGCTTTAGGGGGAGCGTACGTGTGAGGGCGTGGGTTAGTGTTAGCGGACGGGTTAGGATTAGGGGACGGGTGAGTTTCAGGCTTCCGGGAAGGGTTACGGTTAGGGTTCGGGCTAGGGTTAGGGTTAGGGGACGGGGACGGTTTAGGGTCCAGGTGAGGGTACGGCAACGCTTTAGGGGGAGCGAGCGTGTGAGGGCGCGGGTTAGTGTTAACATACGGGTTAGGATTAGGGGACGGGTGAGGGTCAGGCTACGAGGAAGCGTTAGTGTTAGGGTTCGGGCTAGGGTTAGGGTTAGGGGACGGGGACGGTTTAGGGTCCAGGTGAGTGTACGGCAACGCTTTAGGGGGAGCGTACGTGTGAGGGCGCGGGTTAGTGTTAGCGTACGGGTTAGGATTAGGGGACGGGTGAGGGTCAGGCTTCCGGGAAGGGTTAGGGTTAGGGATCGGGCTAGGGTTAGCCTTAGGGGACGGGGACGGTTTAGGGTCCAGGTGAGGGTACGGCAACGCTTTAGGGGGAGCGTACGTGTGAGGGCGCGGGTTAGTGTTAGCGTACGGGTTAGGATTAGGGGATCGGGTGAGGATCAGGCTTCGGAGAAGGGTTAGGGTTCGGGTTTGGGCTAGGGTTAGGGGACGGTTTAGGGTCCAGGTGAAGGTACGGAAACACTTTAGGGGGAGCGTACGTGTGATGGCGCGGGTTAGTGTTAGCCTACGGGTTAGGCTTAGGGGACGGGTGAGGGTCAGGCTTCGGGGAAGGGTTAGGGAGAGGCTTCGGGCTAGGCTTAGGGTTAGGGGACGGGGACGGTTTAGGGTCCAGGTGAGGGTACGGCAACGCTTTTGGGGGAGTGTACGTGTGAGGGCGCGGTTTAGTGTTTGCGAACTGGTTAGGATTAGGGGACGGGTGAGGGTCAGGCTTCGGGGAAGGGTTAGGGTTAGGGTTAGGGCTAGGTTTAGGGTTAGGGGACGGGGAAGGTTTAGGGTTCAGGTGAGGTTACGGCAATGCTTTAGGGGGAGCGTACGTGTGAGGGCGCGGGTTAGTGTTAGCGTACGGGTAAGGATTTGGGGACGGGTGAGGGTCAGGCTTGGGGGAAGGGTTAGGGTTAGGGTTCGGGCTAGGGTTAGGGTTAGGGGACGGGGACCGTTTAGGGTCCAGGTGAGGGTACGGCAACGCTTTAGGGGGAGCGTACGTGTGAGGGCGCGGGTTAGTGTTAACGTACGGGTTAGGATTAGGGGACGGGTGAGGGTCAGGCTTCGGGGAAGGGTTAGTGTTAGGGTTCGGGCTAGGGATAGGGTTAGGGGATGGGGACGGTTTAGGGTCCAGGTGAGGGCACGGCAACGCTTTAGGGGGAGCGTACGTGTGAGGGCGTGGGTTAGTGTTAGCGTACGGGTTAGGATTACGGGACGGGTGAGGGTCAGGCTTCAGGGAAGGGATAGGGTTAGGGTTCGGGCTAGGGTTAGGGTTAGGGGACGGGGAAGGTTTAGCGTCCAGGTGAGGGTACGGCAACGCTTTATGGGGAGCGTACGTGTGAGGGCACGGGTTAGTTTTAGCGTACGGTTTAGGATTAGG
This sequence comes from Stenella coeruleoalba, assembly GCF_951394435.1. Lineage (NCBI taxonomy): Eukaryota > Metazoa > Chordata > Mammalia > Artiodactyla > Delphinidae > Stenella > Stenella coeruleoalba. Next base: position 420,413 of record NW_027646352.1, on the reverse strand, counting down.
GGACGGGTGAGGGTCAGGCTTCGGGGAAGGGTTAGGGTTAGGGTTCGGGCTAGGGTTAGGGGACGGTTTAGGGTCCAGGTGAGGGTACGGCAACACTTTAGGGGGAGCGTACGTGTGAGGGCGCGGGTTAGTGTTAGCCTACGGGTTAGTATTAGGGGACGGGTGAGGGTCAGGAGTCGGGGAATAGTTAGGGTTAGGGTTCGGGCTTGGGTTAGGGTTAGAGGACGGGGACGGTTTAGGGTCCAGTTGATGGTACAGCAACGCTTTAGGGGGAGCGTACGTGTGAGGGCGCGGGTTAGTGTTAGCCTACGGGTTAGGATTAGGCGACGGGTGAGGCTCAGGCTTCGGAGAAGGGTTAGGGATAGGCTTTGGGCTAGGCTTAGTGTTAGGGGACGGGGACGGTTTAGGGTCCAGGTGAGGGTACGGCTCGCTTTTGGTGGAGCGTACGTGTGAGGGCGCAGGTTAGTGTTAGCGTACGGGTTAGGATTAGGGGACGGGTGAGGGTCATGCTTCGGGAAAGGGTTAGGGTTAGGGTTCGGGCTAGGGTTAGGGTTAGGGGACTGGGACGGTTTAGGGTCCAGGTGAGGTTACGGCAACGCTTTAGGGGGAGCGTACGTGTGAGGGCGCGGGTTAGTGTTAGCCTACGGGTTAGGATTAGGGGACGGGTGAGGGTCAGGATTCGGGGAAGAGTTAGGGTTAGGGTTCGGGCTAGGGTTAGGGTTAGAGGACGGGAACGGTTTAGGGTCCAGTTGAGGGTACGGCAACGTTTTAGGGGGAGCGTACGTGTGAGGGCGCGGGTTAGTGTTAGCCTACGGGTTAGGATTAGGCGACGGGTGAGGGTCAGGCTTCCGAGAAGGGTTAGGGATAGGCTCCGGGCTAGGCTTAGGGTTAGGAGACGGGGACGGTTTAGGGTCCTGGTGAGGATACGGCAACGCTTTTGGGGGAGCGTACGTGTGAGGGCGCGGGTTAGTGTTTGCGTACTCGTTAGGATTAGGGGACGGGTGAGGGTCAGGCTTCGGGGAAAGGTTAGGGTTAGGGTTCGGGCTAGGATTAGGGTTAGGGGACGGGGAAGGTTTAGGGTCCAGGTGAGGGTATGGCAACGCTTTAGGGGGAGCGTACGTGTGAGGGCGCGGGTTAGTGTTAGCGTACGGGTTAGGATTAGGGGACGGGTGAGGGTCAGGCTTGGGGGAAGGTTTAGGGTTAGGGTTCGGGCTAGGGTTAGGGTTAGGGGACGGGGACGGTTTAGGGTCCAGGTAAGGGTACGGCAACGCTTTAGGGGGAGCGTACGTGTGAGGGCGCGGGTTAGTGTTAGCGTACGGGTTAGGATTAGGGGACGGGTGAGGGTCAGGCTTCCGGGAAGGGTTAGGGTTAGGGTTCGGGCTAGGGTTAGGGTTAGGGGACGGGGACGGTTTAGGGTCCAGGTGAGGGTACGGCAACGCTTTAGGGGGAGAATACGTGTGAGGGCGCGGGTTAGTGTTAACGTACGGGTTAGGATTAGGGGACGGGTGAGGGTCAGGCTTCGGGGAAGGGTTAGGGTTAGGGTTCGGGCTAGGGTTAGGGTTAGGGGACGGGGACGGTTTAGGGTCCAGGTGAGTGTACGGCAACGCTTTAGGGGGAGCGTACGTGTGAGGGCGCGGGTTAGTGTTAGCGTACGGGTTATGATTAGGGGACGGGTGAGGGTCAGGCTTCCGGGAAGTGTTAGGGTTAGGGATCGGGCTAGGGTTAGCGTTAGGGGACGGGGACGGTTTAGGGTCCAGGTGAGGGTACGGCAACCCTTTAGGGGGAGCGTACGTGTGAGGGCGCGGGTTAGTGTTAGCGTACGGGTTAGGATTAGGGGATCGGGTGAGGGTCAGTCTTCGGGGAAGTGTTAGGGTTAGGATTCGGGATAGTGTTAGGGTTAGGGGACGGGGACGGTTTAGGGTCCAGGTGAGGGTACGGCAACGCTTTAGGGGGAGCGTACGTGTGAGGGCGCGGGTTAGTGTTAGCGTACGGGTTAGGATTAGGGGACGGGTGAGGGTCAGGCTTCGGGGAAGGGTTAGGGTTAGGGTTCGGGCTAGGGTTAGGGGACGGTTTAGGGTCCAGGTGAAGGTACGGAAACACTTTAGGGGGAGCGTACCTGTGATGGCGCGGGTTAGTGTTAGCCTACGGGTTAGGATTAGGGGACGGGTGAGGGTCAAGCTTCGGGGAAGGGTTAGGGATAGGCTTCGGGCTAGGCTTAGGGTTAGGGGACGGGGACGGTTTAAGGTCCAGGTGAGGGTACGGCAACGCTTTAGGGGGAGCGTACGTGTGAGGGCGCGGGTTAGTGTTAGCGTACGGGTTAGGATTAGGGTACGGGTGAGGGTGAGGTTTCGGGGAAGGGTTAGGGTTAGGGTTCGGGCTGGGGTTCCGGTTAGGGGACGGGGACGGTTTAGGGTCCAGGTGAGGGTACGACAATGCTTTAGGGGGAGCGTACGTGTGAGGGCGCGGGTTAGTGTTAGCGTACGGGTTAGAATTAGGGGACGGGTGAGGGTGAGGTTTCGGGGAAGGGTTAGGGTTAGGGTTCGGGCTAGGGTTAGGGTTAGGGGACGGGGACGGTTTAGGGTCCAGGTGAGGGTACGGCAACGCTTTAGGGGGAGCGTACGTGTGAGGGCGCGGGTTAGTGTTAGCGTACGGGTTAGGATTAGGGGATCGGGTGAGGATCAGGCTTCGGAGAAGGGTTAGGGTTAGGGTTCGGGCTAGGGTTAGGGGACGGTTTAGGGTCCAGGTGAAGGTACGGAAACACTTTAGGGGGAGCGTACGTGTGATGGCGCGGGTTAGTGTTAGCCTACGGGTTAGGATTCGGGGACGAGTGAGGGTCAGGCTTCGGGGAAGGGTTAGGGTTAGGGTTCGGGCTAGGTTTAGGGTTAGGGGACGGGGAAGGTTTAGGGTTCAGGTGAGGTTACGGCAATGCTTTAGGGGGAGCGTACGTGTGAGGGCGCGGGTTAGTGTTAGCGTACGGGTTAGGATTTGGGGACGGGTGAGAGTCAGGCTAGGGGGAAGGGTTAGGGTTAGGGTTCGGGCTAGGGTTAGGGTTAGGGGACGGGGACGGTTTAGGGTCCAGGTGAGGGTACGGCAACGCTTTAGGGGGAGCGTACGTGTGAGGGCGCGGGTTAGTTTTAGCCTACGGGTTAGTATTAGGGGACGGGTGAGGGTCCGGTGTCGGGGAAGTGTTAGGGTTAGGGTTCGGACTAGCGTTAGGGTTAGAGGACGGGAATGGTTTAGGGTCCAGTTGAGGGTTCGGCAACGCTTTAGGGGGAGCGTACGTGTGAGTGCGCGGGTTAGTGTTAGCCTACGGGTTAGGATTAGGCGACGGGTGAGGGTCAGGCTTCCGAGAAGGGTTAGGGATAGGCTTCGGGCTAGGCTTAGGGTTAGGGGACGGGGACGGTTTAGGGTCCTGGTGAGGATACGGCAACGCTTTTGGGGGAGCGTACGTGTGAGGGCGCGGGTTAGTGTTTGCGTACTCGTTAGGATTAGGGGACGGGTGAGGGTCAGGCTTCGGGGAAGGGTTAGTGTTAGGGTTCGGGCTAGGGATAGGGTTAGGGGATGGGGACGGTTTAGGGTCCAGGTGAGGGCACGGCAACGCTTTAGGGGGAGCGTACGTGTGAGGGCGTGGGTTAGTGTTAGCCTATGGGTTAGGATTAGGGGACGGGTGAGGGTCAGGCTTGGGGGAAGGGTTAGGGTTAGGGTTCGGGCTAGGGTTAGGGTTAGGGGACAGGGACAGTTTAGGGTCCAGGTGAGGGTACGGCAACACTTTAGGGGGAGAGTACGTGTGAGGGCGCGGGTTAGTGTTAGCGTTCGGGTTAGGATTAGGGGACGGGTGAGGGTCAGGCTTCGGGGAAGGGTTAGGGTTAGGGTTCGGGCTAGGGTTAGGGTTAGGGGACGGGGACGGTTTAGGATCCAGGTGAGGGTATGGCAACGCTTTAGGGGGAGCGTACGTGTGAGGGCTCGGGTTAGTGTTAGCGTACAGGATAGGAATAGGGGACGGGTGAGGGTCAGGCTTCGGGGAAGGGTTAGGGTTAGGGTTCGCGCTAGGGTTAGGGTTAGAGGACGGGGACGGTTTAGGGTCCAGGTGAGGGTACGGAAACGCTTTAGGGGGAGCGTACGTGTAAGGGCGCGGGTTAGTGTCAGCGTACGGGTTAGGATTAGGGGACGGGTGAGGGTCAGGCTTCGGGGAAGGGTTAGGGTTAGGGTTCGGGCTAGGGTTAGGGTTAGGGGGCGGGGACGGTTTAGGGTCCAGGTGAGGGTACGGAAACGCTTTAGGGGGAGCGTACGTGTGAGGGCGCGGGTTAGTGTTAACGTACGGGTTAGGATTAGGGGACGGTTGAGGGTCAGGCTTCGGGGAAGGGTTAGGGTTAGGGTTCGGGCTAGGGTTAGGGTTAGGGGACGGGGACGGTTTAGGGTCTAGGTGAGGGTACGGCAACGCTTTAGGGGGAGCGTAGGTGTGAGGGCGCGGGTTAGTGTTAGCGTTCGGGTTAGAATTAGGGGACGGGTGAGGGTCAGGCTTCGGGGAAGGGTTAGGGTTAGGGTTCGGGCTAGGGTTAGGGTTAGGGGACGGGGACGGTGTAGGGTCCAGGTGAGGGTACGGCAATGCTTTAGGGGGAGCGTACGTGTGAGGGCGCGGGTTAGTGTTAGCGTACGGGTTAGGATTAGGGAACGGGTGACGGTCAGGCTTCGGGGAAATGTTAGGGTTAGGGTTCGGGCTAGGGTTAGTGTTAGGGGACGGGGACGGTTTAGGGTCAAGGTGAGTGTACGGCAATGCTTTAGGGGGAGCGTACGTGTGAGGGCGCGTGTTAGTGTTAACGTACGGGTTAGGATTAGGGGACGGGTGAGGGTCAGGCTTCGGGGAAGGGTTAGGGTTAGGGTTCGGGCTATGGTAAGGGTTAAGGGACGAGGACGGTTTAGGGTCCAGGTGAGGGTACGGCAACGCTTTAGGGGGAGCGTACGTGTGAGGGCATGGGTTAGTGTTAGCGTACGGGTTAGGATTATTGGACGGGTGAGGGTCAGGCTTCGGGGAAGGCTTAGCGTTAGGGTTCGGGCTAGGGTTAGTGTTAGGGGACGGGGACGGTTTAGGGTCCAGGTGAGGGTACGGCAACGCTTTAGGGGTAGCGTACGTGTGAGGGCGAGGGTTAGTGTTAGCGTACGGGTTAGGATTAGGGGACGGGTGAGGGTCAGGCTTGGGGGAAGGGTTAGTGTTAGGGTTCGGGCTAGGGTTAGGGTTAGGGGACGGGGACGGTTTAGGGTCCAGGTAAGGGTACGGCAACGCTTTAGGGGGAGCGTACGTGTGAGGGCGCGGGTTAGTGTTAGCGTACGGGTTAGGATTAGGGGACGGGTGAGGGTCAGGCTTCCGGGAAGGGTTAGGGTTAGGGTTCGGGCTAGGGTTAGGGTTAGGGGACGGGGACGGTTTAGGGTCCAGGTGAGGGTACGGCAACGCTTTAGGGGGAGAATACGTGTGAGTGCGCGGGTTATTGTTAACGTACGGGTTAGGATTAGGGGACGGGTGAGGGTCAGGCTTCGGGGAAGGGTTAGTGTTAGGGTTCGGGCTAGGGTTAGGGTTAGGGGACGGGGACGGTTTAGGGTCCAGGTGAGTGTACGGCAACGCTTTAGGGGGAGCGTACGTGTGAGGGCGCGGGTTAGTGTTAGCGTATGGGTTAGGATTAGGGGACGGGTGAGGGTCAGGCTTCCGGGAAGTGTTAGCGTTAGGGATCGGGCTAGGGTTAGCGTTAGGGGACGGGGACGGTTTAGGGTCCAGGTGAGGGTACGGCAACCCTTTAGGGGGAGCGTACGTGTGAGGGCGCGGGTTAGTGTTAGCGTACGGGTTAGGATTAGGGGATCGGGTGAGGGTCAGGCTTCGGGGAAGGGTTAGGGTTAGGATTCGGGCTAGGGTTAGGGTTAGGGGACGGGGACGGTTTAGGGTCCAGGTGAGGGTACGGCAACGCTTTAGGGGGAGCGTACGTGTGAGGGCGTGGGTTAGTGTTAGCGGACGGGTTAGGATTAGGGGACGGGTGAGTTTCAGGCTTCCGGGAAGGGTTACGGTTAGGGTTCGGGCTAGGGTTAGGGTTAGGGGACGGGGACGGTTTAGGGTCCAGGTGAGGGTACGGCAACGCTTTAGGGGGAGCGAGCGTGTGAGGGCGCGGGTTAGTGTTAACGTACGGGTTAGGATTAGGGGACGGGTGAGGGTCAGGCTACGAGGAAGCGTTAGTGTTAGGGTTCGGGCTAGGGTTAGGGTTAGGGGACGGGGACGGTTTAGGGTGCAGGTGAGTGTACGGCAACGCTTTAGGGGGAGCGTACGTGTGAGGGCGCGGGTTAGTGTTAGCGTACGGGTTAGGATTAGGGGACGGGTGAGGGTCAGGCTTCCGGGAAGGGTTAGGGTTAGGGATCGGGCTAGGGTTAGCGTTAGGGGACGGGGACGGTTTAGGGTCCAGGTGAGGGTACGGCAACGCTTTAGGGGGAGCGTACGTGTGAGGGCGCGGGTTAGTGTTAGCGTAAGGGTTAGGATTAGGGGATCGGGTGAGGATCAGGCTTCGGAGATGGGTTAGGGTTAGGGTTTGGGCTAGGGTTAGGGGACGGTTTAGGGTCCAGGTGAAGGTACGGAAACACTTTAGGGGGAGCGTACGTGTGATGGCGCGGGTTAGTGTTAGCCTACGGGTTAGGATTAGGGGACGGGTGAGGGTCAGGCTTCGGGGAAGGGTTAGGGATAGGCTTCGGGCTAGGCTTAGGGTTAGGGGACGGGGACGGTTTATGTTCCAGGTGAGGGTACGGCAACGCTTTTGGGGGAGTGTACGTGTGAGGGCGCGGTTTAGTGTTTGCGAACTGGTTAGGATTAGGGGACGGGTGAGGGTCAGGCTTGGGGGAAGGGTTAGGGTTAGGGTTCGGGCTAGGGTTAGGGTTAGGGGACGGGGACCGTTTAGGGTCCAGGTGAGGGTACGGCAACGCTTTAGGGGGAGCGTACGTGTGAGGGCGCGGGTTAGTGTTAACGTACGGGTTAGGATTAGGGGACGGGTGAGGGTCAGGCTTCGGGGAAGGGTTAGTGTTAGGGTTCGGGCTAGGGATAGGGTTAGGGGATGGGGACGGTTTAGGGTCCAGGTGAGGGCACGGCAACGCTTTAGGGGGAGCGTACGTGTGAGGGCGTGGGTTAGTGTTAGCCTATGGGTTAGGATTAGGGGACGGGTGAGGGTCAGGCTTGGGGGAAGGGTTAGGGTTAGGGTTCGGGCTAGGGTTAGGATTAGGGGACAGGGACAGTTTAGGGTCCAGGTGAGGGTACGGCAACACTTTAGGGGGAGAGTACGTGTGAGGGCGCGGGTTAGTGTTAGCGTTCGGGTTAGGATTAGGGGACGGGTGAGGGTCAGGCTTCGGGGAAGGGTTAGGGTTAGGGTTCGGGCTAGGGTTAGGGTTAGGGGACGGGGACGGTTTAGGATCCAGGTGAGGGTATGGCAACGCTTTAGGGGGAGCGTACGTGTGAGGGCTCGGGTTAGTGTTAGCGTACAGGATAGGAATAGGGGACGGGTGAGGGTCAGGCTTCGGGGAAGGGTTAGGGTTAGGGTTCGCGCTAGGGTTAGGGTTAGAGGACGGGGACGGTTTAGGGTCCAGGTGAGGGTACGGCAACGCTTTAGGGGGAGCGTACGTGTAAGGGCGCGGGTTAGTGTCAGCGTACGGGTTAGGATTAGGGGACGGGTGAGGGTCAGGCTTCGGGGAAGGGTTAGGGTTAGGGTTCGGGCTAGGGTTAGGGTCAAGGGACGAGGAAGGTTTAGGGTCCAGGTGAGGGTACGGCAATGCTTTAGGGAGAGCGTACGTGTGAGGGCGCGGGTTAGTGTTAGCGTACGGGTTAGGATTATTGGACGGGTGAGGGTCAGGCTTCGGGGAAGTCTTAGCGTTAGGGTTCGGGCTAGGGTTAGTGTTAGGGGACGGGGACGGTTTAGGGTCCAGGTGAGGGTACGGCAACGCTTTAGGGGTAGCGTACGTGTGAGGGCGAGGGTTAGTGTTAGCGTACGGGTTAGGATTAGGGGACGGGTGAGGGTCAGGCTTCGGGGAAGGGTTAGGGTTAGGGTTCGGGCTAGGGTTAGGGTTAGGGGACGGGGACGGTTTAGGGTCCAGGTGAGGGTACGAAACGCTTTAGGGGGAGAGTACGTGTGAGGACGTGGGTTAGTGTTAGCGTACGGGTTAGGATTAGGGGACGGGTGAGGGTCAGGCTTCGGGGAAGGGTTAGGGTTAGGGTTCGGCTAGGGTTAGGCTTAGGGGACGGGGACGGTTTAGGTGCCAGGTGAGGGTACGGCAACGCTTTAGGGGGAGCATACGTGTGAGGGCGCGGGTTAGTGTTAGCGTACGGGTTAGGATTAGTGGACGGGTGAGGGTCAGGCTTCGGGGAAGGGTTAGGGTTAGGGTTCGGGCTAGGGTTAGGGTTAGGGGACGGGGACGGTTTAGGGTCCAGGTGAGGGTACGGCAACGCTTTAGGGGGAGAATACGTGTGAGTGCGCGGGTTATTGTTAACGTACGGGTTAGAATTAGGGGACGGGTGAGGGTCAGGCTTCGGGGAAGGGTTAGTGTTAGGGTTCGGGCTAGGGTTAGGGTTAGGGGACGGGGACGGTTTAGGGTCCAGGTGAGTGTACGGCAACGCTTTAGGGGGAGCGTACGTGTGAGGGCGCGGGTTAGTGTTAGCGTATGGGTTAGGATTAGGGGACGGGTGAGGGTCAGGCTTCCGGGAAGTGTTAGCGTTAGGGATCGGGCTAGGGTTAGCGTTAGGGGACGGGGACGGTTTAGGGTCCAGGTGAGGGTACGGCAACCCTTTAGGGGGAGCGTACGTGTGAGGGCGCGGGTTAGTGTTAGCGTACGGGTTAGGATTAGGGGATCGGGTGAGGGTCAGGCTTCGGGGAAGGGTTAGGGTTAGGATTCGGGCTAGGGTTAGGGTTAGGGGACGGGGACGGTTTAGGGTCCAGGTGAGGGTACGGCAACGCTTTAGGGGGAGCGTACGTGTGAGGGCGTGGGTTAGTGTTAGCGGACGGGTTAGGATTAGGGGACGGGTGAGTTTCAGGCTTCCGGGAAGGGTTACGGTTAGGGTTCGGGCTAGGGTTAGGGTTAGGGGACGGGGACGGTTTAGGGTCCAGGTGAGGGTACGGCAACGCTTTAGGGGGAGCGAGCGTGTGAGGGCGCGGGTTAGTGTTAACGTACGGGTTAGGATTAGGGGACGGGTGAGGGTCAGGCTACGAGGAAGCGTTAGTGTTAGGGTTCGGGCTAGGGTTAGGGTTAGGGGACGGGGACGGTTTAGGGTCCAGGTGAGGGTACGGCAACGCTTTAGGGGGAGCGTACGTGTGAGGGCGCGGGTTAGTGTTAGCGTACGGGTTAGGATTAGGGGATCGGGTGAGGATCCGGCTTCGGAGATGGGTTAGGGTTAGGGTTTGGGCTAGGGTTAGGGGACGGTTTAGGGTCCAGGTGAAGGTACGGAAACACTTTAGGGGGAGCGTACGTGTGATGGCGCGGGTTAGTGTTAGCCTACGGGTTAGGATTAGGGGACGGGTGAGGGTCAGGCTTCGGGGAAGGGTTAGGGATAGGCTTCGGGCTAGGCTTAGGGTTAGGGGACGGGGACGGTTTAGGGTCCAGGTGAGGGTACGGCAACGCTTTAGGGGGAGCGTACGTGTGAGGGCGCGGGTTAGTGTTAGCGTACGGGTTAGGATTAGGGGACGGGTGAGGGTCAGGCTTCGGGGAAGGGTTAGGGTTACGGTTCGGGCTAGGGTTAGGGTTGGGGGACGGAGACGGTTTAGGGTCCAGGTGAGTGTATGGCAACGCTTTAGGGGGAGCGTACGTGTGAGGGCGCGGGTTAGTGTTAGCGTACGGGTTAGGATTAGGGGACGGGTGAGGGTCAGGCTTCGGGGAAGGGTTAGGGTTAGGGTTCGGGATAGGGTTAGGGTTAGGGGACGGGGACGGTTTAGGGTCCAGGTGAGGGTACGGCAACGCTTTAGGGGGAGCGTACGTGTGAGGGCGCGGGTTAGTGTTAGCCTACGGGTTAGGATTAGGGGACGGGTGAGGGTCAGGATTCGGGGAAGAGTTAGGGTTAGGGTTCGGGCTAGGGTTAGGGTTAGAGGACGGGAACGGTTTAGGGTCCAGTTGAGGGTACGGCAAAGTTTTAGGGGGAGCGTACGTGTGAGGGCGCGGGTTAGTGTTAGCCTACGGGTTAGGATTAGGCGACGGGTGAGGGTCAGGCTTCCGAGAAGGGTTAGGGATAGGCTCCGGGCTAGGCTTAGGGTTAGGGGACGGGGACGGTTTAGGGTCCTGGTGAGGATACGGCAACGCTTTTGGGGGAGCGTACGTGTGAGGGCGCGGGTTAGTGTTTGCGTACTCGTTAGGATTAGGGGACGGGTGAGGGTCAGGCTTCGGGGAAAGGTTAGGGTTAGGGTTCGGGCTAGGATTAGGGTTAGGGGACGGGGAAGGTTTAGGGTCCAGTTGAGCGTACGGCAACGCTTTAGGGGGAGCGTACGTGTGAGGGCGCGGGTTAGTGTTAGCGTACGGGTTAGGATTAGGGGACGGGTGAGGGTCAGGCTTGGGGGAAGGTTTAGGGTTAGGGTTCGGGCTAGGGTTAGGGTTAGGGGACGGGGACGGTTTAGGGTCCAGGTAAGGGTACGGCAACGCTTTAGGGGGAGCGTACGTGTGAGGGCGCGGGTTAGTGTTAGCGTACGGGTTAGGATTAGGGGACGGGTGAGGGTCACGCTTCCGGGAAGGGTTAGGGTTAGGGTTCGGGCTAGGGTTAAGGTTAGGGGACGGGGACGGTTTAGGGTCCAGGTGAGGGTACGGCAACGCTTTAGGGGGAGAATACGTGTGAGGGCGCGGGTTAGTGTTAACGTACGGGTTAGGATTAGGGGACGGGTGAGGGTCAGGCTTCGGGGAAGGGTTAGGGTTAGGGTTCGGGCTAGGGTTAGGGTTAGGGGACGGGGACGGTTTAGGGTCCAGGTGAGTGTACGGCAACGCTTTAGGGGGAGCGTACGTGTGAGGGCGCGGGTTAGTGTTAGCATACGGGTTATGATTAGGGGACGGGTGAGGGTCAGGCTTCCGGGATGTGTTAGGGTTAGGGATCGGGCTAGGGTTAGCGTTAGGGGACGGGGACGGTTTAGGGTCCAGGTGAGGGTACGGCAACGCTTTAGGGGGAGCGTACGTGTGAGTGCGCGGGTTAGTTTTAGCCTACGGGTTAGTATTAGGGGACGGGTGAGGGTCCGGTGTCGGGGAAGTGTTAGGGTTAGGGTTCGGACTAGCGTTAGGGTTAGAGGACGGGAATGGTTTAGGGTCCAGTTGAGGGTTCGGCAACGCTTTAGGGGGAGCGTACGTGTGAGTGCGCGGGTTAGTGTTAGCCTACGGGTTAGGATTAGGCGACGGGTGAGGGTCAGGCTTCCGAGAAGGGTTAGGGATAGGCTTCGGGCTAGGCTTAGGGTTAGGGGACGGGGACGGTTTAGGGTCCTGGTGAGGATACGGCAACGCTTTTGGGGGAGCGTTGGTGTGAGGGCGCGGGTTAGTGTTTGCGTACTCGTTAGGATTAGGGGACGGGTGAGGGTCAGGCTTCGGGGAAGGGTTAGGGTTAGGGTTCGGGCTAGGATTAGTGTTAGGGGACGGGGAAGGTTTAGGGTCCAGGTGAGGGTACGGCAACGCTTTAAGGGGAGCGTACGTGTGAGGGCGCGGGTTAGTGTTAGCGTACGGGTTAGGATTAGGGGACGGGTGAGGGTCAGGCTTGGGGGAAGGGTTAATGTTAGGGTTCGGTCTAGGGTTAGGGTTAGGGGACGGGGACGGTTTAGGGTCCAGGTGAGGGTACGGCAACGCTTTAGGGGGAGCGTACGTGTGAGGGCGTGGGTTAGTGTTAGCGGACGGGTTAGGATTAGGGGACGGGTGAGTTTCAGGCTTCCGGGAAGGGTTACGGTTAGGGTTCGGGCTAGGGTTAGGGTTAGGGGACGGGGACGGTTTAGGGTCCAGGTGAGGGTACGGCAACGCTTAAGGGGGAGCGAGCGTGTGAGGGCGCGGGTTAGTGTTAACATACGGGTTAGGATTAGGGGACGGGTGAGGGTCAGGCTACGAGGAAGCGTTAGTGTTAGGGTTCGGGCTAGGGTTAGGGTTAGGGGACGGGGACGGTTTAGGGTCCAGGTGAGTGTACGGCAACGCTTTAGGGGGAGCGTACGTGTGAGGGCGCGGGTTAGTGTTAGCGTACGGGTTAGGATTAGGGGATGGGTGAGGGTCAGGCTTCCGGGAAGGGTTAGGGTTAGGGATCGGGCTAGGGTTAGCCTTAGAGGACGGGGACGGTTTAGGGTCCAGGTGAGGGTACGGCAACGCTTTAGGGGGAGCGTACGTGTGAGGGCGCGGGTTAGTGTTAGCGTACGGGTTAGGATTAGGGGATCGGGTGAGGATCAGGCTTCGGAGAAGGGTTAGGGTTAGGGTTTGGGCTAGGGTTAGGGGACGGTTTAGGGTCCAGGTGAAGGTACGGAAACACTTTAGGGGGAGCGTACGTGTGATGGCGCGGGTTAGTGTTAGCCTACGGGTTAGGATTAGGGGACGGGTGAGGGTCAGGCTTCGGGGAAGGGTTAGGGATAGGCTTCGGGCTAGGCTTAGGGTTAGGGGACGGGGACGGTTTAGGGTCCAGGTGAGGGTACGGCAACGCTTTTGGGGGAGTGTACGTGTGAGGGCGCGGTTTAGTGTTTGCGAACTGGTTAGGATTAGGGGACGGGTGAGGGTCCTTCTTCGGGGAAGGGTTAGGGTTAGGGTTCGGGCTAGGTTTAGGGTTAGGGGACGGGGAAGGTTTAGGGTTCAGGTGAGGTTACGGCAATGCTTTAGGGGGAGCGTACGTGTGAGGGCGCGGGTTAGTGTTAGCGTACGGGTAAGGATTTGGGGACGGGTGAGGGTCAGGCTTGGGGGAAGGGTTAGGGTTAGGGTTCGGGCTAGGGTTAGGGTTAGGGGACGGGGACCGTTTAGGGTCCAGGTGAGGGTACGGCAACGCTTTAGGGGGAGCGTACGTGTGAGGGCGCGGGTTAGTGTTAAAGTACGGGTTAGGATTAGGGGACGGGTGAGGGTCAGGCTTCGGGGAAGGGTTAGTGTTAGGGTTCGGGCTAGGGATAGGGTTAGGGGATGGGGACGGTTTAGGGTCCAGGTGAGGGCACGGCAACGCTTTAGGGGGAGCGTACGTGTGAGGGCGTGGGTTAGTGTTAGCGTACGGGTTAGGATTACGGGACGGGTGAGGGTCAGGCTTCAGGGAAGGGATAGGGTTAGGGTTCGGGCTAGGGTTAGGGTTAGGGGACGGGGAAGGTTTAGCGTCCAGGTGAGGGTACGGCAACGCTTTATGGGGAGCGTACGTGTGAGGGCGCGGGTTAGTTTTAGCGTACGGTTTAGGATTAGGGGACGGGTGAGGGTCAGGCTTCGGGGAAGGGTTAGGGTTAGGGTTCGGGCTAGGGTTAGGGGACGGTTTAGGGTCCAGGTGAGGGTACGGCAACACTTTAGGGGGAGCGTACGTGTGAGGGCGCGAGTTAGTGTTAGCCTACGGGTTAGTATTAGGGGACGGGTGAGGGTCAGGAGTCGGGGAATAGTTAGGGTTAGGGTTCGGGCTTGGGTTAGGGTTAGAGGACGGGGACGGTTTAGGGTCCAGTTGATGGTACAGCAACGCTTTAGGGGGAGCGTACGTGTGAGGGCGCGGGTTAGTGTTAGCCTACGGGTTAGGATTAGGCGACGGGTGAGGCTCAGGCTTCGGAGAAGGGTTAGGGATAGGCTTTGGGCTAGGCTTAGTGTTAGGGGACGGGGACGGTTTAGGGTCCAGGTGAGGGTACGGCTCGCTTTTGGGGGAGCGTACGTGTGAGGGCGCGGGTTAGTGTTAGCGTACGGGTTAGGATTAGGGGATCGGGTGAGGGTCAGTCTTCGGGGAAGTGTTAGGGTTAGGATTCGGGATAGGGTTAGGGTTAGGGGACGGGGACGGTTTAGGGTCCAGGTGAGGGTACGGCAACGCTTTAGGGGGAGCGTACGTGTGAGGGCGCGGGTTAGTGTTAGCGTACGGGTTAGGATTAGGGGACGGGTGAGGGTCAGGCTTCGGGGAAGGGTTAGGGTTAGGGTTCGGGCTAGGGTTAGGGGACGGTTTAGGGTCCAGGTGAAGGTACGGAAACACTTTAGGGGGAGCGTACCTGTGATGGCGCGGGTTAGTGTTAGCCTACGGGTTAGGATTAGGGGACGGGTGAGGGTCAAGCTTCGGGGAAGGGTTAGGGATAGGCTTCGGGCTAGGCTTAGGGTTAGGGGACGGGGACGGTTTAAGGTCCAGGTGAGGGTACGGCAACGCTTTAGGGGGAGCGTACGTGTGAGGGCGCGGGTTAGTGTTAGCGTACGGGTTAGGATTAGGGTACGGGTGAGGGTGAGGTTTCGGGGAAGGGTTAGGGTTAGGGTTCGGGCTGGGGTTCCGGTTAGGGGACGGGGACGGTTTAGGGTCCAGGTGAGGGTACGACAATGCTTTAGGGGGAGCGTACGTGTGAGGGCGCGGGTTAGTGTTAGCGTACGGGTTAGGATTAGGGGACGGGTGAGGGTGAGGTTTCGGGGAAGGGTTAGGGTTAGGGTTCGGGCTAGGGTTAGGGTTAGGGGACGGGGACGGTTTAGGGTCCAGGTGAGGGTACGGCAACGCTTTAGGGGGAGCGTACGTGTGAGGGCGCTGGTTAGTGTTAGCGTACGGGTTAGGATTAGGGGATCTGGTGAGGATCAGGCTTCGGAGAAGGGTTAGGGTTAGGGTTCGGGCTAGGGTTAGGGGACGGTTTAGGGTCCAGGTGAAGGTACGGAAACACTTTAGGGGGAGCGTACGTGTGATGGCGCGGGTTAGTGTTAGCCTACGGGTTAGGATTAGGGGACGAGTGAGGGTCAGGCTTCGGGGAAGGGTTAGGGTTAGGGTTCGGGCTAGGTTTAGGGTTAGGGGACGGGGAAGGTTTAGGGTTCAGGTGAGGTTACGGCAATGCTTTAGGGGGAGCGTACGTGTGAGGGCGCGGGTTAGTGTTAGTGTACGGGTTAGGATTTGGGGACGGGTGAGAGTCAGGCTTGGGGAAGGGTTAGGGTTAGGGTTCGGGCTAGGGTTAGGGTTAGGGGACGGGGACGGTTTAGGGTCCAGGTGAGGGTACGGCAACGCTTTAGGGGGAGCGTACGTGTGAGGGCGCGGGTTAGTTTTAGCCTACGGGTTAGTATTAGGGGACGGGTGAGGGTCCGGTGTCGGGGAAGTGTTAGGGTTAGGGTTCGGACTAGCGTTAGGGTTAGAGGACGGGAATGGTTTAGGGTCCAGTTGAGGGTTCGGCAACGCTTTAGGGGGAGCGTACGTGTGAGTGCGCGGGTTAGTGTTAGCCTACGGGTTAGGATTAGGCGACGGGTGAGGGTCAGGCTTCCGAGAAGGGTTAGGGATAGGCTTCGGGCTAGGCTTAGGGTTAGGGGACGGGGACGGTTTAGGGTCCTGGTGAGGATACGGCAACGCTTTTGGGGGAGCGTACGTGTGAGGGCGCGGGTTAGTGTTTGCGTACTCGTTAGGATTAGGGGACGGGTGAGGGTCAGGCTTCGGGGAAGGGTTAGTGTTAGGGTTCGGGCTAGGGATAGGGTTAGGGGATGGGGACGGTTTAGGGTCCAGGTGAGGGCACGGCAACGCTTTAGGGGGAGCGTACGTGTGAGGGCGTGGGTTAGTGTTAGCCTATGGGTTAGGATTAGGGGACGGGTGAGGGTCAGGCTTGGGGGAAGGGTTAGGGTTAGGGTTCGGGCTAGGGTTAGGGTTAGGGGACAGGGACAGTTTAGGGTCCAGGTGAGGGTACGGCAACACTTTAGGGGGAGAGTACGTGTGAGGGTGCGGGTTAGTGTTAGCGTTCGGGTTAGGATTAGGGGACGGGTGAGGGTCAGGCTTCGGGGAAGGGTTAGGGTTAGGGTTCGGGCTAGGGTTAGGATTAGGGGACGGGGACGGTTTAGGATCCAGGTGAGGGTATGGCAACGCTTTAGGGGGAGCGTACGTGTGAGGGCTCGGGTTAGTGTTAGCGTACAGGATAGGAATAGGGGACGGGTGAGGGTCAGGCTTCGGGGAAGGGTTAGGGTTAGGGTTCGCGCTAGGGTTAGGGTTAGAGGACGGGGACGGTTTAGGGTCCAGGTGAGGGTACGGCAACGCTTTAGGGGGAGCGTACGTGTAAGGGCGCGGGTTAGTGTCAGCGTACGGGTTAGGATTAGGGGACGGGTGAGGGTCAGGCTTCGGGGAAGGGTTAGGGTTAGGGTTCGGGCTAGGGTTAGTGTTAGGGGGCGGGGACGGTTTAGGGTCCAGGTGAGGGTACGGAAACGCTTTAGGGGGAGCGTACGTGTGAGGGCGCGGGTTAGTGTTAGCGTACGGGTTAGGATTAGGGGACGGTTGAGGGTCAGGCTTCGGGGAAGGGTTAGGGTTAGGGTTCGGGCTAGGGTTAGGGTTAGGGGACGGGGACGGTTTAGGGTCTAGGTGAGGGTACGGCAACGCTTTAGGGGGAGCGTAGGTGTGAGGGCGCGGGTTAGTGTTAGCGTTCGGGTTAGGATTAGGGGACGGGTGAGGGTCAGGCTTCGGGGAAGGGTTAGGGTTAGGGTTCGGGCTAGGGTTAGGGTTAGGGGACGGGGACGGTGTAGGGTCCAGGTGAGGGTACGGCAATGCTTTAGGGGGAGCGTACGTGTGAGGGCGCGGGTTAGTGTTAGCGTACGGGTTAGGATTAGGGAACGGGTGACGGTCAGGCTTCGGGGAAATGTTAGGGTTAGGGTTCGGGCTAGGGTTAGTGTTAGGGGACGGGGACGGTTTAGGGTCAAGGTGAGTGTACGGCAATGCTTTAGGGGGAGCGTACGTGTGAGGGCGCGTGTTAGTGTTAACGTACGGGTTAGGATTAGGGGACGGGTGAGGGTCATGCTTCGGGGAAGGGTTAGGGTTAGGGTTCGGGCTATGGTAAGGGTTAAGGGACGAGGACGGTTTAGGGTCCAGGTGAGGGTACGGCAACGCTTTAGGGGGAGCGTACGTGTGAGGGCGTGGGTTAGTGTTAGCGTACGGGTTAGGATTATTGGACGGGTGAGGGTCAGGCTTCCGGGAAGCGTTAGGGTTAGGGTTCGGGCTAGGGTTAGGGTTAGGGGACGGGGACGGTTTAGGGTCCAGGTGAGGGTACGGCAACGCTTTAGGGGGAGAATACGTGTGAGTGCGCGGGTTATTGTTAACGTACGGGTTAGGATTAGGGGACGGGTGAGGGTCAGGCTTCGGGGAAGGGTTAGTGTTAGGGTTCGGGCTAGGGTTAGGGTTAGGGGACGGGGACGGTTTAGGGTCCAGGTGAGTGTACGGCAACGCTTTAGGGGGAGCGTACGTGTGAGGGCGCGGGTTAGTGTTAGCGTATGGGTTAGGATTAGGGGACGGGTGAGGGTCAGGCTTCCGGGAAGTGTTAGCGTTAGGGATCGGGCTAGGGTTAGCGTTAGGGGACGGGGACGGTTTAGGGTCCAGGTGAGGGTACGGCAACCCTTTAGGGGGAGCGTACGTGTGAGGGCGCGGGTTAGTGTTAGCGTACGGGTTAGGATTAGGGGATCGGGTGAGGGTCAGGCTTCGGGGAAGGGTTAGGGTTAGGATTCGGGCTAGGGTTAGGGTTAGGGGACGGGGACGGTTTAGGGTCCAGGTGAGGGTACGGCAACGCTTTAGGGGGAGCGTACGTGTGAGGGCGTGGGTTAGTGTTAGCGGACGGGTTAGGATTAGGGGACGGGTGAGTTTCAGGCTTCCGGGAAGGGTTACGGTTAGGGTTCGGGCTAGGGTTAGGGTTAGGGGACGGGGACGGTTTAGGGTCCAGGTGAGGGTACGGCAACGCTTTAGGGGGAGCGAGCGTGTGAGGGCGCGGGTTAGTGTTAACGTACGGGTTAGGATTAGGGGACGGGTGAGGGTCAGGCTACGAGGAAGCGTTAGTGTTAGGGTTCGGGCTAGGGTTAGGGTTAGGGGACGGGGACGGTTTAGGGTCCAGGTGAGTGTACGGCAACGCTTTAGGGGGAGCGTACGTGTGAGGGCGCGGGTTAGTGTTAGCGTACGGGTTAGGATTAGGGGACGGGTGAGGGTCAGGCTTCCGGGAAGGGTTAGGGTTAGGGATCGGGCTAGGGTTAGCGTTAGGGGACGGGGACGGTTTAGGGTCCAGGTGAGGGTACGGCAACGCTTTAGGGGGAGCGTACGTGTGAGGGCGCGGGTTAGTGTTAGCGTACGGGTTAGGATTAGGGGATCGGGTGAGGATCAGGCTTCGGAGATGGGTTAGGGTTAGGGTTTGGGCTAGGGTTAGGGGACGGTTTAGGGTCCAGGTGAAGGTACGGAAACACTTTAGGGGGAGCGTACGTGTGATGGCGCGGGTTAGTGTTAGCCTACGGGTTAGGATTAGGGGACGGGTGAGGGTCAGGCTTCGGGGAAGGGTTAGGGATAGGCTTCGGGCTAGGCTTAGGGTTAGGGGACGGGGACGGTTTAGGGTCCAGGTGAGGGTACGGCAACGCTTTTGGGGGAGTGTACGTGTGAGGGCGCGGTTTAGTGTTTGCGAACTGGTTAGGATTAGGGGACGGGTGAGGGTCAGGCTTGGGGGAAGGGTTAGGGTTAGGGTTCGGGCTAGGGTTAGGGTTAGGGGACGGGGACCGTTTAGGGTCCAGGTGAGGGTACGGCAACGCTTTAGGGGGAGCGTACGTGTGAGGGCGCGGGTTAGTGTTAACGTACGGGTTAGGATTAGGGGACGGGTGAGGGTCAGGCTTCGGGGAAGGGTTAGTGTTAGGGTTCGGGCTAGGGATAGGGTTAGGGGATGGGGACGGTTTAGGGTCCAGGTGAGGGCACGGCAACGCTTTAGGGGGAGCGTACGTGTGAGGGCGTGGGTTAGTGTTAGCCTATGGGTTAGGATTAGGGGACGGGTGAGGGTCAGGCTTGGGGGAAGGGTTAGGGTTAGGGTTCGGGCTAGGGTTAGGATTAGGGGACAGGGACAGTTTAGGGTCCAGGTGAGGGTACGGCAACACTTTAGGGGGAGAGTACGTGTGAGGGCGCGGGTTAGTGTTAGCGTTCGGGTTAGGATTAGGGGACGGGTGAGGGTCAGGCTTCGGGGAAGGGTTAGGGTTAGGGTTCGGGCTAGGGTTAGGGTTAGGGGACGGGGACGGTTTAGGATCCAGGTGAGGGTATGGCAACGCTTTAGGGGGAGCGTACGTGTGAGGGCTCGGGTTAGTGTTAGCGTACAGGATAGGAATAGGGGACGGGTGAGGGTCAGGCTTCGGGGAAGGGTTAGGGTTAGGGTTCGCGCTAGGGTTAGGGTTAGAGGACGGGGACGGTTTAGGGTCCAGGTGAGGGTACGGCAACGCTTTAGGGGGAGCGTACGTGTAAGGGCGCGGGTTAGTGTCAGCGTACGGGTTAGGATTAGGGGACGGGTGAGGGTCAGGCTTCGGGGAAGTGTTAGGGTTAGGGTTCGGGCTAGGGTTAGGGTTAGGGGGCGGGGACGGTTTAGGGTCCAGGTGAGGGTACGGAAACGCTTTAGGGGGAGCGTAGGTGTGAGGGCGCGGGTTAGTGTTAGCGTTCGGGTTAGGATTAGGGGACGGGTGAGGGTCAGGCTTCGGGGAAGGGTTAGGGTTAGGGTTCGGGCTAGGGTTAGGGTTAGGGGACGGGGACGGTGTAGGGTCCAGGTGAGGGTACGGCAATGCTTTAGGGGGAGCGTACGTGTGAGGGCGCGGGTTAGTGTTAGCGTACGGGTTAGGATTAGGGAACGGGTGACGGTCAGGCTTCGGGGAAATGTTAGGGTTAGGGTTCAGGCTAGGGTTAGTATTAGGGGACGGGGACGGTTTAGGGTCAAGGTGAGTGTACGGCAATGCTTTAGGGGGAGCGTACGTGTGAGGGCGCGTGTTAGTGTTAACGTACGTGTTAGGATTAGGGGACGGGTGAGGGTCAGGCTTCGGGGAAGGGTTAGGGTTAGGGTTCGGGCTATGGTAAGGGTTAAGGGACGAGGACGGTTTAGGGTCCAGGTGAGGGTACGGCAACGCTTTAGGTGGAGCGTACGTGTGAGGGCGTGGGTTAGTGTTAGCGTACGGGTTAGGATTATTGGACGGGTGAGGGTCAGGCTTCGGGGAAGGCTTAGCGTTAGGGTTCGGGCTAGGGTTAGTGTTAGGGGACGGGGACGGTTTAGGGTCCAGGTGAGGGTACGGCAACGCTTTAGGGGTAGCGTACATGTGAGGGCGAGGGTTAGTGTTAGCGTACGGGTTAGGATTAGGGGACGGGTGAGGGTCAGGCTTGGGGGAAGGGTTAGTGTTAGGGTTCGGGCTAGGGTTAGGGTTAGGGGACGGGGACGGTTTAGGGTCCAGGTAAGTGTATGGCAACGCTTTAGGGGGAGCGTATGTGTGAGGGCGCGGGTTAGTGTTAGCGTACGGGTTAGGATTAGGGGACGGGTGAGGGTCAGGCTTCCGGGAAGGGTTAGGGTTAGGGTTCGGGCTAGGGTTAGGGTTAGGGGACGGGGACGGTTTAGGGTCCAGGTGAGGGTACGGCAACGCTTTAGGGGGAGAATACGTGTGAGTGCGCGGGTTATTGTTAACGTACGGGTTAGGATTAGGGGACGGGTGAGGGTCAGGCTTCGGGGAAGGGTTAGTGTTAGGGTTCGGGCTAGGGTTAGGGTTAGGGGACGGGGACGGTTTAGGGTCCAGGTGAGTGTACGGCAACGCTTTAGGGGGAGCGTACGTGTGAGGGCGCGGGTTAGTGTTAGCGTATGGGTTAGGATTAGGGGACGGGTGAGGGTCAGGCTTCCGGGAAGTGTTAGCGTTAGGGATCGGGCTAGGGTGAGCGTTAGGGGACGGGGACGGTTTAGGGTCCAGGTGAGTGTACGGCAACCCTTTAGGGGGAGCGTACGTGTGAGGGCGCGGGTTAGTGTTAGCGTACGGGTTAGGATTAGGGGATCGGGTGAGGGTCAGGCTTCGGGGAAGGGTTAGGGTTAGGATTCGGGCTAGGGTTAGGGTTAGGGGACGGGGACGGTTTAGGGTCCAGGTGAGGGTACGGCAACGCTTTAGGGGGAGCGTACGTGTGAGGGCGCGGGGTAGTGTTAGCGTACGGGTTAGGATTAGGGGACGGGTGAGGGTCAGGCTTCGGGGAAGGGTTAGGGTTAGGGTTCGGGCTAGAGTTAGGGGACGGTTTAGGGTCCAGGTGAAGGTACGGAAACACTTTAGGGGGAGCGTACCTGTGATGGCGCGGGTTAGTGTTAGCCTACGGGTTAGGATTAGGGGACGGGTGAGGGTCAGGCTTCGGGGAAGTGTTAGGGATAGGCTTCGGGCTAGGCTTAGGGTTAGGGGACGGGGACGGTTTAGGGTCCAGGTGAGGGTACGGCAACGCTTTTGGGGGAGTGTACGTGTGAGGGCACGGTTTAATGTTTGCGAACTGGTTAGGATTAGGGGACGGGTGAGGGTCAGGCTTCGGGGAAGGGTTAGGGTTAGGGTTCAGGCTAGGGTTAGGGTTAGGGGACGGGGACGGTTTAGGGTTCAGGTGAGGGTACGGCAATGCTTTAGGGGGAGCGTACGTGTGAGGGCGCGGGTTAGTGTTAGCGTACGGGTTAGGATTTGGGGACGGGTGAGGCTCAGGCTTGGGGGAAGGTTTAGGGTTAGGGATCGGGCTAGGGTTAGGGTTAGGGGACGGGGACGGTTTAGGGTCCAGGTGAGGGTACGGAAACACTTTAGGGGGAGCGTACGTGTGAGCGCGCGGGTTAGTGTTAGCGTACGGGTTAGGATTAGGGGACGGGTGAGGGTCAGGCTTCGGGGAAGGGTTAGGGTTAGGGTTCGGGCTAGGGTTAGGGTTAGGGGACGGGGACGGTTTAGGGTCCAGGTGAGGGTACGGCAACGCTTTAGGCAGAGCTTTGGTGTGAGGCCGCGGGTTAGTTTTAGCGTTCGGGTTAGGATTAGGGGACGGGTGAGGGTCAGGCTTCGGGGAAGGGTTAGGGTTAGGGTTCGGGCTATGGTTAGGGTTAAGGGATGAGGACGGTTTAGGGTCCAGGTGAGGGTCCGGCAACGCTTTAGGGGGAGCGTACGTGTGAGGGCGCGGGTTAGTGTTAGCGTACGGGTTAGGATTAGTGGACGGGTGAGGGTCAGGCTTCGGGGAAGGCTTAGGGTTACGGTTCGGGCTAGGGTTAGTGTTAGGGGACGGGGACGGTTTAGGGTCCAGGTGAGGGTACGGCAACGCTTTAGGGGTAGCGTACGTGTGAGGGCGCGGGTTAGTGTTAGCGTACGGGTTAGGATTAGGGGACGGGTGAGGGTCAGGCTTCTGGGAAGGGTTAGGGTTAGGGTTCGGGCTAGGGTTAGGGTTAGGGCACGGGGACGGTTTAGGGTCCAGGTGAGGGTACGGCAACGCTTTAGGGGGAGAGTACGTGTGAGGACGTGGGTTAGTGTTAGCGTACGGGTTAGGATTAGGGGACGGGTGAGGGTCAGGCTTCGGGGAAGTGTTAGGGTTAGGGTTCGGCTAGGGTTAGGTTTAGGGGACGGGGACGGTTTAGGGTCCAGGAGAGGGTACGGCAACGCTTTAGGGGGAGCGTACGTGTGAGGGCGCGGGTTAGTGTTAGCGTACGGGTTAGGATTAGTGGACGGGTGAGGGTCAGGCTTCGGGGAAGGGTTAGGGTTAGGGTTCGGGCTAGGGTTAGTGTTAGGGGACGGGGACGGTTTAGGGTCCAGGTGAGGGTACGGCAACGCTTTAGGGGGAGTGTACGTGTGTGGGCGCGGGTTAGTGTTAGCGTACGGGTTAGGATTAGGGGACGGGTGAGGGTCAGGCTTCGGGGAAGGGTTAGGGTTAGGGTTCGGGCTAGGGTTAGGGTTAGGGAATGGGGACGGTTTAGGGTCCAGGTGAGGGTACGGCAACGCTTTAGGGGGAGTGTACATGTGAGGGCGCGGGTTAGTGTTAGCGTACGGGTTAGGATTAGGGGACGGGTGAGGGTCAGGCTTCGGGGAAGTGTTAGGGTTAGGGTTCGGGCTAGGGTTAGGGGATGGTTTAGGGTCCAGGTGAAGGTACGGAAACACTTTAGGGGGAGCGTACGTGTGATGGCGCGGGTTAGTGTTAGCCTACGGGTTAGGATTAGGGGATCGGTTGAGGCTCAGGCTTCGGGGAAGGGTTAGGGTTAGGGTTCGGGCTAGGGTTAGGGTTAGGGGACGGGGACGGTTTAGGGTCCAGGTGAGGGTACGGCAACGCTTTAGGGGGAGCGTACATGTGAGGGCGCGGGTTAGTGTTAGCGTACGGGTTAGGATTAGGGGACGGGTGAGGGTCAGGCTTCCGGGAAGGGTTAGGGTTAGGGATCGGGCTAGGTTTAGCGTTAGGGGACGGGAACGGTTTAGGATCCAGGTGAGGGTACGGCAACGCTTTAGGGGGAGCGTACGTGTGAGGGCGCGGGTTAGTGTTAGCCTACGGGTTAGGATTAGGGGATCGGTTGAGGCTCAGGCTTCGGGGAAGGGTTAGGGTTAGGGTTCGGGCTAGGGTTAGGGTTAGGGGACGGGGACAGTTTAGGGTCCAGGTGAGGGTACGGCAACCCTTTAGGGGGAGCGTACGTGCGAGGGCGCGGGTTAGTGTTAGCGTACGGGTTAGGATTAGGGGACGGGTGACGGTCAGGCTTCGGGGAAATGTTAGGGTTAGGGTTCGGGCTAGGGTTAGTGTTAGGGGACGAGGACGGTTTAGGGTCAAGGTGAGTGTACGGCAACGCTTTAGGGGGAGCGTACGTGTGAGGGCGCGGGTTAGTGTTTGCGTACTGGTTAGGAATAGGGGACGGGTGAGGGTCAGGATTCGGGGAAGGGTTAGGGTAGGGTTCGGGCTAGGGTTAGGGTTAGGGGACGGGGATGGTTTAGGGTCCAAGTAAGGGTACGGCAAAGCTTTAGGGGGAGCGTACGTGTGAGGGCGCGGGTTAGTGTTAGCGTACGGGTTAGGATTAGGGGACGGGTGAGGGTCAGGCTTGGTGGAAGGGTTAGGGTTAGGGTTCGGGCTAGGGTTAGGGTTAGGGGACGGGGACGGTTTAGGGTCCAGGTGAGGGTATGGCAACGCTTTAGGGGGAGCGTACGTGTGAGGGCGCTGGTTAGTGTTAGCGTACGGGTTAGGATTAGGGGACGGGTGAGTGTCAGGCTTCGGGGAAGGGTTAGTGTTAGGGTTCGGGCTAGGGTTAGGGTTAGGGGACGGACACGGTTTAGGGTTCAGGTGAGGGTACGGCAATGCTTTAGGGGGAGCGTACGTGTGAGGGCGCGGGTTAGTGTTAGCGTACGGGTTAGGATTTGGGGACGGGTGAGGCTCAGGCTTGGGGGAAGGTTTAGGGTTAGGGATCGGGCTAGGGTTAGGGTTAGGGGACGGGGACGGTTTAGGGTCCAGGTGAGGGTACGGCAACGCTTTAGGTGGAGAGTACGTGTGAGGGCGTGGGTTAGTGTTAGCGTACGGGTTAGGATTAGGGGACGAGTGAGGGTCAGGCTTCGGGGAAGAGTTAGGGTTAGGGTTCGGCTAGGGTTAGGCTTAGGGAACGGGGACGGTTTAGGGTCCAGGTGAGGGTACGGCAACGCTTTAGGGGGAGCGTACGTCTGAGGGCGCGGGTTAGTGTTAGCGTACGAGTTAGGATTAGTGGACGGGTGAGGGTCAGGTTTCGGGGAAGGGTTAGGGTTAGGGTTCGGGCTAGGGTTAGGGTTAGGGGACGGGGACGGTTTAGGGTCCAGGTGAGGGTACGGCAACGCTTTAGGGGGAGCGTACGTGTGAGGGCGCGGGTTAGTGTTAGCGTACGGGTTAGGATTAGGGGACGGGTGAGGGTCAGGCTTCGGGGAAGGGTTAGGGTTAGGGATCGGGCTAGGGTTAGGGTTAGGGGACTGGGACGGTTTAGGGTCCAGGTGAGGATACGGCAACGCTTTTGGGAGAGCGTACGTGTGAGGGCGCGGGTTAGTGTTTGCGTACTGGTTAGGATTAGGGGACGGGTGAGGGTCAGGCTTCGGGGAAGGGTTAGGGTTAGGGTTCAGGCTAGGGTTAGGGTTAGGGGACGGGGACGGTTTAGGGTTCAGGTGAGGGTACGGCAATGCTTTAGGGGGAGCGTACGTGTGAGGGCGCGGGTTAGTGTTAGCGTACGGGTTAGGATTTGGGGACGGGTGAGGCTCAGGCTTGGGGGAAGGTTTAGGGTTAGGGATCGGGCTAGGGTTAGGGTTAGGGGACGGGGACGGTTTAGGGTCCAGGTGAGGGTACGCAACGCTTTAGGCGGAGCTTTGGTGTGAGGCCGCGGGTTAGTTTTAGCGTTCGGGTTAGGATTAGGGGACGGGTGAGGGTCAGGCTTCGGGGAAGGGTTAGGGTTAGGGTTCGGGCTATGGTTAGGGTTAAGGGATGAGGACGGTTTAGGGTCCAGGTGAGGGTCCGGCAACGCTTTAGGGGGAGCGTACGTGTGAGGGCGCGGGTTAGTGTTAGCGTACGGGTTAGGATTAGTGGACGGGTGAGGGTCAGGCTTCGGGGAAGGCTTAGGGTTACGGTTCGGGCTAGGGTTAGTGTTAGGGGACGGGGACGGTTTAGGGTCCAGGTGAGGGTACGGCAACGCTTTAGGGGTAGCGTACGTGTGAGGGCGCGGGTTAGTGTTAGCGTACGGGTTAGGATTAGGGGACGGGTGAGGGTCAGGCTTCTGGGAAGGGTTAGGGTTAGGGTTCGGGCTAGGGTTAGGGTTAGGGCACGGGGACGGTTTAGGGTCCAGGTGAGGGTACGGCAACGCTTTAGGGGGAGAGTACGTGTGAGGACGTGGGTTAGTGTTAGCGTACGGGTTAGGATTAGGGGACGGGTGAGGGTCAGGCTTCGGGGAAGTGTTAGGGTTAGGGTTCGGCTAGGGTTAGGCTTAGGGGACGGGGACGGTTTAGGGTCCAGGAGAGGGTACGGCAACGCTTTAGGGGGAGCGTACGTGTGAGGGCGCGGGTTAGTGTTAGCGTACGGGTTAGGATTAGGGGACGGGTGAGGGTCAGGCTTCGGGGAAGGGTTAGGGTTAGGGTTCGGGCTAGGGTTAGTGTTAGGGGACGGGGACGGTTTAGGGTCCAGGTGAGGGTACGGCAACGCTTTAGGGGGAGTGTACGTGTGTGGGCGCGGTTTAGTGTTAGCGTACGGGTTAGGATTAGGGGACGGGTGAGGGTCAGGCTTCGGGGAAGGGTTAGGGTTAGGGTTCGGGCTAGGGTTAGGGTTAGGGAATGGGGACGGTTTAGGGTCCAGGGGAGGGTACGGCAACGCTTTAGGGGGAGCGTACGTGTGAGGGCGCGGGTTAGTGTTAGCGTACGGGTTAGGATTAGGGGACGGGTGAGGGTCAGGCTTCGGGGAAGGGTTAGGGTTAGGGTTCGGGCTAGGGTTAGGGGATGGTTTAGGGTCCAGGTGAAGGTACGGAAACACTTTAGGGGGAGCGTACGTGTGATGGCGCGGGTTAGTGTTAGCCTACGGGTTAGGATTAGGGGATCGGTTGAGGCTCAGGCTTCGGGGAAGGGTTAGGGTTAGGGTTCGGGCTAGGGTTAGGGTTAGGGGACGGGGACAGTTTAGGGTCCAGGTGAGGGTACGGCAACCCTTTAGGGGGAGCGTACGTGCGAGGGCGCGGGTTAGTGTTAGCGTACGGGTTAGGATTAGGGGACGGGTGACGGTCAGGCTTCGGGGAAATGTTAGGGTTAGGGTTCGGGCTAGGGTTAGTGTTAGGGGACGAGGACGGTTTAGGGTCAAGGTGAGTGTACGGCAACGCTTTAGGGGGAGCGTACGTGTGAGGGCGCGGGTTAGTGTTTGCGTACTGGTTAGGAATAGGGGACGGGTGAGGGTCAGGATTCGGGGAAGGGTTAGGGTAGGGTTCGGGCTAGGGTTAGGGTTAGGGGACGGGGATGGTTTAGGGTCCAAGTAAGGGTACGGCAAAGCTTTAGGGGGAGCGTACGTGTGAGGGCGCGGGTTAGTGTTAGCGTACGGGTTAGGATTAGGGGACGGGTGAGGGTCAGGCTTGGTGGAAGGGTTAGGGTTAGGGTTCGGGCTAGGGTTAGGGTTAGGGGACGGGGACGGTATAGGGTCCAGGTGAGGGTATGGCAACGCTTTAGGGGGAGCGTACGTGTGAGGGCGCTGGTTAGTGTTAGCGTACGGGTTAGGATTAGGGGACGGGTGAGTGTCAGGCTTCGGGGAAGGGTTAGTGTTAGGGTTCGGGCTAGGGTTAGGGTTAGGGGACGGACACGGTTTAGGGTCCAGGTGAGTGTACGGCAACGCTTTAGGGGGAGCGTACGTGTGAGGGCGCGGGTTAGTGTTAGCGTACGGGTTAGGATTAGGGGACGGGTGAGGGTCAGGCTTCCGGGAAGTGTTAGGGTTAGGGATCGGGCTAGGTTTAGCGTTAGGGGACGGGGACGGTTTAGGGTCCAGGTGAGGGTACGACAACGCTTTAGGGGGAGCGTACGTGTGAGGGCGCGGGTTAGTGTTAGCGTACGGGTTAGGATTAGGGGACGGGTGAGGGTCAGGCTTCGGGGAAGGGTTAGGGTTAGGGTTCGGGCTAGGGTTAGGGTTAGGGGACGGGGACGGTTTAGGGTCCAGGTGAGGGTACGGCAACGCTTTAGGTGGAGAGTACGTGTGAGGGCGTGGGTTAGTGTTAGCGTATGGGTTAGGATTAGGGGACGAGTGAGGGTCAGGCTTCGGGGAAGAGTTAGGGTTAGGGTTCGGCTAGGGTTAGGCTTAGGGAACGGGGACGGTTTACGGTCCAGGTGAGGGTACGGCAACGCTTTAGGGGGAGCGTACGTGTGAGGGCGCGGGTTAGTGTTAGCGTACGAGTTAGGATTAGTGGACGGGTGAGGGTCAGGTTTCGGGGAAGGGTTAGGGTTAGGGTTCGGGCTAGGGTTAGGGTTAGGGGACGGGGACGGTTTAGGGTCCAGGTGAGGGTACGGCAACGCTTTAGGGGGAGCGTACGTGTGAGGGCGCGGGTTAGTGTTAGCGTACGGGTTAGGATTAGGGGACGGGTGAGGGTCAGGCTTCGGGGAAGGGTTAGGGTTAGGGATCGGGCTAGGGTTAGGGTTAGGGGACTGGGACGGTTTAGGGTCCAGGTGAGGATACGGCAACGCTTTTGGGAGAGCGTACGTGTGAGGGCGCGGGTTAGTGTTTGCGTACTGGTTAGGATTAGGGGACGGGTGAGGGTCAGGCTTCGGGGAAGGGTTAGGGTTAGGGTTCGGGCTAGGGTTAGGGTTAGGGGACGGGGAAGGTTTAGGGTCCAGGTAAGGGTACGGCAAAGCTTTAGGGGGAGCGTACGTGTGAGGGCGTGGGTTAGTGTTAGCGTACGGGTTAGGATTAGGGGACGGGTGAGGGTCAGGCTTGGTGGACGGGTTAGGGTTAGGGTTCGGGCTAGGGTTAGGGTTAGGGGACGGGGACGGTTTAGGGTCCAGGTGAGGGTACGGCAACGCTTTAGGGGGAGCATACGTGTGAGGGCGCGGGTTAGTGTTAGCATACGGGTTAGGATTAGGGGACGGGTGAGGGTCAGGCTTCGGGGAAGGGTTAGTGTTAGGGTTCGGGCTAGGGTTAGGGTTAGGGGACGGGGACGGTTTAGGGTCCAGGTGAGTGTAGGGCAACGCTTTAGGGGGAGCGTACGTGTGAGGGCGCGGGTTAGTGTTAGCGTACGGGTTAGGATTAGGGGACGGTTGAGGGTCAGGCTTCCGGGAAGGGTTAGGGTTAGGGATTGGGCTAGGTTTAGCGTTAGGGGACGGGGACGGTTTAGGGTCAAGGTGAGGGTTCGGCAACGCTTTAGGGGGAGCGTACCTGTGAGGGCGCGGGTTAGTGTTAGCGTACGGGTTAGGATTAGGGGATCGGTTGAGGGTCAGGCTTCGGGGAAGGGTTAGGGTTAGGGTTCGGGCTAGGGTTAGGGTTAGGGGACGGGGACGGTTTAGGGTCCAGGTGAGGGTACAGCAACGCTTTAGGGGGAGCGTACGTGTGAGGGCATGGGTTAGTGTTAGCGTACGGGTTAGGATTAGGGGACGGGTGAGGGTCAGGCTTCGGGGAAGGGTTAGGGTTAGGGTTCGGCTAGGGTTAGGCTTAGGGAACGGGGACGGTTTAGGGTCCAGGTGAGGGTACGGCAACGCTTTAGGGGGTGCGTACGTGTGAGGGCGTGGGTTAGTGTTAGCGTACGGGTTAGGATTACGGGACGGGTGAGGGTCAGGCTTCAGGGAAGGGTTAGGGTTAGGGTACGGGCTAGGGTTAGGGTTAGGGGACGGGGACGGTTTAGGGTCCAGGTGAGGGTACGGCAACGCTTTATGGGGAGCGTACGTGTGAGGGCGCGGGTTAGTTTTAGCGTACGGTTTAGGATTAGGGGACGGGTGAGGGTCAGGCTTCATGGAAGGGTTAGGGTTAGGGTTCGGGCTAGGGTTAGTGGACGGTTTAGGGTCCAGGTGACGGTACGGCAACACTTTAGGGGGAGCGTACGTGTGAGGGCGCGGGTTAGTGTTAGCCTACGTGTTAGTATTAGGGCACGGGTGAGGGTCAGGAGTCGGGGAAGAGTTAGGGTTAGGGTTCGGGCTTGGGTTAGGGTTAGAGGACGGGGACGGTTTAGGGTCCAGTTGAGGGTACAGCAACGCTTTAGGGGGAGCGTACGTGTGAGGGCGCGTGTTAGTGTTAGCCTACGGGTTAGCATTAGGCGACGGGTGAGGCTCAGGCTTCGGAGAAGGGTTAGGGATAGGCTTTGGGCTAGGCTTAGTGTTAGGGGACGGGGACGGTTTAGGGTCCAGGTGAGGGTACGGCTCGCTTTTGGGGGAGCGTACGTGTGAGGGCGCGGGTTAGTGTTTGCGTACTGGTTAGGATAGGGGACGGGTGAGGGTCAGTCTTCGGGGAAGGGTTAGGGTTAGGGTTCGGGCTAGGGTTAGGGTTAGGGGACGGGGAAGGTTTAGGGTCC
The DNA here is from genome assembly GCF_951394435.1 of Stenella coeruleoalba. Lineage (NCBI taxonomy): Eukaryota > Metazoa > Chordata > Mammalia > Artiodactyla > Delphinidae > Stenella > Stenella coeruleoalba. The sequence continues at coordinate 390,588 of NW_027646352.1, read as the reverse complement.
AGGTGAGGGTACGGCAACGATTTAGGGGGAGCGTACGTGTGAGGACGTGGGTTAGTGTTAGCGTACGGGTTAGGATTAGGGGACGGGTGAGGGTTAGGCTTGGGAGAAGGGTTAGGGTTAGGGTTCGGGCTAGGGTTAGGGTTAGGGGACAGGGACGGTTTAGGGTCCAGGTGAGGGTACGGCAACGCTTTAGGGGGAGCGTACGTGTGAGGGCGCGGGTTAGTGTTAGCGTTCGGGTTAGGATTAGGGGACGGGTGAGGGTCAGGCTTCGGGGAAGGGTTAGGGTTAGGGTTCGGGCTAGGGTTAGGGTTAGGGGACGGGGACGGTTTAGGGTCCAGGTGAGGGTACGGCAACGCTTTAGGGGGAGCGTACGTGTGAGGGCGCGGGTTAGTGTTAGTGTACGGGTTAGGATTAGGGGAAGGATGAGGGTCAGGCTTCGGGGAAGTGTTAGGGTTACGGTTCGGGCTAGGGTTAGGGTTGGGGGACGGAGACGGTTTAGGGTCCAGGTGAGGGTATGGCAATGCTTTAGGGGGAGCGTACGTGTGAGGGCGCGGGTTAGTGTTAGCGTACGGGTTAGGATTAGGGGACGGGTGAGGGTCAGGCTTCGGGGAAGGGTTAGGGTTAGGGTTCGGGCTAGGGTTAGGGTTAGGGGACGGGGACGGTTTAGGGTCCAGGTGAGGGTACGGCAACGCTTTAGGGGGAGCGTACGGGTGAGGGCGCGGGTTAGTGTTAGCCTACGGGTTAATATTAGGGGACGGGTGAGGGTCAGGAATCGGGGAAGAGTTAGGGTTAGGGTTCGGGCTAGGGTTAGGGTTAGAGGACGGGAACGGTTTAGGGTCCAGTTGAGGGTACGGCAACGTTTTAGGGGGAGCGTACGTGTGAGGGCGCGGGTTAGTGTTAGCCTACGGGTTAATATTAGGGGACGGGTGAGGGTCAGGCTTCGGGGAAAAGTTAGGGTTAGGGTTCGGGCTAGGCTTAGGGTTAGGGGACGGGGACGGTTTAGGGTCCTGGTGAGGATACGGCAACGCTTTTGGGGGAGCGTACGTGTGAGGGCGCGGGTTAGTGTTTGCATACTCGTTAGGATTAGGGGACGGGTGAGGGTCAGGCTTCGGGGAAAGGTTAGGGTTAGGGTTCGGGCTAGGATTAGGGTTAGGGGACGGGGAAGGTTTAGGGTCCAGGTGAGGGTACGGCAACGCTTTAGGGGGAGCGTACGTGTGAGGGCGCGGGTTAGTGTTAGCGTACGGGTTAGGATTAGGGGACGGGTGAGGGTCAGGCTTGGGGGAAGGGTTAGTCTTAGGGTTCGGGCTAGGGTTAGGGTTAGGGGACGGGGACGGTTTAGGGTCCAGGTAAGGGTACGGCAACGCTTTAGGGGGAGCGTACGTGTGAGGGCGCGGGTTAGTGTTAGCGTACGGGTTAGCATTAGGGGACGGGTGAGGGTCAGGCTTCCGGGAAGGGTTAGGGTTAGGGTTCGGGCTAGGGTTAGGGTTAGGGGACGGGGACGGTTTAGGGTCCAGGTGAGGGTACGGCAACGCTTTAGGGGGAGAATACGTGTGAGGGCGCGGGTTAGTGTTAACGTACGGGTTAGGATTAGGGGACGGGTGAGGGTCAGGCTTCGGGGAAGGGTTAGTGTTAGGGTTCGGGCTAGGGTTAGGGTTAGGGGACGGGGACGGTTTAGGGTCCAGGTGAGGGTACGGCAACCCTTTAGGGGGAGCGTACGTGTGAGGGCGCGGGTTATTGTTAGCGTACGGGTTAGGATTAGGGGATCGGGTGAGGGTCAGGCTTCGGGGAAGGGTTAGGGTTAGGATTCGGGCTAGGGTTAGGGTTAGGGGACGGGGACGGTTTAGGGTCCAGGTGAGGGTACGGCAACGCTTTAGGGTGAGCGTACATGTGAGGGCGCGGGTTAGTGTTAGCGTACGGGTTAGGATTAGGGGACGGGTGAGGGTCAGGCTTCGGGGAAGGGTTAGGGTTAGGGTTCGGGCTAGGGTTAGGGGACGGTTTAGGGTCCAGGTGAAGGTACGGAAACACTTTAGGGGGAGCGTACCTGTGATGGCGCGGGTTAGTGTTAGCCTACGGGTTAGGATTAGGGGACGGGTGAGGGTCAGGCTTCGGGGAAGGGTTAGGGATAGGCTTCGGGCTAGGCTTAGGGTTAGGGGACGGGGACGGTTTAAGGTCCAGGTGAGGGTACGGCAACGCTTTAGGGGGAGCGTGCGTGTGAGGGCGCGGGTTAGTGTTAGCGTACGGGTTAGGATTAGGGTACGGGTGAGGGTGAGGTTTCGGGGAAGGGTTAGGGTTAGGGTTCGGGCTAGGGTTCCGGTTAGGGGACGGGGACGGTTTAGGGTCCAGGTGAGGGTACGACAATGCTTTAGGGGGAGCGTACGTGTGAGGGCGCGGGTTAGTGTTAGCGTACGGGTTAGGATTAGGGGACGGGTGAGGGTGAGGTTTCGGGGAAGGATTAGGGTTAGGGTTCGGGCTAGGGTTAGGGTTAGGGGACGGGGACGGTTTAGGGTCCAGGTGAGGGTACGGCAACGCTTTAGGGGGAGCGTACGTGTGAGGGCGCGGGTTAGTGTTAGCGTACGGGTCAGGATTAGGGGACGGGTGAGGGTCAGGCTTCGGGGAAGGGTTAGGGTGAGGGTTCGGGCTAGGGTTAGGGTTAAGGTAAGGGGACGGTTTAGACTCCAGGTGAGGGTACGGCAACGCTTTAGGGGGAGCGTACGTGTGAGGGCGTGGGTTAGTGTTAGCGTACGGGCTAGGATTAGGGGACGGGTGAGGGTCAGGCTTCGGGGAAGGGTTAGGGTTAGGGTTCTGGCTACGGTTAGGGTTAGGGGACGGGGACGGTTTAGGGTCCAGGTGAGGGTACGGCAACGCTTTAGGGGGAGCGTACGTGTGAGGGCGCGGGTTAGTGTTAACGTATGGGTTAGGATTAGGGGTCTGGTGAGGGTCAGGCTTCGGGGAAGGGTTTGGGTTAGGTTTTGGGCTAGGGTTAGGGTTAGGGGACGGGGAAGGTTTAGCGTCCAGGTGAGGGTACGGCAACGCTTTAGGGGGAGCGTACGTGTGAGGGCGTGGGTTAGTGTTAGCGTATGGGTTAGGATTAGGGGACGGGTGAGGGTCATTCTTCGGGGAAGGGTTAGGGTCAGGGTTCGGGGTAGGGTTAGGGTTAGGGGACAGGGACGGTTTAGGGTCCAGGTGAGGGTACGGCAACGCTTTAGGGGGAGCGTACGTGTGAGGGCACGGGTTAGTGTTAGCCTATGGGTTAGGATTAGGGGACGGGTGAGGGTCAGGCTTCGGGGAAGGGTTAGGGTTATGGTTCGGGCTAGGGTTAGGGTTAGGGTACGGGGACGGTTTAGGGTCCAGGTGAGGGTACGGCAACACTTTAGGGGGAGCGTACGTGTGAGGGCGCGGGTTAGTGTTAGCCTACGGGTTAGTATTAGGGCACGGGTGAGGGTCAGGAGTCGGGGAAGAGTTAGGGTTAGGGTTCGGGCTTGGGTTAGGGTTAGAGGACGGGGACGGTTTAGGGTCCAGTTGAGGTTACAGCAACGCTTTAGGGGGAGCGTACGTGTGAGGGCGCGGGTTAGTGTTAGCCTACGGGTTAGCATTAGGCGACGGGTGAGGCTCAGGCTTCGGAGAAGGGTTAGGGATAGGCTTTGGGCTAGGCTTAGGGTTAGGGGACGGGGACGGTTTAGGGTCCTGGTGAGGATACGGCAACGCTTTTGGGGGAGCGTACGTGTGAGGGCGCGGGTTAGTGTTTGCGTACTCGTTAGGATTAGGGAACGGGTGAGGGTCAGGCTTCGGGGAAAGGTTAGGGTTAGGGTTCGGGCTAGGATTAGGGTTAGGGGACGGGGAAGGTTTAGGGTCCAGGTGAGGGTACGGCAACGCTTTAGGGGGAGCGTACGTGTGAGGGCGCGGGTTAGTGTTAGCGTACGGGTTAGGATTAGGGGACGGGTGAGGGTCAGGCTTGGGGGAAGGGTTAGTCTTAGGGTTCGGGCTAGGGTTAGGGTTAGGGGACGGGGACGGTTTAGGGTCCAGGTAAGGGTACGGCAACGCTTTAGGGGGAGCGTACGTGTGAGGGCGCGGGTTAGTGTTAGCGTACGGGTTAGCATTAGGGGACGGGTGAGGGTCAGGCTTCCGGGAAGGGTTAGGGTTAGGGTTCGGGCTAGGGTTAGGGTTAGGGGACGGGGACGGTTTAGGGTCCAGGTGAGGGTACGGCAACGCTTTAGGGGGAGAATACGTGTGAGGGCGCGGGTTAGTGTTAACGTACGGGTTAGGATTAGGGGACGGGTGAGGGTCAGGCTTCGGGGCAGGGTTAGTGTTAGGGTTCGGGCTAGGGTTAGGGTTAGGGGACGGGGACGGTTTAGGGTCCAGGTGAGGGTACGGCAACCCTTTAGGGGGAGCGTACGTGTGAGGGCGCGGGTTAGTGTTAGCGTACGGGTTAGGATTAGGGGATCGGGTGAGGGTCAGGCTTCGGGGAATGGTTAGGGTTAGGATTCGGGCTAGGGTTAGGGTTAGGGGACGGGGACGGTTTAGGGTCCAGGTGAGGGTACGGCAACGCTTTAGGGTGAGCGTACATGTGAGGGCGCGGGTTAGTGTTAGCATACGGGTTAGGATTAGGGGACGGGTGAGGGTCAGGCTTCGGGGAAGGGTTAGGGTTAGGGTTCGGTCTAGGGTTAGGGGACGGTTTAGGGTACAGGTGAAGGTACGGAAACACTTTAGGGGGAGCGTACCTGTGATGGCGCGGGTTAGTGTTAGCCTACGGGTTAGGATTAGGGGACGGGTGAGGGTCAGGCTTCGGGGAAGGGTTAGGGATAGGCTTCGGGCTAGGCTTAGGGTTAGGAGACGGGGACGGTTTAAGGTCCAGGTGAGGGTACGGCAACGCTTTAGGGGGAGCGTGCGTGTGAGGGCGCGGGTTAGTGTTAGCGTACGGGTTAGGATTAGGGTACGGGTGAGGGTGAGGTTTCGGGTAAGGGTTAGGGTTAGGGTTCGGGCTAGGGTTCCGGTTAGGGGACGGGGACGGTTTAGGGTCCAGGTGAGGGTACGACAATGCTTTAGGGGGAGCGTACGTGTGAGGGCGCGGGTTAGTGTTAGCGTACGGGTTAGGATTAGGGGACGGGTGAGGGTGAGGTTTCGGGGAAGGGTTAGGGTTAGGGTTCGGGCTAGGGTTAGGGTTAGGGGACGGGGACGGTTTAGGGTCCAGGTGAGGGTACGGCAACGCTTTAGGGGGAGCGTACGTGTGAGGGCGCGGGTTAGTGTTAGCGTACGGGTCAGGATTAGGGGACGGGTGAGGGTCAGGCTTCGGGGAAGGGTTAGGGTGAGGGTTCGGGCTAGGGTTAGGGTTAAGGTAAGGGGACGGTTTAGACTCCAGGTGAGGGTACGGCAACGCTTTAGGGGGAGCGTACGTGTGAGGGCGTGGGTTAGTGTTAGCGTACGGGTTAGGATTAGGGGACGGGTGAGGGTCAGGCTTCGGGGAAGGGTTAGGGTTAGGGTTCTGGCTACGGTTAGGGTTAGGGGACGGGGACGGTTTAGGGTCCAGGTGAGGGTACGGCAACGCTTTAGGGGGAGCGTACGTGTGAGGGCGCGGGTTAGTGTTAACGTATGGGTTAGGATTAGGGGTCGGGTGAGGGTCAGGCTTCGGGGAAGGGTTTGGGTTAGGTTTTGGGCTAGGGTTAGGGTTAGGGGACGGGGAAGGTTTAGCGTCCAGGTGAGGGTACGGCAACGCTTTAGTGGGAGCGCGCGTGTGAGGGCGCGGGTTAGTGTTAGCGTACGGGTTAGGATTAGGGGACGGGTGAGGGTCAGGCTTCGTGGAAGGGTTAGGGTTAGGGTTCGGGCTAGGGTTAGGGTTAGGGGACGGGGACGGTTTCGGGTCCAGGCGAGGGTACGGCAACGCTTTAGGGGGAGCGTGCGTGTGAGGGCGCGGGTTAGTGTTAGCGTATGGGTTAGGATTAGGGGACGTCTGAGGGTCAGGCTTCGGGGAAGTGTTAGGGCTAGGGTTCGGGCTAGGGTTAGGGTTAGGGGACGGGGACGGTTTAGGGTCCAGGTGAGGGTACGGCAACGCTTTAGGGGGAGCGTACGTGTGAGGGTGTGGTTTAGTGTTAGCGTACGGGTTAGGATTAGGGGACGGGTGAGGGTCAGGCTTCGGGGAAGGGTTAGGGTCAGGGTTCGGGGTAGGGTTAGGGTTAGGGGACAGGGACGGTTTAGGGTCCAGGTGAGGGTACGGCAACGCTTTAGGGGGACCGTACGTGTGAGGGCGCGGGTTAGTGTCAGCCTATGGGTTAGGATTAGGGGACGGGTGAGTGTCAGGCTTCCGTGAAGTGTTAGGGTTAGGGTTCGGGCTAGGGTTAGGGTTAGGGGACGGGGACGGTTTAGGGCCCAGGTGAGGGTACGGCAACGCTTTAGGGGGAACGTGCGTGTGAGGGCGTGGGTTAGTGTTAGTGTACGGGTTAGGATTAGGGGACGGGTGAGGGTCAGGCCTCGGGGAAGGGTTAGGGTTAGGGTTCGGGCTAGGGTTAGGGTTAGGGGACGGGGACGGTTTAGGGTCCAGGTGAGGGTACGGCAACACTTTAGGGGGAGCGTGCATGTGAGGGCGCGGGTTAGTGTTAGCGTACGCGTTAGGATTAGGGGACGGATGAGGGTCAGGCTTCGGGGAAGGGTTAGGGTTAGGGTTCGGGCTAGGGTTAGGGTTAGGGGACGGGGACGGTTTAGGGTCCAGGTGAGGGTACGGCAACGCTTTAGGGGGAACGTGCGTGTGAGGGCGTTGGTTAGTGTTAGCGTACGGGTTAGGATTAGGGGACGGGTGAGGGTCAGGCTTCGGGGAAGGGTTAGGGTTAGGGTTCGGGCTAGGGTTAGGGTTAGGGGACGGGGACGTTTTAGGGTCCAGGTGAGGGTACGGCAACGCTTTAGGGGGAGCGTGCGTGTGAGGGCGCGGGTTAGTGTTAGCGTACGGGTTAGGATTAGGGGACGGGTGAGGGTCAGGCTTCGGGGAAGGGTTAGGATTAGGGTTCGGGCTAGGGTTAGGGATAGGGGACGGGGACTGTTTAGGGTCCAGGTGAGGGTACGGGAACGCTTTAGGGGGAGCGTGCGTGTCAGGGCGCGGGTTAGTGTTAGCGTACGGGTTAGGATTAGGGCACGGGTGAGGGTCAGGCTTCGGAAAAGTGTTATGGTTAGGGTGCGGGCTAGGGTTAGGGTTAGGGGACGGGGACGGTTTAGGGTCCAGGTGAGGGTACGGCAACGCTTTAGGGGGAGCGTGCGTGTGAGGGCGCGGGTTAGTGCTAGCGTACGGGTTAGGATTAGGGCAGGGTGAGGGTAAGGCTTCGGGGAAGTGTTAGGGTTAGGGTTCGGGCTAGGGTTAGGGTTAGGGGATGGGGACGGTTTAGGGTCCAGGTGAGGGTACGGCAACGCTTTAGGGGGAGCGTGCGTGTGAGGGCGCGGGTTAGTCTTAGCGTACGGGTTAGGATTAGGGGACGGGTGACGGTCAGGCTTCGGGGAAGGGTTAGTGTTAGGGTTCGGGCTAGGGTTAGGGTTAGGGGACGGTGACGGTTTAGGGTCCAGGTGAGGCAACGGCAATGCTATAGGGGGAGCGTGCATGTGAGGGCGCGGGTTAGTGTTAGCGTACGGGTTAGGATTAGGGCATGGGTGAGGGTCAGGCTTCGGGGAAGTGTTAGGGTTAGGGTTCGGGCTAGGGTTAGGGTTAGGGGACGGGGAAGGTTTAGGGTCCAGGTGAGGCTATGGCAACGCTTTAGGGGGAGCGTGCGTGTGAGGGCGCGGGTTAGTGTTAGCGTACGGGTTAGGATTAGGGGACGGGTGAGGGTCAGGCCTCGGGGAAGGGTTAGGGTTAGGGTTCGGGCTAGGGTTAGGGTTAGGGGACGGGGACGGTTTAGGGTCCAGGTGAGGGTACAGCAACGCTTTAGGAGGAGCGTGCGTGTGAGGGTGCAGGTTAGTGTTAGCGTACGGGTTAGGATTAGAGGACGGGTGAGGGTCAGGCTTCGGGGAAGGGTTAGGGTTATGGTTCGGGCTAGGGTTAGGGTTAGGGGACGGGGACGGTTTAGGGTCCAGGTGAGGGTATGGAAACGCTTTAGGGGGAGCGTGCTTGTGAGGGCGCGGGTTAGTGTTAGCGTACGGGTTAGGATTAATGGACGGGTGAGGGTCAGGCTTCGGGGAAGGATTAGGGTTACGGTTCGGGCTAGGGTTAGGTTTAGGGGCCGGGGACGGTATAGGGTCCAGGTGAGGGTACGGCAACGTTTTAGGGGGAGCGCGCCTGTGAGGGCGCGGGTTAGTGTTAGCGTACGGGTTAGGATTAGGGGACGGGTGAGGGTCAGGCTTCGTGGAAGGGTTAGGGTTAGGGTTCGGGCTAGGGTTAGGGTTAGGGGACGGGGACGGTTTCGGGTCCAGGTGAGGGTACGGCAACGCTTTAGGGGGAGCGTGCGTGTGAGGGCGCGGGTTAGTGTTAGCGTATGGGTTAGGATTAGGGGACGGCTGAGGGTCAGGCTTCGGGGAAGTGTTAGGGCTAGGGTTCGGGCTAGGGTTAGGGTTAGGGGACGGGGACGGTTTAGGGTCCAGGTGAGGGTACGGCAACGCTTTAGGGGGAGCGTGCGTGTGAGGGCGCGGGTTAGTGTTAGCGTACGGGTTAGGATTAGGGGACGGGTGAGGGTCAGGCTTCGGGGAAGGGTTAGGGTTAGGGTTCGGGCTAGGGTTAGGGTTAGGGGACGGGGACGGTTTAGGGTCCAGGTGAGGGTACGGCAACGCTTTAGGGGGAGCGTGCGTGTTAGGGCGCGGGGTAGTGTTAGCGTACGGGTTAGGATTAGCGGACGTGTGAGGGTCAGGCTTCGGGGAACGGTTAGGGTTAGGGTACGGGCTAGCGTTAGGGTTAGGGGACGGGGACGGTTTAGGGTCCAGGTGAGGGTACGGCAACGCTTTAGGGGGAGCGTGCGTGTGAGGGCGCGGGTTAGTGTTAGCGTACGGGTTAGGATTAGGGGACGTCTGAGTGTCAGGCTTAGGGGAAGTGTTAGGGCTAGGGTTCGGGCTAGGGTTAGGGTTGGGGATGGGGACGGTTTAGGGTCTAGGTGAGGGTACGGCAACGCTTTAGGGGGAGCGTGCGTGTGAGGGCGCGGGTTAGTGTTAGCGTATGGGTTAGGATTAGGGCACGGGGGAGGGTCAGGCTTCGGGGAAGTGTTAGGGTTATGGTTCGGGCTAGGATTAGGGTTAGGGGACGGGGACGGTTTAGGGTCCAGGTGAGGGTACAGCAACGCTTTAGAGGGAGCGTGCGTGTGAGGGCGCGGGTTAGTGTTAGCGTACGGGTTAGGATTAGGGGACAGGTGAGGGTCAGGCTTCGGGGAAGGGTTAGGGTTAGGGTTCGGGCTAGGGTTAGGGTTAGGGGACGGGGACGGTTTAGGGTCCAGGTGAGGGTACGGCAACGCTTTAGGGGGAGCGTGCATGTGAGGGCGCGGGTTAGTGTTAGCGTACGCGTTAGGATTAGGGGACGAATGAGGGTCGGGCTTCGGGGAAGGGTTAGGGTTAGGGTTCGGGCTAGGGTTAGGGTTAGGGTTCGGGCTAGGGTTAGGGTTAGGGGACGGGGAAGGTTTAGGGTCCAGGTGAGGGTACGGCAACGCTTTAGGGGGAGCATGCGTGTGAGGGCGCGGGTTAGTGTTAGCGTACGGGTTAGGATTAGGGGACGGGGGAGAGTCAGGCTTCGGGGAAGCGTTAGGGTTAGGGTTCGGGCTAGGGTTAGGGTTAGGGGACGGGGACGTTTTAGGGTCCAGGTGAGGGTACGGCAACGCTTTAGGGGTAGCGTGCGTGTGAGGGCGCGGGTTAGTGTTAGCGTACGGGTTAGGATTAGGGGACGGGTGAGGGTCAGGCTTCGAGGAAGGGTTAGGATTAGGGTTCGGGCTAGGGTTAGGGTTAGGGGACGGGGACTGTTTAGGGTCCAGGTGAGGGTACGGGAACGCTTTAGGGGGAGCGTGCGTGTCAGGGCGCGGGTTAGTGTTAGCGTACGGGTTAGAATTAGGGCACGGGTGAGGGTCAGGCTTCGGAGAAGTGTTAGGGTTAAGGTTCGGGCTAGGGTTAGGGTTAGGGAGCGGGAACGGTTTAGGGTCCAGGTGAGGGTACGGCAACGCTTTAGGGGGAGCGTGCGTGTGAGGGCGCGGGTTAGTGCTAGCGTACGGGTTAGGATTAGGGCAGGGTGAGGGTAAGGCTTCGGGGAAGTGTTAGGGCTAGGGTTCGGGCTAGGGTTAGGGTTAGGGGACGGGGACGGTTTAGGGTCCAGGTGAGGGTACGGCAACGCTTTAGGGGGAGAGTGCGTGTGAGGGCGCTGGTTAGTCTTAGCGTACGGGTTAGGATTAGGGGACGGGTGACGGTCAGGCTTCGGGGAAGGGTTAGGGTTAGGGTTCGGGCTAGGGTTAGGGTTAGGGGACGGTGACGGTTTAGGGTCCAGGTGAGGGTACGGCAATGCTATAGGGGGAGCGTGCATGTGAGGGCGCGGGGTAGTGTTAGCGTACGGGTTAGGATTAGGGCACGGGTGAGGGTCAGGCTTCGGGGAAGTGTTAGGGTTAGGATTCGGGCTAGGGTTAGAGTTAGGGGACGGGGACGGTTTAGGGTCCATGTGAGGGTACGGCAATGCTATAGGGGGAGCGTGCATGTGAGGGCGGGGGTTAGTGCTGGCGTACGGGTTAGGATTAGGGGACGGGTGAGGGTCAGGCCTCGGGGAAGGGTTAGGGTTAGGGTTCGGGCTAGGGTTAGGGTTAGGGGACGGGGACGGTTTAGGGTCCAGGTGAGGGTACGGCAACGCTTTAGGGGGAGCGTGCGTGTGAGGGCGCGGGTTAGTGTTAGCGTACGCGTTAGGATTAGGGGACGGGTGAGGGTCAGGCTTCGGGGAAGGGTTAGGGTTAGGGTTCGGGCTAGAGTTAGGGTTAGGGGACGGGGACGGTTTAGGGTCCAGTTGAGGGTACAGCAACGCTTTAGGAGGAGCGTGCGTGTGACGGCGCGGGTTAGTGTTAGCGTACGGGTTAGGATTAGGGGACGGGTGAGGGTCAGGCTTCGGGGAAGGGTTAGGGTTAGGGTTCGGGCTAGGGTTAGGGTTAGGGGACGGGGACGGTTTAGGGTCCAGGTGAGGGTATGGCAACGCTTTAGGGGGAGCGTGCTTGTGAGGGCGCGGGTTAGTGTTAGCGTACGGGTTAGGATTAGGGGACGGGTGAGGGTCAGGCTTCGGGGAAGGGTTAGGGTTACGGTTCGGGCTAGGGTTAGGTTTAGGGGACGGGGACGGTATAGGGTCCAGGTGAGGGTACGGCAACGTTTTAGGGGGAGCGTGCGTGTGAGGGCGCGGGTTAGTGTTAGCGTACGGGTTAGGATTAGGGGACGGGTGAGGGTCAGGCTTCGTGGAAGGGTTAGGGTTAGGGTTCGGGCTAGGGTTAGGGTTAGGAGACGGGGACGGTTTAGGGTCCAGGTGAGGGTACGGCAACGCTTTAGGGGGAGCGTACGTGTGAGGGCGCGGGTTAGTGTTAGCGTACGGTTTAGGAATAGGGGACGGCTGAGGGTCAGGCTTCGGGGAAGTGTTAGGGCTAGGGTTCGGGCTAGGGTTAGGGTTAGGGGACGGGGACGGTTTAGGGTCCAGGTGAGGGTACGGCAACGCTTTAGGGGGAGCGTGCGTGTGAGGGCGCGGGTTAGTGTTAGCGTACGGGTTAGGATTAGGGGATGGGCGAGGGTCAGGCTTCGGGGAAGGGTTAGGGTTAGGGTTCGGGCTAGGGCTAGGGTTAGGGGACGGGGACGGTTTAGGGTCCAGGTGAGGGTACGGCAACACTTTAGGGGGAGCGTGCGTGTGAGGGCGCGGGTTAGTGTTAGAGTACGGGTTAGGATTAGGGGATGGGTGAGGGTCAGGCTTCGGGGAAGTGTTAGGGTTAGGGTTTGGGCTAGGGATAGGGTTAGGGGACGGGGACGGCTTAGCTTCCAGGTGAGGGTACGGCAACGCTTTAGGGGGAGCGTGCGTGTGAGGGCGCAGGTTAGTGTTAGCGTACGGGTTAGGATTAGGGGACGGGTGAGGGTCAGGCTTCGGGGAAGGGTTAGGGTTATGGTTCGGGCTAGGGTTAGGGTTAGGGGACGGGGACGGTTTAGGGTCCAGGTTAGGGTACGGCAACGCTTTAGAGGGAGCGTGCGTGTGAGCGCGCGGGTTAGTGTTAGCGTACGGGTTAGGATTAGGGGATTGGTGAGGGTCAGGCCTCGGGGAAGGGTTAGGGTTAGGGTTCGGGCTAGGGTTAGGGTTAGGGGACGGGGACGGTTTAGGGTCCAGGTGAGGGTAGGGCAACGCTTTAGGGGGAGCGTGCATGTGAGGGCGCGGGTTAGTGTTAGCGTACGCGTTAGGATTAGGGGACGGATGAGGGTCAGGCTTCGGGGAAGTGTTAGGGTTAGGATTCGGGCTAGGGTTAGGGTTAGGGGACGGGGACGGTTTAGGGTCCAGGTGAGGGTACGGCAATGCTACAGGGGGAGCGTGCATATGAGGGCGCGGGTTAGTGTTAGCGTACGGGTTAGGATTAGGGGACGGGTGAGGGTCAGGCCTCGGGGAAGGGTTAGGGTTAGGGTTCGGGCTAGGGTTAGGGTTAGGGGACGGGGACGGTTTAGGGTCCAGGTGAGGGTACGGCAACGCTTTAGGGGGAGCGTGCGTGTGAGGGCGCGGGTTAGTGTTAGAGTACGCGTTAGGATTAGGGGACGGGTGAGGGTCAGGCTTCGGGGAAGGGTTAGGGTTAGGGTTCGGGCTAGAGTTAGGGTTAGGGGATGGGGACGGTTTAGGGTCCAGTTGAGGGTACAGCAACGCTTTAGGAGGAGCGTGCGTGTGACGGCGCGGGTTAGTGTTAGCGTACGGGTTAGGATTAGGGGACGGGTGAGGGTCAGGCTTCGGGGAAGGGTTAGGGTTACGGTTCGGGCTAGGGTTAGGGTTAGGGGACGGGGACGGTTTAGGGTCCAGGTGAGGGTATGGCAACGCTTTAGGGGGAGCGTGCTTGTGAGGGCGCGGGTTAGTGTTAGTGTACGGGTTAGGATTAGGGGACGGGTGAGGGTCAGGCTTCGGGGAAGGGTTAGGGTTACGGTTCGGGCTAGGGTTAGGTTTAGGGGACGGGGACGGTATAGGGTCCAGGTGAGGGTACGGCAACGTTTTAGGGGGAGAGTGCGTGTGAGGGCGCGGGTTAGTGTTAGCGTACGGGTTAGGATTAGGGGACGGGTGAGGGTCAGGCTTCGTGGAAGGGTTAGGGTTAGGGTTCGGGCTAGGGTTAGGGTTAGGAGACGGGGACGGTTTAGGGTCCAGGTGAGGGTACGGCAACGCTTTAGGGGGAGCGTACGTGTGAGGGCGCGGGTTAGTGTTAGCGTACGGTTTAGGAATAGGGGACGGCTGAGGGTCAGGCTTCGGGGAAGTGTTAGGGCTAGGGTTCGGGCTAGGGTTAGGGTTAGGGGACGGGGACGGTTTAGGGTCCAGGTGAGGGTACGGCAACGCTTTAGGGGGAGCGTGCGTGTGAGGGCGCGGGTTAGTGTTAGCGTACGGGTTAGGATTAGGGGATGGGCGAGGGTCAGGCTTCGGGGAAGGGTTAGGGTTAGGGTTCGGGCTAGGGCTAGGGTTAGGGGACGGGGACGGTTTAGGGTGCAGGTGAGGGTACGGCAACACTTTAGGGGGAGAGTGCGTGTGAGGGCGCGGGTTAGTGTTACAGTACGGGTTAGGATTAGGGGATGGGTGAGGGTCAGGCTTCGGGGAAGTGTTAGGGTTAGGGTTTGGGCTAGGGATAGGGTTAGGGGACGGGGACGGTTTAGCTTCCAGGTGAGGGTACGGCAACGCTTTAGGGGGAGCGTGCGTGTGAGGGCGCGGGTTGTGTGAGCGTACGGGATAGGATTAGGGGACGGGTGAGGGTCTGGCTTCGGGGAAGGGTTAGGATTAGGGTTCGGGCTAGGGTTAGGGTTAGGGGACGGGGACTGTTTAGGGTCCAGGTGAGGGTACGGGAACGCTTTAGGGGGAGCGTGCGTGTCAGGGCGCGGGTTAGTGTTAGCGTACGGGTTAGGATTAGGGCACGGGTGAGGGTCAGGCTTCGGAGAAGTGTTAGGGTTAGGGTTCGGGCTAGGGTTAGGGTTAGGGAGCGGGAACGGTTTAGGGTCCAGGTGAGGGTACGGCAACGCTTTAGGGGGAGCGTGCGTGTGAGGGCGCGGGTTAGTGTTAGAGTACGGGTTAGGATTAGGGGATGGGTGAGGGTCAGGCTTCGGGGAAGTGTTAGGGTTAGGGTTTGGGCTAGGGATAGGGTTAGGGGACGGGGACGGCTTAGCTTCCAGGTGAGGGTACGGCAACGCTTTAGGGGGAGCGTGCGTGTGAGGGCGCAGGTTAGTGTTAGCGTACGGGTTAGGATAAGGGGACGGGTGAGGGTCAGGCTTCGGGGAAGGGTTAGGGTTATGGTTCGGGCTAGGGTTAGGGTTAGGGGACGGGGACGGTTTAGGGTCCAGGTTAGGGTACGGCAACGCTTTAGAGGGAGCGTGCGTGTGAGCGCGCGGGTTAGTGTTAGCGTACGGGTTAGGATTAGGGGACGGGTGAGGGTCAGGCCTCGGGGAAGGGTTAGGGTTAGGGTTCGGGCTAGGGTTAGGGTTAGGGGACGGGGACGGTTTAGGGTCCAGGTGAGGGTAGGGCAACGCTTTAGGGGGAGCGTGCATGTGAGGGCGCGGGTTAGTGTTAGCGTACGCGTTAGGATTAGGGGACGGATGAGGGTCAGGCTTCGGGGAAGTGTTAGGGTTAGGATTCGGGCTAGGGTTAGGGTTAGGGGACGGGGACGGTTTAGGGTCCAGGTGAGGGTACGCAACGCTTTAGGCGGAGCTTTGGTGTGAGGCCGCGGGTTAGTTTTAGCGTTCGGGTTAGGATTAGGGGACGGGTGAGGGTCAGGCTTCGGGGAAGGGTTAGGGTTAGGGTTCGGGCTATGGTTAGGGTTAAGGGATGAGGACGGTTTAGGGTCCAGGTGAGGGTCCGGCAACGCTTTAGGGGGAGCGTACGTGTGAGGGCGCGGGTTAGTGTTAGCGTACGGGTTAGGATTAGTGGACGGGTGAGGGTCAGGCTTCGGGGAAGGCTTAGGGTTACGGTTCGGGCTAGGGTTAGTGTTAGGGGACGGGGACGGTTTAGGGTCCAGGTGAGGGTACGGCAACGCTTTAGGGGTAGCGTACGTGTGAGGGCGCGGGTTAGTGTTAGCGTACGGGTTAGGATTAGGGGACGGGTGAGGGTCAGGCTTCTGGGAAGGGTTAGGGTTAGGGTTCGGGCTAGGGTTAGGGTTAGGGCACGGGGACGGTTTAGGGTCCAGGTGAGGGTACGGCAACGCTTTAGGGGGAGAGTACGTGTGAGGACGTGGGTTAGTGTTAGCGTACGGGTTAGGATTAGGGGACGGGTGAGGGTCAGGCTTCGGGGAAGTGTTAGGGTTAGGGTTCGGCTAGGGTTAGGCTTAGGGGACGGGGACGGTTTAGGGTCCAGGAGAGGGTACGGCAACGCTTTAGGGGGAGCGTACGTGTGAGGGCGCGGGTTAGTGTTAGCGTACGGGTTAGGATTAGGGGACGGGTGAGGGTCAGGCTTCGGGGAAGGGTTAGGGTTAGGGTTCGGGCTAGGGTTAGTGTTAGGGGACGGGGACGGTTTAGGGTCCAGGTGAGGGTACGGCAACGCTTTAGGGGGAGTGTACGTGTGTGGGCGCGGTTTAGTGTTAGCGTACGGGTTAGGATTAGGGGACGGGTGAGGGTCAGGCTTCGGGGAAGGGTTAGGGTTAGGGTTCGGGCTAGGGTTAGGGTTAGGGAATGGGGACGGTTTAGGGTCCAGGGGAGGGTACGGCAACGCTTTAGGGGGAGCGTACGTGTGAGGGCGCGGGTTAGTGTTAGCGTACGGGTTAGGATTAGGGGACGGGTGAGGGTCAGGCTTCGGGGAAGGGTTAGGGTTAGGGTTCGGGCTAGGGTTAGGGGATGGTTTAGGGTCCAGGTGAAGGTACGGAAACACTTTAGGGGGAGCGTACGTGTGATGGCGCGGGTTAGTGTTAGCCTACGGGTTAGGATTAGGGGATCGGTTGAGGCTCAGGCTTCGGGGAAGGGTTAGGGTTAGGGTTCGGGCTAGGGTTAGGGTTAGGGGACGGGGACAGTTTAGGGTCCAGGTGAGGGTACGGCAACCCTTTAGGGGGAGCGTACGTGCGAGGGCGCGGGTTAGTGTTAGCGTACGGGTTAGGATTAGGGGACGGGTGACGGTCAGGCTTCGGGGAAATGTTAGGGTTAGGGTTCGGGCTAGGGTTAGTGTTAGGGGACGAGGACGGTTTAGGGTCAAGGTGAGTGTACGGCAACGCTTTAGGGGGAGCGTACGTGTGAGGGCGCGGGTTAGTGTTTGCGTACTGGTTAGGAATAGGGGACGGGTGAGGGTCAGGATTCGGGGAAGGGTTAGGGTAGGGTTCGGGCTAGGGTTAGGGTTAGGGGACGGGGATGGTTTAGGGTCCAAGTAAGGGTACGGCAAAGCTTTAGGGGGAGCGTACGTGTGAGGGCGCGGGTTAGTGTTAGCGTACGGGTTAGGATTAGGGGACGGGTGAGGGTCAGGCTTGGTGGAAGGGTTAGGGTTAGGGTTCGGGCTAGGGTTAGGGTTAGGGGACGGGGACGGTATAGGGTCCAGGTGAGGGTATGGCAACGCTTTAGGGGGAGCGTACGTGTGAGGGCGCTGGTTAGTGTTAGCGTACGGGTTAGGATTAGGGGACGGGTGAGTGTCAGGCTTCGGGGAAGGGTTAGTGTTAGGGTTCGGGCTAGGGTTAGGGTTAGGGGACGGACACGGTTTAGGGTCCAGGTGAGTGTACGGCAACGCTTTAGGGGGAGCGTACGTGTGAGGGCGCGGGTTAGTGTTAGCGTACGGGTTAGGATTAGGGGACGGGTGAGGGTCAGGCTTCCGGGAAGTGTTAGGGTTAGGGATCGGGCTAGGTTTAGCGTTAGGGGACGGGGACGGTTTAGGGTCCAGGTGAGGGTACGACAACGCTTTAGGGGGAGCGTACGTGTGAGGGCGCGGGTTAGTGTTAGCGTACGGGTTAGGATTAGGGGACGGGTGAGGGTCAGGCTTCGGGGAAGGGTTAGGGTTAGGGTTCGGGCTAGGGTTAGGGTTAGGGGACGGGGACGGTTTAGGGTCCAGGTGAGGGTACGGCAACGCTTTAGGTGGAGAGTACGTGTGAGGGCGTGGGTTAGTGTTAGCGTATGGGTTAGGATTAGGGGACGAGTGAGGGTCAGGCTTCGGGGAAGAGTTAGGGTTAGGGTTCGGCTAGGGTTAGGCTTAGGGAACGGGGACGGTTTACGGTCCAGGTGAGGGTACGGCAACGCTTTAGGGGGAGCGTACGTGTGAGGGCGCGGGTTAGTGTTAGCGTACGAGTTAGGATTAGTGGACGGGTGAGGGTCAGGTTTCGGGGAAGGCTTAGGGTTAGGGTTCGGGCTAGGGTTAGGGTTAGGGGACGGGGACGGTTTAGGGTCCAGGTGAGGGTACGGCAACGCTTTAGGGGGAGCGTACGTGTGAGGGCGCGGGTTAGTGTTAGCGTACGGGTTAGGATTAGGGGACGGGTGAGGGTCAGGCTTCGGGGAAGGGTTAGGGTTAGGGATCGGGCTAGGGTTAGGGTTAGGGGACTGGGACGGTTTAGGGTCCAGGTGAGGATACGGCAACGCTTTTGGGAGAGCGTACGTGTGAGGGCGCGGGTTAGTGTTTGCGTACTGGTTAGGATTAGGGGACGGGTGAGGGTCAGGCTTCGGGGAAGGGTTAGGGTTAGGGTTCGGGCTAGGGTTAGGGTTAGGGGACGGGGAAGGTTTAGGGTCCAGGTAAGGGTACGGCAAAGCTTTAGGGGGAGCGTACGTGTGAGGGCGTGGGTTAGTGTTAGCGTACGGGTTAGGATTAGGGGACGGGTGAGGGTCAGGCTTGGTGGACGGGTTAGGGTTAGGGTTCGGGCTAGGGTTAGGGTTAGGGGACGGGGACGGTTTAGGGTCCAGGTGAGGGTACGGCAACGCTTTAGGGGGAGCATACGTGTGAGGGCGCGGGTTAGTGTTAGCATACGGGTTAGGATTAGGGGACGGGTGAGGGTCAGGCTTCGGGGAAGGGTTAGTGTTAGGGTTCGGGCTAGGGTTAGGGTTAGGGGACGGGGACGGTTTAGGGTCCAGGTGAGTGTAGGGCAACGCTTTAGGGGGAGCGTACGTGTGAGGGCGCGGGTTAGTGTTAGCGTACGGGTTAGGATTAGGGGACGGTTGAGGGTCAGGCTTCCGGGAAGGGTTAGGGTTAGGGATTGGGCTAGGTTTAGCGTTAGGGGACGGGGACGGTTTAGGGTCAAGGTGAGGGTTCGGCAACGCTTTAGGGGGAGCGTACCTGTGAGGGCGCGGGTTAGTGTTAGCGTACGGGTTAGGATTAGGGGATCGGTTGAGGGTCAGGCTTCGGGGAAGGGTTAGGGTTAGGGTTCGGGCTAGGGTTAGGGTTAGGGGACGGGGACGGTTTAGGGTCCAGGTGAGGGTACAGCAACGCTTTAGGGGGAGCGTACGTGTGAGGGCATGGGTTAGTGTTAGCGTACGGGTTAGGATTAGGGGACGGGTGAGGGTCAGGCTTCGGGGAAGGGTTAGGGTTAGGGTTCGGCTAGGGTTAGGCTTAGGGAACGGGGACGGTTTAGGGTCCAGGTGAGGGTACGGCAACGCTTTAGGGGGTGCGTACGTGTGAGGGCGTGGGTTAGTGTTAGCGTACGGGTTAGGATTACGGGACGGGTGAGGGTCAGGCTTCAGGGAAGGGTTAGGGTTAGGGTACGGGCTAGGGTTAGGGTTAGGGGACGGGGACGGTTTAGGGTCCAGGTGAGGGTACGGCAACGCTTTATGGGGAGCGTACGTGTGAGGGCGCGGGTTAGTTTTAGCGTACGGTTTAGGATTAGGGGACGGGTGAGGGTCAGGCTTCATGGAAGGGTTAGGGTTAGGGTTCGGGCTAGGGTTAGTGGACGGTTTAGGGTCCAGGTGACGGTACGGCAACACTTTAGGGGGAGCGTACGTGTGAGGGCGCGGGTTAGTGTTAGCCTACGTGTTAGTATTAGGGCACGGGTGAGGGTCAGGAGTCGGGGAAGAGTTAGGGTTAGGGTTCGGGCTTGGGTTAGGGTTAGAGGACGGGGACGGTTTAGGGTCCAGTTGAGGGTACAGCAACGCTTTAGGGGGAGCGTACGTGTGAGGGCGCGTGTTAGTGTTAGCCTACGGGTTAGCATTAGGCGACGGGTGAGGCTCAGGCTTCGGAGAAGGGTTAGGGATAGGCTTTGGGCTAGGCTTAGTGTTAGGGGACGGGGACGGTTTAGGGTCCAGGTGAGGGTACGGCTCGCTTTTGGGGGAGCGTACGTGTGAGGGCGCGGGTTAGTGTTTGCGTACTGGTTAGGATAGGGGACGGGTGAGGGTCAGTCTTCGGGGAAGGGTTAGGGTTAGGGTTCGGGCTAGGGTTAGGGTTAGGGGACGGGGAAGGTTTAGGGTCCAGGTGAGGGTACGGCAACGATTTAGGGGGAGCGTACGTGTGAGGACGTGGGTTAGTGTTAGCGTACGGGTTAGGATTAGGGGACGGGTGAGGGTTAGGCTTGGGAGAAGGGTTAGGGTTAGGGTTCGGGCTAGGGTTAGGGTTAGGGGACAGGGACGGTTTAGGGTCCAGGTGAGGGTACGGCAACGCTTTAGGGGGAGCGTACGTGTGAGGGCGCGGGTTAGTGTTAGCGTTCGGGTTAGGATTAGGGGACGGGTGAGGGTCAGGCTTCGGGGAAGGGTTAGGGTTAGGGTTCGGGCTAGGGTTAGGGTTAGGGGACGGGGACGGTTTAGGGTCCAGGTGAGGGTACGGCAACGCTTTAGGGGGAGCGTACGTGTGAGGGCGCGGGTTAGTGTTAGTGTACGGGTTAGGATTAGGGGAAGGATGAGGGTCAGGCTTCGGGGAAGTGTTAGGGTTACGGTTCGGGCTAGGGTTAGGGTTGGGGGACGGAGACGGTTTAGGGTCCAGGTGAGGGTATGGCAATGCTTTAGGGGGAGCGTACGTGTGAGGGCGCGGGTTAGTGTTAGCGTACGGGTTAGGATTAGGGGACGGGTGAGGGTCAGGCTTCGGGGAAGGGTTAGGGTTAGGGTTCGGGCTAGGGTTAGGGTTAGGGGACGGGGACGGTTTAGGGTCCAGGTGAGGGTACGGCAACGCTTTAGGGGGAGCGTACGGGTGAGGGCGCGGGTTAGTGTTAGCCTACGGGTTAATATTAGGGGACGGGTGAGGGTCAGGAATCGGGGAAGAGTTAGGGTTAGGGTTCGGGCTAGGGTTAGGGTTAGAGGACGGGAACGGTTTAGGGTCCAGTTGAGGGTACGGCAACGTTTTAGGGGGAGCGTACGTGTGAGGGCGCGGGTTAGTGTTAGCCTACGGGTTAATATTAGGGGACGGGTGAGGGTCAGGCTTCGGGGAAAAGTTAGGGTTAGGGTTCGGGCTAGGCTTAGGGTTAGGGGACGGGGACGGTTTAGGGTCCTGGTGAGGATACGGCAACGCTTTTGGGGGAGCGTACGTGTGAGGGCGCGGGTTAGTGTTTGCATACTCGTTAGGATTAGGGGACGGGTGAGGGTCAGGCTTCGGGGAAAGGTTAGGGTTAGGGTTCGGGCTAGGATTAGGGTTAGGGGACGGGGAAGGTTTAGGGTCCAGGTGAGGGTACGGCAACGCTTTAGGGGGAGCGTACGTGTGAGGGCGCGGGTTAGTGTTAGCGTACGGGTTAGGATTAGGGGACGGGTGAGGGTCAGGCTTGGGGGAAGGGTTAGTCTTAGGGTTCGGGCTAGGGTTAGGGTTAGGGGACGGGGACGGTTTAGGGTCCAGGTAAGGGTACGGCAACGCTTTAGGGGGAGCGTACGTGTGAGGGCGCGGGTTAGTGTTAGCGTACGGGTTAGCATTAGGGGACGGGTGAGGGTCAGGCTTCCGGGAAGGGTTAGGGTTAGGGTTCGGGCTAGGGTTAGGGTTAGGGGACGGGGACGGTTTAGGGTCCAGGTGAGGGTACGGCAACGCTTTAGGGGGAGAATACGTGTGAGGGCGCGGGTTAGTGTTAACGTACGGGTTAGGATTAGGGGACGGGTGAGGGTCAGGCTTCGGGGAAGGGTTAGTGTTAGGGTTCGGGCTAGGGTTAGGGTTAGGGGACGGGGACGGTTTAGGGTCCAGGTGAGGGTACGGCAACCCTTTAGGGGGAGCGTACGTGTGAGGGCGCGGGTTATTGTTAGCGTACGGGTTAGGATTAGGGGATCGGGTGAGGGTCAGGCTTCGGGGAAGGGTTAGGGTTAGGATTCGGGCTAGGGTTAGGGTTAGGGGACGGGGACGGTTTAGGGTCCAGGTGAGGGTACGGCAACGCTTTAGGGTGAGCGTACATGTGAGGGCGCGGGTTAGTGTTAGCGTACGGGTTAGGATTAGGGGACGGGTGAGGGTCAGGCTTCGGGGAAGGGTTAGGGTTAGGGTTCGGGCTAGGGTTAGGGGACGGTTTAGGGTCCAGGTGAAGGTACGGAAACACTTTAGGGGGAGCGTACCTGTGATGGCGCGGGTTAGTGTTAGCCTACGGGTTAGGATTAGGGGACGGGTGAGGGTCAGGCTTCGGGGAAGGGTTAGGGATAGGCTTCGGGCTAGGCTTAGGGTTAGGGGACGGGGACGGTTTAAGGTCCAGGTGAGGGTACGGCAACGCTTTAGGGGGAGCGTGCGTGTGAGGGCGCGGGTTAGTGTTAGCGTACGGGTTAGGATTAGGGTACGGGTGAGGGTGAGGTTTCGGGGAAGGGTTAGGGTTAGGGTTCGGGCTAGGGTTCCGGTTAGGGGACGGGGACGGTTTAGGGTCCAGGTGAGGGTACGACAATGCTTTAGGGGGAGCGTACGTGTGAGGGCGCGGGTTAGTGTTAGCGTACGGGTTAGGATTAGGGGACGGGTGAGGGTGAGGTTTCGGGGAAGGATTAGGGTTAGGGTTCGGGCTAGGGTTAGGGTTAGGGGACGGGGACGGTTTAGGGTCCAGGTGAGGGTACGGCAACGCTTTAGGGGGAGCGTACGTGTGAGGGCGCGGGTTAGTGTTAGCGTACGGGTCAGGATTAGGGGACGGGTGAGGGTCAGGCTTCGGGGAAGGGTTAGGGTGAGGGTTCGGGCTAGGGTTAGGGTTAAGGTAAGGGGACGGTTTAGACTCCAGGTGAGGGTACGGCAACGCTTTAGGGGGAGCGTACGTGTGAGGGCGTGGGTTAGTGTTAGCGTACGGGCTAGGATTAGGGGACGGGTGAGGGTCAGGCTTCGGGGAAGGGTTAGGGTTAGGGTTCTGGCTACGGTTAGGGTTAGGGGACGGGGACGGTTTAGGGTCCAGGTGAGGGTACGGCAACGCTTTAGGGGGAGCGTACGTGTGAGGGCGCGGGTTAGTGTTAACGTATGGGTTAGGATTAGGGGTCTGGTGAGGGTCAGGCTTCGGGGAAGGGTTTGGGTTAGGTTTTGGGCTAGGGTTAGGGTTAGGGGACGGGGAAGGTTTAGCGTCCAGGTGAGGGTACGGCAACGCTTTAGGGGGAGCGTACGTGTGAGGGCGTGGGTTAGTGTTAGCGTATGGGTTAGGATTAGGGGACGGGTGAGGGTCATTCTTCGGGGAAGGGTTAGGGTCAGGGTTCGGGGTAGGGTTAGGGTTAGGGGACAGGGACGGTTTAGGGTCCAGGTGAGGGTACGGCAACGCTTTAGGGGGAGCGTACGTGTGAGGGCACGGGTTAGTGTTAGCCTATGGGTTAGGATTAGGGGACGGGTGAGGGTCAGGCTTCGGGGAAGGGTTAGGGTTATGGTTCGGGCTAGGGTTAGGGTTAGGGTACGGGGACGGTTTAGGGTCCAGGTGAGGGTACGGCAACGCTTTAGGGGGAGCGTGCGTGTGAGGGCGCGGGTTAGTGCTAGCGTACGGTTTAGGATTAGGGCAGGGTGAGGGTCAGGCTTCATGGAAGGGTTAGGGTTAGGGTTCGGGCTAGGGTCAGTGGACGGTTTAGGGTCCAGGTGAGGGTACGGCAACACTTTAGGGGGAGCGTACGTGTGAGGGCGCGGGTTAGTGTTAGCCTACGGGTTAGTATTAGGGCACGGGTGAGGGTCAGGAGTCGGGGAAGAGTTAGGGTTAGGGTTCGGGCTTGGGTTAGGGTTAGAGGACGGGGACGGTTTAGGGTCCAGTTGAGGTTACAGCAACGCTTTAGGGGGAGCGTACGTGTGAGGGCGCGGGTTAGTGTTAGCCTACGGGTTAGCATTAGGCGACGGGTGAGGCTCAGGCTTCGGAGAAGGGTTAGGGATAGGCTTTGGGCTAGGCTTAGGGTTAGGGGACGGGGACGGTTTAGGGTCCTGGTGAGGATACGGCAACGCTTTTGGGGGAGCGTACGTGTGAGGGCGCGGGTTAGTGTTTGCGTACTCGTTAGGATTAGGGAACGGGTGAGGGTCAGGCTTCGGGGAAAGGTTAGGGTTAGGGTTCGGGCTAGGATTAGGGTTAGGGGACGGGGAAGGTTTAGGGTCCAGGTGAGGGTACGGCAACGCTTTAGGGGGAGCGTACGTGTGAGGGCGCGGGTTAGTGTTAGCGTACGGGTTAGGATTAGGGGACGGGTGAGGGTCAGGCTTGGGGGAAGGGTTAGTCTTAGGGTTCGGGCTAGGGTTAGGGTTAGGGGACGGGGACGGTTTAGGGTCCAGGTAAGGGTACGGCAACGCTTTAGGGGGAGCGTACGTGTGAGGGCGCGGGTTAGTGTTAGCGTACGGGTTAGCATTAGGGGACGGGTGAGGGTCAGGCTTCCGGGAAGGGTTAGGGTTAGGGTTCGGGCTAGGGTTAGGGTTAGGGGACGGGGACGGTTTAGGGTCCAGGTGAGGGTACGGCAACGCTTTAGGGGGAGAATACGTGTGAGGGCGCGGGTTAGTGTTAACGTACGGGTTAGGATTAGGGGACGGGTGAGGGTCAGGCTTCGGGGCAGGGTTAGTGTTAGGGTTCGGGCTAGGGTTAGGGTTAGGGGACGGGGACGGTTTAGGGTCCAGGTGAGGGTACGGCAACCCTTTAGGGGGAGCGTACGTGTGAGGGCGCGGGTTAGTGTTAGCGTACGGGTTAGGATTAGGGGATCGGGTGAGGGTCAGGCTTCGGGGAATGGTTAGGGTTAGGATTCGGGCTAGGGTTAGGGTTAGGGGACGGGGACGGTTTAGGGTCCAGGTGAGGGTACGGCAACGCTTTAGGGTGAGCGTACATGTGAGGGCGCGGGTTAGTGTTAGCATACGGGTTAGGATTAGGGGACGGGTGAGGGTCAGGCTTCGGGGAAGGGTTAGGGTTAGGGTTCGGTCTAGGGTTAGGGGACGGTTTAGGGTACAGGTGAAGGTACGGAAACACTTTAGGGGGAGCGTACCTGTGATGGCGCGGGTTAGTGTTAGCCTACGGGTTAGGATTAGGGGACGGGTGAGGGTCAGGCTTCGGGGAAGGGTTAGGGATAGGCTTCGGGCTAGGCTTAGGGTTAGGAGACGGGGACGGTTTAAGGTCCAGGTGAGGGTACGGCAACGCTTTAGGGGGAGCGTGCGTGTGAGGGCGCGGGTTAGTGTTAGCGTACGGGTTAGGATTAGGGTACGGGTGAGGGTGAGGTTTCGGGTAAGGGTTAGGGTTAGGGTTCGGGCTAGGGTTCCGGTTAGGGGACGGGGACGGTTTAGGGTCCAGGTGAGGGTACGACAATGCTTTAGGGGGAGCGTACGTGTGAGGGCGCGGGTTAGTGTTAGCGTACGGGTTAGGATTAGGGGACGGGTGAGGGTGAGGTTTCGGGGAAGGGTTAGGGTTAGGGTTCGGGCTAGGGTTAGGGTTAGGGGACGGGGACGGTTTAGGGTCCAGGTGAGGGTACGGCAACGCTTTAGGGGGAGCGTACGTGTGAGGGCGCGGGTTAGTGTTAGCGTACGGGTCAGGATTAGGGGACGGGTGAGGGTCAGGCTTCGGGGAAGGGTTAGGGTGAGGGTTCGGGCTAGGGTTAGGGTTAAGGTAAGGGGACGGTTTAGACTCCAGGTGAGGGTACGGCAACGCTTTAGGGGGAGCGTACGTGTGAGGGCGTGGGTTAGTGTTAGCGTACGGGTTAGGATTAGGGGACGGGTGAGGGTCAGGCTTCGGGGAAGGGTTAGGGTTAGGGTTCTGGCTACGGTTAGGGTTAGGGGACGGGGACGGTTTAGGGTCCAGGTGAGGGTACGGCAACGCTTTAGGGGGAGCGTACGTGTGAGGGCGCGGGTTAGTGTTAACGTATGGGTTAGGATTAGGGGTCGGGTGAGGGTCAGGCTTCGGGGAAGGGTTTGGGTTAGGTTTTGGGCTAGGGTTAGGGTTAGGGGACGGGGAAGGTTTAGCGTCCAGGTGAGGGTACGGCAACGCTTTAGTGGGAGCGCGCGTGTGAGGGCGCGGGTTAGTGTTAGCGTACGGGTTAGGATTAGGGGACGGGTGAGGGTCAGGCTTCGTGGAAGGGTTAGGGTTAGGGTTCGGGCTAGGGTTAGGGTTAGGGGACGGGGACGGTTTCGGGTCCAGGCGAGGGTACGGCAACGCTTTAGGGGGAGCGTGCGTGTGAGGGCGCGGGTTAGTGTTAGCGTATGGGTTAGGATTAGGGGACGTCTGAGGGTCAGGCTTCGGGGAAGTGTTAGGGCTAGGGTTCGGGCTAGGGTTAGGGTTAGGGGACGGGGACGGTTTAGGGTCCAGGTGAGGGTACGGCAACGCTTTAGGGGGAGCGTACGTGTGAGGGTGTGGTTTAGTGTTAGCGTACGGGTTAGGATTAGGGGACGGGTGAGGGTCAGGCTTCGGGGAAGGGTTAGGGTCAGGGTTCGGGGTAGGGTTAGGGTTAGGGGACAGGGACGGTTTAGGGTCCAGGTGAGGGTACGGCAACGCTTTAGGGGGACCGTACGTGTGAGGGCGCGGGTTAGTGTCAGCCTATGGGTTAGGATTAGGGGACGGGTGAGTGTCAGGCTTCCGTGAAGTGTTAGGGTTAGGGTTCGGGCTAGGGTTAGGGTTAGGGGACGGGGACGGTTTAGGGCCCAGGTGAGGGTACGGCAACGCTTTAGGGGGAACGTGCGTGTGAGGGCGTGGGTTAGTGTTAGTGTACGGGTTAGGATTAGGGGACGGGTGAGGGTCAGGCCTCGGGGAAGGGTTAGGGTTAGGGTTCGGGCTAGGGTTAGGGTTAGGGGACGGGGACGGTTTAGGGTCCAGGTGAGGGTACGGCAACACTTTAGGGGGAGCGTGCATGTGAGGGCGCGGGTTAGTGTTAGCGTACGCGTTAGGATTAGGGGACGGATGAGGGTCAGGCTTCGGGGAAGGGTTAGGGTTAGGGTTCGGGCTAGGGTTAGGGTTAGGGGACGGGGACGGTTTAGGGTCCAGGTGAGGGTACGGCAACGCTTTAGGGGGAACGTGCGTGTGAGGGCGTTGGTTAGTGTTAGCGTACGGGTTAGGATTAGGGGACGGGTGAGGGTCAGGCTTCGGGGAAGGGTTAGGGTTAGGGTTCGGGCTAGGGTTAGGGTTAGGGGACGGGGACGTTTTAGGGTCCAGGTGAGGGTACGGCAACGCTTTAGGGGGAGCGTGCGTGTGAGGGCGCGGGTTAGTGTTAGCGTACGGGTTAGGATTAGGGGACGGGTGAGGGTCAGGCTTCGGGGAAGGGTTAGGATTAGGGTTCGGGCTAGGGTTAGGGATAGGGGACGGGGACTGTTTAGGGTCCAGGTGAGGGTACGGGAACGCTTTAGGGGGAGCGTGCGTGTCAGGGCGCGGGTTAGTGTTAGCGTACGGGTTAGGATTAGGGCACGGGTGAGGGTCAGGCTTCGGAAAAGTGTTATGGTTAGGGTGCGGGCTAGGGTTAGGGTTAGGGGACGGGGACGGTTTAGGGTCCAGGTGAGGGTACGGCAACGCTTTAGGGGGAGCGTGCGTGTGAGGGCGCGGGTTAGTGCTAGCGTACGGGTTAGGATTAGGGCAGGGTGAGGGTAAGGCTTCGGGGAAGTGTTAGGGTTAGGGTTCGGGCTAGGGTTAGGGTTAGGGGATGGGGACGGTTTAGGGTCCAGGTGAGGGTACGGCAACGCTTTAGGGGGAGCGTGCGTGTGAGGGCGCGGGTTAGTCTTAGCGTACGGGTTACGATTAGGGGACGGGTGACGGTCAGGCTTCGGGGAAGGGTTAGTGTTAGGGTTCGGGCTAGGGTTAGGGTTAGGGGACGGTGACGGTTTAGGGTCCAGGTGAGGCAACGGCAATGCTATAGGGGGAGCGTGCATGTGAGGGCGCGGGTTAGTGTTAGCGTACGGGTTAGGATTAGGGCATGGGTGAGGGTCAGGCTTCGGGGAAGTGTTAGGGTTAGGGTTCGGGCTAGGGTTAGGGTTAGGGGACGGGGAAGGTTTAGGGTCCAGGTGAGGCTATGGCAACGCTTTAGGGGGAGCGTGCGTGTGAGGGCGCGGGTTAGTGTTAGCGTACGGGTTAGGATTAGGGGACGGGTGAGGGTCAGGCCTCGGGGAAGGGTTAGGGTTAGGGTTCGGGCTAGGGTTAGGGTTAGGGGACGGGGACGGTTTAGGGTCCAGGTGAGGGTACAGCAACGCTTTAGGAGGAGCGTGCGTGTGAGGGTGCAGGTTAGTGTTAGCGTACGGGTTAGGATTAGAGGACGGGTGAGGGTCAGGCTTCGGGGAAGGGTTAGGGTTATGGTTCGGGCTAGGGTTAGGGTTAGGGGACGGGGACGGTTTAGGGTCCAGGTGAGGGTATGGAAACGCTTTAGGGGGAGCGTGCTTGTGAGGGCGCGGGTTAGTGTTAGCGTACGGGTTAGGATTAATGGACGGGTGAGGGTCAGGCTTCGGGGAAGGATTAGGGTTACGGTTCGGGCTAGGGTTAGGTTTAGGGGCCGGGGACGGTATAGGGTCCAGGTGAGGGTACGGCAACGTTTTAGGGGGAGCGCGCCTGTGAGGGCGCGGGTTAGTGTTAGCGTACGGGTTAGGATTAGGGGACGGGTGAGGGTCAGGCTTCGTGGAAGGGTTAGGGTTAGGGTTCGGGCTAGGGTTAGGGTTAGGGGACGGGGACGGTTTCGGGTCCAGGTGAGGGTACGGCAACGCTTTAGGGGGAGCGTGCGTGTGAGGGCGCGGGTTAGTGTTAGCGTATGGGTTAGGATTAGGGGACGGCTGAGGGTCAGGCTTCGGGGAAGTGTTAGGGCTAGGGTTCGGGCTAGGGTTAGGGTTAGGGGACGGGGACGGTTTAGGGTCCAGGTGAGGGTACGGCAACGCTTTAGGGGGAGCGTGCGTGTGAGGGCGCGGGTTAGTGTTAGCGTACGGGTTAGGATTAGGGGACGGGTGAGGGTCAGGCTTCGGGGAAGGGTTAGGGTTAGGGTTCGGGCTAGGGTTAGGGTTAGGGGACGGGGACGGTTTAGGGTCCAGGTGAGGGTACGGCAACGCTTTAGGGGGAGCGTGCGTGTTAGGGCGCGGGGTAGTGTTAGCGTACGGGTTAGGATTAGCGGACGTGTGAGGGTCAGGCTTCGGGGAACGGTTAGGGTTAGGGTACGGGCTAGCGTTAGGGTTAGGGGACGGGGACGGTTTAGGGTCCAGGTGAGGGTACGGCAACGCTTTAGGGGGAGCGTGCGTGTGAGGGCGCGGGTTAGTGTTAGCGTACGGGTTAGGATTAGGGGACGTCTGAGTGTCAGGCTTAGGGGAAGTGTTAGGGCTAGGGTTCGGGCTAGGGTTAGGGTTGGGGATGGGGACGGTTTAGGGTCTAGGTGAGGGTACGGCAACGCTTTAGGGGGAGCGTGCGTGTGAGGGCGCGGGTTAGTGTTAGCGTATGGGTTAGGATTAGGGCACGGGGGAGGGTCAGGCTTCGGGGAAGTGTTAGGGTTATGGTTCGGGCTAGGGTTAGGGTTAGGGGACGGGGACGGTTTAGGGTCCAGGTGAGGGTACGGCAACGCTTTAGGGGTAGCGTGCGTGTGAGGGCGCCGGTTAGTGTTAGCGTACGGGTTAGGATTAGGGGATGGGCGAGGGTCAGGCTTCGGGGAAGGGTTAGGGTTAGGGTTCAGGCTAGGGCTAGGGTTAGGGGACGGGGACGGTTTAGGGTCCAGGTGAGGGTACGGCAACGCTTTAGGGGGAGCGTGCGTGTGAGGGCGCGGGTTAGTTTTAGCGTACGGGTTAGGATTAGGGGATGGGTGAGGGTCAGGCTTCGGGGAAGGGTTAGGGTTAGGGTTTGGGCTAGAGATAGGGTTAGGGGACGGGGACGGTTTAGCGTCTAGGTGAGGGTACGGCAACGCTTTAGGGGGAGCGTGCGTGTGAGGGCGCGGGTTAGTGTTAGCGTACGGGTTAGGATTAGGGGACGGGTGAGGGTCAGGCTTCGGGGAAGGGTTAGGGTTACGGTTCGGGCTAGGATTAGGGTTAGGGGACGGGGACGGTTTAGGGTCCAGGTGAGGGTACAGCAACGCTTTAGAGGGAGCGTGCGTGTGAGGGCGCGGGTTAGTGTTAGCGTACGGGTTAGGATTAGGGGACAGGTGAGGGTCAGGCTTCGGGGAAGGGTTAGGGTTAGGGTTCGGGCTAGGGTTAGGGTTAGGGGACGGGGACGGTTTAGGGTCCAGGTGAGGGTACGGCAACGCTTTAGGGGGAGCGTGCATGTGAGGGCGCGGGTTAGTGTTAGCGTACGCGTTAGGATTAGGGGACGAATGAGGGTCGGGCTTCGGGGAAGGGTTAGGGTTAGGGTTCGGGCTAGGGTTAGGGTTAGGGTTCGGGCTAGGGTTAGGGTTAGGGGACGGGGAAGGTTTAGGGTCCAGGTGAGGGTACGGCAACGCTTTAGGGGGAGCATGCGTGTGAGGGCGCGGGTTAGTGTTAGCGTACGGGTTAGGATTAGGGGACGGGGGAGAGTCAGGCTTCGGGGAAGCGTTAGGGTTAGGGTTCGGGCTAGGGTTAGGGTTAGGGGACGGGGACGTTTTAGGGTCCAGGTGAGGGTACGGCAACGCTTTAGGGGTAGCGTGCGTGTGAGGGCGCGGGTTAGTGTTAGCGTACGGGTTAGGATTAGGGGACGGGTGAGGGTCAGGCTTCGAGGAAGGGTTAGGATTAGGGTTCGGGCTAGGGTTAGGGTTAGGGGACGGGGACTGTTTAGGGTCCAGGTGAGGGTACGGGAACGCTTTAGGGGGAGCGTGCGTGTCAGGGCGCGGGTTAGTGTTAGCGTACGGGTTAGAATTAGGGCACGGGTGAGGGTCAGGCTTCGGAGAAGTGTTAGGGTTAAGGTTCGGGCTAGGGTTAGGGTTAGGGAGCGGGAACGGTTTAGGGTCCAGGTGAGAGTACGGCAACGCTTTAGGGGGAGCGTGCGTGTGAGGGCGCGGGTTAGTGCTAGCGTACGGGTTAGGATTAGGGCAGGGTGAGGGTAAGGCTTCGGGGAAGTGTTAGGGCTAGGGTTCGGGCTAGGGTTAGGGTTAGGGGACGGGGACGGTTTAGGGTCCAGGTGAGGGTACGGCAACGCTTTAGGGGGAGAGTGCGTGTGAGGGCGCTGGTTAGTCTTAGCGTACGGGTTAGGATTAGGGGACGGGTGACGGTCAGGCTTCGGGGAAGGGTTAGGGTTAGGGTTCGGGCTAGGGTTAGGGTTAGGGGACGGTGACGGTTTAGGGTCCAGGTGAGGGTACGGCAATGCTATAGGGGGAGCGTGCATGTGAGGGCGCGGGGTAGTGTTAGCGTACGGGTTAGGATTAGGGCACGGGTGAGGGTCAGGCTTCGGGGAAGTGTTAGGGTTAGGATTCGGGCTAGGGTTAGAGTTAGGGGACGGGGACGGTTTAGGGTCCATGTGAGGGTACGGCAATGCTATAGGGGGAGCGTGCATGTGAGGGCGGGGGTTAGTGCTGGCGTACGGGTTAGGATTAGGGGACGGGTGAGGGTCAGGCCTCGGGGAAGGGTTAGGGTTAGGGTTCGGGCTAGGGTTAGGGTTAGGGGACGGGGACGGTTTAGGGTCCAGGTGAGGGTACGGCAACGCTTTAGGGGGAGCGTGCGTGTGAGGGCGCGGGTTAGTGTTAGCGTACGCGTTAGGATTAGGGGACGGGTGAGGGTCAGGCTTCGGGGAAGGGTTAGGGTTAGGGTTCGGGCTAGAGTTAGGGTTAGGGGACGGGGACGGTTTAGGGTCCAGTTGAGGGTACAGCAACGCTTTAGGAGGAGCGTGCGTGTGACGGCGCGGGTTAGTGTTAGCGTACGGGTTAGGATTAGGGGACGGGTGAGGGTCAGGCTTCGGGGAAGGGTTAGGGTTAGGGTTCGGGCTAGGGTTAGGGTTAGGGGACGGGGACGGTTTAGGGTCCAGGTGAGGGTATGGCAACGCTTTAGGGGGAGCGTGCTTGTGAGGGCGCGGGTTAGTGTTAGCGTACGGGTTAGGATTAGGGGACGGGTGAGGGTCAGGCTTCGGGGAAGGGTTAGGGTTACGGTTCGGGCTAGGGTTAGGTTTAGGGGACGGGGACGGTATAGGGTCCAGGTGAGGGTACGGCAACGTTTTAGGGGGAGCGTGCGTGTGAGGGCGCGGGTTAGTGTTAGCGTACGGGTTAGGATTAGGGGACGGGTGAGGGTCAGGCTTCGTGGAAGGGTTAGGGTTAGGGTTCGGGCTAGGGTTAGGGTTAGGAGACGGGGACGGTTTAGGGTCCAGGTGAGGGTACGGCAACGCTTTAGGGGGAGCGTACGTGTGAGGGCGCGGGTTAGTGTTAGCGTACGGTTTAGGAATAGGGGACGGCTGAGGGTCAGGCTTCGGGGAAGTGTTAGGGCTAGGGTTCGGGCTAGGGTTAGGGTTAGGGGACGGGGACGGTTTAGGGTCCAGGTGAGGGTACGGCAACGCTTTAGGGGGAGCGTGCGTGTGAGGGCGCGGGTTAGTGTTAGCGTACGGGTTAGGATTAGGGGATGGGCGAGGGTCAGGCTTCGGGGAAGGGTTAGGGTTAGGGTTCGGGCTAGGGCTAGGGTTAGGGGACGGGGACGGTTTAGGGTCCAGGTGAGGGTACGGCAACACTTTAGGGGGAGCGTGCGTGTGAGGGCGCGGGTTAGTGTTAGAGTACGGGTTAGGATTAGGGGATGGGTGAGGGTCAGGCTTCGGGGAAGTGTTAGGGTTAGGGTTTGGGCTAGGGATAGGGTTAGGGGACGGGGACGGCTTAGCTTCCAGGTGAGGGTACGGCAACGCTTTAGGGGGAGCGTGCGTGTGAGGGCGCAGGTTAGTGTTAGCGTACGGGTTAGGATTAGGGGACGGGTGAGGGTCAGGCTTCGGGGAAGGGTTAGGGTTATGGTTCGGGCTAGGGTTAGGGTTAGGGGACGGGGACGGTTTAGGGTCCAGGTTAGGGTACGGCAACGCTTTAGAGGGAGCGTGCGTGTGAGCGCGCGGGTTAGTGTTAGCGTACGGGTTAGGATTAGGGGATTGGTGAGGGTCAGGCCTCGGGGAAGGGTTAGGGTTAGGGTTCGGGCTAGGGTTAGGGTTAGGGGACGGGGACGGTTTAGGGTCCAGGTGAGGGTAGGGCAACGCTTTAGGGGGAGCGTGCATGTGAGGGCGCGGGTTAGTGTTAGCGTACGCGTTAGGATTAGGGGACGGATGAGGGTCAGGCTTCGGGGAAGTGTTAGGGTTAGGATTCGGGCTAGGGTTAGGGTTAGGGGACGGGGACGGTTTAGGGTCCAGGTGAGGGTACGGCAATGCTATAGGGGGAGCGTGCATATGAGGGCGCGGGTTAGTGTTAGCGTACGGGTTAGGATTAGGGGACGGGTGAGGGTCAGGCCTCGGGGAAGGGTTAGGGTTAGGGTTCGGGCTAGGGTTAGGGTTAGGGGACGGGGACGGTTTAGGGTCCAGGTGAGGGTACGGCAACGCTTTAGGGGGAGCGTGCGTGTGAGGGCGCGGGTTAGTGTTAGAGTACGCGTTAGGATTAGGGGACGGGTGAGGGTCAGGCTTCGGGGAAGGGTTAGGGTTAGGGTTCGGGCTAGAGTTAGGGTTAGGGGATGGGGACGGTTTAGGGTCCAGTTGAGGGTACAGCAACGCTTTAGGAGGAGCGTGCGTGTGACGGCGCGGGTTAGTGTTAGCGTACGGGTTAGGATTAGGGGACGGGTGAGGGTCAGGCTTCGGGGAAGGGTTAGGGTTACGGTTCGGGCTAGGGTTAGGGTTAGGGGACGGGGACGGTTTAGGGTCCAGGTGAGGGTATGGCAACGCTTTAGGGGGAGCGTGCTTGTGAGGGCGCGGGTTAGTGTTAGTGTACGGGTTAGGATTAGGGGACGGGTGAGGGTCAGGCTTCGGGGAAGGGTTAGGGTTACGGTTCGGGCTAGGGTTAGGTTTAGGGGACGGGGACGGTATAGGGTCCAGGTGAGGGTACGGCAACGTTTTAGGGGGAGAGTGCGTGTGAGGGCGCGGGTTAGTGTTAGCGTACGGGTTAGGATTAGGGGACGGGTGAGGGTCAGGCTTCGTGGAAGGGTTAGGGTTAGGGTTCGGGCTAGGGTTAGGGTTAGGAGACGGGGACGGTTTAGGGTCCAGGTGAGGGTACGGCAACGCTTTAGGGGGAGCGTACGTGTGAGGGCGCGGGTTAGTGTTAGCGTACGGTTTAGGAATAGGGGACGGCTGAGGGTCAGGCTTCGGGGAAGTGTTAGGGCTAGGGTTCGGGCTAGGGTTAGGGTTAGGGGACGGGGACGGTTTAGGGTCCAGGTGAGGGTACGGCAACGCTTTAGGGGGAGCGTGCGTGTGAGGGCGCGGGTTAGTGTTAGCGTACGGGTTAGGATTAGGGGATGGGCGAGGGTCAGGCTTCGGGGAAGGGTTAGGGTTAGGGTTCGGGCTAGGGCTAGGGTTAGGGGACGGGGACGGTTTAGGGTGCAGGTGAGGGTACGGCAACACTTTAGGGGGAGAGTGCGTGTGAGGGCGCGGGTTAGTGTTACAGTACGGGTTAGGATTAGGGGATGGGTGAGGGTCAGGCTTCGGGGAAGTGTTAGGGTTAGGGTTTGGGCTAGGGATAGGGTTAGGGGACGGGGACGGTTTAGCTTCCAGGTGAGGGTACGGCAACGCTTTAGGGGGAGCGTGCGTGTGAGGGCGCGGGTTGTGTGAGCGTACGGGATAGGATTAGGGGACGGGTGAGGGTCTGGCTTCGGGGAAGGGTTAGGATTAGGGTTCGGGCTAGGGTTAGGGTTAGGGGACGGGGACTGTTTAGGGTCCAGGTGAGGGTACGGGAACGCTTTAGGGGGAGCGTGCGTGTCAGGGCGCGGGTTAGTGTTAGCGTACGGGTTAGGATTAGGGCACGGGTGAGGGTCAGGCTTCGGAGAAGTGTTAGGGTTAGGGTTCGGGCTAGGGTTAGGGTTAGGGAGCGGGAACGGTTTAGGGTCCAGGTGAGGGTACGGCAACGCTTTAGGGGGAGCGTGCGTGTGAGGGCGCGGGTTAGTGTTAGAGTACGGGTTAGGATTAGGGGATGGGTGAGGGTCAGGCTTCGGGGAAGTGTTAGGGTTAGGGTTTGGGCTAGGGATAGGGTTAGGGGACGGGGACGGCTTAGCTTCCAGGTGAGGGTACGGCAACGCTTTAGGGGGAGCGTGCGTGTGAGGGCGCAGGTTAGTGTTAGCGTACGGGTTAGGATAAGGGGACGGGTGAGGGTCAGGCTTCGGGGAAGGGTTAGGGTTATGGTTCGGGCTAGGGTTAGGGTTAGGGGACGGGGACGGTTTAGGGTCCAGGTTAGGGTACGGCAACGCTTTAGAGGGAGCGTGCGTGTGAGCGCGCGGGTTAGTGTTAGCGTACGGGTTAGGATTAGGGGACGGGTGAGGGTCAGGCCTCGGGGAAGGGTTAGGGTTAGGGTTCGGGCTAGGGTTAGGGTTAGGGGACGGGGACGGTTTAGGGTCCAGGTGAGGGTAGGGCAACGCTTTAGGGGGAGCGTGCATGTGAGGGCGCGGGTTAGTGTTAGCGTACGCGTTAGGATTAGGGGACGGATGAGGGTCAGGCTTCGGGGAAGTGTTAGGGTTAGGATTCGGGCTAGGGTTAGGGTTAGGGGACGGGGACGGTTTAGGGTCCAGGTGAGGGTACGGCAATGCTATAGGGGGAGCGTGCATATGAGGGCGCGGGTTAGTGTTAGCGTACGGGTTAGGATTAGGGGACGGGTGAGGGTCAGGCCTCGGGGAAGGGTTAGGGTTAGGGTTCGGGCTAGGGTTAGGGTTAGGGGACGGGGACGGTTTAGGGTCCAGGTGAGGGTACGGCAACGCTTTAGGGGGAGCGTGCGTGTGAGGGCGCGGGTTAGTGTTAGAGTACGCGTTAGGATTAGGGGACGGGTGAGGGTTAGGCTTCGGGGAAGGGTTAGGGTTAGGGTTCGGGCTAGAGTTAGGGTTAGGGGATGGGGACGGTTTAGGGTCCAGTTGAGGGTACAGCAACGCTTTAGGAGGAGCGTGCGTGTGACGGCGCGGGTTAGTGTTAGCGTACGGGTTAGGATTAGGGGACGGGTGAGGGTCAGGCTTCGGGGAAGGGTTAGGGTTAGGGTTCGGGCTAGGGTTAGGGTTAGGGGACGGGGACGGTTTAGGGTCCAGGTGAGGGTATGGCAACGCTTTAGGGGGAGTGTGCTTGTGAGGGCGCGGGTTAGTGTTAGTGTACGGGTTAGGATTAGGGGACGGGTGAGGGTCAGGCTTCGGGGAAGGGTTAGGGTTACGGTTCGGGCTAGGGTTAGGTTTAGGGGACGGGGACGGTATAGGGTCCAGGTGAGGGTACGGCAACGTTTTAGGGGGAGCGTGCGTGTGAGGGCGCGGGTTAGTGTTAGCGTACGGGTTAGGATTAGGGGACGGGTGAGGGTCAGGCTTCGTGGAAGGGTTAGGGTTAGGGTTCGGGCTAGGGTTAGGGTTAGGAGACGGGGACGGTTTAGGGTCCAGGTGAGGGTACGGCAACGCTTTAGGGGGAGCGTACGTGTGAGGGCGCGGGTTAGTGTTAGCGTACGGTTTAGGAATAGGGGACGGCTGAGGGTCAGGCTTCGGGGAAGTGTTAGGGCTAGGGTTCGGGCTAGGGTTAGGGTTAGGGGACGGGGACGGTTTAGGGTCCAGGTGAGGGTACGGCAACGCTTTAGGGGGAGCGTGCGTGTGAGGGCGCGGGTTAGTGTTAGCGTACGGGTTAGGATTAGGGGATGGGCGAGGGTCAGGCTTCGGGGAAGGGTTAGGGTTAGGGTTCGGGCTAGGGCTAGGGTTAGGGGACGGGGACGGTTTAGGGTGCAGGTGAGGGTACGGCAACACTTTAGGGGGAGCGTGCGTGTGAGGGCGCGGGTTAGTGTTAGCGTACGGGTTAGGATTAGGGCACGGGTGAGGGTCAGGCTTCGGAGAAGTGTTAGGGTTAGGGTTCGGGCTAGGGTTAGGGTTAGGGAGCGGGAACGGTTTAGGGTCCAGGTGAGGGTACGGCAACGCTTTAGGGGGAGCGTGCGTGTGAGGGCGCGGGTTAGTGCTAGCGTACGGGTTAGGATTAGGGCAGGGTGAGGGTAAGGCTTCGGGGAAGTGTTAGGGCTAGGGTTCGGGCTAGGGTTAGGGTTAGGGGACGGGGACGGTTTAGGGTCCAGGTGAGGGTACGGCAACGCTTTAGGGGGAGCGTGCGTGTGAGGGCGCTGGTTAGTCTTAGCGTACGGGTTAGGATTAGGGGACGGGTGACGGTCAGGCTTCGGGGAAGGGTTAGGGTTAGGGTTCGGGATAGGGTTAGGGTTAGGGGACGGTGACGGTTTAGGGTCCAGGTGAGGGTACGGCAATGCTATAGGGGGAGCGTGCATGTGAGGGCGCGGGTTAGTGTTAGCGTACGGGTTAGGATTAGGGCACGGGTGAGGGTCAGGCTTCGGGGAAGTGTTAGGGTTAGGGTTTGGGCTAGGGATAGGGTTAGGGGACGGGGACGGTTTAGCTTCCAGGTGAGGGTACGGCAACGCTTTAGGGGGAGCGTGCGTGTGAGGGCGCGGGTTAGTGTTAGCGTACGGGTTAGGATTAGGGGACGGGTGAGGGTCAGGCTTCGGGGAAGGGTTAGGGTTATGGTTCGGGCTAGGGTTAGGGTTAGGGGACGGGGACGGTTTAGGGTCCAGGTTAGGGTACGGCAACGCTTTAGAGGGAGCGTGCGTGTGAGGGCGCGGGTTAGTGTTAGCGTACGGGTTAGGATTAGGGGACGGGTGAGGGTCAGGCCTCGGGGAAGGGTTAGGGTTAGGGTTCGGGCTAGGGTTAGGGTTAGGAGACGGGGACGGTTTAGGGTCCAGGTGAGGGTAGGGCAACGCTTTAGGGGGAGCGTGCATTTGAGGGCGCGGGTTAGTGTTAGCGTACGCGTTAGGATTAGGGGACGGATGAGGGTCAGGCTTCGGGGAAGTGTTAGGGTTAGGATTCGGGCTAGGGTTAGGGTTAGGGGACGGGGACGGTTTAGGGTCCATGTGAGGGTACGGCAATGCTATAGGGGGAGCGTGCATATGAGGGCGCGGGTTAGTGTTAGCGTACGGGTTAGGATTAGGGGACGGGTGAGGGTCAGGCCTCGGGGAAGGGTTAGGGTTAGGGTTCGGGCTAGGGTTAGGGTTAGGGGACGGGGACGGTTTAGGGTCCAGGTGAGGGTACGGCAACGCTTTAGGGGGAGCGTGCGTGTGAGGGCGCGGGTTAGTGTTAGCGTACGCATTAGGATTAGGGGACGGGTGAGGGTCAGGCTTCGGGGAAGGGTTAGGGTTAGGGTTCGGGCTAGAGTTAGGGTTAGGGGACGGGGAAGGTTTAGGGTCCAGTTGAGGGTACAGCAACGCTTTAGGAGGAGCGTGCGTGTGACGGCGCGGGTTAGTGTTAGCGTACGGGTTAGGATTAGGGGACGGGTGAGGGTCAGGCTTCGGGGAAGGGTTAGGGTTAGGGTTCGGGCTAGGGTTAGGGTTAGGGGACGGGGACGGTTTAGTGTCCAGGTGAGGGTATGGCAACGCTTTAGGGGGAGCGTGCTTGTGAGGGCGCGGGTTAGTGTTAGCGTACGGGTTAGGATTAGGGGATGGGCGAGGGTCAGGCTTCGGGGAAGGGTTAGGGTTAGGGTTCGGGCTAGGGCTAGGGTTAGGGGACGGGGACGGTTTAGGGTCCAGGTGAGGGTACGGCAACACTTTAGGGGGAGCGTGCATGTGAGGGCGCGGGTTAGTGTTAGAGTACGGGTTAGGATTAGGGGATGGGTGAGGGTCAGGCTTCGGGGAAGTGTTAGGTTTAGGGTTTGGGCTAGGGATAGGGTTAGGGGACGGGGACGGTTTAGCTTCCAGGTGAGGGTACGGCAACGCTTTAGGGGGAGCGTGCGTGTGAGGGCGCGGGTTAGTGTTAGCGTACGGGTTAGGATTAGGGGACGGGTGAGGGTCAGGCTTCGGGGAAGGGTTAGGGTTATGGTTCGGGCTAGGGTTAGGGTTAGGGGACGGGGACGGTTTAGGGTCCAGGTTAGGGTACGGCAACGCTTTAGAGGGAGCGTGCGTGTGAGGGCGCGGGTTAGTGTTAGCGTACGGGTTAGGATTGGGGACGGGTGAGGGTCAGGCCTCGGGGAAGGGTTAGGGTTAGGGTTCGGGCTAGGGTTAGGGTTAGGGGACGGGGACGGTTTAGGGTCCAGGTGAGGGTAGGGCAACGCTTTAGGGGGAGCGTGCATGTGAGGGCGCGGGTTAGTGTTAGCGTACGCGTTAGGATTAGGGGACGGATGAGGGTCAGGCTTCGGGGAAGTGTTAGGGTTAGGATTCGGGCTAGGGTTAGGGTTAGGGGACGGGGACGGTTTAGGGTCCAGGTGAGGGTACGGCAATGCTATAGGGGGAGCGTGCATATGAGGGCGCGGGTTAGTGTTAGCGTACGGGTTAGGATTAGGGGACGGGTGAGGGTCAGGCCTCGGGGAAGGGTTAGGGTTAGGGTTCGGGCTAGGGTTAGGGTTAGGGGACGGGGACGGTTTAGGGTCCAGGTGAGGGTACGGCAACGCTTTAGGGGGAGCGTGCGTGTGAGGGCGCGGGTTAGTGTTAGAGTACGCGTTAGGATTAGGGGACGGGTGAGGGTCAGGCTTCGGGGAAGGGTTAGGGTTAGGGTTCGGGCTAGAGTTAGGGTTAGGGGATGGGGACGGTTTAGGGTCCAGTTGAGGGTACAGCAACGCTTTAGGAGGAGCGTGCGTGTGACGGCGCGGGTTAGTGTTAGCGTACGGGTTAGGATTAGGGGACGGGTGAGGGTCAGGCTTCGGGGAAGGGTTAGGGTTAGGGTTCGGGCTAGGGTTAGGGTTAGGGGACGGGGACGGTTTAGGGTCCAGGTGAGGGTATGGCAACGCTTTAGGGGGAGCGTGCTTGTGAGGGCGCGGGTTAGTGTTAGCGTACGGGTTAGGATTAGGGGACGGGTGAGGGTCAGGCTTCGGGGAAGGGTTAGGGTTACGGTTCGGGCTAGGGTTAGGTTTAGGGGACGGGGACGGTATAGGGTCCAGGTGAGGGTACGGCAACGTTTTAGGGGGAGCGTGCGTGTGAGGGCGCGGGTTAGTGTTAGCGTACGGGTTAGGATTAGGGGACCGGTGAGGGTCAGGCTTCGTGGAAGGGTTAGGGTTAGGGTTCGGGCTAGGGTTAGGGTTAGGAGACGGGGACGGTTTAGGGTCCAGGTGAGGGTACGGCAACGCTTTAGGGGGAGCGTAAGTGTGAGGGCGCGGGTTAGTGTTAGCGTACGGTTTAGGAATAGGGGACGGCTGAGGGTCAGGCTTCGGGGAAGTGTTAGGGCTAGGGTTCGGGCTAGGGTTAGGGTTAGGGGACGGGGACGGTTTAGCTTCCAGGTGAGGGTACGGCAACGCTTTAGGGGGAGCGTGCGTGTGAGGGCGCGGGTTAGTGTGAGCGTACGGGTTAGGATTAGGGGACGGGTGAGGGTCAGGCTTCGGGGAAGGGTTAGGATTAGGGTTCGGGCTAGGGTTAGGGTTAGGGGACGGGGACTGTTTAGGGTCCAGGTGAGGGTACGGGAACGCTTTAGGGGGAGCGTGCGTGTCATGGCGCGGGTTAGTGTTAGCGTACGGGTTAGGATTAGGGCACGGGTGAGGGTCAGGCTTCGGAGAAGTGTTAGGGTTAGGGTTCGGGCTAGGGTTAGGGTTAGGGAGCAGGAACGGTTTAGGGTCCAGGTGAGGGTACGGCAACGCTTTAGGGGGAGCGTGCGTGTGAGGGCGCGGGTTAGTGCTAGCGTACGGGTTAGGATTAGGGCAGGGTGAGGGTAAGGCTTCGGGGAAGTGTTAGGGCTAGGGTTCGGGCTAGGGTTAGGGTTAGGGGACGGGGACGGTTTAGGGTCCAGGTGAGGGTACGGCAACGCTTTAGGGGTAGCGTGCGTGTGAGGGCGCTGGTTAGTCTTAGCGTACGGGTTAGGATTAGGGGACGGGTGACGGTCAGGCTTCGGGGAAGGGTTAGGGTTAGGGTTCGGGCTAGGGTTAGGGTTAGGGGACGGTGACGGTTTAGGGTCCAGGTGAGGGTACGGCAATGCTATAGGGGGAGCGTGCATGTGAGGGCGCGGGTTAGTGTTAGCGTACGGGTTAGGATTAGGGCACGGGTGAGGGTCAGGCTTCGGGGAAGTGTTAGGGTTAGGGTTTGGGCTAGGGATAGGGTTAGGGGACGGGGACGGTTTAGCTTCCAGGTGAGGGTACGGCAACGCTTTAGGGGGAGCGTGCGTGTGAGGGCGCGGGTTAGTGTTAGCGTACGGGTTAGGATTAGGGGACGGGTGAGGGTCAGGCTTCGGGGAAGGGTTAGGGTTATGGTTCGGGCTAGGGTTAGGGTTAGGGGACGGGGACGGTTTAGGGTCCAGGTTAGGGTACGGCAACGCTTTAGAGGGAGCGTGCGTGTGAGGGCGCGGGTTAGTGTTAGCGTACGGGTTAGGATTAGGGGACGGGTGAGGGTCAGGCCTCGGGGAAGGGTTAGGGTTAGGGTTCGGGCTAGGGTTAGGGTTAGGGGACGGGGACGGTTTAGGGTCCAGGTGAGGGTAGGGCAACGCTTTAGGGGGAGCGTTCATTTGAGGGCGCGGGTTAGTGTTAGCGTACGCGTTAGGATTAGGGGACGGATGAGGGTCAGGCTTCGGGGAAGTGTTAGGGTTAGGATTCGGGCTAGGGTTAGGGTTAGGGGACGGGGACAGTTTAGGGTCCATGTGAGGGTACGGCAATGCTATAGGGGGAGCGTGCATATGAGGGCGCGGGTTAGTGTTAGCGTACGGGTTAGGATTAGGGGACGGGTGAGGGTCAGGCCTCGGGGAAGGGTTAGGGTTAGGGTTCGGGCTAGGGTTAGGGTTAGGGGACGGGGACGGTTTAGGGTCCAGGTGAGGGTACGGCAACGCTTTAGGGGGAGCGTGCGTGTGAGGGCGCGGGTTAGTGTTAGCGTACGCATTAGGATTAGGGGACGGGTGAGGGTCAGGCTTCGGGGAAGGGTTAGGGTTAGGGTTCGGGCTAGAGTTAGGGTTAGGGGACGGGGACGGTTTAGGGTCCAGTTGAGGGTACAGCAACGCTTTAGGAGGAGCGTGCGTGTGACGGCGCGGGTTAGTGTTAGCGTACGGGTTAGGATTAGGGGACGGGTGAGGGTCAGGCTTCGGGGAAGGGTTAGGGTTAGGGTTCGGGCTAGGGTTAGGGTTAGGGGACGGGGACGGTTTAGTGTCCAGGTGAGGGTATGGCAACGCTTTAGGGGGAGCGTGCTTGTGAGGGCGCGGGTTAGTGTTAGCGTACGGGTTAGGATTAGGGGATGGGCGAGGGTCAGGCTTCGGGGAAGGGTTAGGGTTAGGGTTCGGGCTAGGGCTAGGGTTAGGGGACGGGGACGGTTTAGGGTCCAGGTGAGGGTACGGCAACACTTTAGGGGGAGCGTGCGTGTGAGGGCGCGGGTTAGTGTTAGAGTACGGGTTAGGATTAGGGGATGGGTGAGGGTCAGGCTTCGGGGAAGTGTTAGGGTTAGGGTTTGGGCTAGGGATAGGGTTAGGGGACGGGGACGGTTTAGCTTCCAGGTGAGGGTACGGCAACGCTTTAGGGGGAGCGTGCGTGTGAGGGCGCGGGTTAGTGTTAGCGTACGGGTTAGGATTAGGGGACGGGTGAGGGTCAGGCTCGGGGAAGGGTTAGGGTTATGGTTCGGGCTAGGGTTAGGGTTAGGGGACGGGGACGGTTTAGGGTCCAGGTTAGGGTACGGCAACGCTTTAGAGGGAGCGTGCGTGTGAGGGCGCGGGTTAGTGTTAGCGTACGGGTTAGGATTAGGGGACGGGTGAGGGTCAGGCCTCGGGGAAGGGTTAGGGTTAGGGTTCGGGCTAGGGTTAGGGTTAGGGGACGGGGACGGTTTAGGGTCCAGGTGAGGGTACGACAACGCTTTAGGGGGAGCGTGCATGTGAGGGCGTGGGTTAGTGTTAGCGTACGCGTTAGGATTAGGGGACGGATGAGGGTCAGGCTTCGGGGAAGGGTTAGGGTTAGGGTTCGGGCTAGGGTCAGGATTAGGGGACGGGGACGGTTTAGGGTCCAGGTGAGGGTACGGCAACGCTTTAGGGGGAGCGTGCGTGTGAGGGCGCGGGTTAGTGTTAGCGTACGGGTTAGGATTAGGGGAGGGGTGAGGGTCAGGCTTCGGGGAAGGGTTAGGGTTAGGGTTCGGGCTAGGGTTAGGGTTAGGGGACGGGGACGTTTTAGGGTCCAGGTGAGTGTACGGCAACGCTTTAGGGGGA
This sequence comes from Stenella coeruleoalba, assembly GCF_951394435.1. NCBI lineage: Eukaryota > Metazoa > Chordata > Mammalia > Artiodactyla > Delphinidae > Stenella > Stenella coeruleoalba. The sequence goes on along the minus strand of NW_027646352.1, from coordinate 348,104 downwards.
GCGTGCGTGTGAGGGCGCGGGTTAGTGTTAGCGTACGGGTCAGGATTCGGGGAAGGGTTAGGATTAGGGTTCGGGCTAGGGTTAGGGTTAGGGGACGGGGACTGTTTAGGGTCCAGGTGAGGGTACGGGAACGCTTTAGGGGGAGCGTGCGTGTCAGAGCGCGGGTTAGTGTTAGCGTACGGGTTAGGATTAGGGCACGGGTGAGGGTCAGGCTTCGGAGAAGTGTTAGGGTTAGGGTTCGGGCTAGGGTTAGGGTTAGGGGACGGGGACGGTTTAGGGTCCAGGTGAGGGTACGGCAACGCTTTAGGGGGAGCGTGCGTGTGAGGGCGCGGGTTAGTGCTAGCGTACGGGTTAGGATTAGGGCAGGGTGAGGGTAAGGCTTCGGGGAAGTGTTAGGGCTAGGATTCGGGCTAGGGTTAGGGTTAGGGGACGGGGACGGTTTAGGGTCCAGGTGAGGGTACGGCAACGCTTTAGGGGGAGCGTGCGTGTGAGGGCGCGGGTTAGTGTTAGCGTACGGGTTAGGATTAGGGGACGGGTGACGTTCAGGCTTCGGGGAAGGGTTAGGGTTAGGGTTCGGGCTAGGGTTAGGGTTAGGGGACGGTGACGGTTTAGGGTCCAGTTGAGGGTACGGCAATGCTATAGGGGGAGCGTGCATGTGAGGGCGCGGGTTAGTGTTAGCGTACGGGTTAGGATTAGGGCACGGGTGAGGGTCAGGCCTCGGGGAAGGGTTAGGGTTAGGGTTCGGGCTAGGGTTAGGGTTAGGGGACGGGGACGGTTTAGGGTCCAGGTGAGGGTACGGCAACGCTTTAGGGGGAGCGTGCATGTGAGGGCGCGGGTTAGTGTTAGCGTACGGGTTAGGATTTGGGGACGGGTGAGGGTCAGGCTTCGGGGAAGGGTTAGGGTTAGGGTTCGGGCTAGGGTTAGGGTTAGGGGACGGGGACGGTTTAGCTTCCAGGTGAGGGTACGGCAACGCTTTAGGGGGAGCGTGTGTGTGAGGGCGCGGGTTAGTGTTAGCGTACGGGTTAGGATTAGGGGAGGGGTGAGGGTCAGGCTTCGGGGAAGGGTTAGGGTTAGGGTTCGGGCTAGGGTTAGGGTTAGGGGACGGGGACGTTTTAGGGTCCAGGTGAGGGTACGGCAACGCTTTAGGGGGAGCGTGCGTGTGAGGGCGCGGGTTAGTGTTAGCGTACGGGTTAGGATTAGGGGACGGGTGAGGGTCAGGATTCGGGGAAGGGTTAGGATTAGGGTTCGGGCTAGGGTTAGGGTTAGGGGACGGGGACTGTTTAGGGTCCAGGTGAGGGTACGGGAACGCTTTAGGGGGAGCGTGCGTGTCAGAGCGCGGGTTAGTGTTAGCGTACGGGTTAGGATTAGGGCACGGGTGAGGGTCAGGCTTCGGGGAAGGGTTAGGGTTAGGGTTCGGGCTAGGGTTAGGGTTAGGGGACGGGGACGGTTTAGGGTCCAGGTGAGGGTACGGCGACGCTTTAGGGGGAGCGTGCGTGTGAGGGCGCGGGTTAGTGTTAGCGTACGCATTAGGATTAGGGGACGGGTGAGGGTCAGGCTTCGGGGAAGGGTTAGGGTTAGGGTTCGGGCTAGGGTTAGGGTTAGGGGACGGGGACGGTTTAGGGTCCAGGTGAGGGTACAGCAACGCTTTAGGAGGAGCGTGCGTGTGACGGCGCGGGTTAGTGAGAGCGTACGGGTTAGGATTAGGGGACGGCTGAGGGTCAGGCTTCGGGGAAGGGTTAGGGCTAGGGTTCGGGCTAGGGTTAGGGTTAGGGGACGGGGACGGTTGAGGGTCCAGGTGAGGGTACGGCAACGCTTTAGAGGGAGCGTGCGTGTGAGGGCGCCGGTTAGTGTTAGCGTACGGGTTAGGATTAGGGGACGGGTGAGGGTCAGGCCTCGGGGAAGGGTTAGGGTTAGGGTTCGGGCTAGGGTTAGGGTTAGGGGATGGGGACGTTTTAGGGTCCAGGTGAGGGTACGGCAACGCTTTAGGGGGAGCGTGCATGTGAGGGCGCGGGTTAGTGTTAGCGTACGCGTTAGGATTAGGGGACGGATGAGGGTCAGGCTTCGGGGAAGGGTTAGGGTTAGGGTTCGGGCTAGGGTTAGGGTTAGGGGACGGGGACGGTTTAGGGTCCAGGTGAGGGTACGGCAACGCTTTAGGGGGAGCGTACGTGTGAGGGCGCGGGTTAGTGTTAGCGTACGGGTTAGGATTAGGGGACGGGTGAGGGTCAGGCTTCGGGGAAGGGTTAGGGTTAGGGTTCGGGCTAGGGTTAGGGTTAGGGGACGGGGACGTTTTAGGGTCCAGGTGAGGGTACGGCAACGCTTTAGGGGGAGCGTGCGTGTGAGGGCGCGGGTTAGTGTTAGCGTACGGGTTAGGATTAGGGGACGGGTGAGGGTCAGGCTTCGGGGAAGGGTTAGGATTAGGGTTCGGGCTAGGGTTAGGGTTAGGGGACGGGGACGGTTTAGGGTCCAGGTGAGGGTACGGCAACGCTTTAGGGGGAGCGTGCGTGTGAGGGCGCGGGTTAGTGTTAGCGTACGGGTTAGGATTAGGGGATGGGCGAGGGTCAGGCTTCGGGGAAGGGTTAGGGTTAGGGTTCGGGCTAGAGCTAGGGTTAGGGGACGGGGACGGTTTAGGGTCCAGGTGAGGGTACGGCAACACTTTAGGGGGAGCGTGCGTGTGAGGGCGCGGGTTAGTGTTAGAGTACGGGTTAGGATTAGGGGATGGGTGAGGGTCAGGCTTCGGGGAAGTGTTAGGGTTAGGGTTTGGGCTAGGGATAGGGTTAGGGGACGGGGACGGTTTAGCTTCCAGGTGAGGGTACGGCAACGCTTTAGGGGGAGCGTGCGTGTGAGGGCGCGGGTTAGTGTTAGCGTACGGGTTAGGATTAGGGGACGGGTGAGGGTCAGGCTTCGGGGAAGGGTTAGGGTTATGGTTCGGGCTAGGGTTAGGGTTAGGGGACGGGGACGGTTTAGGGTCCAGGTTAGGGTACGGCAAAGCTTTAGAGGGAGCGTGCGTGTGAGGGCGCGGGTTAGTGTTAGCGTACGGGTTAGGATTAGGGGACGGGTGAGGGTCAGGCCTCGGGGAAGGGTTAGGGTTAGGGTTCGGGCTAGGGTTAGGGTTAGGGGACGGGGACGGTTTAGGGTCCAGGTGAGGGTAGGGCAACGCTTTAGGGGGAGCGTGCATTTGAGGGCGCGGGTTAGTGTTAGCGTACGCGTTAGGATTAGGGGACGGATGAGGGTCAGGCTTCGGGGAAGTGTTAGGGTTAGGATTCGGGATAGGGTTAGGGTTAGGGGACGGGGACGGTTTAGGGTCCATGTGAGGGTACGGCAATGCTATAGGGGGAGCGTGCATATGAGGGCGCGGGTTAGTGTTAGCGTACGGGTTAGGATTAGGGGACGGGTGAGGGTCAGGCCTCGGGGAAGGGTTAGGGTTAGGGTTCGGGCTAGGGTTAGGGTTAGGGGACGGGGACGGTTTAGGGTCCAGGTGAGGGTACGGCAACGCTTTAGGGGGAGCGTGCGTGTGAGGGCGCGGGTTAGTGTTAGCGTACGCGTTAGGATTAGGGGACGGGTGAGGGTCAGGCTTCGGGGAAGGGTTAGGGTTAGGGTTCGGGCTAGAGTTAGGGTTAGGGGACGGGGACGGTTTAGGGTCCAGTTGAGGGTACAGCAACGCTTTAGGAGGAGCGTGCGTGTGACGGCGCGGGTTAGTGTTAGCGTACGGGTTAGGATTAGGGGACGGGTGAGGGTCAGGCTTCGGGGAAGGGTTAGGGTTAGGGTTCGGGCTAGGGTTAGGGTTAGGGGACGGGGACGGTTTAGGGTCCAGGTGAGGGTATGGCAACGCTTTAGGGGGAGCGTACGTGTGAGGGCGCGGGTTAGTGTTAGCGTACGGGTTAGGATTAGGGGACGGGTGAGGGTCAGGCTTCGGGGAAGGGTTAGGGTTACGGTTCGGGCTAGGGTTAGGTTTAGGGGACGGGGACGGTATAGGGTCCAGGTGAGGGTACGGCAACGTTTTAGGGGGAGCGTGCGTGTGAGGGCGCGGGTTAGTGTTAGCGTACGGGTTAGGATTAGGGGACGGGTGAGGGTCAGGCTTCGTGGAAGGGTTAGGGTTAGGGTTCGGGCTAGGGTTAGGGTTAGGAGACGGGGACGGTTTAGGGTCCAGGTGAGGGTACGGCAACGCTTTAGGGGGAGCGTACGTGTGAGGGCGCGGGTTAGTGTTAGCGTACGGTTTAGGAATAGGGGACGGCTGAGGGTCAGGCTTCGGGGAAGTGTTAGGGCTAGGGTTCGGGCTAGGGTTAGGGTTAGGGGACGGGGACGGTTTAGGGTCCAGGTGAGGGTACGGCAACGCTTTAGGGGGAGCGTGCGTGTGAGGGCGCGGGTTAGTGTTAGCGTACGGGTTAGGATTAGGGGATGGGCGAGGGTCAGGCTTCGGGGAAGGGTTAGGGTTAGGGTTCGGGCTAGGGCTAGGGTTAGGGGACGGGGACGGTTTAGGGTCCAGGTGAGGGTACGGCAACACTTTAGGGGGAGCGTGCGTGTGAGGGCGCGGGTTAGTGTTAGAGTACGGGTTAGGATTAGGGGATGGGTGAGGGTCAGGCTTCGGGGAAGTGTTAGGGTTAGGGTTTGGGCTAGGGATAGGGTTAGAGGACGGGGACGGTTTAGCTTCCAGGTGAGGGTACGGCAACGCTTTAGGGGGAGCGTGCGTGTGAGGGCGCGGGTTAGTGTTAGCGTACGGGTTAGGATTAGGGGACGGGTGAGGGTCAGGCTTCGGGGAAGGGTTAGGGTTATGGTTCGGGCTAGGGTTAGGGTTAGGGGACGGGGACGGTTTAGGGTCCAGGTTAGGGTACGGCAACGCTTTAGAGGGAGCGTGCGTGTGAGGGCGCGGGTTAGTGTTAGCGTACGGGTTAGGATTAGGGGACGGGTGAGGGTCAGGCCTCGGGGAAGGGTTAGGGTTAGGGTTCGGGCTAGGGTTAGGGTTAGGGGACGGGGACGGTTTAGGGTCCAGGTGAGGGTACGGCAACGCTTTAGGGGGTGCGTGCATGTGAGGGCGCGGGTTAGTGTTAGCGTACGCATTAGGATTAGGGGACGGATGAGGGTCAGGCTTCGGGGAAGGGTTAGGGTTAGGGTTCGGGCTAGGGTCAGGATTAGGGGACGGGGACGGTTTAGGGTCCACGTGAGGGTACGGCAACGCTTTAGGGGGAGCGTGCGTGTGAGGGCGCGGGTTAGTGTTAGCGTACGGGTTAGGATTAGGGGAGGGGTGAGGGTCAGGCTTCGGGGAAGAGTTAGGGTTAGGGTTCGGGCTAGGGTTAGGGTTAGGGGACGGGGACGTTTTAGGGTCCAGGTGAGTGTACGGCAACGCTTTAGGGGGAGCGTGCGTGTGAGGGCGCGTGTTAGTGTTAGCGTACGGGTCAGGATTCGGGGAAGGGTTAGGATTAGGGTTCGGGCTAGGGTTAGGGTTAGGGGACGGGGACTGTTTAGGGTCCAGGTGAGGGTACGGGAACGCTTTAGGGGGAGCGTGCGTGTCAGAGCGCGGGTTAGTGTTAGCGTACGGGTTAGGATTAGGGCACGGGTGAGGGTCAGGCTTCGGAGAAGTGTTAGGGTTAGGGTTCGGGCTAGGGTTAGGGTTAGGGGACGGGGACGGTTTAGGGTCCAGGTGAGGGTACGGCAACGCTTTAGGGGGAGCGTGCGTGTGAGGGCGCGGGTTAGTGCTAACGTACGGGTTAGGATTAGGGCAGGGTGAGGGTAAGGCTTCGGGGAAGTGTTAGGGCTAGGATTCGGGCTAGGGTTAGGGTTAGGGGACGGGGACGGTTTAGGGTCCAGGTGAGGGTACGGCAACGCTTTAGGGGGAGCGTGCGTGTGAGGGCGCGGGTTAGTCTTAGCGTACGGGTTAGGATTAGGGGACGGGTGACGTTCAGGCTTCGGGGAAGGGTTAGGGTTAGGGTTCGGGCTAGGGTTAGGGTTAGGGGACGGTGACGGTTTAGGGTCCAGGTGAGGGTACGGCAATGCTATAGGGGGAGCGTGCATGTGAGGGCGCGGGTTAGTGTTAGCGTACGGGTTAGGATTAGGGCATGGGTGAGGGTCAGGCCTCGGGGAAGGGTTAGGGTTAGGGTTCGGGCTAGGGTTAGGGTTAGGGGACGGGGACGGTTTAGGGTCCAGGTGAGGGTACGGCAACGCTTTAGGGGGAGCGTGCATGTGAGGGCGCGGGTTAGTGTTAGCGTACGGGTTAGGATTTGGGGACGGGTGAGGGTCAGGCTTCGGGGAAGGGTTAGGGTTAGGGTTCGGGCTAGGGTTAGGGTTAGGGGACGGGGACGGTTTAGGGTCCAGGTGAGAGTACGGCAACGCTTTAGGGGGAGCGTGTGTGTGAGGGCGCGGGTTAGTGTTAGCGTACGGGTTAGGATTAGGGGAGGGGTGAGGGTCAGGCTTCGGGGAAGGGTTAGGGTTAGGGTTCGGGCTAGGGTTAGGGTTAGGGGACGGGGACGTTTTAGGGTCCAGGTGAGGGTACGGCAACGCTTTAGGGGGAGCGTGCGTGTGAGGGCGCGGGTTAGTGTTAGCGTACGGGTTAGGATTAGGGGACGGGTGAGGGTCAGGATTCGGGGAAGGGTTAGGATTAGGGTTCGGGCTAGGGTTAGGGTTAGGGGACGGGGACTGTTTAGGGTCCAGGTGAGGGTACGGGAACGCTTTAGGGGGAGCGTGCGTGTCAGAGCGCGGGTTAGTGTTAGCGTACGGGTTAGGATTAGGGCACGGGTGAGGGTCAGGCTTCGGGGAAGGGTTAGGGTTAGGGTTCGGGCTAGGGTTAGGGTTAGGGGACGGGGACGGTTTAGGGTCGAGGTGAGGGTACGGCGACGCTTTAGGGGGAGCGTGCGTGTGAGGGCGCGGGTTAGTGTTAGCGTACGCATTAGGATTAGGGGACGGGTGAGGGTCAGGCTTCGGGGAAGGGTTAGGGTTAGGGTTCGGGCTAGGGTTAGGGTTAGGGGACGGGGACGGTTTAGGGTCCAGGTGAGGGTACAGCAACGCTTTAGGAGGAGCGTGCGTGTGACGGCGCGGGTTAGTGTTAGCGTACGGGTTAGGATTAGGGGACGGGTGAGGGTCAGGATTCGGGGAAGGGTTAGGATTAGGGTTCGGGCTAGGGTTAGGGTTAGGGGACGGGGACTGTTTAGGGTCCAGGTGAGGGTACGGGAACGCTTTAGGGGGAGCGTGCGTGTCAGAGCGCGGGTTAGTGTTAGCGTACGGGTTAGGATTAGGGCACGGGTGAGGGTCAGGCTTCGGGGAAGGGTTAGGGTTAGGGTTCGGGCTAGGGTTAGGGTTAGGGGACGGGGACGATTTAGGGTCCAGGTGAGGGTACGGCGACGCTTTAGGGGGAGCGTGCGTGTGAGGGCGCGGGTTAGTGTTAGCGTACGCATTAGGATTAGGGGACGGGTGAGGGTCAGGCTTCGGGGAAGGGTTAGGGTTAGGGTTCGGGCTAGGGTTAGGGTTAGGGGACGGGGACGGTTTAGGGTCCAGGTGAGGGTACAGCAACGCTTTAGGAGGAGCGTGCGTGTGACGGCGCGGGTTAGTGAGAGCGTACGGGTTAGGATTAGGGGACGGCTGAGGGTCAGGCTTTGGGGAAGGGTTAGGGCTAGGGTTCGGGCTAGGGTTAGGGTTAGGGGACGGGGACGGTTGAGGGTCCAGGTGAGGGTACGGCAACGCTTTAGAGGGAGCGTGCGTGTGAGGGCGCCGGTTAGTGTTAGCGTACGGGTTAGGATTAGGGGACGGGTGAGGGTCAGGCCTCAGGGAAGGGTTAGGGTTAGGGTTCGGGCTAGGGTTAGGGTTAGGGGATGGGGACGTTTTAGGGTCCAGGTGAGGGTACGGCAACGCTTTAGGGGGAGCGTGCATGTGAGGGCGCGGGTTAGTGTTAGCGTATGGGTTAGGATTAGGGCACGGGTGAGGGTCAGGCTTCGGGGAAGTGTTAGGGTTAGGGTTCGGGCTAGGGTTAGGGTTAGGGGATGGGGACGGTTTAGGGTCCAGGTGAGGCTATGGCAACGCTTTAGGGGGAGCGTGCGTGTGAGGGCGCGGGTTAGTGTTAGCGTACGGGTTAGGATTAGGGGACGGGTGAGGGTCAGGCCTCGGGGAAGGGTTAGGGTTAGGGTTCGGGCTAGGGTTAGGGTTAGGGGACAGGGACAGTTTAGGGTCCAGGTGAGCGTACGGCAACGCTTTAGGGGGAGCGTGCGTGTGAGGGCGCGGGTTAGTGTTAGCGTACGCGTTAGGATTAGGGGACGGGTGAGGGTCAGGCTTCGGGGAAGGGTTAGGGTTAGGGTTCGGGCTAGGGTTAGGGTTAGGGGACGGGGACGGTTTAGGGTTCAGGTGAGGGTACAGCAACGCTTTAGGGGGAGCGTGCGTGTGACGGCGCGGGTTAGTGTTAGCGTACGGGTTAGGATTAGGGGACGGGTGAGGGTCAGGCTTCGGGGAAGGGTTAGGGTTAGGGTTCGGGCTAGGGTTAGGGTTAGGGGACGGGGACGGTTTAGGGTCCAGGTGAGGGTATGGCAACGCTTTAGGGGGAGCGTGCTTGTGAGGGCGCGGGTTAGTGTTAGCGTACGGGTTAGGATTAGGGGACGGGTGAGGATCAGGCTTCGGAGAAGCGTTAGGGTTACGGTTCGGGCTAGGGTTAGGTTTAGGGGACGGGGACGGTATAGGGTCCAGGTGAGGGTACGGCAACGTTTTAGGGGAAGCGTGCGTGTCAGGGCGCGGGTTAGTGTTAGCGTACGGGTTAGGATTAGGGGACGGGTGAGGGTCAGGCTTCGTGGAAGGGTTAGGGTTAGGGTTCGGGCTAGGGTTAGGGTTAGGGGACGGGGACGGTTTAGGGTCCAGGTGAGGGTACGGCAACGCTTTAGGGGGAGCGTGCGTGTGAGGGCGCGGGTTAGTGTTAGCGTACGGGTTAGGATTAGGGGACGGCTGAGGGTCAGGCTTCGGGGAAGTGTTAGGGCTAGTGTTCGGGCTAGGGTTAGGGTTAGGGGACGGGGACGGTTTAGGGTCCAGGTGAGGGTACGGCAACGCTTTAGGGGGAGCGTGCGTGTGAGGGCGCGGGTTAGTGTTAGCGTACGGGTTAGGATTAGGGGACGGGTGAGGGTCAGGCTTCGGGGAAGGGTTAGGGTTAGGGTTCGGGCTAGGGTTAGGGTTAGGGGACGGGGACGGTTTAGGGTCCAGGTGAGGGTACGGCAACGCTTTAGGGGGAGCGTGCGTGTGAGGGCGCGGGTTAGTCTTAGCGTACGGGTTAGGATTAGGGGACGGGTGACGTTCAGGCTTCGGGGAAGGGTTAGGGTTAGGGTTCGGGCTAGGGTTAGGGTTAGGGGACGGTGACGGTTTAGGGTCCTGGTGAGGGTACGGCAATGCTATAGGGGGAGCGTGCATGTGAGGGCGCGGGTTAGTGTTAGCGTACGGGTTAGGATTAGGGCACGGGTGAGGGTCAGGCCTCGGGGAAGGGTTAGGGTTAGGGTTCGGGCTAGGGTTAGGGTTAGGGGACGGGGACGGTTTAGGGTCCAGGTGAGGGTACGGCAACGCTTTAGGGGGAGCGTGCATGTGAGGGCGCGGGTTAGTGTTAGCGTACGGGTTAGGATTTGGGGACGGGTGAGGGTCAGGATTCGGGGAAGGGTTAGGGTTAGGGTTCGGGCTAGGGTTAGGGTTAGGGGACGGGGACGTTTTAGGGTCCAGGTGAGGGTACGGCAACGCTTTAGGGGGAGCGTGCGTGTGAGGGCGCGGGTTAGTGTTAGCGTACGGGTTAGGATTAGGGGACGGGTGAGGGTCAGGATTCGGGGAAGGGTTAGGATTAGGGTTCGGGCTAGGGTTAGGGTTAGGGGACGGGGACTGTTTAGGGTCCAGGTGAGGGTACGGGAACGCTTTAGGGGGAGCGTGCGTGTCAGAGCGCGGGTTAGTGTTAGCGTACGGGTTAGGATTAGGGCACGGGTGAGGGTCAGGCTTCGGGGAAGGGTTAGGGTTAGGGTTCGGGCTAGGGTTAGGGTTAGGGGACGGGGACGGTTTAGGGTCCAGGTGAGGGTACGGCGACGCTTTAGGGGGAGCGTGCGTGTGAGGGCGCGGGTTAGTGCTAGCGTACGCATTAGGATTAGGGGACGGGTGAGGGTCAGGCTTCGGGGAAGGGTTAGGGTTAGGGTTCGGGCTAGGGTTAGGGTTAGGGGACGGGGACGGTTTAGGGTCCAGGTGAGGGTACAGCAACGCTTTAGGAGGAGCGTGCGTGTGACGGCGCGGGTTAGTGAGAGCGTACGGGTTAGGATTAGGGGACGGCTGAGGGTCAGGCTTTGGGGAAGGGTTAGGGCTAGGGTTCGGGCTAGGGTTAGGGTTAGGGGACGGGGACGGTTGAGGGTCCAGGTGAGGGTACGGCAACGCTTTAGAGGGAGCGTGCGTGTGAGGGCGCCGTTTAGTGTTAGCGTAAGGGTTAGGATTAGGGGACGGGTGAGGGTCAGGCCTCGGGGAAGGGTTAGGGTTAGGGTTCGGGCTAGGGTTAGGGTTAGGGGATGGGGACGTTTTAGGGTCCAGGTGAGGGTACGGCAACGCTTTAGGGGGAGCGTGCATGTGAGGGCGCGGGTTAGTGTTAGCGTATGGGTTAGGATTAGGGCACGGGTGAGGGTCAGGCTTCGGGGAAGTGTTAGGGTTAGGGTTCGGGCTAGGGTTAGGGTTAGGGGATGGGGACGGTTTAGGGTCCAGGTGAGAGTACAGCAACGCTTTAGGGGGAGCGTGTGTGTGAGGGCGCGGGTTAGTGTTAGCGTACGGGTTAGGATTAGGGGAGGGGTGAGGGTCAGGCTTCGGGGAAGGGTTAGGGTTAGGGTTCGGGCTAGGGTTAGGGTTAGGGGACGGGGACGTTTTAGGGTCCAGGTGAGGGTACGGCAACGCTTTAGGGGGAGCGTGCGTGTGAGGGCGCGGGTTAGTGTTAGCGTACGGGTTAGGATTAGGGGACGGGTGAGGGTCAGGATTCGGGGAAGGGTTAGGATTAGGGTTCGGGGTAGGGTTAGGGTTAGGGGACGGGGACTGTTTAGGGTCCAGGTGAGGGTACGGGAACGCTTTAGGGGGAGCGTGCGTGTCAGAGCGCGGGTTAGTGTTAGCGTACGGGTTAGGATTAGGGCACGGGTGAGGGTCAGGCTTCGGGGAAGGGTTAGGGTTAGGGTTCGGGCTAGGGTTAGGGTTAGGGGACGGGGACGGTTTAGGGTCCAGGTGAGGGTACGGCGACGCTTTAGGGGGAGCGTGCGTGTGAGGGCGCGGGTTAGTGTTAGCGTACGCATTAGGATTAGGGGACGGGTGAGGGTCAGGCTTCGGGGAAGGGTTAGGGTTAGGGTTCGGGCTAGGGTTAGGGTTAGGGGACGGGGACGGTTTAGGGTCCAGGTGAGGGTACAGCAACGCTTTAGGAGGAGCGTGCGTGTGACGGCGCGGGTTAGTGAGAGCGTACGGGTTAGGATTAGGGGACGGCTGAGGGTCAGGCTTTGGGGAAGGGTTAGGGCTAGGGTTCGGGCTAGGGTTAGGGTTAGGGGACGGGGACGGTTGAGGGTCCAGGTGAGGGTACGGCAACGCTTTAGAGGGAGCGTGCGTGTGAGGGCGCCGGTTAGTGTTAGCGTACGGGTTAGGATTAGGGGACGGGTGAGGGTCAGGCCTCGGGGAAGGGTTAGGGTTAGGGTTCGGGCTAGGGTTAGGGTTAGGGGATGGGGACGTTTTAGGGTCCAGGTGAGGGTACGGCAACGCTTTAGGGGGAGCGTGCATGTGAGGGCGCGGGTTAGTGTTAGCGTATGGGTTAGGATTAGGGCACGGGTGAGGGTCAGGCTTCGGGGAAGTGTTAGGGTTAGGGTTCGGGCTAGGGTTAGGGTTAGGGGATGGGGACGGTTTAGGGTCCAGGTGAGGCTATGGCAACGCTTTAGGGGGAGCGTGCGTGTGAGGGCGCGGGTTAGTGTTAGCGTACGGGTTAGGATTAGGGGACGGGTGAGGGTCAGGCCTCGGGGAAGGGTTAGGGTTAGGGTTCGGGCTAGGGTTAGGGTTAGGGGACAGGGACAGTTTAGGGTCCAGGTGAGCGTACGGCAACGCTTTAGGGGGAGCGTGCGTGTGAGGGCGCGGGTTAGTGTTAGCGTACGCGTTAGGATTAGGGGACGGGTGAGGGTCAGGCTTCGGGGAAGGGTTAGGGTTAGGGTTCGGGCTAGGGTTAGGGTTAGGGGACGGGGACGGTTTAGGGTCCAGGTGAGGGTACAGCAACGCTTTAGGAGGAGCGTGCGTGTGACGGCGCGGGTTAGTGTTAGCGTACGGGTTAGGATTAGGGGACGGGTGAGGGTCAGGCTTCGGGGAAGGGTTATGGTTAGGGTTCGGGCTAGGGTTAGGGTTAGGGGACGGGGACGGTTTAGGGTCCAGGTGAGGGTATGGCAACGCTTTAGGGGGAGCGTGCTTGTGAGGGCGCGGGTTAGTGTTAGCGTACGGGTTAGGATTAGGGGACGGGTGAGGATCAGGCTTCGGGGAAGCGTTAGGGTTACGGTTCGGGCTAGGGTTAGGTTTAGGGGACGGGGACGGTATAGGGTCCAGGTGAGGGTACGGCAACGTTTTAGGGGAAGCGTGCGTGTCAGGGCGCGGGTTAGTGTTAGCGTACGGGTTAGGATTAGGGGACGGGTGAGGGTCAGGCTTCGTGGAAGGGTTAGGGTTAGGGTTCGGGCTAGGGTTAGGGTTAGGGGACGGGGACGGTTTAGGGTCCAGGTGAGGGTACGGCAACGCTTTAGGGGGAGCGTGCGTGTGAGGGCGTGGGTTAGTGTTAGCGTACGGGTTAGGATTAGGGGACGGCTGAGGGTCAGGCTTCGGGGAAGTGTTAGGGCTAGTGTTCGGGCTAGGGTTAGGGTTAGGGGACGGGGACGGTTTAGGGTCCAGGTGAGGGTACGGCAACGCTTTAGGGGGAGCGTGCGTGTGAGGGCGCGGGTTAGTGTTAGCGTACGGGTTAGGATTAGGGGACGGGTGAGGGTCAGGCTTCGGGGAAGGGTTAGGTTTACGGTTCGGGCTATGGTTAGGGTTAGGGGACGGGGACGGTTTAGGGTCCAGGTGAGGGCACGGCAACGCTTTAGGGGGAGCGTGCATGTGAAGGCGCGGGTTAGTGTTAGCGTACGGGTTAGGATAGGGGACGGGTGAGGGTCAGGCTTCGGGGAAGGGATAGGGTTAGGGTTCGAGCTAGGGTTAGGGTTAGGGGACGGGGACGGTTTAGGGTCCAGGTGAGGGTACGTCAACGCTTTAGGGGGAGCGTGCGTGTGAGGGCGCGGGTTAGTGTTAGCGTACGGGTTAGGATTAGGGGATGGGTGAGGGTCAGGCTTCGGGGAAGGGTTAGGGTTAGGGTTCGGGCTAGGGTTAGGGTTAGGGGACGGGGACGGTTTAGGGTCCAGGTGAGGCTATGGCAACGCTTTAGGGGGAGCGTGCGTGTGAGGGCGCGGGTTAGTGTTAGCGTACGTGTTAGGATTAGGAGACGGGTGAGGGTCAGGCCTCGGGGAAGTGTTAGGGTTAGGGTCCGGGCTAGGGTTAGGGTTAGGGGACGGGGACGGTTTAGGGTCCAGGTGAGGGTACGGCAACGCTTTAGGGGGAGAGTGCGTGTGAGGGCGCGGGTTAGTGTTAGCGTACGGGTTAGGATTATGGGACGGGTGAGGGTCAGGCTTCAGGGAAGGGTTAGGGTTAGGGTTCGGGCTAGGGTTAGGGTTAGGGGACGGGGACGGTTTAGGGTCCAGGTGAGGCTATGGCAACGCTTTAGGGGGAGCGTGCGTGTGAGGGCGCGGGTTAGTGTTAGCGTACGGGTTAGGATTAGGGGACGGGTGAGGGTCAGGCCTCGGGGAAGGGTTAGGGTTAGGGTTCGGGCTAGGGTTAGGGTTAGGGGACGGGGACGGTTTAGGGTCCAGGTGAGGGTACGGCAACGCTTTAGGGGGAGCGTGCGTGTGAGGGCGCGGGTTAGTGTTAGCGTACGCGTTAGGATTAGGGGACGGGTGAGGGTCAGGCTTCGGGGAAGGGTTAGGGTTAGGGTTCGGGCTAGGGTTAGAGTTAGGGGACGGGGACGGTTTAGGGTCCAGGTGAGGGTACAACAACGCTTTAGGGGGAGCGTGCGTGTGACGGCGCGGGTTAGTGTTAGCGTACGGGTTAGGATTAGGGGACGAGTGAGGGTCAGGCTTCTGGGAACGGTTAGGGTTAGGGTTCGGGCTAAGGTTAGGGTTAGTGGACGGGGATGGTTTAGGGTCCAGGTGAGGGTATGGCAACGCTTTAGGGGGAGCGTGCGTGTGAGGGCGCGGGTTAGTGTTAGCGTACGGGTTAGGATTAGGAGACGGGTGAGGGTCAGGCCTCGGGGAAGGGTTAGGGTTAGGGTCCGGGCTAGGGTTAGGGTTAGGGGACGGGGACGGTTTAGGGTCCAGGTGAGGGTACGGCAACGCTTTAGGGGGAGCGTGCGTGTGAGGGCGCGGGTTAGTGTTAGCGTACGGGTTAGGATTATGGGACGGGTGAGGGTCAGGCTTCAGGGAAGGGTTAGGGTTAGGGTTCGGGCTAGGGTTAGGGTTAGGGGATGGGGACGGTTTAGGGTCCAGGTGAGGGTACGCCAACGCTTTAGGGGGAGCGTGCGTGTGAGGGCGCGGGTTAGTGTTAGCGTACGGGTTAGGATTAGGGGACGGGTGACGGTCAGGCTTCGGGGAAGTGTTAGGGTTACGGTTCGGGCTAGGGTTAGGGTTAGGGGACAGGCACGGTTTAGGGTCCAGGTGAGGGCACGGCAACGCTTTAGGGGGAGCGTGCGTGTGAAGGCGCGGGTTAGTGTTAGCGTACGGGTTAGGATAGGGGACGGGTTTGGGTCAGGCTTCCGGGAAGGATTAGGGTTAGGGTTCGGGCTAGGGTTAGGGTTAGGGGACGGGGACGGTTTAGGGTCCAGGTGAGGGTATGGCAACGTTTTAGGGGGAGCGTGCTTGTGAGGGCGCGGGTTAGTGTTAGCGTACGTGTTAGAATTAGAGGACGGGTGAGGGTCAGGCTTCGGGGAAGGGCTAGGATTAGGGATCGGGCTAGGGTTAGGGTTGGGGACGGGGACGGTTTAGGGTCCAGGTGAGGGTACGGCAACGCTTTAGGGGGAGCGTGCGTGTGAGGGCGCGGGTTAGTGTTAGCGTATGGGTTAGGATTAGGGCATGGGGGAGGGCCAGGCTTCGGGGAAGGGTTAGGGTTAGGGTTAGGGCTAGGGTTAGGGTTAGGGGACGGGGACGGTTTAGGGTCCAGGTGAGGGTACGGCAACGCTTTAGGGGGAGCGTGCGTGTGAGGGTGCGGGTTAGTGTTAGCGTATGGGTTAGGATTAGGGGATGGGTGAGGGTCAGGCTTCGGGGA
This sequence comes from Stenella coeruleoalba, assembly GCF_951394435.1. NCBI lineage: Eukaryota > Metazoa > Chordata > Mammalia > Artiodactyla > Delphinidae > Stenella > Stenella coeruleoalba. The sequence continues at coordinate 332,792 of NW_027646352.1, read as the reverse complement.
AGTGTTAGGGTTAGGGTTCGGGCTAGGGATAGGGTTAGGGGACGGGGACGGTTTAGGGTCCAGGTGAGTGTACGGCAACGCTTTAGGGGGAGCGTGCGTGTGACGGCGCGGGTTAGTGTTAGCGTACGGGTTAGGATTAGGGGACGGGTGAGGGTCAGGCTTCGTGGAAGGGTTAGGGTTAGGGTTCGGGCTAGGGTTAGGGTTAGGGGACGGGGACGGTTTAGGGTCCAGGTGAGGTTACGGCAACGCTTTAGGTGGAGCGTGCATGTGAGGGCGCGGGTTAGTGTTAGCGTAAGGGTTAGGATTAGGGCACGGGGGAGGGTCAGGCTTCGGGGAAGGGTTTAGGGTTAGGGTTCGGGCTAGGGTTAGGGTTAGGGGACGGGGACGGTTTAGGGTCCAGGTGAGGGTACGGCAACGCTTTAGGGGGAGCGTGCGTGTGAGGGCGCGGGTTAGTGTTAGCGTACGGGTTAGGATTAGGGGACGGGTGAGGGTCAGGCCTCGGGGAAGGGTTAGGGTTAGGGTTCGGGCTAGGGTTAGGGTTAGGGGACGGGGACGGTTTAGGGTCCAGGTGAGGGTACGGCAACGCTTTAGGGGGAGTGTGCGTGTGAGGGCGCGGGTTAGTGTTAGCGTACGCGTTAGGATTAGGGGACGGCTGAGAGTCAGGCTTCGGGGAAGGGTTAGGGTTAGGGTTCGGGCTAGGGTTTGGGTTAGAGGACGGGGACGGTATAGGGTCCAGGTGAGGGTACGGCAACGCTTTAGGGGGAGCGTGCATGTGAGGGCGTGGGTTAGTGTTAGCGTACGGGTTAGGATTAGGGGACGGGTGAGGGTCAGGCTTCGGGGAAGGGTTAGGGTTAGGGTTCGGGCTAGGGTTAGGGTTAGGGGACGGGGACGGTTTAGGGTCCAGGTGAGGGTATGGCAACGCTTTAGGGGGAGCGTGCTGTGAGGGCGCGGGTTAGTGTTAGCGTACGGGTTAGGATTAGGGGACGGGTGAGGGTCAGGCTTCGGGGAAGGGTTAGGATTAGGGTTCGGGCTAGGGTTAGGGTTAGGGGACGGGGACTGTTTAGGGTCCAGGTGAGGGTACGGCAACGCTTTAGGGGGAGCGTGCGTGTCAGGGCGCGGGTTAGTGTTAGCGTACGGGTTAGGATTAGGGCACGGGTGAGGGTCAGGCTTCGGGGAAGTGTTAGGGTTAGGGTTCGGGCTAGGGTTAGGGTTAGGGGACGGGGACGGTTTAGGGTCCAGGTGAGGGTACGGCAACGGTTTAGGGGGAGCGTGCGTGTGAGGGCGCGGGTTAGTCTTAGCGTACGGGTTAGGATTAGGGGACGGGAGAGGGTCAGGCTTCGGGGAAGTGTTAGGGTTAGGGTTCGGGCTAGGGTTAGGGTTAGGGGACGGGGACGGTTTAGGGTCCAGGTGAGGGTACGTCAACGCTTTAGGGGGAGCGTGCATGTGAGGGCGCGGGTTAGTGTTAGCGTACGGGTTAGGATTAGGGGACGGGTGAGGGTCAGGCTTCGGGGAAGTGTTAGGGTTAGGGTACGGGCTAGCGTTAGGGTTAGGGGACGGGGACGGTTAAGGGTCCAGGTGAGGGTACGGCAACGCTTTAGGGGGAGCGTGCGTGTGAGGGCGCGGGTTAGTGTTAGCGTACGTGTTAGAAGTAGGGGACGGGTGAGGGTCAGGCTTCGGGGAAGGGTTAGGATTAGGGTTCGGGCTAGGGTTAGGGTTGGGGATGGGGACGGTTTAGGGTCCAGGTGAGGGTACGGCAACGCTTTAGGTGGAGCGTGCGTGTGAGGGCGCCGGTTAGTGTTAGCGTATGGGTTAGGATTAGGGCACGGGGGAGGGTCAGGCTTCGGGGAAGGGTTAGGGTTACGGTTCGGGCTAGGGTTAGGGTTAGGGGACGGGGACGATTTAGGGTCCAGGTGAGGGTACGGCAACGCTTTAGGGGGAGCGTGCGTGTGAGGGCGCGGGTTAGTGTTAGCGTACGGGTTAGGATTAGGGGATGGGTGAGGGTCAGGCTTCGGGGAAGGGTTAGGGTTAGGGTACGGGCTAGGGCTAGGGTTAGGGGACGGGGACGGTTTAGGGTCCAGGTGAGGGTACGGCAACGCTTTAGGGGGAGCGTGCGTGTGAGGGCCCGGGTTAGTGTTAGCGTACGGGTTAGGATTAGGGGATGGGTGAGGGTCAGGCTTCGGGGAAGGGTTAGGGTTAGGGTTCGGGCTATGGATAGGGTTAGGGGACGGGGACGGTTTAGGGTCCAGGTGAGGGAATGGCAACGCTTTAGGGGTACGTGCGTGTGAGGGCGCGTGTTATTGTTAGCGTACGGGTTAGGATTTGGGGACGGGTGAGGGTCAGGCTTCGGGGCGGGTTAGGGTTAGGGTTCGGGCAAGGGTTAGGGTTAGGGGACGGGGACGGTTTAGGGTCCAGGTGAGGGTTCGGCAACGCTTGAAGGGGAGCGTGCATGTGAGGGCGCGGGTTAGTGTAAGCGTACGTGTTAGAATTAGGGGACGGGTGAGGGTCAGGCTTCGGGGAAGGGTTAGGATTAGGGATCGGGCTAGGGTTAGGGTTAGGGGACGGGGATGGTTTAGGGTCCAGGTGAGGGTACGGCAACGCTTTAGGGGGAGCGTGCGTGTGAGGGCGCCGGTTAGTGTTAGCGTATGGGTTAGGATTAGGGCACGGGGGAGGGTCAGGCTTCGGGGAAGGGTTAGGGTTACGGTTCGGGCTAGGGTTAGGGTTAGGGGACGGGGACGGTTTAGGGTCCAGGTGAGGGCACGGCAACGTTTAGGGGGAGCGTGCGTGTGAAGGCGCGGGTTAGTGTTAGCGTACGGGTTAGGATAGGGGACGGGTGAGGGTCAGGCTTCCGGGAAGGATTAGGGTTAGGGTTCGGGCTAGGGTTGGGGTTAGGGGACGGGGACGGTTTAGGGTCCAGGTGAGGGTATGGCAACGCTTTAGGGGGAGCGTGTGTGTGAGGGCGCGGGTTAGTGTTAGCGTACGGGTTAGGATTAGGGGACGGGTGAGGGTCAGGCTTTGGGGAAGGGTTAGGGTTACGGTTCAGGCTAGAGTTAGGGTTAGGGACGGGGACGGTTTAGGGTCCAGGTGAGGATACGGCAACGCTTTAGGGGGAGCGTGCGTGTGAGAGCTAGGAGTAGCGGTAGCGTACGGGTTAGGATTAGTGGACGGGTGAGGGTCAGGCTTCGGAGAAGGGTTAGGGTTAGGGTTCGGGCTAGGGTTAGGGTTAGGGGCCGGGGATGGTTTAGGGTCCAGGTGAGGGTACGGCAACGCTTTAGGGGGAGCGTGCGTTTGAGGGCGCGGGTTAGTGTTAGCGTACGGGTTATGATTAGGGGACGGGTGAGGGTCAGGCTTCGGGGAAGGGTTAGGGCTAGGGTTCAGGCTAGAGTTAGGGTTAGGGACGGGGACGGTTTAGGGTCCAGGTGAGGGTACGGCAACGCTTTAGGGGGAGCGTGCGTGTGAGGGCGCGGATTAGCGGTAGCGTACGGGTTAGGATTAGTGGACGGGTGAGGGTCAGGCTCCGGGGAAGGGTTAGGGTTAGGGTTCGGGCTAGGGTTAGGGTTAGGGTACGGGCACGGCTTAGGGTCCAGGTGAGGGTACGGCAACGCTTTAGGGGGAGCGTGCGTGTGAGGGCGCGGGTTAGCGTTAGCGTACGGGTTAGGATTAGGTGACGGGTGAGGGTCAGGCTTCGGGGAAGGGTTAGGGTTGGGGTTCGGGCTAGGGTTAGGATTAGGGTACGGGGACGGTTTACGGTCCAGGTGAGGGTACGGCACCGCTTTAGGGGGAGCGTGCGTGTGAGGGCGCGGGTTAGTGTTAGCGTACGGGTTAGGATTAGGGGACGGGTGAGGGTCAGGCTTCGGGGAAGGGTTAGGGTTAGGGTTCGGTCTAGGGTTAGGGTTAGGGTACGGGGACGGTTTAGGGTCCAGGTGAGGGTACGGCAACGCTTTAGGGGGAGCGTGCGTTTGAGGGCGTGGGTTAGTGTTAGCGTACGGGTTAGGATTAGGGGACGGGTGAGGGTCAGGCTTCGGGGAGGGTTAGGGTTATGGTTCGGGCTAGGGTTAGGGTTAGGGGACGGGGACGGTTTAGGGTCCAGGTGAGGGTACGGCAACGCTTTAGAGGGAGCGTGCGTGTGAGGGCGCGGGTTAGTGTTAGCGTATGGGTTAGGATTAGGTTACGGGTGAGGGTCAGGCCTCGGGAAAGAGTTAGGGTTAGGGTTCGGGCTAGGGTTAGGGTTAGGGGACGGGGACGGTTTACGATCCAGGTGAGGGTACGGCAACGCTTTAGGGGGAGCGTGCGTGTGAGGGCGCGGGTTAGTGTTAGCGTACGGGTTAGGATTAGGGGACGGGTGAGGGTCAGGCTTCGGGGAAGGGTTAGGAATAGGGTTCGGGCTAGGGTTAGGGTTAGGGGACCGGGACTGTTTAGGGTCCAGGTGAGGGTACGGCAACACTTTAGGGGGAGCGTGCGTGTCAGGGCGCGGGTTAGTGTTAGCGTACGGGTTAGGATTAGGGCACGGGTGAGTGTCAGGCTTCGGGGAAGTGTTAGGGTTAGGGTTCGGGCTACGGTTAGGGTTAGGGGACGGGGACGGTTTAGGGTCCAGGTGAGGGTACGGCAACGCTTTAGGGGGAGCGTGCGTGTGAGGGCGCGGGTTAGTGCTAGCGTACGGGTTAGGATTAGGGCACGGGTGAGGGTAAGGCTTCGGGGAAGGGTTAGGGTTAGGGTTCGGGCTAGGGTTAGGGTTAGGGGACGGTGAAGGTTTAGGGTCCAGGTGAGGGTACGGCAATGCTATAGGGGGAGCATGCATGTGAGGGCGCGGGTTAGTGTTAGGGTACGGGTTAGGACTAGGGGACGGGTGAGGGTCAGGCTTCGGGAAAGGGTTAGGGTTAGGGTTCGGGCTAGGGTTAGGTTTAGGGGATGGGGATGGTTTAGGATCCAGGTGAGGGTATGGCAACGCTTTAGGGGGAGAGTGCGTGTGAGGGCGCGGGTTAGTGTTAGCGTACGGGTTAGGATTAGGGGACGGGAGAGGGTCAGGCTTCGGGGAAGGGTTAGGGTTAGGGTTCGGGCTAGGGTTAGGGTTAGGGGACGGGGACGGTTTAGGGTCCAGGTGAGGGTACGTCAACGCTTTAGGGGGAGCGTGCGTGTGAGGGCGCGGGTTAGTGTTAGCGTACGGGTTAGGATTCGGGGATGGGTGAGGGTCAGGCTTCGGGGAAGGGTTAGGGTTAGGGTTCGGGCTAGGGATAGGGTTAGGGGACGGGGACGGTTTAGGGTCCAGGTGAGGGTACGGCAACGCTTTAGGGGGAGCGTGCGTGTGAGGGCGCGGATTAGTGTTAGCGTACGGGTTAGGATTATGGGACGGGTGAGGGTCAGGCTTCGGCGAAGGGTTAGGGTTAGGGTTCGGGCTAGGGTTAGGGTTAGGGGACGGGGACGGTTTAGGGTCCAGGTGAGGCTATGGCAACGCTTTAGGGGGAGCGTGCGTGTGAGGGCACGTGTTAGTGTTAGCGTACGGGTTAGGATTAGGGGACGGGTGAGGGTCAGGCTTCGGGGAAGGGTTAGGATTAGGGTTCGGGCTAGGGTTAGGGTTAGGGGACGGGGACTGTTTAGGGTCCAGGTGAGGGTACGGCAACGCTTTAGGGGGAGCGTGCGTGTCAGGGCGCGGGTTAGTGTTAGCGTACGGGTTAGGATTAGGGCACGGGTGAGGGTCAGGCTTCGGGGAAGTGTTAGGGTTAGGGTTCGGGCTAGGGTTAGGGTTAGGGGACGGGGACGGTTTAGGGTCCAGGTGAGGGTACGGCAACGGTTTAGGGGGAGCGTGCGTGTGAGGGCGCGGGTTAGTCTTAGCGTACGGGTTAGGATTAGGGGACGGGAGAGGGTCAGGCTTCGGGGAAGTGTTAGGGTTAGGGTTCGGGCTAGGGTTAGGGTTAGGGGACGGGGACGGTTTAGGGTCCAGGTGAGGGTACGTCAACGCTTTAGGGGGAGCGTGCATGTGAGGGCGCGGGTTAGTGTTAGCGTACGGGTTAGGATTAGGGGACGGGTGAGGGTCAGGCTTCGGGGAAGTGTTAGGGTTAGGGTACGGGCTAGCGTTAGGGTTAGGGGACGGGGACGGTTAAGGGTCCAGGTGAGGGTACGGCAACGCTTTAGGGGGAGCGTGCGTGTGAGGGCACGGGTTAGTGTTAGCGTACGTGTTAGAAGTAGGGGACGGGTGAGGGTCAGGCTTCGGGGAAGGGTTAGGATTAGGGTTCGGGCTAGGGTTAGGGTTGGGGATGGGGACGGTTTAGGGTCCAGGTGAGGGTACGGCAACGCTTTAGGTGGAGCGTGCGTGTGAGGGCGCCGGTTAGTGTTAGCGTATGGGTTAGGATTAGGGCACGGGGGAGGGTCAGGCTTCGGGGAAGGGTTAGGGTTACGGTTCGGGCTAGGGTTAGGGTTAGGGGACGGGGACGATTTAGGGTCCAGGTGAGGGTACGGCAACGCTTTAGGGGGAGCGTGCGTGTGAGGGCGCGGGTTAGTGTTAGCGTACGGGTTAGGATTAGGGGATGGGTGAGGGTCAGGCTTCGGGGAAGGGTTAGGGTTAGGGTACGGGCTAGGGCTAGGGTTAGGGGACGGGGACGGTTTAGGGTCCAGGTGAGGGTACGGCAACGCTTTAGGGGGAGCGTGCGTGTGAGGGCCCGGGTTAGTGTTAGCGTACGGGTTAGGATTAGGGGATGGGTGAGGGTCAGGCTTCGGGGAAGGGTTAGGGTTAGGGTTCGGGCTATGGATAGGGTTAGGGGACGGGGACGGTTTAGCGTCCAGGTGAGGGTACGGCAACGCTTTAGGGGGAGCGTGCGTTTGAGGGCGCGGGTTAGTGTTAGCGTACGGGTTAGGATTAGGGGACGGGTGAGGGTCAGGCTTCGGGGAAGGGTTAGGGTTATGGTTCAGGCTAGGGTTAGGGTTAGGGGACGGGGACGGTTTAGGGTCCAGGTGAGGGTACGGCAACGCTTTAGAGGGAGCGTGCGTCGAGGGCGCGGGTTAGTGTTAGCGTATGGGTTAGGATTAGGGGACGGGTGAGGGTCAGGCCTCGGGAAAGAGTTAGGGTTAGGGTTCGGGCTAGGGTTAGGGTTAGGGGACTGGGACGGTTTACGATCCTGGTGAGGGTACGGCAACGCTTTAGGGTGAGCGTGCGTGTGAGGGCGCGGGTTAGTGTTAGCGTACGGGTTAGGATTAGGGGACGGGTGACGGTCAGGCTTCGGGGAAGTGTTAGGATTAGGGTTCGGGCTAGGGTTAGGGTTAGGGGACGGGGACTGTTTAGGGTCCAGGTGAGGGAACGGCAACGCTTTAGGGGGAGCGTGCGTGTCATGGCGCGGGTTAGTGTTAGCGTACGGGTTAGGATTAGGGCACGGGTGAGGGTCAGGCTTCGGGGAAGTGTTAGGGTTAGGGTTCGGGCTACGGTTAGGGTTAGGGGACGGGGACGGTTTAGGGTCCAGGTGAGGGTACGGCAACGCTTTAGGGGGAGCGTGCGTGTGAGAGCGCGGGTTAGTGCTAGCGTACGGGTTAGGATTAGGGCACGGCTGAGGGTAAGGCTTCGGGGAAGTGTTAGGGCTAGGGTTCGGGCTAGGGTTAGGGTTAGGGGACGGGGACGGTGTAGGGTCCAGGTGAGGGTACGGCAACGCTTTAGGGGGAGCGTGCGTGTGAGGGCGCGTGTTAGTGTTAGCGTACGGGTTAGGATTAGGGGACGGGTGAGGGTCAGGCCTCGGGGAAGTTTTAGGGTTAGGGTTCGGGCTAGGGTTAGGGTTAGGGGACGGGGACGGTTTAGGGTCCAGGTGAGGGTACGGCAATGCTTTAGGGTGAGCGTGCGTGTGAGGGCGCGGGTTAGTGTTAGCGTACGCGTTAGGATTAGGGGACGGGTGAGGGTCAGGCTTCGGGGAAGTGTTAGGTTTAGGGTTCGGGCTAGGGTTACGGTTAGGGGACGGGGACGGTTTAGGGTCCAGGTGAGGGTACGGCAACGCTTTAGGGGGAGCGTGTGTGTGAGAGCGCGGGTTAGTGCTAGCGTACGGGTTAGGATTAGGGCACGGCTGAGGGTAAGGCTTCGGGGAAGTGTTAGGGCTAGGGTTCGGGCTAGGGTTAGGGTTAGGGGACGGGGACGGTTTAGGGTCCAGGTGAGGGTATGGCAACGCTTTAGGGGGAGCGTGCTTGTGAGGGCGCGGGTTAGTGTTAGCGTACGGGTTAGGATTAGGGGACGGGTGAGTGTCAGGCTTCGGGGAAGGGTTAGGGTTACGGTTAGGGCTACGGTTAGGTTTAGGGGACGGGGACGGTATAGGGTCCAGGTGAGGGTACGGCAACGTTTTAGGGGGAGCGTGCGTTTGAGGGCGCAGGTTAGTGTTAGCGTACGGGTTAGGATTAGGGGACGGGTGAGGGTCAGGCTTCGTGGAAGGGTTAGGGTTAGGGTTCGGGCTAGGGTTAGGGTTAGGGGACGGGGACGGTTTAGGTTCCAGGTGAGGGTACGGCAACGCTTTAGGGGGAGCGTGCGTGTGAGGGCGCGGGTTAGTGTTAGCGTACGAGTTAGGATTAGGGGACGGCTGAGGGTCAGGTTTCGGGGAAGTGTTAGGGCTAGTGTTCGGGCTAGGGTTAGGGTTAGGGGACGGGGACGGTTTAGGGTCCAGGTGAGGGTACTGCAACGCTTTAGGGGGAGCGTGCGTGTGAGGGCGCGGGTTAGTGTTAGCGTACGGGTTAGGATTAGGGGACGGGTGAGGGTCAGGCTTCGGGGAAGGGTTAGGGTTACGGTTCGGGCTAGGGTTAGGGTTAGGGGATGGGGACGGTTTAGGGTCCAGGTGAGGGCACGGCAACACTTTAGGGGGAGCGTGCGTGTGAAGACGTGGGTTAGTGTTAGCGTACGGGTTAGGATAGGGGACGGGTGAGGGTCAGGCTTCCGGGAAGGATTAGGGTTAGGGTTCGGGCTAGGGTTAGGGTTAGGGGACGGGGACGGTTTAGGGTCCAGGTGAGGGAATGGCAACGCTTTAGGGGGAGCGTGCTTGTGAGGGCGCGGGTTAGTGTTAGCGTACGGGTTAGGATTAGGGGACGGGTGAGGGTCATGCTTCGGGGAAGGGTTAGGGTTAGGGTTCGGGCTAAGGTTAGGTTTAGGGGACGGGGACGGTATAGGGTCCAGGTGAGGGTACGGTAACGTTTTAGGGGTACGTGCGTGTGAGGGCGCGTGTTATTGTTAGCGTACGGGTTAGGATTTGGGGACGGGTGAGGGTCAGGCTTCGGGGCGGGTTAGGGTTAGGGTTCGGGCAAGGGTTAGGGTTAGGGGACGGGGACGGTTTAGGGTCCAGGTGAGGGTTCGGCAACGCTTTAAGGGGAGCGTGCATGTGAGGGCGCGGGTTAGTGTAAGCGTACGTGTTAGAATTAGGGGACGGGTGAGGGTCAGGCTTCGGGGAAGGGTTAGGATTAGGGATCGGGCTAGGGTTAGGGTTAGGGGACGGGGATGGTTTAGGGTCCAGGTGAGGGTACGGCAACGCTTTAGGGGGAGCGTGCGTGTGAGGGCGCCGGTTAGTGTTAGCGTATGGGTTAGGATTAGGGCACGGGGGAGGGTCAGGCTTCGGGGAAGGGTTAGGGTTACGGTTCGGGCTAGGGTTAGGGTTAGGGGACGGGGACGGTTTAGGGTCCAGGTGAGGGCACGGCAACGTTTAGGGGGAGCGTGCGTGTGAAGGCGCGGGTTAGTGTTAGCGTACGGGTTAGGATAGGGGACGGGTGAGGGTCAGGCTTCCGGGAAGGATTAGGGTTAGGGTTCGGGCTAGGGTTGGGGTTAGGGGACGGGGACGGTTTAGGGTCCAGGTGAGGGTATGGCAACGCTTTAGGGGGAGCGTGTGTGTGAGGGCGCGGGTTAGTGTTAGCGTACGGGTTAGGATTAGGGGACGGGTGAGGGTCAGGCTTTGGGGAAGGGTTAGGGTTACGGTTCAGGCTAGAGTTAGGGTTAGGGACGGGGACGGTTTAGGGTCCAGGTGAGGATACGGCAACGCTTTAGGGGGAGCGTGCGTGTGAGAGCTAGGAGTAGCGGTAGCGTACGGGTTAGGATTAGTGGACGGGTGAGGGTCAGGCTTCGGAGAAGGGTTAGGGTTAGGGTTCGGGCTAGGGTTAGGGTTAGGGGCCGGGGATGGTTTAGGGTCCAGGTGAGGGTACGGCAACGCTTTAGGGGGAGCGTGCGTTTGAGGGCGCGGGTTAGTGTTAGCGTACGGGTTATGATTAGGGGACGGGTGAGGGTCAGGCTTCGGGGAAGGGTTAGGGCTAGGGTTCAGGCTAGAGTTAGGGTTAGGGACGGGGACGGTTTAGGGTCCAGGTGAGGGTACGGCAACGCTTTAGGGGGAGCGTGCGTGTGAGGGCGCGGGTTAGCGTTAGCGTACGGGTTAGGATTAGGTGACGGGTGAGGGTCAGGCTCCGGGGAAGGGTTAGGGTTAGGGTTCGGGCTAGGGTTAGGGTTAGGGTACGGGGACGGCTTAGGGTCCAGGTGAGGGTACGGCAACGCTTTAGGGGGAGCGTGCGTGTGAGGGCGCGGGTTAGCGTTAGCGTACGGGTTAGGATTAGGTGACGGGTGAGGGTCAGGCTTCGGGGAAGGGTTAGGGTTGGGGTTCGGGCTAGGGTTAGGATTAGGGTACGGGGACGGTTTACGGTCCAGGTGAGGGTACGGCACCGCTTTAGGGGGAGCGTGCGTGTGAGGGCGCGGGTTAGTGTTAGCGTACGGGTTAGGATTAGGGGACGGGTGAGGGTCAGGCTTCGGGGAAGGGTTAGGGTTAGGGTTCGGTCTAGGGTTAGGGTTAGGGTACGGGGACGGTTTAGGGTCCAGGTGAGGGTACGGCAACGCTTTAGGGGGAGCGTGCGTTTGAGGGCGTGGGTTAGTGTTAGCGTACGGGTTAGGATTAGGGGACGGGTGAGGGTCAGGCTTCGGGGAAGGGTTAGGGTTATGGTTCGGGCTAGGGTTAGGGTTAGGGGACGGGGACGGTTTAGGGTCCAGGTGAGGGTACGGCAACGCTTTAGAGGGAGCGTGCGTGTGAGGGCACGGGTTAGTGTTAGCGTATGGGTTAGGATTAGGTTACGGGTGAGGGTCAGGCCTCGGGAAAGAGTTAGGGTTAGGGTTCGGGCTAGGGTTAGGGTTAGGGGACGGGGACGGTTTACGATCCAGGTGAGGGTACGGCAACGCTTTAGGGGGAGCGTGCGTGTGAGGGCGCGGGTTAGTGTTAGCGTACGGGTTAGGATTAGGGGACGGGTGAGGGTCAGGCTTCGGGGAAGGGTTAGGAATAGGGTTCGGGCTAGGGTTAGGGTTAGGGGACGGGGACTGTTTAGGGTCCAGGTGAGGGTACGGCAACGCTTTAGGGTGAGCGTGCGTGTGAGGGCGCGGGTTAGTGTTAGCGTACGGGTTAGGATTAGGGCACGGGTGAGTGTCAGGCTTCGGGGAAGTGTTAGGGTTAGGGTTCGGGCTACGGTTAGGGTTAGGGGACGGGGACGGTTTAGGGTCCAGGTGAGGGTACGGCAACGCTTTAGGGGGAGCGTGCGTGTGAGGGCGCGGGTTAGTGCTAGCGTACGGGTTAGGATTAGGGCACGGGTGAGGGTAAGGCTTCGGGGAAGTGTTAGGGTTAGGGTTCGGGCTAGGGTTAGGGTTAGGGACGGGGACGGTTTAGGGTCCAGGTGAGGGTACGGCAACGCTTTAGGGGGAGCGTGCGTGTGAGGGCGCGGGTTAGTCTTAGCGTACGGGTTAGGATTAGGGGACGGGTGAGGGTCAGGCTTCGGGGAAGGGTTAGGGTTAAGGTTCGGGCTAGGGTTAGGGTTAGGGGACGGTGACGGTTTAGGGTCCAGGTGAGGGTACGGCAATGCTATAGGGGGAGCATGCATGTGAGGGCGCGGGTTAGTGTTAGGGTACGGGTTAGGACTAGGGGACGGGTGAGGGTCAGGCTTCGGGGAAGGGTTAGGGTTAGGGTTCGGGCTAGGGTTAGGTTTAGGGGATGGGGATGGTTTAGGATCCAGGTGAGGGTATGGCAACGCTTTAGGGGGAGAGTGCGTGTGAGGGCGCGGGTTAGTGTTAGCGTACGGGTTAGGATTAGGGGACGGGAGAGGGTCAGGCTTCGGGGAAGGGTTAGGGTTAGGGTTCGGGCTAGGGTTAGGGTTAGGGGACGGGGACGGTTTAGGGTCCAGGTGAGGGTACGTCAACGCTTTAGGGGGAGCGTGCGTGTGAGGGCGCGGGTTAGTGTTAGCGTACGGGTTAGGATTCGGGGATGGGTGAGGGTCAGGCTTCGGGGAAGGGTTAGGGTTAGGGTTCGGGCTAGGGATAGGGTTAGGGGACGGGGACGGTTTAGGGTCCAGGTGAGGGTACGGCAACGCTTTAGGGGGAGCGTGCGTGTGAGGGCGCGGATTAGTGTTAGCGTACGGGTTAGGATTATGGGACGGGTGAGGGTCAGGCTTCGGGGAAGGGTTAGGGTTAGGGTTCGGGCTAGGGTTAGGGTTAGGGGACGGGGACGGTTTAGGGTCCAGGTGAGGCTATGGCAACGCTTTAGGGGGAGCGTGCGTGTGAGGGCACGTGTTAGTGTTAGCGTACGGGTTAGGATTAGGGGACGGGTGAGGGTCAGGCTTCCGGGAAGGATTAGGGTTAGGGTTCGGGCTAGGGTTAGGGTTAGGGGACGGGGACGGTTTAGCGTCCAGGTGAGGGTATGGCAACGCTTTAGGGGGAGCGTGCTTGTGAGGGCGCGGGTTAGTGTTAGCGTACGGGTTAGGATTAGGGGACGGGTGAGGGTCAGGCTTCGGGGAAGGGTTAGGGTTAGGGTTCGGGCTAAGGTTAGGTTTAGGGTACGGGGATGGTATAGGGTCCAGGTGAGGGTACGGTAACGTTTTAGGGGTACGTGCGTGTGAGGGCGCGGGTTAGTGTTAGCGTACGGGTTAGGATTTGGGGACGGGTGAGGGTCAGGCTTCGGGGAAGGGTTAGGGTTAGGGTTCGGGCAAGGGTTAGGGTTAGGGGACGGGGACGGTTTAGGGTCCAGGTGAGGATACGGCAACGCTTTAGGGGGAGCGTGCGTGTTAGGGTGCGGGTTAGTGTTAGCGTACGGGTTAGGATTAGGGGACGGGTGAGGGTCAGGCTTCGGGGAAGGGTTAGGGTTAGGGTACGGGCTAGGGTTAGGGTTAGGGGACGGGGACGGTTTAGGGTCCAGGTGAGGGTACGGCAACGCTTTAGGGGGAGCGTGCATGTGAGGGCGCGGGTTAGTGTAAGCGTACGTGTTAGAATTATGGGACGGGTGAGGGTCAGGCTTCGGGGAAGGGTTAGGATTAGGGATCGGGCTAGGGTTAGGGTTAGGGGACGGGGACGGTTTAGGGTCCAGGTGAGGGTACGGCAATGCTATAGGGGGAGCATGCATGTGAGGGCGCGGGTTAGTGTTAGCGTACGGGTTAGGACTAGGGGACGGGTGAGGGTCAGGCTTCGGGGAAGGGTTAGGGTTATGGTTCGGGCTAGGGTTAGGTTTAGGGGATGGGGATGGTTTAGGGTCCAGGTGAGGGTATGGCAACGCTTTAGGGGGAGAGTGCGTGTGAGGGCGCGGGTTAGTGTTAGCGTACGGGTTAGTATTAGGGGACGGGAGAGGGTCAGGCTTCGGGGAAGGGTTAGGGTTAGGGTTCGGGCTAGGGTTAGGGTTACGGGACGGGGACGGTTTAGGGTCCAGGTGAGGGTACGTCAACGCTTTAGGGGGAGCGTGCGTGTGAGGGCGTGGGTTAGTGTTAGCGTACGGGTTAGGATTCGGGGATGGGTGAGGGTCAGGCTTCGGGGAAGGGTTAGGGCTAGGGTTCGGGCTAGGGATAGGGTTAGGGGACGGGGACGGTTTAGGGTCCAGGTGAGGGTACGGCAACGCTTTAGGGGGAGCGTGCGTGTGAGGGCGCGGATTAGTGTTAGCGTACGGGTTAGGATTATGGGACGGGTGAGGGTCAGGCTTCGGGGAAGGGTTAGGGTTAGGGTTCGGGCTAGGGTTAGGGTTAGGGGACGGGGACGGTTTAGGGTCCAGGTGAGGCAATGGCAACGCTTTAGGGGGAGCGTGCGTGTGAGGGCGCGTGTTAGTGTTAGCGTACGGTTTAGGATTAGGGGACGGGTGAGGGTCAGGCCTCGGGGAAGTGTTAGGGTTAGGGTTCGGGCTAGGGTTAGGGTTAGGGGACGGGGACGGTTTAGGGTCCAGGTGAGGGTACGGCAATGCTTTAGGGGGAGCGTGCGTGTGAGGGCGCGGGTTAGTGTTAGCGTACGCGTTAGGATTAGGGCACGGGTGAGGGTCAGGCTTCGGGGAAGTGTTAGGGTTAGGGTTCGGGCTAGGGTTAGGGTTAGGGGACGGGGACGGTTTAGGGTCCAGGTGAGGGTACGCAACGCTTTAGGGGGAGCGTGCGTGTGACGGCGCGGGTTAGTGTTAGCGTACGGGTTAGGATTAGGGGACGGGTGAGGGTCAGGCTTCGGGGAAGGGTTAGGGTTAGGGTTCGGGCTAGGGTTAGGGTTAGGGGACGGGGACGGTTTAGGGTCCAGGTGAGGGTATGGCAACGCTTTACGGGGAGCGTGCTTGTGAGGGCGCGGGTTAGTGTTAGCGTACGGGTTAGGATTAGGGGACGGGTGAGTGTCAGGCTTCGGGGAAGGGTTAGGGTTACGGTTAGGGCTAGGGTTAGGTTTAGGGGACGGGGACGGTATAGGGTCCAGGTGAGGGTACGGCAACGTTTTAGGGGGAGCGTGCGTTTGAGGGCGCAGGTTAGTGTTAGCGTACGGGTTAGGATTAGGGGACGGGTGAGGGTCAGGCTTCGTGGAAGGGTTAGGGTTAGGGTTCGGGCTAGGGTTAGGGTTAGGGGACGGGGACGGTTTAGGTTCCAGGTGAGGGTACGGCAACGCTTTAGGGGGAGCGTGCGTGTGAGGGCGCGGGTTAGTGTTAGCGTACGAGTTAGGATTAGGGGACGGCTGAGGGTCAGGTTTCGGGGAAGTGTTAGGGCTAGTGTTCGGGCTAGGGTTAGGGTTAGGGGACGGGGACAGTTTAGGGTCCAGGTGAGGGTACTGCAACGCTTTAGGGGGAGCGTGCGTGTGAGGGCGCGGGTTAGTGTTAGCGTACGGGTTAGGATTAGGGGACGGGTGAGGGTCAGGCTTCGGGGAAGGGTTAGGGTTACGGTTCGGGCTAGGGTTAGGGTTAGGGGATGGGGACGGTTTAGGGTCCAGGTGAGGGCACGGCAACGCTTTAGGGGGAGCGTGCGTGTGAAGGCGCGGGTTAGTGTTAGCGTACGGGTTAGGATAGGGGACGGGTGAGGGTCAGGCTTCCGGGAAGGATTAGGGTTAGGGTTCGGGCTAGGGTTAGGGTTAGGGGACGGGGACGGTTTAGGGTCCAGGTGAGGGTATGGCAACGCTTTAGGGGGAGCGTGCTTGTGAGGGCGCGGGTTAGTGTTAGCGTACGGGTTAGGATTAGGGGACGGGTGAGGGTCAGGCTTCGGGGAAGGGTTAGGGTTAGGGTTCGGGCTAAGGTTAGGTTTAGGGTACGGGGACGGTATAGGGTCCAGGTGAGCGTACGGTAAAGTTTTAGGGGTACGTGCGTGTGAGGGCGCGGGTTAGTGTTAGCGTACGGGTTAGGATTTGGGGACGGGTGAGGGTCAGGCTTCGGGGAAGTGTTAGGGTTAGGGTTCGGGCAAGGGTTAGGGTTAGGGTACGGGGACGGTTTAGGGTCCAGGTGAGGGTACGGCAACGCTTTAGGGGGAGCATGCGTGTTAGGGCGCGGGTTAGTGTTAGCGTACGGGTTAGGATTAGGGGACGGGTGAGGGTCAGGCTTCGGGGAAGGGTTAGGGTTAGGGTACGGGCTAGGGTTAGGGTTAGGGGACGGGGACGGTTTAGGGTCCAGGTGAGGGTACGGCAACGCTTTAGGGGGAGCGTGCATGTGAGGGCGCGGGTTAGTGTAAGCGTACGTGTTAGAATTATGGGACGGATGAGGGTCAGGCTTCGGGGAAGCGTTAGGATTAGGGATCGGGCTAGGGTTAGGGTTAGGGGACGGGGACGGTTTAGGGTCCAGGTGAGGGTACGGCAACGCTTTAGGGGGAGCGTGCGTGTGAGGGCGCGGGTTAGTGTTAACGTATGGGTTAGGATTAGGGCACGGGGGAGGGTCAGGCTTCGGGGAAGGGTTAGGGTTACGGTTCGGGCTAGGGTTAGGGTTAGGGGACGGGGACGGTTTAGGGTCCAGGTGAGGGCACGGCAACGTTTAGGGGGAGCGTGCGTGTGAAGGCGCGGGTTAGTGTTAGCGTACGGGTTAGGATAGGAGACGGGTGAGGGTCAGGCTTCCGGGAAGGATTAGGGTTAGGGTTCAGGCTAGGGTTGGGGTTAGGGGACGGGGACGGTTTAGGGTCCAGGTGAGGGTATGGCAACGCTTTAGGGGGAGCGTGTGTGTGAGGGCGCGGGTTAGTTTTAGCGTACGGGTTAGGATTAGGGGACGGGTGAGGGTCAGGCTTTGGGGAAGGGTTAGGGTTACGGTTCAGGCTAGAGTTAGGGTTAGGGACGGGGACGGTTTAGAGTCCAGGTGAGGATACGGCAACGCTTTAGGGGGAGCGTGCGTGTGAGGGCGCGGAGTAGCGGTAGCGTACGGGTTAGGATTAGTGGACGGGTGAGGGTCAGGCTTCGGAGAAGGGTTAGGGTTAGGATTCGGGCTAGGGTTAGGGTTAGGGGCCGGGGATGGTTTAGGGTCCAGGTGAGGGTACGGCAACGCTTTAGGGGGAGCGTGCGTGTGAGGGCGCGGGTTAGTGTTAGCGTACGGGTTAGGATTAGGGGACGGGTGAGGGTCAGGCTTCGGGGAAGTGTTAGGGCTAGGGTTCAGGCTAGAGTTAGGGTTAGGGCCGGGGACGGTTTAGGGTCCAGGTGAGGGTACGGCAACGCTTTAGGGGGAGCGTGCGTGTGAGGGCACGGATTAGCGGTAGCGTACGGGTTAGGATTAGTGGACGGGTGAGGGTCAGGCTCCTGGGAAGGGTTAGGGTTAGGGTTCGGGCTAGGGTTAGGGTTAGGGTACGGGGACGGTTTAGGGTCCAGGTGAGGGTACGGCAACGCTTTAGGGGGAGCGTGCGTGTGAGGGCTTGCGTTAGCGTTAGCGTACGGGTTAGGATTAGGTGACGGGTGAGGGTCAGGCTTCGGGGAAGGGTTAGGGTTGGGGTTCGGGCTAGGGTTAGGATTAGGGTACGGGGACGGTTTAGGGTCCAGGTGAGGGTACGGCACCGCTTTAGGGGGAGCGTGCGTGTGAGGGCGCGGGTTAGTGTTAGCGTACGGGTTAGGATTAGGGGACGGGTGAGGGTCAGGCTTCGGGGAAGGGTTAGGGTTAGGGTTCGGTCTAGGGTTAGGGTTAGGGTACGGGGACGGTTTAGGGTCCAGGTGAGGGTACGGCAACGCTTTAGGGGGAGCGTGCGTGTGAGGGCGCTGGTTAGTGTTATCGTACGTGTTAGAATTAGGGGACGGGTGAGGGTCTGGCTTCGGGGAAGAGTTAGGATTAGGGATCGGGCTAGGGTTAGGTTTAGGGGACGGGGACGGTTTAGGGTCCAGGTGAGGGTACGGCAACGCTTTAGGGGGAGCGTGCGTGTGAGGGCGCGGGTTAGTGTTAGCGTATGGGTTAGGATTAGGGCACGGGGGAGGGTCAGGCTTCGGGGAAGGGTTAGGGTTACGGTTCGGGCTAGGGTTAGGGTTAGGGGACCTGGACGGTTTAGGGTCCAGGTGAGGGCACGGCAACGCTTTAGGGGGAGCGTGCGTGTGAAGGCGCGGGTTAGTGTTAGCGTGTGGGTTAGGATAGGGGACGGGTGAGGGTCAGGCTTCCGGGAAGGATTAGGGTTAGGGTTCGGGCTAGGGTTAGGGTTAGGGGACGGGGACGGTTTAGGGTCCAGGTGAGGGTATGGCAACGCTTTAGGGGGAGCGTGTGTGTGAGGGCGCGGGTTAGTGTTAGCGTACGGGTTAGGATTAGGGGACGGGTGAGGGTCAGGCTTCGGGGAAGGGTTAGGGTTACGGTTCAGGCTAGAGTTAGGGTTAGGGACGGGGACGGTTTAGGGTCCAGGTGAGGATACGGCAACGCTTTAGGGGGAGCGTGCGTGTGAGGGCGCGGAGTAGCGGTAGCGTACGGGTTAGGATTAGTGGACGGGTGAGGGTCAGGCTTCGGAGAAGGGTTAGGGTTAGGGTTCGGGCTAGGGTTAGGGTTAGGGGCCGGGGATGGTTTAGGGTCCAGGTGAGGGTACGGCAACGCTTTAGGGGGAGCGTGCGTATGAGGGCGCGGGTTAGTGTTAGCGTACGGGTTAGGATTAGGGGACGGGTGAGGGTCAGGCTTCGGGGAAGGGTTAGGGCTAGGGTTCGGGCTAGGGTTAGGGTTAGGGGACGGGGACGGTTTAGGGTCCAGGTGAGGGTACGGCAACGCTATAGGGGGAGCGTGCGTGTGAGGGCGCGGGTTAGTGTTAGCGTACGGGTTAGGATCAGGGGACGGGTGAGGGTCAGGCTTCGGGGAATGGTCAGGTTTAGGGTTCGGGCTAGGGTTAGGGTTAGGAGACGGGAACGGTTTAGGGTCCAGGTGATGGTATGGCAACGATTTAGGGGGTGTGTGCGTGTGAGGGCGCGGGTTAGATATAGCGTACGGGTTAGGATTAGTGGACGGGTGAGGGTCAGGCTCCGGGGAAGGGTTAGGGTTAGGGTTCGGGCTAGGGTTAGGGTTAGGGGACGGGGACGGTTTAGGGTCCAGGTGAGGGTACGGCAACGCTTTAGGGGGAGCGTGCGTGTGAGGGCTCGGGTTAGCGTTAGCGTACGGGTTAGGATTAGGTGACGGGTGAGGGTCAGGCTTCGGGGAAGGGTTAGGGTTGGGGTTCGGGCTAGGGTTAGGATTAGGGTACGGGGACGGTTTAGGGTCCAGGTGAGGGTACGGCACCGCTTTAGGGGGAGCGTGCGTGTGAGTGCGCGGAGTAGCGGTAGCGTACGGGTTAGGATTAGTGGACGGGTGAGGGTCAGGCTTCGGAGAAGGGTTAGGGTTAGGGTTCGGGCTAGGGTTAGGGTTAGGGGCCGGGGATGGTTTAGGGTCCAGGTGAGGGTACGGCAACGCTTTAGGGGGAGCGTGCGTATGAGGGCGCGGGTTAGTGTTAGCGTACGGGTTAGGATTAGGGGACGGGTGAGGGTCAGGCTTCGGGGAAGGGTTACGGTTAGGGTTCGGGCTAGGGATAGGGTTAGGGGACGGGGACGGTTTAGGGTCCAGGTGAGGGTACGGCAACGCTTTAGGGGGAGCGTGCGTGTGAGGGCGCGGATTAGTGTTAGCGTACGGGTTAGGATTATGGGACGGGTGAGGGTGAGGCTTCGGGGAAGGGTTAGGGTTAGGGTTAGGGTTAGGGTTAGGTTTAGGGGACGTGGACGGTATAGGGTCCAGGTGAGGGTACGGCAACGTTTTAGGGGGAGCGTGCGTTTGAGGGCGCAGGTTAGTGTTAGCGTACGGGTTAGGATTAGGGGACGGGTGAGGGTCAGGCTTCGTGGAAAGGTTAGGGTTAGGGTTCGGGCTAGGGTTAGGGTTAGGGGACGGGGACGGTTTAGGTTCCAGGTGAGGGTACGGCAACGCTTTAGGGGGAGCGTGCGTGTGAGGGCGCGGGTTAGTGTTAGCGTACGAGTTAGGATTAGGGGACGGCTGAGGGTCAGGTTTCGGGGAAGTGTTAGGGCTAGTGTTCGGGCTAGGGTTAGGGTTAGGGGACGGGGACGGTTTAGAGCCCAGGTGAGGGTACTGCAACGCTTTAGGGGGAGCGTGCGTGTGAGGGCGCGGGTTAGTGTTAGCGTACGGGTTAGGATTAGGGGACGGGTGAGGGTCAGTCTTCGGGGAAGGGTTAGGGTTACGGTTCGGGCTAGGGTTAGGGTTAGGGGATGGGGACGGTTTAGGGTCCAGGTGAGGGCACGGCAACGCTTTAGGGGGAGCGTGCGTGTGAAGGCGCGGGTTAGTGTTAGCGTACGGGTTAGGATAGGGGACGGGTGAGGGTCAGGCTTCCGGGAAGTATTAGGGTTAGGGTTCGGGCTAGGGTTAGGGTTAGGGGACGGGGACGGTATAGGGTCCAGGTGAGGGTACGGTAACGTTTTACGGGTACGTGCGTGTGAGGGCGCGGGTTAGTGTTAGCGTACGGGTTAGGATTTGGGGACGGGTGAGGGTCAGGCTTCGGGGAAGGGTTAGGGTTAGGGTTCGGGCAAGGGTTAGGGTTAGGGGACGGGGACGGTTTAGGGTCCAGGTGAGGGTACGGCAACGCTTTAGGGGGAGCGTGCGTGTTAGGGCGCGGGTTAGTGTTAGCGTACGGGTTAGGATTAGGGGACGGGTGAGGGTCAGGCTTCGGGGAAGGGTTAGGGTTAGGGTACGGGCTAGGGTTAGGGTTAGGGGACGGGGACGGTTTAGGGTCCAGGTGAGGGTACGGCAACGCTTTAGGGGGAGCGTGCGTGTGAGGGCGCGGAGTAGCGGTAGCGTACGGGTTAGATTTAGTGGACGGGTGAGGGTCAGGCTTCGGAGAAGGGTTAGGGTTAGGGTTCGGGCTAGGGTTAGGGTTAGGGGCCGGGGATGGTTTAGGGTCCAGGTGAGGGTACGGCAACGCTTTAGGGGGAGCGTGCGTATGAGGGCGCGGGTTAGTGTTAGCGTACGGGTTAGGATTAGGGGACGGGTGAGGGTCAGGCTTCGGGGAAGGGTTAGGGCTAGGGTTCGGGCTAGGGTTAGGGTTAGGGGACGGGGACGGTTTAGGGTCCAGGTGAGGGTACGGCAATGCTATAGGGGGAGCGTGCGTGTGAGGGCGCGGGTTATTGTTAGCGTACGGGTTAGGATCAGGGGACGGGTGAGGGTCAGGCTTCGGGGAATGGTCAGGTTTAGGGTTCGGGCTAGGGTTAGGGTTAGGAGACGGGGACGGTTTAGGGTCCAGGTGAGGGTTTGGCAACGATTTAGGGGGTGTGTGCGTGTGAGGGTGCGGGTTAGATATAGCGTACGGGTTAGGATTAGTGGACGGGTGAGGGTCAGGCTCCGGGGAAGGGTTAGGGTTAGGGTTCGGGCTAGGGTTAGGGTTAGGGTACGGGGACGGTTTAGGGTCCAGGTGAGGGTACGGCAACGCTTTAGGGGGAGCGTGCGTGTGAGGGCTCGGGTTAGCGTTAGCGTACGGGTTAGGATTAGGTGACGGGTGAGGGTCAGGCTTCGGGGAAGGGTTAGGGTTGGGGTTCGGGCTAGGGTTAGGATTAGGGTACGGGGACGGTTTAGGGTCCAGGTGAGGGTACGGCACCGCTTTAGGGGGAGCGTGCGTGTGAGGGCGCGGGTTAGTGTTAGCGTACGGGTTAGGATTAGGGGACGGGTGAGGGTCAGGCTTCGGGGAAGGGTTAGGGTTAGGGTTCGGTCTAGGGTTAGGGTTAGGGTACGGGGACGGTTTAGGGTCCAGGTGAGGGTACGGCAACGCTTTAGGGGGAGCGTGCGTGTGAGGGCGCGGGTTAATGTTATCGTACGTGTTAGAATTAGGGGACGGGTGAGGGTCAGGCTTCGGGGAAGGGTTAGGATTAGGGATCGGGCTAGGGTTAGGGTTAGGGGACGGGGACGGTTTAGGGTCCAGGTGAGGGTACGGCAACGCTTTAGGGGGAGCGTGCGTGTGAGGGCGCGGGTTAGTGTTAGCGTATGGGTTAGGATTAGGGCACGGGGGAGGGTCAGGCTTCGGGGAAGGGTTAGGGTTACGGTTCGGGCTAGGGTTAGGGTTAGGGGACCTGGACGGTTTAGGGTCCAGGTGAGGGCACGGCAACGCTTTAGGGGAGCGTGCGTGTGAAGGCGCGGGTTAGTGTTAGCGTGTGGGTTAGGATAGGGGACGGGTGAGGGTCAGGCTTCCGGGAAGGATTAGGGTTAGGGTTCGGGCTAGGGTTAGGGTTAGGGGACGGGGACGGTTTAGGGTCCAGGTGAGGGTATGGCAAAGCTTTAGGGGGAGCGTGTGTGTCAGGGCGCGGTTTAGTGTTAGCGTACGGGTTAGGATTAGGGGACGGGTGAGGGTCAGGCTTCGGGGAAGGGTTAGGGTTACGGTTCAGGCTAGAGTTAGGGTTAGGGACGGGGACGGTTTAGGGTCCAGGTGAGGATACGGCAACGCTTTAGGGGGAGCGTGCGTGTGAGGGCGCGGAGTAGCGGTAGCGTACGGGTTAGGATTAGTGGACGGCTGAGGGTCAGGCTTCGGAGAAGGGTTAGGGTTAGGGTTCGGGCTAGGGTTAGGGTTAGGGGCCGGGGATGGTTTAGGGTCCAGGTGAGGGTACGGCAACGCTTTAGGGGGCGCGTGCGTATGAGGGCGCGGGTTAGTGTTAGCGTACGGGTTAGGACTAGGGGACGGGTGAGGGTCAGGCTTCGGGGAAGGGTTAGGGTTAGGGTTCGGGCTAGGGTTAGGTTTAGGGGATGGGGATGGTTTAGGGTCCAGGTGAGGGTATGGCAACGCTTTAGGGGGAGAGTGCGTGTGAGGGCGCGGATTAGTGTTAGCGTACGGGTTAGGATTAGGGGACGGGAGAGTGTCAGGCTTCGGGGAAGGGTTAGGGTTAGGGTTCGGGCTAGGGTTAGGGTTAGGGGACGGGGACGGTTTAGGGTCCAGGTGAGGGTACGTCAACGCTTTAGGGGGAGCGTGCGTGTGAGGGCGCGGGTTAGTGTTAGCGTACGGGTTAGGATTCGGGGATGGGTGAGGGTCAGGCTTCGGGGAAGGGTTACGGTTAGGGTTCGGGCTAGGGATAGGGTTAGGGGACGGGGACGGTTTAGGGTCCAGGTGAGGGTACGGCAACGCTTTAGGGGGAGCGTGCGTGTGAGGGCGCGGATTAGTGTTAGCGTACGTGTTAGGATTATGGGACGGGTGAGGGTCAGGCTTCGGGGAAGGGTTAGGGTTACGGATCGGGCTAGGGTTAGGGTTAGGGGATGGGGACGGTTTAGGGTCCAGGTGAGGGCACGGCAACGCTTTAGGGGGAGCGTGCGTGTGAAGGCGCGGGTTAGTGTTAACGTACGGGTTAGGATAGGGGACGGGTGAGGGTCAGGCTTCCGGGAAGTATTAGGGTTAGGGTTCGGGCTAGGGTTAGGGTTAGGGGACGGGGACGGTTTAGGGTCCAGGTGAGGGTATGGCAACGCTTTAGGGGGAGCGTGCTTGTGAGGGCGCGGGTTAGTGTTAGCGTACGGGTTAGGATTAGGGGACGGGTGAGGGTCAGGCTTCGGGGAAGGGTTAGGGTTAGGGTTCGGGCTAAGGTTAGGTTTAGGGGACGGGGACGGTATAGGGTCCAGGTGAGGGTACGGTAAAGTTTTAGGGGTACGTGCGTGTGAGGGCGCGGGTTAGTGTTAGCGTACGGGTTAGGATTTGGGGACGGGTGAGGGTCAGGCTTCGGGGAATGGTTAGGGTTAGGGTTCGGGCAAGGGTTAGGGTTAGGGGACGGGGACGGTTTAGGGTCCAGGTGAGGGTGCGGCAACGCTTTAGGGGGAGCGTGCGTGTTAGGGCGCGGGTTAGTGTTAGCGTACGGGTTAGGATTAGGGGACGGGTGAGGGTCAGGCTTCGGGGAAGGGTTAGGGTTAGGGTACGGGCTAGGGTTAGGGTTAGGGGATGGGGACGGTTTAGGGTCCAGGTGAGGGTACGGCAACGCTTTAGGGGGAGCGTGCATGTGAGGGCGCGGTTTAGTGTAAGCGTACGTGTTAGAATTATGGGACGGGTGAGGGTCAGGCTTCGGGGAAGGGTTAGGATTAGGGATCGGGCTAGGGTTAGGGTTAGGGGACGGGGACGGTTTAGGGTCCTGGTGAGGGTACGGCAACGCTTTAGGGGGAGCGTGCGTGTGAGGGCGCGGGTTAGTGTTAGCATATGGGTTAGGATTAGGGCACGGGGGAGGGTCAGGCTTCGGGGAAGGGTTAGGGTTACGGTTCGGGCTAGGGTTAGGGTTAGGGGACGGGGACGGTTTAGGGTCCAGGTGAGGGCACGGCAACGTTTAGGGGGAGCGTGCGTGTGAAGGCGCGGGTTAGTGTTAGCGTACGGGTTAGGATAGGGGACGGGTGAGGGTCAGGCTTCCGGGAAGGATTAGGGTTAGGGTTCAGGCTAGGGTTGGGGTTAGGGGACGGGGACGGTTTAGGGTCCAGGTGAGGGTATGGCAACGCTTTAGGGGGAGCGTGTGTGTGAGGGCGCGGGTTAGTGTTAGCGTACGGGTTAGGATTAGGGGACGTGTGAGGGTCAGGCTTTGGGGAAGGGTTAGGGTTACGGTTCAGGCTAGAGTTAGGGTTAGGGACGGGGACGGTTTAGGGTCCAGGTGAGGATACGGCAACGCTTTAGGGGGAGCGTGCTTGTGAGGGCGCGGAGTAGCGGTAGCGTACGGGTTAGGATTAGTGGACGGGTGAGGGTCAGGCTTCGGAGAAGGGTTAGGGTTAGGGTTCGGGCTAGGGTTAGGGTTAGGGGCCGGGGATGGTTTAGGGTCCAGGTGAGGGTACGGCAACGCTTTAGGGGGAGCGTGCGTGTGAGGGCGCGAGTTAGTGTTAGCGTACGGGTTAGGATTAGGGGACGGGTGAGGGTCAGGCTTCGGGGAAGGGTTAGGGATAGGGTTCAGGCTAGAGTTAGGGTTAGGGACGGGGACGGTTTAGGGTCCAGGTGAGGGTACGGCAACGCTTTAGGGGGAGCGTGCGTGTGAGGGCGCGGATTAGCGGTAGCGTACGGGTTAGGATTAGTGGACGGGTGAGGGTCAGGCTCCGGGGAAGGGTTAGGGTTAGGGTTCGGGCTAGGGTTAGGGTTAGGGTACGGGGACGGTTTAGGGTCCAGGTGAGGGTACGGCAACGCTTTAGGGGGAGCGTGCGTGTGAGGGCGCGGGTTAGCGTTAGCGTACGGGTTAGGATTAGGTGACGGGTGAGGATCAGGCTTCGGGGAAGGGTTAGGGTTAGGGTTCGGGCTAGGGTTAGGGTTAGGGGACGGGGACGGTTTAGGGTCCAGGTGAGGGTACGGCAACGCTTTAGGGGGAGCGTGCGTGTGACGGCGCGGGTTAGTGTTAGCGTACGGGTTAGGATTAGGGGACGGGTGAGGGTCAGGCTTCGGGGAAGGGTTAGGGTTAGGGTTCGGGCTAGGGTTAGGGTTAGGGGACGGGGACGGTTTAGGGTCCAGGTGAGGGTATGGCAACGCTTTACGGGGAGCGTGCTTGTGAGGGCGCGGGTTAGTGTTAGCGTACGGGTTAGGATTAGGGGACGGGTGAGTGTCAGGCTTCGAGAAGGGTTAGGGTTACGGTTAGGGCTAGGGTTAGGTTTAGGGGACGGGGACGGTATAGGGTCCAGGTGAGGGTACGGCAACGTTTTAGGGGGAGCGTGCGTTTGAGGGCGCAGGTTAGTGTTAGCGTACGGGTTAGGATTAGGGGACGGGTGAGGGTCAGGCTTCGTGGAAGGGTTAGGGTTAGGGTTCGGGCTAGGGTTAGGGTTAGGGGACGGGGACGGTTTAGGTTCCAGGTGAGGGTACGGCAACGCTTTAGGGGGAGCGTGCGTGTGAGGGCGCGGGTTAGTGTTAGCGTACGAGTTAGGATTAGGGGACGGCTGAGGGTCAGGTTTCGGGGAAGTGTAAGGGCTAGTGTTCGGGCTAGGGTTAGGGTTAGGGGACGGGGACGGTTTAGGGTCCAGGTGAGGGTACTGCAACGCTTTAGGGGGAGCGTGCGTGTGAGGGCGCGGGTTAGTGTTAGCGTACGGGTTAGGATTAGGGGACGGGTGAGGGTCAGGCTTCGGGGAAGGGTTAGGGTTACGGTTCGGGCTAGGGTTAGGGTTAGGGGATGGGGACGGTTTAGGGTCCAGGTGAGGGCACGGCAACGCTTTAGGGGGAGCGTGCGTGTGAAGGCGCGGGTTAGTGTTAGCGTACGGGTTAGGATAGGGGACGGGTGAGGGTCAGGCTTCCGGGAAGGATTAGGGTTAGGGTTCGGGCTAGGGTTAGGGTTAGGGGACGGGGACGGTTTAGGGTCCAGGTGAGGGTATGGCAACGCTTTAGGGGGAGCGTGCTTGTGAGGGCGCGGGTTAGTGTTAGCGTACGGGTTAGGATTAGGGGACGGGTGAGGGTCAGGCTTCGGGGAAGGGTTAGGGTTAGGGTTCGGGCTAAGGTTAGGTTTAGGGGACGGGGACGGTATAGGGTCCAGGTGAGGGTACGGTAACATTTTAGGGGTACGTGCGTGTGAGGGCGCGGGTTAGTGTTAGCGTACGGGTTAGGATTTGGGGACGGGTGAGGGTCAGGCTTCGGGGAAGGGTTAGGGTTAGGGTTCGGGCAAGGTTTAGGGTTAGGGGACGGGGACGGTTTAGGGTCCAGGTGAGGGTACGGCAACGCTTTAGGGGGAGCGTGCTTGTTAGGGCGCGGGTTAGTGTTAGCGTACGGGTTAGGATTAGGGGACGGGTGAGGGTCAGGCTTCGGGGAAGGGTTAGGGTTAGGGTACGGGCTAGGGTTAGGGTTAGGGGACGGGGACGGTTTAGGGTCCAGGTGAGGGTACGGCAACGCTTTAGGGGGAGCGTGCGTGTGAGGGCGCGGGTTAGTGTTAGCGTACGGGTTAGGATTAGGGGACGGGTGAGGGTCAGGCTTCGGGGAAGGGATAGGGCTAGGGTTCAGGCTAGAGATAGGGTTAGGGACGGGGACGGTTTAGGGTCCAGGTGAGGGTACGGCAACGCTTTAGGGGGAGCGTGCGTGTGAGGGCGCGAATTAGCGGTAGCGTACGGGTTAGGATTAGTGGACGGGTGAGGGTCAGGCTCCGGGGAAGGGTTAGGGTTAGGGTTCGGGCTAGGGTTAGGGTTAGGGTACGGGGACGGTTTAGGGTCCAGGTGAGGGTACGGCAACGCTTTAGGGGGAGCGTGCGTGTGAGGGCGCGGGTTAGCGTTAGCGTACGGGTTAGGATTATGTGACGGGTGAGGGTCAGGCTTCGAGGAAGGGTTAGGGTTGGGGTTCGGGCTAGGGTTAGGATTAGGGTACGGGGACGGTTTAGGGTCCAGGTGAGGGTACGGCACCGCTTTAGGGGGAGCGTGCGTGTGAGGGCGCGGGTTAGTGTTAGCGTACGGGTTAGGATTAGGGGACGGGTGAGGGTCAGGCTTCGGGGAATGGTCAGGTTTAGGGTTCGGGCTAGGGTTAGGGTTAGGAGACGGGGACGGTTTAGGGTCCAGGTGAGGGTATGGCAACGATTTAGGGGGCGCGTGCGTGTGAGGGCGCGGGTTAGATATAGCGTACGGGTTAGGATTAGGGGACGGGTGAGGGTCAGCCTTGGGGAAAGGTTAGGGCTAGGGTTCGGGCTACAGTTAGTGTTAGGGACGGGGACGGTTTAGGGTCCAGGTGAGGGTACGGCAACGCTTTAGGGGGAGCGTGCATGTGAGGGCGCAGAGTAGCGGTAGCGTACGGGTTAGGATTAGTGGACGGGTGAGGGTCAGGCTTCGGGGAAGGGTTAGGGTTAGGTTTCGGGCTAGGGTTAGGGTTAGGGGACGGGGACGGTTTAGGGTCCAGGTGAGGGTACGGCAACGCTTTAGGGGGAGCGTGCATGTGAGGGCGCGGGTTAGTGTTAGCGTACGGGTTAGGATTAGGGGACGAGTGAGGGTCAGGCTTCGGGGAAGTGTTAGGGTTAGGGTTCGGGGTAGGGTTAGGGTTAGGGGAAGGGGACGGTACAGGGTCCAGGTGAGGGTGCGGCAACGCTTCAGGGGGAGCGTGCGTGTGAGGGCGCGGGTTAGTGTTAGCGTACAGGTTAGGATTAGGGGACGGGTGAGGGTCAGGCTTCGGGGAAGGGTTAGGGTTAGGGTTCAGGCTAGAGTTAGGGTTAGGGACGGGGACGGTTTAGGGTCCAGTTGAGGGTACGGCAACGCTTTAGGGGGAGCGTGCGTGTGAGGGCGCGGATTAGCGGTAGCCTACGTGTTAGGATTAGTGGACAGGTGAGGGTCAGGCTCCGGGGAAGGGTTAGGGTTAGGGTTCGGGCTAGGGTTAGGGTTAGGGTACGGGGACGGTTTAGGGTCCAGGTGAGGGTACGGCAACGCTTTAGGGGGAGCGTGCGTGTGAGGGCGCGGGTTAGCGTTAGCGAACGGGTTAGGATTAGGTGACGGGTGAGGGTCAGGCTTCGGGGAAGAGTTAGGGTTGGGGTTCGGGCTAGGGTTAGGATTAGGGTACGGGGACGGTTTAGGGTCCAGGTGAGGGTACGGCAACGCTTTAGGGGGAGCGTGCGTGTGAGGGCGCGGGTTAGTGTTAGCGTACGGGTTAGGATTATGGGACGGGTGAGGGTCAGGCTTCGGGGAAGGGTTAGGGTTAGGGTCCGGGCTAGGGTTAGGGTTAGGGGACGGGGACGGTTTATGGTCCAGGTGAGGGTACGGCAACGCTTTAGGGGGAGCGTGCGTGTGAGGGCGCGGGTTAGTGTTAGCGTACGGGTTAGAATTATGGCACGTGTGAGGGTCAGGCTTCGGGGAAGGGTTAGGGTTAGGATTCGGGCTAGGTTTAGTGTTAGGGGAGGGGGACGGTTTAGGGTCCAGGTGAGGGTACGGCAACGCTTTAGGGGGAGCGTGCGTGTGAGGGCGCGGGTTAGTGTTGGCGTACGGGTTAGTATTAGGGGACGGGTGAGGGTCAGGCTTCGGGGAAGGGTTAGGGTTAGGGTTCGGGCTAGGGTTAGGGTTAGGGGACGGGGACGGTTTAGGGTCCAGGTGAGGGTACGGCTACGCTTTAGGGGGAGCGTGCGTGTGAGGGCGTGGGTTAGTGTTAGCGTACGGGTTAGGATTAGGGGACGGGTGAGTGTCAGGCTTCGGGGAAGGGTTAGGGTTAGGGTTCGGGCTAGGGTTAGTGTTAGGGGACGGGGACGGTTTAGGGTCCAGGTGAGGGTACGGCAAGGCTTTAGGGGGAGCGTGCGTGTGAGGGCGCGGGTTAGTGTTAGCGTACGGGTTAGGATTAGGGGACGAGTGAGGGTCAGGCTTCAGGGAAGGGTTAGGGTTCGGGCTAGGGTTAGGGTTAGGGGACGGGGACTGTTTAGGGTCCAGGTGAGCGTACGGCAACGCTTTAGTGAGAGCGTGTGTGTGAGGGGGCGGGTTAGTGTTAGCCTGCGGGTTAGGATTAGGGGACGGGTGAGGGTCAGGCTTCAGGGAAGGGTTAGGGTTAGGGTTCGGGCTAGGGTTAGGTTTAGGGGATGGGGACGGTTTAGGGTCCAGGTGAGGGTATGGCAACGCTTTAGGGGGAGCGTGCGTGTGAGGGCGCGGGTTAGTGTTAGCGTACGGGTTAGGATTAGGGGACGGGAGAGGGTCAGGCTTCGGGGAAGGGTTAGGGTTAGGGTTCGGGCTAGGGTTAGGGTTAGGGGACGGGGACGGTTTAGGGTCCAGGTGAGGGTACGTCAACGCTTTAGGGGGAGCGTGCGTGTGAGGGCGCGGGTTAGTGTTAGCGTACGGGTTAGGATTAGGGGATGGGTGAGGGTCAGGCTTCGGGGAAGGGTTACGGTTAGGGTTCGGGCTAGGGATAGGGTTAGGGGACGGGGACGGTTTAGGGTCCAGGTGAGGGTACGGCAATGCTTTAGGGGGAGCGTGCGTGTGAGGGCGCGGGTTAGTGTTAGCGTACGCGTTAGGATTAGGGGACGGGTGAGGGTCAGGCTTCGGGGAAGGGTTAGGGTTAGGGTTCGGGCTAGGGTTAGGGTTAGGGGACGGGGACGGTTTAGGGTCCAGGTGAGGGTACGGCAACGCTTTAGGGGGAGCGTGCGTGTGACGGCGCGGGTTAGTGTTAGCGTACGGGTTAGGATTAGGGGACGGGTGAGGGTCAGGCTTCGGGGAAGGGTTAGGGTTAGGGTTCGGGCTAGGGTTAGGGTTAGGGGACGGGGACGGTTTAGGGTCCAGGTGAGGGTATGGCAACGCTTTAGGGGGAGCGTGCTTGTGAGGGCGTGGGTTAGTGTTAGCGTACGGGTTAGGATTAGGGGACGGGTGAGGGTCAGGCTTCGGGGAAGGGTTAGGGTTACGGTTAGGGCTAGGGTTAGGTTTAGGGGACGGGGACGGTATAGGGTCAAGGTGAGGGTACGGCAACGTTTTAGGGGGAGCGTGCGTTTGAGGGCGCAGGTTAGTGTTAGCGTACGGGTTAGGATTAGGGGACGGGTGAGGGTCAGGCTTCGTGGAAGGGTTAGGGTTAGGGTTCGGGCTAGGGTTAGGGTTAGGGGACGGGGACGGTTTAGGTTCCAGGTGAGGGTACGGCAACGCTTTAGGGGGAGCGGGCGTGTGAGGGCGCGGGTTAGTCTTAGCGTACGGGTTAGGATTAGGGGACGGCTGAGGGTCAGGTTTCGGGGAAGTGTTAGGGCTAGGGTTCGGGCTAGGGTTAGGGTTAGGGGACGGGGACGGTAGGGTCCAGGTGAGGGTACTGCAACGCTTTAGGGGGAGCGTGCGTGTGAGGGCGCGGGTTAGTGTTAGCGTACGGGTTAGGATTAGGGGACGGGTGAGGGTCAGGCTTCGGGAAAGGGTTAGGGTTACGGTTCGAGCTAGGGTTAGGGTTAGGGGATGGGGACGGTTTAGGGTCCAGGTGAGGGCACGGCAACGCTTTAGGGGGAGCGTGCGTGTGAAGGCGCGGGTTAGTGTTAGCGTACGGATTAGGATAGGGGACGGGTGAGGGTCAGGCTTCCGGGAAGGATTAGGGTTAGGGTTTGGGCTAGGTTTAGGGTTAGGGGACGGGGACGGTTTAGGGTCCAGGTGAGGGTATGGCAATGCTTTAGGGGGAGCGTGCTTGTGAGGGCGCGGGTTAGTGTTAGCGTATGGGTTAGGATTAGGGGACGGTTGAGGGTCAGGCTTCGTGGAAGGGTTAGGGTTAGGGTTCGGGCTAAGGTTAGGTTTAGGGGACGGGGACGGTATAGGGTCCAGGTGAGGGTACGGTAACATTTTAGGGGTACGTGCGTGTGAGGGCGCGGGTTAGTGTTAGCGTACGGGTTAGGATTTGGGGACGGGTGAGGTTTAGGCTTCGGGGAAGTGTTAGGGTTAGGGTTCGGGCTAGGCTTAGGGTTAGGGGACGGGGACGGTTTAGGGTCCAGGTGAGGGTACGGCAACGCTTTAGGGGGAGCGTGCGTGTTAGGGCGTGGGTTAGTGTTAGCGTACGGGTTAGGATTAGGGGACGGGTGAGGGTCAGGCTTCGGGGAAAGGTTAGGGTTAGGGTACGGGCTAGGGTTAGGTTTAGGGGACGGGGACGGTTTAGGGTCCAGGTGAGGGTACGGCAACGCTTTAGGGGGAGCGTGCATGTGAGGGCGCGGGTTAGTGTTAGCGTACGTGTTAGAATTAGGGGACGGGTGAGGGTCACGCTTCGGGGAAGGGTTAGGATTAGGGATCGGGCTAGGGTTAGGGTTAGGGGACGGGGACGGTTTAGGGTCCAGGTGAGGGTACGGCAACGCTTTAGGGGGAGCGTGCGTGTGAGGGCGCGGGTTAGTGTTAGCGTACGTGTTAGGATTAGGGGACGGGTGAGGGTCAGGCTTCGGGGAAGGGTTAGGGTTAGGGTTCGGGCTAGGGTTAGGGTTAGGGGACGGGGACGGTTTAGGGTCCAGGTGAGGATACGGCAACGCTTTAGGGAGAGCGTGTGTGTGAGGGCGCGGGTTAGTGTTAGCGTACAGTTTAGGATTACGGACGGCTGAGGGTAAGGCTTCGAGGAAGGGTTAGGGTTAGGGTTCGGGCTACAGTTAGTGTTAGGGACGGGGACGGTTTAGGGTCCAGGTGAGGGTACGGCAACGCTTTAGGGGGAGCGTGCGTGTGAGGGCGCAGAGTAGCGGTAGCGTACGGGTTAGGATTAGTGGACGGGTGAGGGTCAGGCTTCGGGGAAGGGTTAGGGTTAGGTTTCGGGCTAGGGTTAGGGTTAGGGGACGGGGACGGTTTAGGGTCCAGGTGAGGGTACGGCAACGCTTTAGGGGGAGCGTGCATGTGAGGGCGCGGGTTAGTGTTAGCGTACGGGTTAGGATTAGGGGACGAGTGAGGGTCAGGCTTCGGGGAAGTGTTAGGGTTAGGGTTCGGGGTAGGGTTAGGGTTAGGGGAAGGGGACGGTACAGGGTCCAGGTGAGGGTGCGGCAACGCTTCAGGGGGAGCGTGCGTGTGAGGGCGCGGGTTAGTGTTAGCGTACAGGTTAGGATTAGGGGACGGGTGAGGGTCAGGCTTCGGGGAAGGGTTAGGGTTAGGGTTCAGGCTAGAGTTAGGGTTAGGGACGGGGACGGTTTAGGGTCCAGGTGAGGGTACGGCAACGCTTTAGGGGGAGCGTGCGTGTGAGGGCGCGGATTAGCGGTAGCCTACGTGTTAGGATTAGTGGACAGGTGAGGGTCAGGCTCCGGGGAAGAGTTAGGGTTAGGGTTCGGGCTAGGGTTAGGGTTAGGGTACGGGGACAGTTTAGGGTCCAGGTGAGGGTACGGCAACGCTTTAGGGGGAGCGTGCGTGTGAGGGCGCGGGTTAGCGTTAGCGAACGGGTTAGGATTAGGTGACGGGTGAGGGTCAGGCTTCGGGGAAGAGTTAGGGTTGGGGTTCGGGCTAGGGTTAGGATTAGGGTACGGGGACGGTTTAGGGTCCAGGTGAGGGTACGGCAACGCTTTAGGGGGAGCGTGCGTGTGAGGGCGCGGGTTAGTGTTAGCGTACGGGTTAGGATTAGTGGACGGGTGAGGGTCAGGCTTCGGGAAAGGGTTAGGGTTAGGGTCCGGGCTAGGGTTAGGGTTAGGGGACGGGGACGGTTTATGGTCCAGGTGAGGGTACGGCAACGCTTTAGGGGGAGCGTGCGTGTGAGGGCGCGGGTTAGTGTTAGCGTACGGGTTAGAATTATGGCACGTGTGAGGGTCAGGCTTCGGGGAAGGGTTACGGTTAGGATTCGGGCTAGGTTTAGCGTTAGGGGAGGGGGACGGTTTAGGGTCCAGGTGAGGGTACGGCAACGCTTTAGGGGGAGCGTGCGTGTGAGGGCGCGGGTTAGTGTTGGCGTACGGGTTAGTATTAGGGGACGGGTGAGGGTCAGGCTTCGGGAAAGGGTTAGGGTTAGGGTTCGGGCTAGGGTTAGGGTTAGGGGACGGGGACGGTTTAGGGTCCAGGTGAGGGTACGGCTACGCTTTAGGGGGAGCGTGCGTGTGAGGGCGTGGGTTAGTGTTAGCGTACGGGTTAGGATTAGGGGACGGGTGAGTGTCAGGCTTCGGGGAAGGGTTAGGGTTAGGGTTCGGGCTAGGGTTAGTGTTAGGGGACGGGGACGGTTTAGGGTCCAGGTGAGGGTACGGCAAGGCT
The DNA here is from genome assembly GCF_951394435.1 of Stenella coeruleoalba. Taxonomy (NCBI): domain Eukaryota; kingdom Metazoa; phylum Chordata; class Mammalia; order Artiodactyla; family Delphinidae; genus Stenella; species Stenella coeruleoalba. The sequence continues at coordinate 299,673 of NW_027646352.1, read as the reverse complement.
TTAGGGGGAGCGTGCGTGTGAGGGCGCGGGTTAGTGTTAGCGTACGGGTTAGGATTAGGGGACGAGTGAGGGTCAGGCTTCAGGGAAGGGTTAGGGTTCGGGCTAGGGTTAGGGTTAGGGGACGGGGACTGTTTAGGGTCCAGGTGAGCGTACGGCAACGCTTTAGTGAGAGCGTGTGTGTGAGGGGGCGGGTTAGTGTTAGCCTGCGGGTTAGGATTAGGGGACGGGTGAGGGTCAGGCTTCAGGGAGGGTTAGGGTTAGGGTTGGGCCTGGGTTAGGTTTAGGGGATGGGGACGGTTTAGGGTCCAGGTGAGGGTATGGCAACGCTTTAGGGGGAGCGTGCGTGTGAGGGCGCGGGTTAGTGTTAGCGTACGGGTTAGTATTAGGGGACGGGAGAGGGTCAGGCTTCGGGGAAGGGTTAGGGTTAGGGTTCGGGCTAGGGTTAGGGTTAGGGGACGGGGACGGTTTAGGGTCCAGGTGAGGGTACGTCAACGCTTTAGGGGGAGCGTGCGTGTGAGGGCGCGGGTTAGTGTTAGCGTACGGGTTAGGATTAGGGGATGGGTGAGGGTCAGGCTTCGGGGAAGGGTTAGGGTTAGGGTTCGGGCTAGGGATAGGGTTAGGGGACGGGGACGGTTTAGGGTCCAGGTGAGGGTACGGCAATGCTTTAGGGGGAGCGTGCGTGTGAGGGCGCGGGTTAGTGTTAGCGTACGCGTTAGGATTAGGGGACGGGTGAGGGTCAGGCTTCGGGGAAGGGTTAGGGTTAGGGTTCGGGCTAGGGTTAGGGTTAGGGGACGGGGACGGTTTAGGGTCCAGGTGAGGGTACGGCAACGCTTTAGGGGGAGCGTGCGTGTGACGGCGCGGGTTAGTGTTAGCGTACGGGTTAGGATTAGGGGACGGGTGAGGGTCAGGCTTCGGGGAAGGGTTAGGGTTAGGGTTCGGGCTAGGGTTAGGGTTAGGGGACGGGGACGGTTTAGGGTCCAGGTGAGGGTATGGCAACGCTTTAGGGGGAGCGTGCTTGTGAGGGCGTGGGTTAGTGTTAGCGTACGGGTTAGGATTAGGGGACGGGTGAGGGTCAGGCTTCGGGGAAGGGTTAGGGTTACGGTTAGGGCTAGGGTTAGGTTTAGGGGACGGGGACGGTATAGGGTCAAGGTGAGGGTACGGCAACGTTTTAGGGGGAGCGTGCGTTTGAGGGCGCAGGTTAGTGTTAGCGTACGGGTTAGGATTAGGGGACGGGTGAGGGTCAGGCTTCGTGGAAGGGTTAGGGTTAGGGTTCGGGCTAGGGTTAGGGTTAGGGGACGGGGACGGTTTAGGTTCCAGGTGAGGGTACGGCAACGCTTTAGGGGGAGCGGGCGTGTGAGGGCGCGGATTAGTCTTAGCGTACGGGTTAGGATTAGGGGACGGCTGAGGGTCAGGTTTCGGGGAAGTGTTAGGGCTAGGGTTCGGGCTAGGGTTAGGGTTAGGGGACGGGGACGGTAGGGTCCAGGTGAGGGTACTGCAACGCTTTAGGGGGAGCGTGCGTGTGAGGGCGCGGGTTAGTGTTAGCGTACGGGTTAGGATTAGGGGACGGGTGAGGGTCAGGCTTCGGGAAAGGGTTAGGGTTACGGTTCGAGCTAGGGTTAGGGTTAGGGGATGGGGACGGTTTAGGGTCCAGGTGAGGGTACGGCAACGCTTTAGGGGGAGCGTGCGTGTGAGGGCGCGGGTTAGTGTTAGCGTACGTGTTAGGATTAGGGGACGGGTGAGGGTCAGGCTTCGGGGAAGGGTTAGGGTTAGGGTTCGGGCTAGGGTTAGGGTTAGGGAACGGGGACGGTTTAGGGTCCAGGTGAGGATACGGCAACGCTTTAGGGAGAGCGTGTGTGTGAGGGCGCGGGTTAGTGTTAGCGTACAGTTTAGGATTACGGACGGCTGAGGGTAAGGCTTCGAGGAAGGGTTAGGGTTAGGGTTCGGGCTACAGTTAGTGTTAGGGACGGGGACGGTTTAGGGTCCAGGTGAGGGTACGGCAACGCTTTAGGGGGAGCGTGCGTGTGAGGGCGCAGAGTAGCGGTAGCGTACGGGTTAGGATTAGTGGACGGGTGAGGGTCAGGCTTCGGGGAAGGGTTAGGGTTAGGTTTCGGGCTAGGGTTAGGGTTAGGGGACGGGGACGGTTTAGGGTCCAGGTGAGGGTACGGCAACGCTTTAGGGGGAGCGTGCATGTGAGGGCGCGGGTTAGTGTTAGCGTACGGGTTAGGATTAGGGGACGAGTGAGGGTCAGGCTTCGGGGAAGTGTTAGGGTTAGGGTTCGGGGTAGGGTTAGGGTTAGGGGAAGGGGACGGTACAGGGTCCAGGTGAGGGTGCGGCAACGCTTCAGGGGGAGCGTGCGTGTGAGGGCGCGGGTTAGTGTTAGCGTACAGGTTAGGATTAGGGGACGGGTGAGGGTCAGGCTTCGGGGAAGGGTTAGGGTTAGGGTTCAGGCTAGAGTTAGGGTTAGGGACGGGGACGGTTTAGGGTCCAGGTGAGGGTACGGCAACGCTTTAGGGGGAGCGTGCGTGTGAGGGCGCGGATTAGCGGTAGCCTACGTGTTAGGATTAGTGGACAGGTGAGGGTCAGGCTCCGGGGAAGAGTTAGGGTTAGGGTTCGGGCTAGGGTTAGGGTTAGGGTACGGGGACAGTTTAGGGTCCAGGTGAGGGTACGGCAACGCTTTAGGGGGAGCGTGCGTGTGAGGGCGCGGGTTAGCGTTAGCGAACGGGTTAGGATTAGGTGACGGGTGAGGGTCAGGCTTCGGGGAAGAGTTAGGGTTGGGGTTCGGGCTAGGGTTAGGATTAGGGTACGGGGACGGTTTAGGGTCCAGGTGAGGGTACGGCAACGCTTTAGGGGGAGCGTGCGTGTGAGGGCGCGGGTTAGTGTTAGCGTACGGGTTAGGATTAGGGGACGGGTGAGGGTCAGGCTTCGGGAAAGGGTTAGGGTTAGGGTCCGGGCTAGGGTTAGGGTTAGGGGACGGGGACGGTTTATGGTCCAGGTGAGGGTACGGCAACGCTTTAGGGGGAGCGTGCGTGTGAGGGCGCGGGTTAGTGTTAGCGTACGGGTTAGAATTATGGCACGTGTGAGGGTCAGGCTTCGGGGAAGGGTTACGGTTAGGATTCGGGCTAGGTTTAGCGTTAGGGGAGGGGGACGGTTTAGGGTCCAGGTGAGGGTACGGCAACGCTTTAGGGGGAGCGTGCGTGTGAGGGCGCGGGTTAGTGTTGGCGTACGGGTTAGTATTAGGGGACGGGTGAGGGTCAGGCTTCGGGAAAGGGTTAGGGTTAGGGTTCGGGCTAGGGTTAGGGTTAGGGGACGGGGACGGTTTAGGGTCCAGGTGAGGGTACGGCTACGCTTTAGGGGGAGCGTGCGTGTGAGGGCGTGGGTTAGTGTTAGCGTACGGGTTAGGATTAGGGGACGGGTGAGTGTCAGGCTTCGGGGAAGGGTTAGGGTTAGGGTTCGGGCTAGGGTTAGTGTTAGGGGACGGGGACGGTTTAGGGTCCAGGTGAGGGTACGGCAAGGCTTTAGGGGGAGCGTGCGTGTGAGGGCGCGGGTTAGTGTTAGCGTACGGGTTAGGATTAGGGGACGAGTGAGGGTCAGGCTTCAGGGAAGGGTTAGGGTTCGGGCTAGGGTTAGGGTTAGGGGACGGGGACTGTTTAGGGTCCAGGTGAGCGTACGGCAACGCTTTAGTGAGAGCGTGTGTGTGAGGGGGCGGGTTAGTGTTAGCCTGCGGGTTAGGATTAGGGGACGGGTGAGGGTCAGGCTTCAGGGAGGGTTAGGGTTAGGGTTCGGGCTAGGGTTAGGTTTAGGGGATGGGGACGGTTTAGGGTCCAGGTGAGGGTATGGCAACGCTTTAGGGGGAGCGTGCGTGTGAGGGCGCGGGTTAGTGTTAGCGTACGGGTTAGTATTAGGGGACGGGAGAGGGTCAGGCTTCGGGGAAGGGTTAGGGTTAGGGTTCGGGCTAGGGTTAGGGTTAGGGGACGGGGACGGTTTAGGGTCCAGGTGAGGGTACGTCAACGCTTTAGGGGGAGCGTGCGTGTGAGGGCGCGGGTTAGTGTTAGCGTACGGGTTAGGATTAGGGGATGGGTGAGGGTCAGGCTTCGGGGAAGGGTTAGGGTTAGGGTTCGGGCTAGGGATAGGGTTAGGGGACGGGGACGGTTTAGGGTCCAGGTGAGGGTACGGCAATGCTTTAGGGGGAGCGTGCGTGTGAGGGCGCGGGTTAGTGTTAGCGTACGCGTTAGGATTAGGGGACGGGTGAGGGTCAGGCTTCGGGGAAGGGTTAGGGTTAGGGTTCGGGCTAGGGTTAGGGTTAGGGGACGGGGACGGTTTAGGGTCCAGGTGAGGGTACGGCAACGCTTTAGGGGGAGCGTGCGTGTGACGGCGCGGGTTAGTGTTAGCGTACGGGTTAGGATTAGGGGACGGGTGAGGGTCAGGCTTCGGGGAAGGGTTAGGGTTAGGGTTCGGGCTAGGGTTAGGGTTAGGGGACGGGGACGGTTTAGGGTCCAGGTGAGGGTATGGCAACGCTTTAGGGGGAGCGTGCTTGTGAGGGCGTGGGTTAGTGTTAGCGTACGGGTTAGGATTAGGGGACGGGTGAGGGTCAGGCTTCGGGGAAGGGTTAGGGTTACGGTTAGGGCTAGGGTTAGGTTTAGGGGACGGGGACGGTATAGGGTCAAGGTGAGGGTACGGCAACGTTTTAGGGGGAGCGTGCGTTTGAGGGCGCAGGTTAGTGTTAGCGTACGGGTTAGGATTAGGGGACGGGTGAGGGTCAGGCTTCGTGGAAGGGTTAGGGTTAGGGTTCGGGCTAGGGTTAGGGTTAGGGGACGGGGACGGTTTAGGTTCCAGGTGAGGGTACGGCAACGCTTTAGGGGGAGCGGGCGTGTGAGGGCGCGGGTTAGTCTTAGCGTACGGGTTAGGATTAGGGGACGGCTGAGGGTCAGGTTTCGGGGAAGTGTTAGGGCTAGGGTTCGGGCTAGGGTTAGGGTTAGGGGACGGGGACGGTAGGGTCCAGGTGAGGGTACTGCAACGCTTTAGGGGGAGCGTGCGTGTGAGGGCGCGGGTTAGTGTTAGCGTACGGGTTAGGATTAGGGGACGGGTGAGGGTCAGGCTTCGGGAAAGGGTTAGGGTTACGGTTCGAGCTAGGGTTAGGGTTAGGGGATGGGGACGGTTTAGGGTCCAGGTGAGGGCACGGCAACGCTTTAGGGGGAGCGTGCGTGTGAAGGCGCGGGTTAGTGTTAGCGTACGGATTAGGATAGGGGACGGGTGAGGGTCAGGCTTCCGGGAAGGATTAGGGTTAGGGTTTGGGCTAGGTTTAGGGTTAGGGGACGGGGACGGTTTAGGGTCCAGGTGAGGGTATGGCAATGCTTTAGGGGGAGCGTGCTTGTGAGGGCGCGGGTTAGTGTTAGCGTACGGGTTAGGATTAGGGGACGGGTGAGGGTCAGGCTTCGTGGAAGGGTTAGGGTTAGGGTTCGGGCTAAGGTTAGGTTTAGGGGACGGGGACGGTATAGGGTCCAGGTGAGGGTACGGTAACGTTTTAGGGGTACGTGCGTGTGAGGGCGCGGGTTAGTGTTAGCGTACGGGTTAGGATTTGGGGACGGGTGAGGTTCAGGCTTCGGGGAAGTGTTAGGGTTAGGGTTCGGGCTAGGCTTAGGGTTAGGGGACGGGGACGGTTTAGGGTCCAGGTGAGGGTACGGCAACGCTTTAGGGGGAGCGTGCGTGTGAGGGCGCGGGATAGTGTTAGCGTACGGGTTAGGATTAGGGGACGGGTGAGGGTCAGGCCTCGGGGAAGGTTTACGGTTAGGGTATGGGCTAGGGTTAGGGTTAGGGGACGGGGACGGTTTAGGGTCCAGGTGAGGGTACGGCAACGCTTTAGGGGGAGCGTGCGTGTGAGGGCGCGGGTTAGTGTTAGCGTACGAGTTAGGATTAGGGGACGGGTGAGGGTCAGGCTTCGGGGAAGGTTTAGGGTTAGGGTTCGGGCTAGGGTTAGGGTTAGAGGACGGGGACAGTATAGGGTCCAGGTGAGGGTACGGCAACGCTTTAGGGGGAGCGTGCGTGTGAGGGCGCGGGTTAGTGTTAGCGTACGGGTTAGGATTAGGGGACGGGTGAGGGTCAGGCTTCGGGGAAGGGTTAGGGTTAGGGTTCGGGCTAGGGTTAGGATTAGGGTTAGGGGACGGTTTAGGGTGCAGGTGAGTGTAAGGCAACGCTTTAGGGGGAGCGTGCGTGTGAGGGTGCGGGTTAGTGTTACAGTACGGGTTAGGATTAGGGGACGGGTGAGGGTCAGGCTTCGGGGAAGGGTTAGGGTTAGGGTTCGGGCTAGGGTTAGGGTTAGGGGACGGGGACGGTATAGGGTCCAGGTGAGGGTATGGCAACGCTTTAGGGGGAGCGTGCTTGTGAGGGCGCGGGTTAGTGTTAGCGTACGGGTTAGGATTAGGGGACGGGTGAGGGTCAGGCTTCGGGGAAGGGTTAGGGTTAGGGTTCGGCCTAGGGTTAGGGTTAGGTGACGGGGACGGTTTAGGGTCCAGGTGAGGGTATGGCAACGCTTTAGGGGGAGCGTGCTTGTGAGGGCGCGTGTTAGTGTTAGCGTACGTGTTAGGATTAGGGGACGGGTGAGGGTCAGGCTTCGGGGAAGGGTTAGGGTTACGGTTCGGGCTAGGGTTAGGTTTAGGGGACGGGGACGGTTTAGGGTCCAGGTGAGTGTACGGCAAAGTTTTAGGGGGAGCGTGCGTGTGAGGGCGCGGGTTAGTGTTAGCGTACAGGTTAGGATTAGGGGACGGGTGAGGGTCAGGCTTCGTGGAAGGGTTAGGGTTAGGGTTCGGGCTAGGGTTAGGGTTAGGGGACGGGGACGGTTTAGGGTCCAAGTGAGGGTACGGAAACGCTTTAGGGGGAGCGTGCGTGTGAGGGCGCGGGTTAGTGTTAGCGTACTTGTTAGGATTAGGGGACGGGTGAGGGTCAGGCTTCGGGGAAGGGTTAGGGTTAGGGTTCGGGCTAGGGTTAGGGTTAGGGGACGGGGACGGTTTAGGGTCCAGGTGAGGGTACGGCAATGCTTTAGGGGGAGCGTGCGTATGAGGGCGCGGGTTAGTGTTAGCGTACGGGTTAGGATTAGGGCACGGGGGAGGGTCAGGCTTCGGGGAAGTGTTAGGGTTAGGGTTCGGGCTAGGGTTAGGGTTAGGGGTCGGGGACAGTTTCGGGTCCAGGTGAGGGTACGGCAACGCTTTAGGGGGAGCGTGCGTGTGAGGGCGCGAGTTAGTGCTAGCGTACGGTTTAGGATTAGGGCACGGGGGAGGGTCAGGCTTCGGGGAAGGGTTAGGGTTAGGGTTCGGGCTAGGGTTAGGGTTAGGGGACGGGGACGGTTTAGGGTCCAGGTTAGGGTATGGCAACGCTTTAGGGGGAGCGTGCTTGTGAGGGCGCGGGTTAGTGTTAGCGTTCGGGTTAGGATTATGGGACGGCTGAGGGTCAGGTTTCGGGGAAGGGTGTAGGGTTAGGGTTCGGGCTAGGGTTAGGGTTAGGGGACGGGGACGGTTTAGGGTCCAGGTGGCGGTACGGCAACGCTTTAGGGGGAGCGTGCGTGTGAGGGCGCGGGTTAGTGTTAGCGTACGGGTTAGGATTAGGGGACGGGTGAGGGTCAGGCCTCGGGGAAGGTTTACGGTTAGGGTTTGGGCTAGGGTTAGGGTTAGGGGACGGGGACGGTTTAGGGTCCAGGTGAGGTTACGGCAACGCTTTAGGGGGAGCGTGCGTGTGAGGGCGCGGGTTAGTGTTAGCGTACGAGTTAGGATTAGGGGACGGGTGAGGGTCAGGCTTCGGGGAAGGTTTAGGGTTAGGGTTCGGGCTAGGGTTAGGGTTAGAGGACGGGGACAGTATAGGGTCCAGGTGAGGGTACGGCAACGCTTTAGGGGGAGCGTGCGTGTGAGGGCGCGGGTTAGTGTTAGCGTACGGGTTAGGATTAGGGGACGGGTGAGGGTCAGGCTTCGGGGAAGGGTTAGGGTTAGGGTTCGGGCTAGGGTTAGGGTTAGGGGACGGGGACGGTTTAGGGTCCAGGTGAGGGTATGGCAACGCTTTAGGGGGAGCGTGCTTGTGAGGGCGCGGGTTAGTGTTAGCGTACGGGTTAGGATTAGGGGACGGGTGAGGGTCAGGCTTCGGGGAAGGGTTAGGGTTACGGTTCGGGCTAGGGTTAGGTTTAGGGGACGGGGACGTTTTAGGGTCCAGGTGAGGGTACGGCAACGTTTTAGGGGGAGCGTGCGTGTGAGGGCGCGGGTTAGTGTTAGCGTACAGGTTAGGATTAGCGGACGGGTGAGGGTCAGGCTTCGTGGAAGGGTTAGGGTTAGGGTTCGGGCTAGGGTTAGGGTTAGGGGACGGGGACGGTTTAGGGTCCAGGTGAGGGTACGGCAACGTTTTAGGGATACGTGCGTGTGAGGGCGCGGGTTAGTGTTAGCGTACGGGTTAGGATTAGGGGATGGGTGAGGGTCAGGCTTCGGGGAAGGGTTAGGATTAGAGTTCGGGCTAGGGTTAGGGTTAGGGGACGGGGACTGTTTAGGGTCCAGGTGAGGGTACGGCAACGCTTTAGGGGGAGCGTGCGTGTGAGGGCGCGGGTTAGTGTTAGCGTACGGGTTAGGATTATGGGACGGGTGAGGGTCAGGCTTCGGGGAAGGGTTAGGGTTAGGGTTCGGGCTAGGGTTAGGGTTAGGGGACGGGGACGGTTTAGGGTCCAGGTTAGGCTGTGGCAACGCTTTAGGGGGAGCGTGCGTGTGAGGGCACGGGTTAGTGTTAGCGTACGGGTTAGGATTAGGGGACGGGTGAGGGTCAGGCCTCGGGGAAGTGTTAGGGATAGGGTTCAGGCTAGGGTTAGGGTTAGGGGACGGGGACGGTTTAGGGTCTAGGTGAGGGTACGGCAACGCTTTAGGGGGAGCGTGCGTTTGAGGGCGCGGGTTAGTGTCAGCGTACGCGTTAGGATTAGGGGACGGGTGAGGGTCAGGCTTCGGGGAAGGGTTAGGGTTAGGGTTCGGGCTAGGGTTAGGTTAAGGGGACGGGGACGGTTTAGGGTCCAGGTGAGGGTACGGCAACGCTTTAGGGGGAGCGTGCGGGTGAGGGCGCGGGTTAGTGTTAGCGTACGGGTTAGGATTAGGGGACGGCTGAGGGTCAGGCTTCGGGGAAGTGTTAGGGCTAGGGTTCGGGCTAGGGTTAGGGTTAGGGGACGGGGACAGTTTAGGGTCCAGGTGAGGGTACTGCAACGCTTTAGGGGGAGCGTGCGTGTGAGGGCGCGGGTTAGTGTTAGCGTACGGGTTAGGATTAGGGGACGGGTGAGGGTCAGGCTTCGGGGAAGGGTTAGGGTTACGGTTTGGGCTAGGGTTAGGGTTAGGGGATGGGGACGGTTTAGGGTCCAGGTGAGGTCACGGCAACGTTTTAGGGGTACGTGCGTGTGAGGGAGCGGGTTAGTGTTAGCGTACGGGTTAGGATAGGGGATGGGTGAGGGTCAGGCTTCGGGGAAGTGTTAGGGTTAGGGTTCGGGCTAGGGTTAGGGTTAGGGGACGGGGACGGTTTAGGGTCCAGGTGAGGGTACGGCAACGCTTTAGGGGGAGCGTGCGTGTGAGGGCGCGGGTTAGTGCTAGCGTACGGTTTAGAATTAAGGCACGAGGGAGGGTCAAGCTTCGGGGAAGGGTTAGGGTTAGGGTTCGGGCTAGGGTTAGGGTCAGGGGACGGGGACGGTTTAGGGTCCAGGTGAGGGTATGGCAACGCTTTAGGGGGAGCGTGCTTGTGAGGGCGCGGTTTAGTGTTAGCGTACGGGTTAGGATTAGGGGACGGGTGAGGGTCAGGCTTCGGGGAAGGGTTAAGGTTAGGGTTCGGGCTAGGGTTAGGTTTAGGGGACGGGGACGGTATAGGGTCCAGGTGAGGGTACGGCAAAGTTTTAGGGGGAGCGTGCGTGTGAGGGCGCGAGTTAGTGTTAGCGTACGGGTTAGGATTTGGGGACGGGTGAGGGTCAGGCTTCGGGGAAGGGTTAGGGTTAGGGTTCGGGCTAGGGTTAGGGTTAGGGGACGGGGACGGTTTAGGGTCCAGGTGAGGGTACGGCAAAGTTTTAGGGGGAGCGTGCGTGTGAGGGCGCGGGTTAGTGTTAGCGTACGGGTTAGGATTAGGGCACGGGGGAGGGTCAGGCTTCGGGGAAGGGTTAGGGTTAGGGTTCGGGCTAGGGTTAGGGTTAGGGGACGGGGACGGTTTAGGGTCCAGGTGAGGGTACCGCAACGCTTTAGGGGGAGCGTGCGTGTGAGGGCGCGGGTTAGTGTTAGCGTACGGGTTAGGATTAGGTGATGGGTGAGGGTCAGGCTTCGGGGAAGGGTTAGGGTTAGGGTTCGGGCTAGGGATAGGGTTAGGGGACGGAGACGGTTTAGGGTCCAGGTGAGGGTACGGCAACGCTTTAGGGGGAGCGTGCGTGTGAGGGCGCGGGTTAGTGTTAGCGTATGGCTTAGGATTAGGGCACGGGGGAGGGTCAGGCTTCGTGGAAGGATTAGGGTTAGGGTTCTGGCTAGGGTTAGGGTTAGGGGACGGGGACGGTTTAGGGTCCAGATGAGGGTACGGCAACGCTTTAGGGGGAGCGTGCGTGTGAGGGCGCGGGTTAGTGTTAGCGTACGTGTTAGGATTAGGGGACGGGTGAGGGTCAGGCTTCGGGGAAGGGTTAGGGTCAGGGTTCGGGCTAGGGTTAGGTTTAGGGGACGGGGACGTTATAGGGTCCAGTTGAGGGTATGGCAACGCTTTAGGGGGAGCGTGCGTGTGAGGGCGCGGGTTAGTGCTAGCGTACGGGTTAGGATTAGGGCACGGGGGAGGGTCAGGCTTCGGGGAAGGGTTAGGGTTAGGGATCGGGCTAGGGTTAGGGTTAGGGGACGGGGACGGTTTAGGGTCCAGGTGAGGATATGGCAACGCTTTAGGGGGAGCGTGCTTGTGAGGGCGCGGGTTAGTGTTAGCGTACGGGTTAGGATTAGGGGACGGGTGAGGGTCAGGCTTCGGGGAAGGGTTAGGGTTAGGGATCGGGCTAGGGTTAGGTTTAGGGGACGGGGACGGTATAGGGTCCAGGTGAGGGTACGGCAACGTTTTAGGGGGAGCGTGCGTGTGAGGGCGCGGGTTAGTGTTAGCGTACGGGTTAGGATTTGGGGACGGGTGAGGGTCAGGATTCGGGGAAGGGTTAGGGTTAGGGTTCGGGCTAGAGTTAGGGTTAGGGGACGCGGACGGTTTAGGGTCCAGGTGAGGGTACGGCAACGCTTTAGGGGGAGCGTGCGTGTGAGGGCGCGGGTTAGTGTTAGCGTACAGGTTAGGATTAGGGCACGGGGGAGGGTCAGGCTTCGGGGAAGGGTTAGGGTTAGGGTTCGGGCTAGGGTTAGGGTTAGGGGACGGGGACAGTTTAGGGTCCAGGTGAGGGTACGGCAACGCTTTAGGGGGAGCGTGTGTGTGAGGGCGCGGGTTAGTGTTAGCGTACGCGTTAGGATTAGGGGACGGGTGAGGGTCAGGATTCGGGGAAGGGTTAGGGTTAGGGTTCGGGCTAGGGTTAGGGTTAGGGGACGGGGACGGTTTAGGGTCCAGGTGAGGGTACGGCAACGCTTTAGGGGGAGCGTGCGTGTGAGGGCGCGGGTTAGTGTTAGCGTACGGGTTAGGATTAGGGGACGGGTGAGGGTCAGGATTCGGGGAACGGTTAGGGTTAGGGTTCGGGCTAGGGTTAGGGTTAGGGGACGGGGACGGTTTAGGGTCCAGGTGAGGGTATGGCAACGCTTTAGGGGGAGCGTGCTTGTGAGGGCGTGGGTTAGTGTTAGCGTACGGGTTAGGATTAGGGGACGGGTGAGGGTCAGGCTTCGGGGAAGGGTTAGGGTTACGGTTAGGGCTAGGGTTAGGTTTAAGGGACGGGGACGGTATAGGGTCCAGGTGAGGGTACGGCAACGTTTTAGGGGGAGCGTGCGTTTGAGGGCGCAGGTTAGTGTTAGCGTACGGGTTAGGATTAGGGGACGGGTGAGGGTCAGGCTTCGTGGAAGGGTTAGGGTTAGGGTTCGGGCTAGGGTTAGGGTTAGGGGACGGGGACGGTTTAGGTTCCAGGTGAGGGTACGGCAACGCTTTAGGGGGAGCGGGCGTGTGAGGGCGCGCGTTAGTGTTAGCGTACGGGTTAGGATTAGGGGACGGGTGAGGGTCAGGCTTCGGGGAAAGGTTAGGGTTAGGGTACGGGCTAGGGTTAGGTTTAGGGGACGGGGACGGTTTAGGGTCCAGGTGAGGGTACGGCAACGCTTTAGGGGGAGCGTGCATGTGAGGGCGCGGGTTAGTGTTAGCGTACGTGTTAGAATTAGGGGACGGGTGAGGGTCACGCTTCGGGGAAGGGTTAGGATTAGGGATCGGGCTAGGGTTAGGGTTAGGGGACGGGGACGTTTTAGGGTCCAGGTGAGGGTACGGCAACGCTTTAGGGGGAGCGTGCGTGTGAGGGCGCGGGTTAGTGTTAGCGTACTTGTTAGGATTAGGGGACGGGTGAGGGTCAGGCTTCGGGGAAGGGTTAGGGTTAGGGTTCGGGCTAGGGTTAGGGTTAGGGGACGGGGACGGTTTAGGGTCCAGGTGAGGGTACGGCAATGCTTTAGGGGGAGCGTGCGTATGAGGGCGCGGGTTAGTGTTAGCGTACGGGTTAGGATTAGGGCACGGGGGAGGGTCAGGCTTCGGGGAAGTGTTAGGGTTAGGGTTCGGGCTAGGGTTAGGTTTAGGGGACGGGGACAGTTTCGGGTCCAGGTGAGGGTACGGCAACGCTTTAGGGGGAGCGTGCGTGTGAGGGCGCGAGTTAGTGCTAGCGTACGGGTTAGGATTAGGGCACGGGGGAGGGTCAGGCTTCGGGGAAGGGTTAGGGTTAGGGTTCGGGCTAGGGTTAGGGTTAGGGGACGGGGACGGTTTAGGGTCCAGGTGAGGGTATGGCAACGCTTTAGGGGGAGCGTGCTTGTGAGGGCGCGGGTTAGTGTTAGCGTTCGGGTTAGGATTAGGGGACGGCTGAGGGTCAGGCTTCGGGGAAGGGTGTAGGGTTAGGGTTCGGGCTAGGGTTACGTTAGGGGACGGGGACGGTTTAGGGTCCAGGTGAGGGGACGGCAACGCTTTAGCGGGAGCGTGCGTGTGAGGGTGTGGGTTAGTGTTAGCGTATGGGTTAGGATTAGGGGACGGGTGAGGGTCAGGCCTCGGGGAAGGTTTAGGGTTAGGGTTTGGGCTAGGGTTAGGGTTAGGGGACGGGGACGGTTTAGGGTCCAGGTGAGGGTACGGCAACGCTTTAGGGGGAGCGTGCGTGTGAGCGCGCGGGTTAGTGTTAGCGTACGCGTTAGGATTAGGGGACGGGTGAGGGTCAGGCTTCGGGGAAGGTTTAGGGTTAGGGTTCGGGCTAGGGTTAGGGTTAGAGGACGGGGACAGTATAGGGTCCAGGTGAGGGTACGGCAACGCTTTAGGGGGAGCGTGCGTGTGAGGGCGCGGGTTAGTGTTAGCATACGGGTTAGGATTAGGGGACGGGTGAGGGTCAGGCTTCGGGGAAGGGTTAGGGTTAGGGTTCGGGCTAGGTTTAGGGTTAGGGGACGGGGACGGTTTAGGGTCCAGGTGAGGGTATGGCAACGTTTTAGGGGGAGCGTGCGTGTGAAGGCGCGGGTTAGTGTTAGCGTACAGGTTAGGATTAGCGGACGGGTGAGGGTCAGGCTTCGTGGAAGGGTTAGGGTTAGGGTTCGGGCTAGGGTTAGGGTTAGGGGACGGGGACGGTTTAGGGTCCAGGTGAGGGTACGGCAACGTTTTAGGGGTACGTGCGTGTGAGGGCGCGGGTTAGTGTTAGCGTACGGGTTAGGATTAGGGGACGGGTGAGGGTCAGGCTTCGGGGAAGGGTTAGGATTAGGGTTCGGGCTAGAATTAGGGTTAGGGTTAGGGGACTGTTTAGGGTCCAGGTGAGGGTACGGCAACGCTTTAGGGGGAGCGTGCGTGTGAGGGCGCGGGTTAGTGTTATCGTACGGGTTAGGATTATGGGACCGGTGAGGGTCAGGCTTCGGGGAAGGGTTAGGGTTAGGGTTCGGGCTAGGGTTAGGGTTAGGGGACGGGGACGGTTTAGGGTCCAGGTGAGGCTATGGCAACGCTTTAGGGGGAGCGTGCGTGTGAGGGCACGGGTTAGTGTTAGCGTACGGGTTAGGATTAGGGGACGGGTGAGGGTCAGGCTTCGGGGAAGGGTTAGGGTTACGGTTCGGGCTAGGGTTAAGGTTAGGGGATGGGGACGGTTTAGGGTCCAGGTGAGGTCACGGCAACGTTTTAGGGGTACGTGCGTGTGAGGGCGCGGGTTAGTGTTAGCGTACGGGTTAGGATAGGGGATGGGTGAGGGTCAGGCTTCGGGGAAGTGTTAGGGTTAGGGTTCGGGCTAGGGTTAGGGTTAGGGGACGGGGACGGTTAAGGGTCCAGGTGAGTGTACGGCAACGCTTTAGGGGGAGCGTGCTTGTGAGGGCGCGTGTTAGTGTTAGCGTACGGGTTAGGATTAGGGGACGGGTGAGGGTCAGGCTTCGGAGAAGGGTTAGGGTTAGGGTTCGGGCTAGGGTTAGGGTTAAGGGACGGGGACGGTTTAGGGTCCAGGTGAGGGTACGGCAACGCTTTAGGGGGAGCGTGCGTGTGAGGGCGCGGGTTAGTGTTAGCGTAAGGGTTACGATTAGGGCACGGGGGAGGGTCAGGCTTCGGGGAAGTGTTAGGTTTAGGGTTCGGGGTAGGGTTAGCGTTAGGGGACGGGGATGGTTTAGGGTCCAGGTGAGGGTACGGCAACGCTTTAGGGGGAGCGTGCGTGTGAGGGCGCGGGTTAGTGTTAGCGTACGGGTTAGGATTAAGGCACGGGGGAGGGTCAAGCTTCGGGGAAGGGTTAGGGTTAGGGTTCGGGCTAGGGTTAGGGTCAAGGGACGGGGACGGTTTAGGGTCCAGGTGAGGGTATGGCAACGCTTTACGGGGAGCGTGCTTGTGAGGGCGCGGTTTAGTGTTAGCGTACGGGTTAGGATTAGGGGACGGGTGAGGGTCAGGCTTCGGGGAAGGGTTAAGGTTAGGGTTCGGGCTAGGGTTAGGTTTAGGGGACGGGGACGGTATAGGGTCCAGGTGAGGGTACGGCAACGTTTTAGGGGGAGCGTGCGTGTGAGGGCGCGAGTTAGTGTTAGCGTACGGGTTAGGATTTGGGGACGGGTGAGGGTCAGGCTTCGGGGAAGGGTTAGGGTTAGGGTTTGGGCTAGGGTTAGGGTTAGGGGACGGGGACGGTTTAGGGTCCAGGTGAGGGTACGGCAAAGTTTTACGGGGAGCGTGCGTGTGAGGGCGCGGGTTAGTGTTAGCGTACGGGTTAGGATTAGGGAACGGGGGAGGGTCAGGCTTCGGGGAAGGGTTAGGGTTAGGGTTCGGGCTAGGGTTAGGGTTAGGGGACGGGGACGGTTTAGGGTCCAGGTGAGGGTACGGCAACGCTTTAGGGGGAGCGTGCGTGTGAGGGCGCGGGTTAGTGTTAGCGTACTGGTTAGGATTAGGTGATGGGTGAGGGTCAGGCTTCGGGGAAGGGTTAGGGTTAGGGTTCGGGCTAGGGATAGGGTTAGGGGACGGAGACGGTTTAGGGTCCAGGTGAGGGTACGGAAACGCTTTAGGGGGAGCGTGCGTGTGAGGACGCGGGTTAGTGTTAGCGTACGGGTTAGGATTAAGGGACGGGTGAGGGTCAGGCTTCGGGGAAGGGTTAGGGTTAGGGTTCGGGCTAGGGTTAGGTTTAGGGGACGGGGACGGTATAGGGTCCAGGTGAGGGTACGGCAACGTTTTAGGGGGAGCGTGCGTGTGAGGGCGCGGGTTAGTGTTAGCGTACGGGTTAGTATTAGGGGACGGGTGAGGGTCAGGCTTCGGGGAAGGGTTAGGGTTAGGGTTCGGGCTAGGGTTAGGGTTAGGGGATGGGGACGGTTTAGGGTCCAGGTGAGGGTACGGCAACGCTTTAGGGGGAGCGTGCGTGTGAGGGCGCGGGTTAGTGTTAGCGTACGGTTTAGGATTACGGGACGGGTGAGGGTCAGGCTTCGGGGAAGGGTTAGGGTTAGGGTTCGGGCTAGGGTTAGGGTTAGGGGATGGGGACGGTTTAGGGTCCAGGTGAGGGTACAGCAACGCTTTAGGGGGAGCGTGCGTGTGAGGGCGCGGGTTAGTGTTAGCGTATGGCTTAGGATTAGGGCACGGGGGAGGGTCAGGCTTCGTGGAAGGATTAGGGTTAGGGTTCGGGCTAGGGTTAGGGTTAGGGGACGGGGACGGTTTAGGGTCCAGATGAGGGTACGGCAACGCTTTAGGGGGAGCGTGCGTGTGAGGGCGCGGGTTAGTGTTAGCGTATGTGTTAGGATTAGGGGATGGGTGAGGGTCAGGCTTCGGGGAAGGGTTAGGGTTAGGGTTCGGGCTAGGGCTAGGGTTAGGGGACGGGGACGGTTTAGGGTCCAGGTGAGGGTACGGCAACGCTTTAGGGGGAGCGTGCGTGTGAGGGCGCGGGTTAGTGTTAGCGTACGTGTTAGGATTAGGGGACGGGTGAGGGTCAGGCTTCGGGGAAGGGTTAGGGTCAGGGTTAGGGCTAGGGTTAGGTTTAGGGGACGGGGACGGTATAGGGTCCAGTTGAGGGTATGGCAACGCTTTAGGGGGAGCGTGCGTGTGAGGGCGCGGGTTAGTGCTAGCGTACGGTTTAGGATTAGGGCACGGGGGAGGGTCAGGCTTCGGGGAAGGGTTAGGGTTAGGGTTCGGGCTAGGGTTAGGGTTAGGGGACGGGGACGGTTTAGGGTCCAGGTGAGGGTATGGCAACGCTTTAGGGGGAGCGTGCGTGTGAGGGCGCGGGTTAGTGTTAGCGTACGGGTTAGGATTAGGGGACGGGTGAGGGTCAGGCTTCGGGGAAGGGTTAGGGTTAGGGTTCGGGCTAGGGTTAGGGTTAGGGGACGGGGACGTTTTAGGGTCCAGGTGAGGGTACGGCAACGCTTTAGGGGGAGCGTGCGTGTGAGGGCGCTGGTTAGTGTTAGCGTACGGGTTAGGATTAGGGCACGGGGGAGGGTCAGGCTTTGGGGAAGTGTTAGGGCTAGGGTTCGGGCTAGGGTTAGGGTTAGGGGACGGGGACGGTTTAGGGTCCAGGTGAGGGTACGGCAACGCTTTAGGGGGAGCGTGCGTGTGAGGGCGTGGGTTAGTCTTAGCGTACGGGTTAGGATTAGGGGACGGGTGAGGGTCAGGCTTCGGGGAAGGGTTAGGGTTAGGGTTCGGGCTAGGGTTAGGGTTAGGGGACGGGGACGGTTTAGGGTCCAGGTGAGGGTATGGCAACGCTTTAGGGGGAACGTGCTTGTGAGGGCGCGGGTTAGTGTAGGCGTACGGGTTAGGATTAGGGGACGGGTGAGGGTCAGGCTTTGGGGAAGGGTTAGGGTCAGGGTTTGGGCTAGGGTTAGGTTTATGGGACGGGGACGGTATACGGGCCAGGTGAGGGTACGGCAACGTTTTAGGGGGAGCGTGCGTGTGAGGGCGCGGGTTAGTGCTAGCGTACGGGTTAGGATTAGGGGACGGGTGAGGGTCAGGCTTCGGGGAAGCGTTAGGGTTAGGGTTCGGGCTAGGGTTAGGGTTAGGGGACGGGGACGGTTTAGCGTCCAGGTGAGGGTACGGCAACGCTTTAGGGGGAGCGTGCGTGTGAGGGCGCGGGTTAGTGCTAGCGTACGGGTTAGGATTAGGGGACGGGGGAGGGTCAGGCTTCGGGGAAGTGTTAGGGTTAGGGTTCGGGCTAGGGTTAGGGTTAGGGGAAGGGGACGGTTTAGGGTCCAGGTGAGGGTACGGCAACGCTTTAGGGGGAGCGTGTGTGTGAGGGCGCGGGTTAGTGTTAGAATACGGGTTAGGATTAGGGGACGGGTGAGGGTCAGGCTTCGGGGAAGTGTTAGGGTTAGGGTTTGGGCTAGGGTTAGGGTTAGGGGACGGGGACGGTTTAGGGTCCAGGTGAGGGTACGGCAATGCTTTAGGGGGAGCGTGCGTGTGAGGGCGCGGGTTAGTGTTAGCGTACGGGTTAGGATTAGGAGACAGGTGAGGGTCAGGCTTCGAGGAAGGGTTAGGGTTAGGGTTCGGGCTAGGGTTAGGGTTAGGGGACGGGGACGGTTTCGGGTCAGGTTGAGGATACGGCAACGCTTTAGGGGGAGCGTGCGTGTGAGGGCGCGGGTTAGTGTTAGCGTACGGGTTAGGATTAGGGGACGGGTGAGGGTCAGGCTTCGGGGAAGGGTTAGGGTTAGGGTTCGGGCTAGGGTTAGGGTTAGGGGACGGGGACGGTTTAGGGTCCAGGTGAGGGTACGGCAACGCTTTAGGGGGAGCGTGCGTGTGAGGGCGCGGGTTAGTGTTAGCATACGTGTTAGGATTAGGGGACGGGTGTGTGTCAGGCTTCGGGGAAGGGTTAGGGTTAGTGTTCGGGCTAGGGTTAGGGTTAGGGGACGGGGACGGTTTAGGGTCTAGGTGAGGGTACGGCAACGCTTTAGGGGGAGCGTGCGTGTGAGGGCGCGGGTTAGTGTTAGCGTACGGTTTAGGCTTAGGGGAAGGGTGAGGGTCAGGCTTCGGGGAAGGGTTAGGGTTAGGGTTCGGGCTAGGGTTAGGGTTAGGGGACGGGGACGGTTTAGGGTCCAGGTGAGGGTACGGCAACGCTTTAGGGGGAGCTTGCGTGTGAGGGCGCGGGTTAGTGTTAGCGTACGGGTTAGGATTAGGGGACGGGTGAGGGTCAGGCTTCGGGGAAGGGTTAGGGTTAGGGTTCGGGCTAGGGTTAGGGTTAGGGGACGGGGACGGTTTAGGGTCCAGGTGAGTGTATGGCAACGCGTTAGGGGGAGCGTGCATGTGAGGGCGCGGGTTAGTGTTAGCGTACGGGTTAGGATTAGGGCACGGGTGAGGGTCAGGCTTCGGGGAAGGGTTAGGGTTAGGGTTCGGACTAGGGTTAGGGTTAGGGGACGGGGACGGTTTAGGGTCCAGGTGAGGGTACGGCAACGCTGTAGGGGGAGCGAGCGTGTGAGGGCGCGGGTTAGTGTTAGCGTACGGGTTAGGATTAGGGGACGTGTGAGGGTCAGGCTTCGGGGAAGGGTTAGGGTTAGGGTTCGGGCTAGGGTTAGGTTTAGGGGACGGGGACGGTATAGGGTTCAGGTGAGGGTACGGCAACGTTTTAGGGGGAGCGTGCATGTGAGGGCGCGGGTTAGTGTTAGCGTACGGGTTAGGATTTGGGGACGGGTGAGGGTCAGGCTTCGGGGAAGGGTTAGGGTTAGGGTTCGGGCTAGGGTTAGGGTTAGGGGACCGGGACGGTTTAGGGTCCAGGTGAGGGTACGGCAACGCTTTAGGGGGAGCGTGCGTGTGAGGGCGCGCGTTAGTGCTAGCGTACGGGTTAGGATTAGGGCACGGGGGAGGGTCAGGCTTCGGGGAAGGGTTAGGGTTAGGGTTCGGGCTAGGGTTAGGGTTAGGGGACGGGGACGGTTTAGGGTCCAGGTGAGGGTATGGCAACGCTTTAGGGGGAGCGTGCTTGTGAGGGCGTGGGTTAGTATTAGCGTACGGGTTAGGATTAGGGGACGGGTGAGGGTGAGGCTTCGGGGAAGGGTTAGGGTTAGGGTTCGGGCTAGGGTTAGGTTTAGGGGACGGGGACGGTATAGGGTCCAGGTGAGGGTACGGCAACGTTTTAGGGGGAGCGTGCGTGTGAGGGCGCGGGTTAGTGTTAGCGTACGGGTTAGGATTTGGGGACGGGTGAGGGTCAGGCTTCGGGGAAGGGTTAGGGTTAGGGTTCGGGCTAGGGTTAGGGTTAGGGGACGGGGACGGTTTAGGGTCTAGGTGAGGGTACGGCAACGCTTTAGGGGGAGCGTGCGTGTGAGGGCGCGGGTTAGTGTTAGCGTACGGGTTAGGATTAGGGGACGGGTGAGGGTCAGGCTTTGGGGAAGTGTTAGGGTTAGGGTTCGGGCTAGGGTTAGGGTTAGGGGACGGGGACGTTTTAGGGTCCAGGTGAGGGTACGGCAACGCTTTAGGGGGAGCGTGCGTGTGAGGGCGCGGGTTAGTGTTAGCGTACGGGTTAGGAATAGGGCACGGGGGAGGGTCAGGCTTCGGGGAAGTGTTAGGGCTAGGGTTCGGGCTAGGGTTAGGGTTAGGGGACGGGGACGGTTTAGGGTCCAGGTGAGGGTACGGCAACGCTTTAGGGGGAGCGTGCGTGTGAGGGCGTTTGTTAGTCTTAGCGTACGGGTTAGGATTAGGGGACGGGTGAGGGTCAGGATTCGGGGAAAGGTTAGGGTTAGGGTTCGGGCTAGGGTTAGGGTTAGGGGACGGTGACGGTTTAGGGTCCAGGTGAGGGTACGGCAATGCTATAGGGGGAGCGTTCGTGTGAGGGCGCGGGTTAGTGTTAGAATACGGGTTAGGATTAGGGGACGGGTGAGGGTCAGGCTTCGGGGAAGGGTTAGGGTTAGGGTTTGGGCTAGGGTTAGAGTTAGGGGACGGGGACGGTTTAGGGTCCAGGTGAGGGTACGGCAACGCTTTAGGGGGAGCGTGCGTGTGAGGGCGCGGGTTAGTGTTAGCGTACGGGTTAGGATTAGGGGACGGGTGAGTGTCAGGCTTCGGGGAAGGGTTCGGGCTAGGGTTAGGGTTAGGGGACGGGGACGGTTTAGGGTCCAGGTGAGTGTATGGCAACGCGTTAGGGGGAGCGTGCATGTGAGGGCGCGGGTTAGTGTTAGCGTACGGGTTAGGATTAGGGGACGGGTGAGGGTCAGGCTTCGGGGAAGGGTTAGGGTTAGGGTTCGGACTAGGGTTAGGGTTAGGGGACGGGGACGGTTTAGGGTCCAGGTGAGGGTACGGCAACGCTGTAGGGGGAGCGAGCGTGTGAGGGCGCGGGTTAGTGTTAGCGTACGGGTTAGGATTAGGGGACGTGTGAGGGTCAGGCTTCGGGGAAGGGTTAGGGTTAGGGTTCGGGCTAGGGTTAGGTTTAGGGGACGGGGACGGTATAGGGTCCAGGTGAGGGTACGGCAACGTTTTAGGGGGAGCGTGCGTGTGAGGGCGCGGGTTAGTGTTAGCGTAGGGGTTAGGATTTGGGGACGGGTGAGGGTCAGGCTTCTGGGAAGGGTTAGGGTTAGGGTTCGGGCTAGGGTTAGGGTTAGGGGACGGGGACGTTTTAGGGTCCAGGTGAGGGTACGGCAACGCTTTAGGGGGAGCGTGCGTGTGAGGGCGCGGGTTAGTGTTAGGGTACGGGTTAGGAATAGGGCACGGGGGAGGGTCAGGCTTCGGGGAAGTGTTAGGGCTAGGGTTCGGGCTAGGGTTAGGGTTAGGGGACGGGGACGGTTTAGGGTCCAGGTGAGGGTACGGCAACGCTTTAGGGGGAGCGTGCGTGTGAGGGCGTTTGTTAGTCTTAGCGTACGGGTTAGGATTAGGGGACGGGTGAGGGTCAGGATTCGGGGAAGGGTTAGGGTTAGGGTTCGGGCTAGGGTTAGGGTTAGGGGACGGTGACGGTTTAGGGTCCAGGTGAGGGTACGGCAATGCTATAGGGGGAGCGTTCGTGTGAGGGCGCGGGTTAGTGTTAGAATACGGGTTAGGATTAGGGGACGGGTGAGGGTCAGGCTTCGGGGAAGGGTTAGGGTTAGGGTTTGGGCTAGGGTTAGAGTTAGGGGACGGGGACGGTTTAGTGTCCAGGTGAGGGAACGGCAACGCTTTAGGGGGAGCGTGCGTGTGAGGGCGCGGGTTAGTGTTAGCGTACGGGTTAGGATTAGGGGACGGGTGAGTGTCAGGCTTCGGGGAAGGGTTCGGGCTAGGGTTAGGGTTAGGGGACGGGGACGGTTTAGGGTCCAGGTGAGGGTACGGCAACGCTTTAGGGGGAGCGTGTGTGTGAGGGCGCGGGTTAGTGTTAGCGTACGGGTTAGGATTAGGGGACGGGTGTGTGTCAGGCTTCGGGGAAGTGTTAGGGTTAGGGTTCGGGCTAGGGTTAGGGTTAGGGGACGGGGACGGTTTAGGGTCCAGGTGAGGGTACGGCAACGCTTTAGGGGGAGCGTGCGTGTGAGGGCGCGGGTTAGTGTTAGCGTACGGGTTAGGCTTAGGGGAACTGTGAGGGTCAGGCTTCGGGGAAGGGTTAGGGTTAGTGTTCGGGCTAGGGTTAGGGTTAGGGGATGGGGACGGTTTAGGGTCCAGGTGAGGGTACGGCAACGCTTTAGGGGGAGCTTGCGTGTGAGGGCGCGGGTTAGTGTTAGCGTACGGGTTAGGATTAGGGGACGGGTGAGGGTCAGGCTTCGGGGAAGGGTTAGGATTAGGGTTCGGGCTAGGGTTAGGGTTAGGGGACGGGGACGGTTTAGGGTCCAGGTGAGGGTACGGCAACGCGTTAGGGGGAGCGTGCATGTGAGGGCGCGGGTTAGTGTTAGCGTACGGGTTAGGATTAGGGCACGGGTGAGGGTCAGGCTTCGGGGAAGGGTTAGGTTTAGGGTTTGGGCTAGGGTTAGGGTTAGGGTCTGGGGACGGTGTAGGGTCCAGTTGAGGGTACAGCAACGCTTTAGGGGGAGCGTGCGTGTGAGGGCGCGGGTTAGGGTTAGCGTACGGGTTAGGATTAGGGGACGGGTGAGGGTCAGGCTTCGGGGAAGGGTAAGGGTTAGGGTTCGGGCTAGGGTTAGGGTTAGGGAACGGGGACGGTATAGGGTCCAGGTGAGGGTACGGCAACGCTTTAGGGGGAGCGTGCGTGTGAGGGCGTGGGTTAGTGTTAGCGTACGGGTTAGGATTAGGGGACGGGTGAGGGTCAGGCTTCGGGGAAGGTTTAGGGTTAGGGTTCGGGCTAGGGTTAGGGTTAGGGGACGGGGACAGTTTAGGGTCCAGGTGACGGTACGGCAACATTATAGGGGGAGCGTGCGTGTGAGGGCGCGGGTTAGTGTTTGCGTACTGGTTAGGATTAGGGCACGGGGTAGGGTGAGGCTTCGGGGAAGGGTTAGGGTTAGGGTTCGGGCTAGGGTTAGGGTTAGGGGACGGGGACGGTTTAGGGTCCAGGTGAGGGTACGGCAACGCTTTAGGGGGAGCGTGCGTGTGAGGGCGCGGGTTAGTGTTAGCGTACGGGTTAGGATTAGGGGACGGGTGAGGGTCAGGCTTCGGGGAAGGGTTAGGGTTAGGGTTTGGGCTAGGGTTAGGGTTAGGGGACGGGGACGGTTTAGGGTCCAGGTGAGGGTACGGCAACGCTTTAGGGGGAGCGTGCGTGTGAGGGCGCGGGTTAGTGTTAGCGTACGGGTTAGGATTAGGGGACGGGTGAGGGTCAGGCTTCGGGGAAGGGTTAGGGTTAGGGTTCGGGCTAGGGTTAGGGTTAGGGGACGGGGACGGTTTAGGGTCCAGGTGAGGGTACGGCAACGCTGTAGGGAGAGCATGCGTGTGAGGGCGCGGGTTAGTGTTAGCGTACGGGTTAGGATTTGGGGACGGGTGAGGGTCAGGCTTCGGGGAAGGGTTAGGGTTAGGTTTCGGGCTAGGGATAGGGTTAGGGGACGGGGACGGTTTAGGGTCCAGGTGAGGGTACGGCAACGCTGTAGGGGGAGCGTGCGTGTGAGGGGGCGGGTTAGTGTTAGCGTACGGGTTAGGATTAGGGGACGGGTGAGGGTCAGGCTTCGGGGAAGGGTTAGGGTTAGGGTTCGGGCTAGGGCTAGGGTTAGGGGACGGGGACGGATTAGGGTCCAGGTGAGGGTACGGCAATGCTTTAGGGGGAGCGTGCGTGTTAGGGCGCGGGTTAGTGTCATTGTACGGGTTAGGATTAGGGCACGGGTGAGGGTCAGGCTTCGGGGAAGGGTTAGGGTTAGGGTTCGGACTAGGGTTAGGGTTAGGGGACGGGGACGGTTTAGGGTCCAGGTGAGGGTATGGCAACGCTTTAGGGGGAGCGTGCGTGTGAGGGCGCGGGTTAGTGTTAGCGTACGGGTTAGGATTTGGGGACGGGTGAGGGTCAGGCTTCGGGTAAGGGTTAGGGTTAGGGTTCGGGCTAGGGTTAGGGTTAGGGGACGGGGACGGTTTAGGGTCCAGGTGAGGGTACGTCAACGCTTTAGGGGGAGCGTGCGAGTGAGGGCGCCGGTTAGTGTTAGCATACGGTTTAGGATTAGGGGACGGGTGAGGGTCAGGCTTCGGGAAAGGGTTAGGGTTAGGGTTCGGGCTAGGGTTAGGGTTAGGGGACGGGGACGGTTTAGGGTTCAGGTGAGGGTACGGCAACGCTTTAGGGGGAGCGTGCATGTGAGGGCGAGGGTTAGTCTTAGCGTACGGGTTAGGATTAGGCTACGGGTGAGGGTCAGGCTTCGGGGAAGTGTTAGGGTTCGGGCGAGGGTTAGGGTTAGGGGACGGGGACGGTTTAGGGTCCAGGTGAGGGTACGGCAACGCTTTAAGGGGAGCGTGCGTGTGAGGGCGCGGGTTAGTGTTAGCGTATGGGTTAGGATTAGGGGACGGGTGAGGGTCAGGGTTCGGGGAAGGGTTAGGGTTAGGGTTCGAGCTAGGTTTAGGGTTAGGGGACGGGGACGGTTTAGGGTCCAGGTGAGGGTACGGCAACACTTTAGGGGGAGCGTGCGTGTGAGGGCGCAGGTTAGTGTTAGCGAACGGGTTAGGATTAGGGGACGGGTGAGGGTCAGGCTTCGGGGAAGGGTTAGGGTTAGGGTTCGGGCTAGGGTTAGGGTTAGGGGACGAGGACGGTTTAGGGTCCAGGTGAGGATACGGCAACGCTTTAGGGGGAGCGTGCGTGTGAGGGCGCGGCTTAGTGTGAGCGCACGGGTTAGGATTAGGGGACGGGTGAGGGTCAGGCTTCGGGGAAGGGTTAGGGTTAGGGTTCTGGCTAGGGTTAGGGTTAGGGGACGGGGACGGTTTAGGGTCCAGGTGAGGGTACGACAACGCTTTAGGGGGAGCGTGCGTGTGAGGGCGCGGGTTAGTGCTAGCGTACGGGTTATGATTAGGGAACGGGTGAGGGTCAGGCTTCGGGGAAGGGTTAGGGTTAGGGTTCGGGCTAGGGTTAGGGTTAGGGGACGGGGACGGTTTAGGGTCCAGGTGAGGGTACGGCAACGCTTTAGGGGGAGCGTGCGTGTGAGGGCGCGGGTTAGTGCTAGCGTACGTGTTAGGATTAGGGGACGGGGGAGGGTCAGGCTTCGGGGAAGGGTTAGGGCTAGGGTTCGGGCTATGGTTAGGGTTAGGGAACGGGAACGGTTTAGGGTCCAGGTGAGGGTACGGCAACGCTTTCGGGGGAGTGTTCGTGTGAGGGCGAGGGTTAGTGTGAGCGTACGGGTTATGATTAGGGGACGGCTGAGGGTCAGGCTTCGGGGAAGTGTTAGGGTTAGGGTTCGGGCTAGGGTTAGGGTTAGGGGACGGGGACGGTTTAGGGTCCAGGTGAGGGTACGGCAACGCTTTATTGGGAGCGTGCGTGTGAGGGCGTGGGTTATTGTGAGCGTACGGGTTAGGATTAGGGGACGTGTGAGGGTCAGGCTTCGGGGTAGTGTTAGGGATAGGGTTCGTGCTAGGGTTAGGGTTAGGGGACGGGGACGGTTTAGGGTCCAGGTGAGGGTACGGCAACGCTTTAGGGGGAGCGTGCGTGTGAGGGCGCGGGTTAGTGTTAGCGTAAGGGTCAGGATTAGGGGACGGGTCAGGGTCAGGCTTCGGGGAAGGGTTAGCGTTATGGTCTGGGCTAGTGTTAGGGGACGGGGACGGTTTAGGGTCCAGGTGAGGGTACGGCAACGCTTTAGGGGGAGCGTGCGTGTGAGGGCGCGGGTTCGTGTTAGCGTACGGGTTAGGATTAGGGGACGGGTGAGGGTCAGGCTTCGGGGAAGGGTTAGGGTTAGGGTTCGGGCTAGGGTTAGGGTTAGGGGACGGGGACGGTTTAGGGTCCAGGTGAGGGTACGGCAACGCTTTAGAGGGAGCGTGCGTGTGAGGGCGCGGGTTAGTGTTAGCGTACGGGTTAGGATTAGGGGACTGGTGAGGGTCAGGCTTCGGGGAAGGGTTAGGGTTAGGGTTCGGGCTAGGGTTAGGGTTAGGGGACGGGGACGGTTTAGGGTCCAGGTGAGGGTACGGCAACCCTTTATGGGGATCGTGCGTGTGAGGGCGTGGTTTAGTGTGAGCGTACGGGTTATGATTAGGGGACGTGTGAGGGTCAGGCTCGGGGAAGTGTTAGGGATAGGGTTCGGGCTAGAGTTAGGATTAGGGGACGGGGACGGTTTAGGGTCCAGGTGAGGGTACGGCAACGCTTTATGGGGAGCGTGCGTGTGAGGGCGCGGGTTAGTCTTAGCGCACGGGTTAGGATTAGGGGACGGGTGAGGGTCAGGCTTCGGGGAAGGGTTAGGGTTAGGGTTCTTTCTAGGGTTAGGGTTAGAGGACGGGGACTGTTTAGGGTACAGGTGAGGCTATGGCAACGCTTTAGTGGGAGCGTGCGTGTGAGGGCGCGGGTTAGTGTTAGGGTACGGGTTAGTATTAGGGGACGTGTGAGGGTCAGGCTTCGGGGAAGGGTTAGGGTTAGGGTTCGGGCTAGGGTTAGGGTTAGGGGACCGGGACGGTTTAGGGTCCAGGTGAGGGTACGGCAATGCTTTAGGGGGAGTGTACGTGTGAGGGCGCGAGTTAGTGTTACCGTACGGGTTAGGATTAGGGGACGGGTGAGGGTCAGGCTTTGGGGAAGGGTTAGGGTTAGGGTTCGGGCTAGGGTTAGGGTTAGGGGACGGGGACGGTTTAGGGTCCAGGTGAGGGTACGGCAACGCTTTAGGGGGAGCGTGCGTGTGAGGGCGCGGGTTAGTGTGAGCATACGTGTTAGGATTATGGGACGGGTGAGGGTCAGGCTTCGGGTAAGGGTTAGGGTTAGGGTTCGGGCTAGGGTTAGGGTTAGGGGACGGGGACGGTTTAGGGTCCAGGTGAGGGTACGGCAACGCTTTAGGGGGAGCGTGCGTGTGTGGGCGCGGGTTAGTGTTAGCGTACGGGTTAGGATTAGGGGACGGGTGAGGGTCAGGCTTCGGGGAAGGGTTAGGGTTAGAGTTCGGGTTAGGGTTAGGGGACGGGGACGGGGACGGTTTAGGGTCCAGGTGAGGGTACGGCAACGCTTTAGGGGGAGCGTGCGTGTGAGGGCGCGGGTTAGTGTTAGCGTACGGGTTAGGATTAGGGGACGGGTGAGGGTCAGGCTTCAGGGAAGGGTTAGGGTTAGGGTTCGGGCTAGGGTTAGGTTTAGGGGACGGGGACGGTTTAGGGTCCAGGTGAGGGTACGGCAACGCTTTAGGGGGAGCGTGCGTGTGAGGGCGCGGGTTAGTGTTAGCGTACGGGTTAGGATTAAGGGACGGGTGAGGGTCAGGCTTCGGGGAAGGTTTAGGGTTAGGGTTCGGGCTAGGGTTAGGGTTAGGGGACGAGGACGGTTTAGGGTCCAGGTGAGGGTACGGCAACGCTTTAGGGGGAGCGTGCGTGTGAGGGCGCGGGTTAGTGTTAGCGTACGGGTTAGGATTAGGGGACGGGTGAGGGTCAGGCTTCGGGGAAGGGTTAGGGTTAGGGTTCGGGCTAGGGTTAGGGTTAGGGGACGGGGACGGTTTAGGGTCCAGGTGAGGGTACGGCAACGCTTTAGGGGGAGCGTGCGTGTGAGGGCACGGGTTAGTGTTAGCGTACGGGTTATGATTAGGGGACGGGTGTGTGCCAGGCTTCGGGGAAGTGTTAGGGTTAGGGTTCGGGCTAGGGTTAGGGTTAGGGGACGGGGACGGTTTAGGGTCCAGGTGAGGGTACGGCAACGCTTTAGGGGGAGCGTGCGTGTGAGGGCGCTGGTTAGTGTTAGCGTACGGGTTAGGATTAGGGGACGGGTGAGGGTCAGGCTTCGGGGAAGGGTTAGGGTTAGGGTTCGGGCTAGGGTTAGGGTTAGGGGACGGGGACGGTTTAGGGTCCAGGTGAGGGTACGGCAACGCTTTAGGGGGAGCGTGCGTGTGAGGGCGCGGGTTAGTGTTAGCGTAAAGGTCTGGATTAGGGGACGGGTGAGGGTCAGGCTTCGGGGAAGGGTTAGGGTTAGGGTTCGGGCTAGGGTTAGGGTTAGGGGACGGGGACGGTTTAGGGTCCAGGTGAGGGTACAGCAACGCTTTAGAGGGAGCATGCGTGTGAGGGCACGGGTTAGTGTTAGCGTACGGGTTAGGATTAAGGGACGGGTGAGGGTCAGGCTTCGGGGAAGGGTTAGGGTTAGGGTTCGGGCTAGGGTTAGGGTTAGGGGACGGGGACGGTTTAGGGTCCAGGTGAGGTAACGGCAACGCTTTAGGGGGAGCGTGCGTGTGAGGGCGTGGGTTGGTGTTAGCATACGGGTTAGGATAAGGGGACGGATGAGGGTCAGGCTTCGGGGAAGGGTTAGGGTTAGGGTTCGGGCTAGGGTTAGGGTTAGGGGACGGGGACGGTTTAGGGTCCAGGTGAGGGTACGGCAACGCTTTAGGGGGAGCGTGCGTGTGAGGGCGCGGGTTAGTGTGACCGTACGGGTTATGATTAGGGGACGGGTGTGTGTCAGGCTTCGGGGAAGGGTTAGGGTTGGGTTCGGGCTAGGGTTAGGGTTAGGGGACGGGGACGGCTTAGGGTACAGGTGAGGGTACGGCAATGCTTTAGGGGGAGCGTGCGTGTGAGGGCGCGGGTTAGTGTGAGCGTACGGGTTAGGATTAGGGGACGGCTGAGGGTCAGGCTTCGGGGAAGGGTTAGGGTTAGGGTTCGGGCTAGGGTTAGGGTTAGGGGACGGGGACGGTTTAGGGTCCAGATGAGGGTACGGCAACCCTTTATGGGGATCGTGCGTGTGAGGGCGTGGGTTAGTGTGAGCGTACGGGTTAGGATTAGGGGACGTGTGAGGGTCAGGCTTCGGGGAAGTGTTAGGGACAGGGTTCGGGCTCGGGTTAGGGTTAGGGGACGGGGACGGTTTAGGGTCCAGGTGAGGGTACGGCAACGCTTTAGGGGGAGCGTGCGTGTGAGGGCGCGGGTTAGTGTTAGCGCACGGGTTAGGATTAGGGGACGGGTGAGGGTCAGGCTTCGGGGAAGGGTTAGGGTTCGGGCTAGGGTTAGGTTTAGGGGACGGGGACTGTTTAGGGTCCAGGTGAGGCTATGGCAACGCTTTAGGGGGAGCGTGCGTGTGAGGGCTCGGGTTAGTGTTAGCGCACGGATTAGGATTAGGGGACGGCTGAGGGTCAGGCTTCGGGGAAGGGTTAGGGTTAGGGTTCGGGCTAGGGTTAGGGTTAGGGGACGGGGACGGTTTAGGGTCCAGGTGAGGGTACGGCAACGCTTTAGGGGGAGCGTGCGTGTGAGGGCGCGGGTTAGTGTTAGCGTACGGGTTAGGATTAGGGGACAGGTGAGGGTCAGGCTTCGGGGAAGGGTTAGGGTTAGGGTTCGGGCTAGGGTTAGGGTTAGGGGACGGGGACGGTTTAGGGTCCAGGTGAGGGTACGGCAGCGCTTTAGGGGGAACATGCGTGTGAGGGCGCGGGTTAGTGTTAGCGTACGGGTTAGGATTAGGGGACGGGTGAGGGTCAGGCTTCGGGTAAGGGTTAGGGTTAGGTTTCGGGCTAGGTTTAGGGTTAGGGGACGGGGACGGTTTCGGATCCAGGTGAGGGTACGGCAACGCTTTAGGGGGAGCGTGCGTGTGAGGGCGCGGGTTAGTGTTAGCGTACGGGTTAGCATTAGGGGACGGGTGAGGGTCAGGCTTCGGGGAAGGGTTAGGTTTAGGGTTCGGGCTAGGGTTAGGGTTAGGGGACGGGGAAGGTTTAGGGTCCAGGTGAGTGTACGGCAACGCTTTAGGGGGAGCGTGCGTGTGAGGGCGCGGGTTAGTGTTAGCGTACGGGTTAGGATTAGGGGACGGGTGAGGGTCAGGCTTCGGGGAAGGGTTAGGGTTAGGGTTCGGGCTAGGGTTAGGGTTAGGGGACGGGGACGGTTTAGGGTCCAGGTGAGGGTACGGCAACGCTTTAGGGGGAGCGTGCGTGTGAGGGCGCTGGTTAGTGTTAGCGTACGGGTTAGGATTAGGGGACGGCTGAGGGTCAGGCTTCGGGGAAGTGTTAGGGTTAGGGTTCGGGCTAGGGTTAGGGATAGGGAACGGGGACGGTTTAGGGTCCAGGTGAAGGTACGGCAACGCTTTAGGGGGAGCGTCCATGTGAGGGAGCGGTATAGGGTTAGCGCACGGGTTAGGATTAGGGGAGGGCTGAGGGTCAGGCTTCGGGGAAGGGTTAGGGTTAGGGTTCGGGCTAGGGTTACGGTTAGGGGACGGGGATGGTTTAGGGTCTAGGTGAGGGTACGGCAACGCTTTAGGGGGAGCGTGCGTGTGAGGACGCGGGTTAATGTTAGCGTACGGGTTAGGATTAGGGGACGGGTGAGGGTCAGGCTTCGGGGAAGGGTTAGGGTTAGGGTTCGGGCTAGGGTTAGGGTTAAGGGACGGGGACGGTTTAGGGTCCAGGTGAGGGTACGGCAACGCTTTACGGGGAGCGTGTGTGTGAGGGCGCGGGTTAGTGTTAGCGTACGGGTTAGGATTAGGGGACGGGTGAGGGTCAGGCTTCGGAGAAGGGTTAGGGTTCGGGTTCTGGCTAGGGTTAGGGTTAGGGGATGGGGACGGTTTAGGGTCCAGGTGAGGGTACGGCAACGCTTTAGGGGGAGCGTGCGTGTGAGGGCGCGGGATAGTGTTAGCGTACGGGTTAGGATTAGGGGACGGGTGAGGGTCAGGCTTCGGGGAAGGGTTAGGGTTAGGGTTCGGGCTAGGGTTAGGGTTAGGGAACGGGGACGGTTTAGGGTCCAGGTGAGGGTACGGCAACGCTTTAGTTAGAGCGTGTGTGTGAGGGGGCGGTTTAGTGTTAGCGCACAGGTTAGGTTTAGGGGACGGGTGAGGGTCAGGCTTCGGGGAAGGGTTAGGGTTAGGGTTCTTGCTAGGGTTAGGGTTAGGGGATGGGGACTGTTTAGGGTCCAGGTGAGGCTATGGCAACGCTTTAGGGGGAGCGTGCGTGTGAGGGCTCGGGTTAGTGTTAGCGCACGGGTTAGGATTAGGGGACGGCTGAGGGTCAGGCTTCGGGGAAGGGTTAGGGTTAGGGTTCGGGCTAGGGTTAGGGGACGGGGACGGGGACGGTTTAGGGTCCAGATGAGGGTACGGCAACGCTTTAGGGGGAGCGTGCTTGTGAGGGCGCGGGTTAGTGTTAGTGTACGGGTTAGGATTAGGGGACGGGTGAGGGTTAGGCTTCGAGGAAGGGTTAGGGTTAGGGTTCGGGGTAGGGTTATGGTTTGGGGACGGGGACGGTTTAGGGTCCAGGTGAGGGTACGGCAACGCTTTAGGGGGAGCGTGCGTGTGAGGGCGCGTGTTAGTGTTAGCGTACGGGTTAGGATTAGGGGACGGGTGAGGGTCAGGCTTCGGGGAAGGGTTAGGGTTAGGGTTCGGGCTAGGGTTAGGGTTTGGGGAAGGGGACGGTTTAGGGTCCAGGTGAGGGTACGGCAACGCTTTAGGGGGAGCTTGCGTGTGAGGGCGCGGGTTAGTGTTAGCGTACGGGTTAGTATTAGGGGACGGGTGAGGGTCAGGCTTCGGGTAAGGGTTAGGATTAGGGTTCGGGCTAGGGTTAGGGTTAGGGGACGGGGACGGTTTAGGGTCCAGTTGAGGGTACGGCAACGCTTTAGGGGGAGCGTGATGTGAGGGCGCGGGTTAGTGTGAGCGTACGGTTTAAGATTAGGGGACGGGTGAGGGTCAGGCTTCGGGGAAGTGTTAGGGTTAGGGTTCGGGCTAGGGTTAGGGTTAGGGGACGGGGACGGTTTAGGGTCCAGGTGAGGGTACGGCAACGCTTTAGGGGGAGCGTGATGTGAGGGCGCGGGTTAGTATTAGCGTAAGTGTTAGGATTTGGGGACGGGTGAGGGTCAGGTTTTGTTGAAGGGTTAGGTTTATGGTCCGGGCTAGGGTTAGGGTTAGGGGACGGGGACGGTTTAGTGTCCAGGTGTGGGTATGGCAACGCTTTAGGGGGAGCGTGCGTGTGAGGGCGCGGGTTAGTGTTAGCGTACGGGTTAGGATTAGGGGACAGGTGAGGGTCAGGCTTCGGGGAAGGGTTAGGGTTAGGGTTCGGGCTAGGGTTAGGGTTAGGGGACGGGGACGGTTTAGGGTCCAGGTGAGGGTACGGCAGCGCTTTAGGGGGAACATGCGTGTGAGGGCGCGGGTTAGTGTTAGCGTACGGGTTAGGATTAGGGGACGGGTGAGGGTCAGGCTTCGGGTAAGGGTTAGGGTTAGGTTTCCGGCTAGGTTTAGGGTTAGGGGACGGGGACGGTTTCGGATCCAGGTGAGGGTACGGCAACGCTTTAGGGGGAGCGTGCGTGTGAGGGCGCGGGTTAGTGTTAGCGTACGGGTTAGCATTAGGGGACGGGTGAGGGTCAGGCTTCGGGGAAGGGTTAGGTTTAGGGTTCGGGCTAGGGTTAGGGTTAGGGGACGGGGAAGGTTTAGGGTCCAGGTGAGTGTACGGCAACGCTTTAGGGGGAGCGTGCGTGTGAGGGCGCGGGTTAGTGTTAGCGTACGGGTTAGGATTAGGGGACGGGTGAGGGTCAGGCTTCGGGGAAGGGTTAGGGTTAGGGTTCGGGCTAGGGTTAGGGTTAGGGGACGGGGACGGTTTAGGGTCCAGGTGAGGGTACGGCAATGCTTTAGGGGGAGCGTGCGTGTGAGGGCGCTGGTTAGTGTTAGCGTACGGGTTAGGATTAGGGGACGGCTGAGGGTCAGGCTTCGGGGAAGTGTTAGGGTTAGGGTTCGGGCTAGGGTTAGGGATAGGGAACGGGGACGGTTTAGGGTCCAGGTGAAGGTACGGCAACGCTTTAGGGGGAGCGTCCATGTGAGGGAGCGGTATAGGGTTAGCGCACGGGTTAGGATTAGGGGAGGGCTGAGGGTCAGGCTTCGGGGAAGGGTTAGGGTTAGGGTTCGGGCTAGGGTTAGGGTTAGGGGACGGGGATGGTTTAGGGTCTAGGTGAGGGTACGGCAACGCTTTAGGGGGAGCGTGCGTGTGAGGGCGCGGGTTAATGTTAGCGTACGGGTTAGGATTAGGGGACGGGTGAGGGTCAGGCTTCGGGGAAGGGTTAGGGTTAGGGTTCGGGCTAGGGTTAGGGTTAAGGGACGGGGACGGTTTAGGGTCCAGGTGAGGGTACGGCAACGCTTTACGGGGAGCGTGTGTGTGAGGGCGCGGGTTAGTGTTAGCGTACGGGTTAGGATTAGGGGACGGGTGAGGGTCAGGCTTCGGAGAAGGGTTAGGGTTCGGGTTCTGGCTAGGGTTAGGGTTAGGGGATGGGGACGGTTTAGGGTCCAGGTGAGGGTACGGCAACGCTTTAGGGGGAGCGTGCGTGGGAGGGCGCGGGATAGTGTTAGCGTACGGGTTAGGATTAGGGGACGGGTGAGGGTCAGGCTTCGGGGAAGGGTTAGGGTTAGGGTTCGGGCTAGGGTTAGGGTTAGGGAACGGGGACGGTTTAGGGTCCAGGTGAGGGTACGGCAACGCTTTAGTGAGAGCGTGTGTGTGAGGGGGCGGTTTAGTGTTAGCGCACAGGTTAGGTTTAGGGGACGGGTGAGGGTCAGGCTTCGGGGAAGGGTTAGGGTTAGGGTTCTTGCTAGGGTTAGGGTTAGGGGATGGGGACTGTTTAGGGTCCAGGTGAGGCTATGGCAACGCTTTAGGGGGAGCGTGCGTGTGAGGGCTCGGGTTAGTGTTAGCGCACGGGTTAGGATTAGGGGACGGCTGAGGGTCAGGCTTCGGGGAAGGGTTAGGGTTAGGGTTCGGGTTAGGGTTAGGGGACGGGGACGGGGACGGTTTAGGGTCCAGATGAGGGTACGGCAACGCTTTAGGGGGACCGTGCTTGTGAGGGCGCGGGTTAGTGTTAGTGTACGGGTTAGGATTAGGGGACGGGTGAGGGTTAGGCTTCGAGGAAGGGTTAGGGTTAGGGTTCGGGGTAGGGTTAGGGTTTGGGGACGGGGACGGTTTAGGGTCCAGGTGAGGGTACGGCAACGCTTTAGGGGGAGCGTGCGTGTGAGGGCGCGTGTTAGTGTTAGCGTACGGGTTAGGATTAGGGGACGGGTGAGGGTCAGGCTTCGGGGAAGGGTTAGGGTTAGGGTTCGGGCTAGGGTTAGGGTTTGGGGAAGGGGACGGTTTAGGGTCCAGGTGAGGGTATGGCAACGCTTTAGGGGGAGCTTGCGTGTGAGGGCGCGGGTTAGTGTTAGCGTACGGGTTAGTATTAGGGGACGGGTGAGGGTCAGGCTTCGGGTAAGGGTTAGGATTAGGGTTCGGGCTAGGGTTAGGGTTAGGGGACGGGGACGGTTTAGGGTCCAGGTGAGGGTACGGCAACGCTTTAGGGGGAGCATGATGTGAGGGCGCGGGTTAGTGTGAGCGTACGGGTTAAGATTAGGGGACGGGTGAGGGTCAGGCTTCGGGGAAGTGTTAGTGTTAGGGTTCGGGCTAGGGTTAGGGTTAGGGGACGGGGACGGTTTAGGGTCCAGGTGAGGGTACGGCAACGCTTTAGGGGGAGCGTGATGTGAGGGCGCGGGTTAGTATTAGCGTAAGTGATAGGATTTGGGGACGGGTGAGGGTCAGGTTTTGTTGAAGGGTTAGGTTTATGGTCCGGGCTAGGGTTAGGGTTAGGGGACGGGGACGGTTTAGTGTCCAGGTGTGGGTATGGCAACGCTTTAGGGGGAGCGTGCGTGTGAGGACGCGGGTTAGTGTTAGCGTACGGATTAGGATTAAGGGATGGGTGAGGGTCAGGCTTCGGGGAAGGGTTAGGGTTAGGTTTCGGGCTAGGTTTAGCGTTAGGGGACAGGGACGGTTTAGGGTCCAGGTGAGGGTACGGCAACGCTTTAGGGGGAGGGTGCGTGTGAGGGCGCGGGTTAGTGTTAGCGTACGGGTTAGGATTAAGGGACGGGTAAGGGTCAGGCTTCGGGGAAGGGTTAGGGTTAGGGTTCGGGCTAGGGTTAGGGTTAGGCGACGGGGACGGTTTAGGGTCCAGGTGAGGGTACGGCTACGCTTTAGGGGGAGCGTGCGTGTGAGGGCGTGGGTTAGTGTTAGCGTACGGGTTAGGATTAGGGGATGGGTGAGTGTCAGGCTTCGGGGAAGGGTTAGGGTTAGGGTTCGGGCTAGGGTTAGGGTTAGGGGATGGGGACGGTTTAGGGTCCAGGTGAGGGTACGGCAACGCTTTAGGGGGAGCGTGCGTGTGAGGGCGCGGGATAGTGTTAGCGTACGGGTTAGGATTAGGGGACGGGTGAGGGTCAGGCTTCGGGGAAGGGTTAGGGTTAGGGTTCGGGCTAGGGTTAGGGTTAGGGAACAGGGACGGTTTAGGGTCCAGTTGAGGGTACGGCAACGCTTTAGTGAGAGCGTGTGTGTGAGGGGGCGGGTTAGTGTTAGCGCACAGGTTAGGTTTAGGGGACGGGTGAGGGTCAGGCTTCGGGGAAGGGTTAGGGTTAGGGTTCTTGCTAGGGTTAGGGTTAGGGGACGGGGACTGTTTAGGGTCCAGGTGAGGCTATGGCAACGCTGTAGGGGGAGCGTGCGTGTGAGGGCTCGGGTTAGTGTTAGCGCACGGGTTAGGATTAGGGGACGGCTGAGGGTCAGGCTTCGGGGAAGGGTTAGGGTTAGGGTTCGGGCTAGGGTTAGGGGACGGGGACGGGGACGGTTTAGGGTCCAGATGAGGGTACGGCAACGCTTTAGGGGGAGCGTGCGTGTGAGGGTGCGGGTTAGTGTTAGTGTACGGGTTAGGATTAGGGGACGGGTGAGGGTTAGGCTTCGAGGAAGTGTTAGGGCTAGGGTTCGGGGTAGGGTTAGGGTTTGGGGACGGGGACGGTTTAGGGTCCAGGTGAGGGTACGGCAACGCTTTAGGGGGAGCGTGCGTGTGAGGGCGCGTGTTAGTGTTAGCGTACGGGTTAGGATTAGGGGACGGGTGAGGGTCAGGCTTCGGGGAAGTGTTAGGGTTAGGGTTCGGGCTAGGGTTAGGGTTTGGGGAAGGGGACGGTTTAGGGTCCAGGTGAGGGTACGGCAACGCTTTAGGGGGAGCTTGCGTGTGAGGGCGCGGGTTAGTGTTAGCGTACGGGTTAGTATTAGGGGACGGGTGAGGGTCAGGCTTCGGGTAAGGGTTAGGATTAGGGTTCGGGCTAGGCTTAGGGTTAGGGGACGGGGACGGTTTAGGGTCCAGGTGAGGGTACGGCAACGCTTTAGGGGGAGCGTGATGTGAGGGCGCGGGTTAGTGTGAGCGTACGGGTTAAGATTAGGGGACGGGTGAGGGTCAGGCTTCGGGGAAGTGTTAGGGTTAGGGTTCGGGCTAGGGTTAGGGTTAGGGGACGGGGACGGTTTAGGGTCCAGGTGAGGGTACGGCAACGCTTTAGGGGGAGCGTGATGTGAGGGCGCGGGTTAGTATTAGCGTAAGTGTTAGGATTTGGGGACGGGTGAGGGTCAGGTTTTGTTGAAGGGTTAGTTTTATGGTCCGGGCTAGGGTTAGGGTTAGGGGACGGGGACGGTTTAGTGTCCAGGTGTGGGTATGGCAACGCTTTAGGGGGAGCGTGCGTGTGAGGGCGCGGGTTAGTGTTAGCGTACGGATTAGGATTAAGGGATGGGTGAGGGTCAGGCTTCGGGGAAGGGTTAGGGTTAGGGTTCGGGCTAGGGTTAGGGTTAGGGGACGGGGACGGTTTAGGGTCCAGGTGAGGGTACGGCAACGCTTTAGCGGGAGCGTGCGTGTGAGGGCGCGGGTTAGTGTTAGCGTACGGGTTAGGATTAGGGCACGGGTGAGGGTCAGGCTTCGGGGAAAGGTTAGGGTTAGGTTTCGGGCTAGGTTTAGCGTTAGGGGACGGGGACGGTTTAGGGTCCAGGTGAGGGTACGGCAACGCTTTAGGGGGAGGGTGCGTGTGAGGGCGCGGGTTAGTGTTAGCGTACGGGTTAGGATTAAGGGACGGGTAAGGGTCAGGCTTCGGGGAAGGTTTAGGGTTAGGGTTCGGGCTAGGGTTAGGGTTAGGCGACGGGGACGGTTTAGGGTCCAGGTGAGGGTACGGCTACGCTTTAGGGGGAGCGTGCGTGTGAGGGCGTGGGTTAGTGTTAGCGTACGGGTTAGGATTAGGGGACGGGTGAGGGTCAGGATTCGGGGAAGGGTTAGGGTTAGGGTTCGGGCTAGGGTTAGGGTTAGGGGACGGGGACGGTTTAGGGTCAAGGTGAGGGTACGGCAAGGCTTTAGTGGGAGCGTGCGTGTGAGGGCGCGGGTTAGTGTTAGCGTACGGGTTAGGATTAGGGGACGGGTGAGGGTCAGGCTTCAGGGAAGGGTTAGGGTTCGGGCTAGGGTTAGGGTTAGGGGACGGGGACTGTTTAGGGTCCAGGTGAGGGTACGGCAACGCTTTAGTGAGAGCGTGTGTGTGAGAGGGCGGGTTAGTGTTAGCGCACGGGTTAGGATTAGGAGACGGGTGAGGGTCAGGCTTCGGGGAAGGGTTAGGGTTAGGGTTCGGGCTAGGGTTAGGGTTAGGGGACGGGGACGGTTTAGGGTCCAGGTGAGGGTACGGCAACCCTTTATGGGGATCGTGCGTGTGAGGGCGTGGGTTAGTGTGAGCGTACGGGTTAGGATCAGGGGACGTGTGAGGGTCAGGCTTCGGGGAAGTGTTAGGGACAGGGTTCGGGCTAGGGTTAGGGTTAGGGGACGGGGACGGTTTAGGGTCCAGGTGAGGGTACGGCAACGCTTTAGGGGAGCGTGCGTGTGAGGGCGCGGATTAGTGTTAGCGCACGGGTTAGGATTAGGGGACGGGTGAGGGTCAGGCTTCGGGGAAGGGTTAGGGTTCGGGCTAGGGTTAGGTTTAGGGGACGGGGACTGTTTAGGGTCCAGGTGAGGCTATGGCAACGCTTTAGGGGGAGCGTGCGTGTGAGGGCTCGGGTTAGTGTTAGCGCACGGATTAGGATTAGGGGACGGCTGAGGGTCAGGCTTCGGGGAAGGTTTAGGGTTAGGGTTCGGGCTAGGGTTAGGGTTAGGGGACGGGGACGGTTTAGGGTCCAGGTGAGTGTACGGCAACGCTTTAGGGGGAGCGTGCGTGTGAGGGCGCGGGTTAGTGTTAGCGTACGGGTTAGGATTAGGGGACAGGTGAGGGTCAGGCTTCGGGGAAGGGTTAGGGTTAGGGTTCGGGCTAGGGTTAGGGTTAGGGGACGGGGACGGTTTAGGGTCCAGGTGAGGGTACGGCAGCGCTTTAGGGGGAACATGCGTGTGAGGGCGCGGGTTAGTGTTAGCGTACGGGTTAGGATTAGGGGACGGGTGAGGGTCAGGCTTCGGGTAAGGGTTAGGGTTAGGGTTCGGGCTAGGTTTAGGGTTAGGGGACGGGGACGGTTTCGGATCCAGGTGAGGGTACGGCAACGCTTTAGGGGGAGCGTGCGTGTGAGGGCGCGGGTTAGTGTTAGCGTACGGGTTAGCATTAGGGGACGGGTGAGGGTCAGGCTTCGTGGAAGGGTTAGGTTTAGGGTTCGGGCTAGGGTTAGGGTTAGGGGACGGGGACGGTTTAGGGTCCAGGTGAGTGTACGGCAACGCTTTAGGGGGAGCGTGCGTGTGAGGGCGCGGGTTAGTGTTAGCGTACGGGTTAGGATTAGGGGACGGGTGAGGGTAAGGCTTCGGGGAAGGGTTAGGGTTAGGGTTCGGGCTAGGGTTAGGGTTAGGGGACGGGGACGGTTTAGGGTCCAGGTGAGGGTACGGCAACGCTTTAGGGGGAGCGTGCGTGTGAGGGCGCTGGTTAGTGTTAGCGTACGGGTTAGGATTAGGGGACGGCTGAGGGTCAGGCTTCGGGGAACGGTTAGGGTTAGGGTTCGGGCTAGGGTTAGGGATAGGGAACGGGGACGGTTTAGGGTCCAGGTGAAGGTACGGCAACGCTTTAGGGGGAGCGTCCATGTGAGGGAGCGGTATAGGGTTAGCGCACGGGTTAGGATTAGGGGAGGGCTGAGGTTCAGGCTTCGGGGAAGGGTTAGGGTTAGGGTTCGGGCTAGGGTTAGGGTTAGGGGACGGGGATGGTTTAGGGTCTAGGTGAGGGTACGGCAACGCTTTAGGGGGAGCGTGCGTGTGAGGGCGCAGGTTAATGTTAGCGTACGGGTTAGGATTAGGGGACGGGTGAGGGTCAGGCTTCGGGGAAGGGTTAGGTTTAGGGTTCGGGCTAGGGTTAGGGTTAAGGGACGGGGACGGTTTAGGGTCCAGGTGAGGGTACGGCAACGCTTTACGGGGAGCGTGTGTGTGAGGGCGCGGGTTAGTGTTAGCGTACGGGTTAGGATTAGGGGACGGGTGAGGGTCAGGCTTCGGAGAAGGGTTAGGGTTCGGGTTCTGGCTAGGGTTAGGGTTAGGGGATGGGGACGGTTTAGGGTCCAGGTGAGGGTACGGCAAGGCTTTAGGGGGAGCGTGCGTGTGAGGGCGCGGGATAGTGTTAGCGTACGGGTTAGGATTAGGGGACGCGTGAGGGTCAGGCTTCGGGGAAGGGTTAGGGTTAGGGTTCGGGCTAGGGTTAGGGTTAGGGAACGGGGACGGTTTAGGGTCCAGGTGAGGGTACGGCAACGCTTTAGTGAGAGCGTGTGTGTGAGGGGGCGGGTTAGTGTTAGCGCACGGGTTAGGTTTAGGGGACGGGTGAGGGTCAGGCTTCGGGGAAGGGTTAGGGTTAGTGTTCTTGCTAGGGTTAGGGTTAGGGGACGGGGACTGTTTAGGGTCCAGGTGAGGCTATGGCAACGCTTTAGGGGGAGCGTGCGTGTGAGGGCTCGGGTTAGTGTTAGCGCACGGGTTAGGATTAGGGGACGGCTGAGGGTCAGGCTTCGGGGAAGGGTTAGGGTTAGGGTTCGGGCTAGGGTTAGGGGACGGGGACGGGGACGGTTTAGGGTCCAGATGAGGGTACGGCAACGCTTTAGGGGGAGCGTGCGTGTGAGGGCGCGGGTTAGTGTTAGTGTACGGGTTAGGATTAGGGGACGGGTGAGGGTTAGGCTTCGAGGAAGGGTTAGGGTTAGGGTTCGGGGTAGGGTTAGGGTTTGGGGACGGGGATGGTTTAGGGTCCAGGTGAGGGTACGGCAACGCTTTAGGGGGAGCGTGCGTGTGAGGGCGCGAGTTAGTGTTAGCGTACGGGTTAGGATTAGGGGACGGGTGAGGGTCAGGCTTCGGGGAAGGGTTAGGGTTAGGGTTCGGGCTAGGGTTAGGGTTTGGGGAAGGGGACGGTTTAGGGTCCAGGTGAGGGTACGGCAACGCTTTAGGGGGAGCGTGCGTGTGAGGGCGTGAGTTAGTGTTAGCGTACGGGTTAGGATTAGGGGACGGGTGAGGGTCAGGCTTCGGGTAAGGGTTAGGATTAGGGTTCGGGCTAGGGTTAGGGTTAGGGGACGGGGACGGTTTAGGGTCCAGGTGAGGGTACGGCAACGCTTTAGGGGGAGCGTGCGTGTGAGGGCGCGGGTTAGTGTTAGCGTACGGGTTAGGATTAGGGCACGGGTGAGGGTCAGGCTTCGGGGAAGGGTTAGTGTTAGGGTTCGGGCTAGGGTTAGGGTTAGGGGACGGGGACGGTTTAGTGTCCAGGTGAGGGTACGGCAACGCTTTAGGGGGAGCGTGCGTGTGATGGCGCGGGTTAGTGTTAGCGTACGGGTTAGGATTAGGGCACGGGTGAGGGTCAGGCTTCGGGGAAGGGTTAGGGTTAGGGTTCGGGCTAGGGTTAGGGTTAGGGGACGGGGACGGTTTAGGGTCCAGGTGAGGGTACGGCAACGCTTTAGGGGGAGCGTGCGTGTGAGGGCGCGGGCTAGTGTTAGCGTACGGGTTAGGATTAGGGCACGGGGGAGGGTCAGGCTTCGTTGAAGGGTTAGGTTTATGGTCCGGGCTAGGGTTAGGATAGGGGGACGGGGATGGTTTAGGGTCGAGGTGAGGGTACGGCAACGCTTTAGGGGGAGCGTGATGTGAGGGCGCGGGTTAGTGTGAGCGTACGGGTTAAGATTAGGGGACGGGTGAGGGTCAGGCTTCGGGGAAGTGTTAGGGTTAGGGTTCGGGCTAGGGTTAGGGTTAGGGGACGGGGACGGTTTAGGGTCCAGGTGAGGGTACGGCAACGCTTTAGGGGGAGCGTGATGTGAGGGCGCGGGTTAGTATTAGCGTAAGGGTTAGGATTAGGGGACGGGTGTGGGTCAGGTTTTGTTGAAGGGTTAGGTTTATGGTCCGGGCTAGGGTTAGGGTTAGGGGACGGGGACGGTTTAGTGTCCAGGTGTGGGTATGGCAACGCTTTAGGGGGAGCGTGCGTGTGAGGGCGCGGGTTAGTGTTAGCGTACGGATTAGGATTAAGGGATGGGTGAGGGTCAGGCTTCGGGGAAGGGTTAGGGTTAGGGTTCGGGCTAGGGTTAGGGTTAGGGGACGGGGACGGTTTAGGGTCCAGGTGAGGGTACGGCAACGCTTTAGGGGGAGCGTGCATGTGAGAGCTCGGGTTAGTGTTAGCGCACGGGTTAGGTTTAGGGGACGGCTGAGGGTCAGGCTTCGGGGATGGGTTAGGGTTAGGTTTCGGGCTAGGTTTAGCGTTAGGGGACGGGGACGGTTTAGGGTCCAGGTGAGGGTACGGCAACGCTTTAGCGGGAGCGTGCGTGTGAGGGTGCGGGTTAGTGTTAGCGTACGGGTTAGGATTAGGGCACGGGTGAGGGTCAGGCTTCGGGGAAGGGTTAGGGTTAGTTTTCGGGCTAGGTTTAGCGTTAGGGGACGGGGACGGTTTAGGGTCCAGGTGGGGGTACGGCAACGCTTTAGGGGGAGCGTGCGTGTGAGGGCGCGGGTTAGTGTTAGCGTACGGGTTAGGATTAGGGGACGGGTAAGGGTCAGGCTTCGGGGAAGGGTTAGGGTTAGGGTTCGGGCTAGGGTTAGGGTTAGGCGACGGGGACGGTTTAGGGTCCAGGTGAGGGTACGGCTACGCTTTAGGGGGAGCGTGCGTGTGAGGGCGTGGGTTAGTGTTAGCGTACGGGTTAGGATTAGGGGACGGGTGAGTGTCAGGCTTCGGGGAACGGTTAGGGTTAGGGTTCGGGCTAGGGTTAGGGTTAGGGGACGGGGACGGTTTAGGGTCCAGGTGAGGGTACGGCAAGGCTTTAGGGGGAGCGTGCGTGTGAAGGCGCGGGTTAGTGTTAGCGTACGGGTTAGGATTAGGGGACGGGTGAGGGTCAGGCTTCAGGGAAGGGTTAGGGTTCGGGCTAGGGTTAGGGTTAGGGGACGGGGACTGTTTAGGGTCCAGGTGAGGGTACGGCAACGCTTTAGTGAGAGCGTGTGTGTGAGAGGGCGGGTTAGTGTTAGCGCACGGGTTAGGATTAGGGGACGGGTGAGGGTCAGGCTTCGGGAAAGGGTTAGGGTTAGGGTTCTTGCTAGGGTTAGGGTTAGGGGACGGGGACTGTTTAGGGTCCAGGTGAGGCTATGGCAACGCTTTAGGGGGAGCGTGCGTGTGAGGGCTCGGGTTAGTGTTAGCGTACGGGTTAGGATTAGGGGACGGCTGAGGGTCAGGCTTCGGGGAAGGGTTAGGGTTAGGGTTCGGGCTAGGGTTAGGGTTAGGGGACGGGGACGGTTTAGGGTCCAGGTGAGGGTACGGCAACGCGTTAGGGGGAGCGTGCGTGTGAGGACGCGGGTTAGTGTTAGCGTACGGGTTAGGATTAGGGGACGGGTGAGGGTCAGGCTCCGGGGAAGGGTCAGGGTTAGGGTTCGGGTTAGGGTTAGGGTTAGGGGACGGGGACGGTTTAGGGTCCAGGTGAGGGTACGGCAACGCTTTAGGGGGAGCGTGCGTGTGAGGGCGCGGGTTAGTGTTAGCGTACGGGTTAGGATTAGGGGACGGGTGAGTGTCAGGCTTTGGGGAAGGGTTAGGGTTAGGGTTCGGGCTAGGGTTAGGGTTAGGGGACGGGGACGGTATAGGGTCCAGGTGAGGGTACGGCAACGCGTTAGGGGGAGCGTGCGTGTGAGGGCGCGGGTTAGTGTTAGCGTACGGGTTAGGATTAGGGGACGGGTGAGGGTCAGGCTTCGGGGAAGGGTTAGGGTTAGGATTCGGGCTAGGGTTAGGGTTAGGGGACGGGGACGGTTTAGGGTCCAGGTGAGGGTACGACAACGCTTTAGGGGGAGCGTGCGTGTGAGGGCGCGGGTTAGTGTTAGCGTACGGGTTAGGATTAGGGGACGGCTGAGCGTCAGGCTTCGAGGAAGGGTTAGGGTTAGGGTTCGGGCTAGGGTTAGGGTTAGGGGACGGGGACGGTTTAGGGTCCAGGTGAGTGTACGGCAACGCTTTAGGGGGAGCGTGCGTGTGAGGGCGCGGGTTAGTGTTAGCGTACGGGTTAGGATTAGGGGACGGGTGAGGGTCAGGCTTCGAGGAAGGGTTAGGGTTAGGGTTCGGGCTAGGGTTAGGGTTAGGGGACGGGGACGGTTTAGGGTCCAGGTGAGGGTACGGCAACGCTTTAAGGGAGCGTGCGTGTGAGGGCGCGGGTTACTGTTAGCGTACGGGTTAGGATTAGGGGACGGGTGAAGGTCAGGCTTCGGGGAAGGGTTAGGGTTAGGGTTCGGGCTAGGGTTAGGGTTTGGGGAAGGGGACGGTTTAGGGTACAGGTGAGGGTACGGCAACGCTTTAGGGGGAGCGTGCGTGTGAGGGCCCGGGTTAGTGTTAGCGTACGGGTTAGTATTAGGGGACGGGTGAGGGTCAGGCTTCGGGGAAGGGTTAGGGTTAGGGTTCGGGCTAGGGTTAGTTTTAGGGGACGGGGACGGTTTAGGGTCCAGGTGAGGGTACGGCAACGCTTTCGGGGGAGCGTGCGTGTGAGGGCGTGGGTTAGTGTTAGCGTATGGGTTAGGATTAGGGCACGGGTGAGGGTCAGGCTTCGGGGAAGTGTTAGGGTTAGGGTTCGGGCTAGGGAAAGGTTTAGGGGACGGGGACGGTTTAGTGTCCAGGTGAGGGTACGGCAACGCTTTAGGGGGAGCGTGCGTGTGAGGGC
This sequence comes from Stenella coeruleoalba, assembly GCF_951394435.1. Taxonomy (NCBI): domain Eukaryota; kingdom Metazoa; phylum Chordata; class Mammalia; order Artiodactyla; family Delphinidae; genus Stenella; species Stenella coeruleoalba. The sequence goes on along the minus strand of NW_027646352.1, from coordinate 255,901 downwards.
GCGAGTTAGTGTTAGCGTACGGGTTAGGTTTAAGGCACGGGTGAGAGTCAGGCTTCGGGGAAGGGTTAGGGTTAGGGTTCGGGCTAGGGTTACGGTTAGGGGACGGGGACGGTTTAGGGTCCAGGTGAGGGTACGGCAACGCTTTAGGGGGAGCGTGCGTGTGAGGGCGCGGGTTAGTGTTAGCGTACGGGTTAGGATTAGGGCACGGGGGAGGGTCAGGCTTCGGGGAAGGGTTAGGGTTAGGGTTCGGGCTAGGGTTAGGGTTAGGGGACGGGGACGGTTTAGGGTCCAGGTGAGGGTACGGCAACGCTTTAGGGGGATCATGTGTGTGAGGGCGCGGGTTAGTGTTAGCGTACGGGTTAGGATTAGGGGACGGGTGAGGGTCAGGCTTCGGGGAAGGGTCAGGTTTAGGGTTCGGGCTAGGGTTAGGGTTGGGAGACGGGGACGGTTTAGGGTCCAGGTGAGGGTACGGCAACGATTTAGGGGGTGTGTGCGTGTGAGCGCGTGGGTTAGTGTTAGCGTACAGGTTAGGATTAGGGGACGGGTGAGGGTCAGGCTTCGGGGAAGGGTTAGGGTTAGGCTTCCGGATAGGGTTAGGGTTAGGGGACGGGGACGGTTCAGGGTCCAGGTGAGGGTACGGAAACGCTTTAGTGGGAGCGTGCGTGTGAGGGCGCGGGTTAGTGTTAGCGTATTGGTTAGGATTAGGGGACGGGTGAGGGTCAGGCTTCGGGGAAGGGTTAGGGTTAGGGTTCAGGCTAGAGTTAGGGTTAGGGACGGGGACGGTTTAGGGTCCAGATGAGGGTACGGCAACGCTTTAGGGGGAGCGTGCGTGTGAGGGCGCGGATTAGCGGTAGCGTACGGGTTAGGATTAGTGGACGGGTGAGGGTCAGGCTTCCGGGAAGGGTTAGGGTTAGGGTTCGGGCTAGGGTTAGGGTTAGGGTACGGGGACGGCTTAGGGTCCAGGGGAGGGTACGGCAACGCTTTAGGGGGAGCGTGCGTGTGATGGCGCGGGTTAGTGTTAGCGTACGGGTTAGGATTAGGGCACGGGTGAGGGTCAGGCTTCCGGGAAGGGTTAGGGTTAGGGTTCGGGCTAGGGTTAGGGTTAGGGGACGGGGACGGTTTAGTGTCCAGGTGAGGGTACGGCAACGATTTAGGGGGAGCGTGCGTGTGATGGCGCGGGTTAGTGTTAGCGTACGGGTTAGGATTAGGGCACGGGTGAGGGTCAGGCTTCGGGGAAGGGTTAGGGTTAGGGTTCGGGCTAGGGTTAGGGTTAGGGGACGGGGACGGTTTAGGGTCCAGGTGAGGGTACGGCAACGCTTTAGGGGGAGCGTGCGTGTGAGGGCGCGGGCTAGTGTTAGCGTACGGGTTAGGATTAGGGCACGGGGGAGGGTCAGGCTTCGTTGAAGGGTTAGGTTTATGGTCCGGGCTAGGGTTAGGATAGGGGGACGGGGATGGTTTACGGTCCAGGTGAGGGTACGGCAACGCTTTAGGGGGAGCGTGATGTGAGGGCGCGGGTTAGTGTGAGCGTACGGGTTAAGATTAGGGGACGGGTGAGGGTCAGGCTTCGGGGAAGTGTTAGGGTTAGGGTTCGGGCTAGGGTTAGGGTTAGGGGACGGGGACGGTTTAGGGTCCAGGTGAGGGTACGGCAACGCTTTAGGGGGAGCGTGATGTGAGGGCGCGGGTTAGTATTAGCGTAAGGGTTAGGATTAGGGGACGGTTGTGGGTCAGGTTTTGTTGAAGGGTTAGGTTTATGGTCCGGGCTAGGGTTAGGGTTAGGGGACGGGGACGGTTTAGTGTCCAGGTGTGGGTATGGCAACGCTTTAGGGGGAGCGTGCGTGTGAGGGCGCGGGTTAGTGTTAGCGTACGGATTAGGATTAAGGGATGGGTGAGGGTCAGGCTTCGGGGAAGGGTTAGGGTTAGGGTTCGGGCTAGGGTTAGGGTTAGGGGACGGGGACGGTTTAGGGTCCAGGTGAGGGTACGGCAACGATTTAGGGGGTGCGTGCGTGTGAGCGCGTGGGTTAGTGTTAGCGTACAGGTTAGGATTAGGGGACGGGTGAGGGTCAGGCTTCGGGGAAGGGTTAGGGTTAGGCTTCCGGATAGGGTTAGGGTTAGGGGACGGGGACGGTTCAGGGTCCAGGTGAGGGTACGGCAACACTTTAGGGGGAGCGTGCGTGTGAGGGCGCGGGTTAGTGTTAGCGTATTGGTTAGGATTAGGGGACGGGTGAGGGTCAGGCTTCGGGGAAAAGTTAGGGTTAGGGTTCAGGCTAGAGTTAGGGTTAGGGACGGGGACGGTTTAGGGTCCAGGTGAGGGTACGGCAACGCTTTAGGGGGAGCGTGCGTGTGAGGGCGCGGATTAGCGGTAGCGTACGGGTTAGGATTAGTGGACGGGTGAGGGTCAGGCTTCCGGGAAGGGTTAGGGTTAGGGTTCGGGCTAGGGTTAGGGTTAGGGTACGGGGACGGCTTAGGGTCCAGGTGAGGGTACGGCAACGCTTTAGGGGGAGCGTGCGTGTGCGGGCGCGGGTTAGCATTAGCGTACGGGTTAGGATTAGGTGACGGGTGAGGGTCAGGCTTCGGGGAAAGGTTAGGGTTAGGATTCGGGCTAGGGTTAGGTTTAGGGGACGGGGACGGTTCAGGGTCCAGGTGAGTGTTCGGCAACGCTTTAGGGGGAGCGTGCGTGTGAGAGCGCGGGTTAGTGTTAGCGTAGGGGTTAGGATTAGGGCACGGGGGAGGGTCAGGCTTCGGGGAAGGGTTATGGTTAGGGTTCGGGCTAGGGTTAGGTTTAGGGGACGGGGACGGTTTAGTGTCCAGGTGAGGGTACGGCAACGCTTTAGGGGGATCATGTGTGTGAGGGCGCGGGTTAGTGTTAGCGTACGGGTTAGGATCAGGGGACGGGTGAGGGTCAGGCTTCGGGGAAGGGTCAGGTTTAGGGTTCGGGCTAGGGTTAGGGTTGGGAGACGGTGACGGTTTAGGGTCCAGGTGAGGGTACGGCAACGATTTAGGGGGTGCGTGCGTGTGAGGGCGTGTGTTAGTGTTAGCGTACAGGTTAGGATTAGGGGACGGGTGAGGGTCAGGCTTCGGGGAAGGGTTAGGGTTAGGCTTCCGGATAGGGTTAGGGTTAGGGGACGGGGACGGTTCAGGGTCCAGGTGAGGGTACGGCAACGCTTTAGGGGGAGCGTGCGTGTGAGGGCGCGGGTTAGTGTTAGCGTATTGGTTAGGATTAGGGGACGGGTGAGGGTCAGGCTTCGGGGAAGGGTTAGGGTTAGGGTTCAGGCTAGAGTTAGTGTTAGGGACGGGGACGGTTTAGGGTCCAGGTGAGGGTACGGCAACGCTTTAGGGGGAGTGTGCGTGTGAGGGCGCGGATTAGCGGTAGCGTACGGGTTAGGATTAGTGGACGGGTGAGTGTCAGGCTTCCGGGAAGGGTTAGGGTTAGGGTTCGGGCTAGGGTTAGGGTTAGGGGACAGGGACGGTTTAGGGTCCAGGTGAGGGTACGGCAACGCTTTAGGGGGAGCGTGCGTGTGCGGGCGCTGGTTAGCGTTAGCGTACGGGTTAGGATTAGGGGACGGGTGAGGGTCAGGCTTCAGGGAAGGGTTAGGGTTCGGGCTAGGGTTAGGGTTAGGGGACGGGGACTGTTTAGGGTCCAGGTGAGGGTACGGCAACGCTTTAGTGAGAGCGTGTGTGTGAGAGGGCGGGTTAGTGTTAGCGCACGGGTTAGGATTAGGGGACGGGTGAGGGTCAGGCTTCGGGGAAGGGTTAGGGTTAGGGTTCTTGCTAGGGTTAGGGTTAGGGGACGGGGACTGTTTAGGGTCCAGGTGAGGCTATGGCAACGCTTTAGGGGGAGCGTGCGTGTGAGGGCTCGGGTTAGTGTTAGCGCACGGGTTAGGATTAGGGGACGGCTGAGGGTCAGGCTTCGGGGAAGGGTTAGGGTTAGGGTTCGGGCTAGGGTTGGGGTTAGGGGACGGGGACGGTTTAGGGTCCAGGTGAGGGTACGGCAACGCGTTAGGGGGAGCGTGCGTGTGAGGACGCGGGTTAGTGTTAGCGTACGGGTTAGGATTAGGGGACGGGTGAGGGTCAGGCTCCGGGGAAGGGTCAGGGTTAGGGTTCGGGTTAGGGTTAGGGTTAGGGGACGGGGACGGTTTAGGGTCCAGGTGAGGGTACGGCAACGCTTTAGGGGGAGCGTGCGTGTGAGGGCGCGGGTTAGTGTTAGCGTACGGGTTAGGATTAGGGGACGGGTGAGTGTCAGGCTTTGGGGAAGGGTTAGGGTTAGGGTTCGGGCTAGTGTTAGGGTTAGGGGACGGGGACGGTATAGGGTCCAGGTGAGGGTACGGCAACGCTTTAGGGGGAGCGTGCGTGTGAGGGCGCGGGTTAGTGTTAGCGTACGGGTTAGGATTAGGGGACGGGTGAGGGTCAGGCTTCGGGGAAGGGTTAGGGTTAGGGTTCGGGCTAGGGTTAGGGTTAGGGGACGGGGACGGTTTAGGGTCCAGGTGAGGGTACAGCAACGCTTTAGGCGGAGCGTGCGTGTGAGGGCGCGGGTTAGTGTTAGCGTACGGGTTAGGATTAGGGGACGGGTGAGGGTCAGGCTTCGAGGAAGGGTTAGGGTTAGGGTTCGGGCTAGGGTTAGGGTTAGGGGACGGGGACGGTTTAGGGTCCAGGTGAGTGTACGGCAACGCTTTAGGGGGAGCGTGCGTGTGAGGGCGCGGGTTAGTGTTAGCGTACGGGTTAGGATTAGGGGACGGGTGAGGGTCAGGCTTCGAGGAAGGGTTAGGGTTAGGGTTCGGGCTAGGGTTAGGGTTAGGGGACGGGGACGGTTTAGGGTCCAGGTGAGGGTACGGCAACGCTTTAAGGGAGCGTGCGTGTGAGGGCGCGGGTTAGTGTTAGCGTACGGGTTAGGATTAGGGGACGGGTGAAGGTCAGGCTTCGGGGAAGGGTTAGGGTTAGGGTTCGGGCTAGGGTTAGGGTTTGGGGAAGGGGACAGTTTAGGGTACAGGTGAGGGTACGGCAACGCTTTAGGGGGAGCGTGCGTGTGAGGGCCCGGGTTAGTGTTAGCGTACGGGTTAGTATTAGGGGACGGGTGAGGGTCAGGCTTCGGGGAAGGGTTAGGGTTAGGGTTCGGGCTAGGGTTAGGTTTAGGGGACGGGGACGGTTTAGGGTCCAGGTGAGGGTACGGCAACGCTTTCGGGGGAGCGTGCGTGTGAGGGCGTGGGTTAGTGTTAGCGTATGGGTTAGGATTAGGGCACGGGTGAGGGTCAGGCTTCGGGGAAGTGTTAGGGTTAGGGTTCGGGCTAGGGAAAGGTTTAGGGGACGGGGACGGTTTAGTGTCAAGGTGAGGGTACGGCAACGCTTTAGGGGGAGCGTGCGTGTGAGGGCGCGGGTTAGTGTTAGCGTACGGGTTAGGATTAGGGCACGGGGGAGGGTCAGGCTTCGGGGAAGTGTTAGGGTTAGGGTTCGGGCTAGGGTTAGGGTTAGGGGACGGGGACGGTTTAGGGTCCAGGTGAGGGTACGGCAACGCTTTAGGGGGATCATGTGTGTGAGGGCGCGTGTTAGTGTTAGCGTACGGGTTAGGATTAGGGGACGGGTGAGGGTCAGGCTTCGGGGAAGGGTCAGGTTTAGGGTTCGGGCTAGGGTTAGGGTTGGGAGACGGGGACGGTTTAGGGTCCAGGTGAGGGTACAGCAACGATTTAGGGGGTGCGTGCGTGTGAGGGCGTGGGTTAGTGTTAGCGTACAGGTTAGGATTAGGGGACGGGTGAGGGTCAGGCTTCGGGGAAGGGTTAGGGTTAGGCTTCCGGATAGGGTTAGGGTTAGGGGACGGGGACGGTTCAGGGTCCAGGTGAGGGTACGGCAACGCTTTAGTGGGAGGGTGCGTGTGAGGGCGCGGGTTAGTGTTAGCGTATTGGTTAGGATTAGGGGACGGGTGAGGGTCAGGCTTCGGGGAAGGGTTAGGGTTAGGGTTCAGGCTAGAGTTAGGGTTAGGGACGGGGACGGTTTAGGGTCCAGATGAGGGTACGGCAACGCTTTAGGGGGAGCGTGCGTGTGAGGGCGCGGATTAGCGGTAGCGTACGGGTTAGGATTAGTGGACGGGTGAGGGTCAGGCTTCCGGGAAGGGTTAGGGTTAGGGTTCGGGCTAGGGTTAGGGTTAGGGTACGGGGACGGCTTAGGGTCCAGGTGAGGGTACGGCAACGCTTTAGGGGGAGCGTGCGTGTGCGGGCGCGGGTTAGCGTTAGCGTACGGGTTAGGATTAGGTGACGGGTGAGGGTCAGGCTTCGGGGAAGGGTTAGGGTTAGGGTTCGGGCTAGGGTTAGGATTAGGGGACGGGGACGGTTTAGGGTCCAGGTGAGGGTACGGCAACGCTTTAGGGGGAGCGTGCTTGTGAGGGCGCGGGTTAGTGTTAGCGTACGGGTTAGGATTAGGGGACGGGTGAGGGTCAGGCTTCGGGGAAGGGTTAGGGTTAGGGTTCGGGCTAGTGTTAGGTTTAGGGGACGGGGACGGTTTAGGGTCCAGGTGAGGGTACGGCAACGCTTTAGGGGGAGCGTGCGTGTGAGGGCGTGGGTTAGTGTTAGCGTATGGGTTAGGATTAGGGCACGGGTGAGGGTCAGGCTTCGGGGAAGTGTTAGGGTTAGGGTTCGGGCTAGGGAAAGGTTTAGGGGACGGGGACGGTTTAGTGTCCAGGTGAGGGTACGGCAACGCTTTAGGGGGAGCGTGCGTGTGAGGGCTCGAGTTAGTGTTAGCGTACGGGTTAGGTTTAAGGCACGGGTGAGGGTCAGGCTTCGGGGAAGGGTTAGGGTTAGGGTTCGGGCTAGGGTTACGGTTAGGGGACGGGGACGGTTTAGGGTCCAGGTGAGAGTACGGCAACGCTTTAGGGGGAGCGTGCGTGTGAGGGCGCGGGTTAGTGTTAGCGTACGGTTTAGGATTAGGGCACGGGGGAGGGTCAGGCTTCGGGGAAGGGTTAGGGTTAGGGTTCGGGCTAGGGTTAGGGTTAGGGGACGGGAACGGTTTAGGGTCCAGGTGAGGGTACGGCAACGCTTTCGGGGGATCATGTGTGTGAGGGCGCGGGTTAGTGTTAGCGTACGGGTTAGGATTAGGGGACGGGTGAGGGTCAGGCTTCGGGGAAGGGTCAGGTTTAGGGTTCGCGCTAGGGTTAGGGTTGGGAGACGAGGACGGTTTAGGGTCCAGGTGAGGGTACGGCAACGATTTAGGGGGTGCGTGCGTGTGAGCGCGTGGGTTAGTGTTAGCGTACAGGTTAGGATTAGGGGACGGGTGAGGGTCAGGCTTCGGGGAAGGGTTAGGGTTAGGCTTCCGGATAGGGTTAGGGTTAGGGGACGGGGAAGGTTCAGGGTCCAGGTGAGGGTATGGCAACACTTTAGGGGGAGCGTGCGTGTGAGGGCGCGGGTTAGTGTTAGCGTATTGGTTAGGATTAGGGGACGGGTGAGGGTCAGGCTTCGGGGAAGGGTTAGGGTTAGGTTTCGGGCTAGGGATAGGGTTAGGGACGGGGACGGTTTAGGGTCCAGGTGAGGGTACGGAAACGCTTTAGGGGGAGCGTGCGTGTGAGGGCGCCTAGTAGCGGTAGCGTACGGGTTAGGATTAGTGAACGGGTGAGGGTCAGGCTTCGGGGAAGGGTTAGGGTTAGGGTTCGGGCTAGGGTTAGGGTTAGGGTACGGGAACGGTTTAGGGTCCAGGTGAGGGTACGGCAACGCTTTAGGGGGAGCGTGCGTGTGAGGGCGCGGGTTAGCATTAGCGTATGGTTTAGGATTAGGTGACGGGTGAGGGTCAGGCTTCGGGGAAGGGTTAGGGTTAGGGTTGGGGCTAGGGTTAGGATTAGGGGACGGGGACGTTTTAGGGTCCAGGTGAGGGTACGGCAACGCTTTAGGGGGAGCGTGTGTGTGAGGGCGCGGGTTAGTGTTAGCGTACAGGTTAGGATTATGGGACGGGTGAGGGTCAGGCTTCGGGGAAGGGTTAGGGTTCGGCTTCGGGATAGGGTTAGGATTAGGGGACGGGGACGGTTCAGGGTCCAGGTGAGGGTACGGCAACGCTTCAGGGGGAGCGTGCGTGTGAGGGCGCGGGTTAGTGTTAGCGTACGGGTTAGGATTAGGGGACGGGTGAGGGTCAGGCTTCGGGGAAGGGTTAGGGTGAGGGTTCGGGCTAGAGTTAGTGTTAGGGACGGGGACGGTTTAGGGTCCAGGTGAGGGTACGGCAAAGCTTTAGGGGGAGCGTGCGTGTGAGGGCGCGGAGTAGCGGTAGCGTACGGGTTAGGATTAGTGGACGGGTGAGGGTCAGGCTTCGGGGAAGGGTTAGGGTTAGGTTTCGGGCTAGGGTTAGGGTTAGGGTATGGGGACGGTTTAGGGTCCAGGTGAGGCTATGGCAACGCTTTACGGGGAGCGTGCGTGTGAGGGCGCGGGTTAGTGTTAGCGTACGGGTTAGGATCAGGGGACGGGTGAGGGTCAGGCTTCGGGGAAGGGTCAGGTTTAGGGTTCGGGCTAGGGTTAGGGTTAGGAGACGGAGACGGTTTAGGGTCCAGGTGAGGGTACGGCAACGCTTTAGGGGGAGCGTGCGTGTGAGGGCGCGGGTTAGTGTTAGCGTACGGGTTAGGATTAGGGGACGGGTGAGGGTCAGGCTTCGGGGAAGGGTTAGGGTTAGGGTTCGGGCTAGGGTTAGGGTTAGGGGACGGGGACGGTTTAGGGTCCAGGTGAGTGTACGGCAACGCTTTAGGGGGAGCGTGCGTGTGAGGGCGCGTGTTAGTGTTAGCGTACGGGTTAGGATTAGGGGACGGGTGAGGGTCAGGCTCGAGGAAGGGTTAGGGTTAGGGTTCGGGCTAGGGTTAGGGTTAGGGGACGGGGACGGTTTAGGGTCCAGGTGAGGGTACGGCAACGCTTTAGGGGGAGCGTGCGTGTGAGGGCGCGGGTTAGTGTTAGCGTACGGGTTAGGATTAAGGGACGGGTGAGGGTCAGGCTTCGAGGAAGGGTTAGGGTTAGGGTTCGGGCTAGGGTTAGGGTTAGGGGACGGGGACGGTTTAGGGTCCAGGTGAGGGTACGGCAATGCTTTAGGGGGAGCGTGCGTGTGAGGGCGCGGGTTAGTGTTAGCGTACGGGTTAGGATTAGGGCACGGGGGAGGGTCAGGCTTCGGGGAAGTGTTAGGGTTAGGGTTCGGGCTAGGGTTAGGGTTAGGGGACGGGGACGGTTTAGGGTCCAGGTGAGGGTACGGCAACGCTTTAGGGGGATCATGTGTGTGAGGGCGCGTGTTAGTGTTAGCGTACGGGTTAGGATTAGGGGACGGGTGAGGGTCAGGCTTCGGGGAAGGGTCAGGTTTAGGGTTCGGGCTAGGGTTAGGGTTGGGAGACGGGGACGGTTTAGGGTCCAGGTGAGGGTACAGCAACGATTTAGGGGGTGCGTGCGTGTGAGGGCGTGGGTTAGTGTTAGCGTACAGGTTAGGATTAGGGGACGGGTGAGGGTCAGGCTTCGGGGAAGGGTTAGGGTTAGGCTTCCGGATAGGGTTAGGGTTAGGGGACGGGGACGGTTCAGGGTCCAGGTGAGGGTACGGCAACGCTTTAGGGGGAGGGTGCGTGTGAGGGCGCGGGTTAGTGTTAGCGTATTGGTTAGGATTAGGGGACGGGTGAGGGTCAGGCTTCGGGGAAGGGTTAGGGTTAGGGTTCAGGCTAGAGTTAGGGTTAGGGACGGGGACGGTTTAGGGTCCAGATGAGGGTACGGCAACGCTTTAGGGGGAGCGTGCGTGTGAGGGCGCGGATTAGCGGTAGCGTACGGGTTAGGATTAGTGGACGGGTGAGGGTCAGGCTTCCGGGAAGGGTTAGGGTTAGGGTTCGGGCTAGGGTTAGGGTTAGGGTACGGGGACGGCTTAGGGTCCAGGTGAGGGTACGGCAACGCTTTAGGGGGAGCGTGCGTGTGCGGGCGCGGGTTAGCGTTAGCGTACGGGTTAGGATTAGGTGACGGGTGAGGGTCAGGCTTCGGGGAAGGGTTAGGGTTAGGGTTCGGGCTAGGGTTAGGATTAGGGGACGGGGACGGTTTAGGGTCCAGGTGAGGGTACGGCAACGCTTTAGGGGGAGCGTGCTTGTGAGGGCGCGGGTTAGTGTTAGCGTACGGGTTAGGATTAGGGGACGGGTGAGGGTCAGGCTTCGGGGAAGGGTTAGGGTTAGGGTTCGGGCTAGTGTTAGGTTTAGGGGACGGGGACGGTTTAGGGTCCAGGTGAGGGTACGGCAACGCTTTAGGGGGAGCGTGCGTGTGAGGGCGTGGGTTAGTGTTAGCGTATGGGTTAGGATTAGGGCACGGGTGAGGGTCAGGCTTCGGGGAAGTGTTAGGGTTAGGGTTCGGGCTAGGGAAAGGTTTAGGGGACGGGGACGGTTTAGTGTCCAGGTGAGGGTACGGCAACGCTTTAGGGGGAGCGTGCGTGTGAGGGCTCGAGTTAGTGTTAGCGTACGGGTTAGGTTTAAGGCACGGGTGAGGGTCAGGCTTCGGGGAAGGGTTAGGGTTAGGGTTCGGGCTAGGGTTACGGTTAGGGGACGGGGACGGTTTAGGGTCCAGGTGAGAGTACGGCAACGCTTTAGGGGGAGCGTGCGTGTGAGGGCGCGGGTTAGTGTTAGCGTACGGTTTAGGATTAGGGCACGGGGGAGGGTCAGGCTTCGGGGAAGGGTTAGGGTTAGGGTTCGGGCTAGGGTTAGGGTTAGGGGACGGGAACGGTTTAGGGTCCAGGTGAGGGTACGGCAACGCTTTCGGGGGATCATGTGTGTGAGGGCGCGGGTTAGTGTTAGCGTACGGGTTAGGATTAGGGGACGGGTGAGGGTCAGGCTTCGGGGAAGGGTCAGGTTTAGGGTTCGCGCTAGGGTTAGGGTTGGGAGACGAGGACGGTTTAGGGTCCAGGTGAGGGTACGGCAACGATTTAGGGGGTGCGTGCGTGTGAGCGCGTGGGTTAGTGTTAGCGTACAGGTTAGGATTAGGGGACGGGTGAGGGTCAGGCTTCGGGGAAGGGTTAGGGTTAGGCTTCCGGATAGGGTTAGGGTTAGGGGACGGGGAAGGTTCAGGGTCCAGGTGAGGGTATGGCAACACTTTAGGGGGAGCGTGCGTGTGAGGGCGCGGGTTAGTGTTAGCGTATTGGTTAGGATTAGGGGACGGGTGAGGGTCAGGCTTCGGGGAAGGGTTAGGGTTAGGTTTCGGGCTAGGGATAGGGTTAGGGACGGGGACGGTTTAGGGTCCAGGTGAGGGTACGGAAACGCTTTAGGGGGAGCGTGCGTGTGAGGGCGCCTAGTAGCGGTAGCGTACGGGTTAGGATTAGTGAACGGGTGAGGGTCAGGCTTCGGGGAAGGGTTAGGGTTAGGGTTCGGGCTAGGGTTAGGGTTAGGGTACGGGAACGGTTTAGGGTCCAGGTGAGGGTACGGCAACGCTTTAGGGGGAGCGTGCGTGTGAGGGCGCGGGTTAGCATTAGCGTATGGTTTAGGATTAGGTGACGGGTGAGGGTCAGGCTTCGGGGAAGGGTTAGGGTTAGGGTTGGGGCTAGGGTTAGGATTAGGGGACGGGGACGTTTTAGGGTCCAGGTGAGGGTACGGCAACGCTTTAGGGGGAGCGTGTGTGTGAGGGCGCGGGTTAGTGTTAGCGTACAGGTTAGGATTATGGGACGGGTGAGGGTCAGGCTTCGGGGAAGGGTTAGGGTTCGGCTTCGGGATAGGGTTAGGATTAGGGGACGGGGACGGTTCAGGGTCCAGGTGAGGGTACGGCAACGCTTCAGGGGGAGCGTGCGTGTGAGGGCGCGGGTTAGTGTTAGCGTACGGGTTAGGATTAGGGGACGGGTGAGGGTCAGGCTTCGGGGAAGGGTTAGGGTGAGGGTTCGGGCTAGAGTTAGTGTTAGGGACGGGGACGGTTTAGGGTCCAGGTGAGGGTACGGCAAAGCTTTAGGGGGAGCGTGCGTGTGAGGGCGCGGAGTAGCGGTAGCGTACGGGTTAGGATTAGTGGACGGGTGAGGGTCAGGCTTCGGGGAAGGGTTAGGGTTAGGTTTCGGGCTAGGGTTAGGGTTAGGGTATGGGGACGGTTTAGGGTCCAGGTGAGGCTATGGCAACGCTTTACGGGGAGCGTGCGTGTGAGGGCGCGGGTTAGTGTTAGCGTACGGGTTAGGATCAGGGGACGGGTGAGGGTCAGGCTTCGGGGAAGGGTCAGGTTTAGGGTTCGGGCTAGGGTTAGGGTTAGGAGACGGAGACGGTTTAGGGTCCAGGTGAGGGTACGGCAACGCTTTAGGGGGAGCGTGCGTGTGAGGGCGCGGGTTAGTGTTAGCGTACGGGTTAGGATTAGGGGACGGGTGAGGGTCAGGCTTCGGGGAAGGGTTAGGGTTAGGGTTCGGGCTAGGGTTAGGGTTAGGGGACGGGGACGGTTTAGGGTCCAGGTGAGTGTACGGCAACGCTTTAGGGGGAGCGTGCGTGTGAGGGCGCGTGTTAGTGTTAGCGTACGGGTTAGGATTAGGGGACGGGTGAGGGTCAGGCTCGAGGAAGGGTTAGGGTTAGGGTTCGGGCTAGGGTTAGGGTTAGGGGACGGGGACGGTTTAGGGTCCAGGTGAGGGTACGGCAACGCTTTAGGGGGAGCGTGCGTGTGAGGGCGCGGGTTAGTGTTAGCGTACGGGTTAGGATTAAGGGACGGGTGAGGGTCAGGCTTCGAGGAAGGGTTAGGGTTAGGGTTCGGGCTAGGGTTAGGGTTAGGGGACGGGGACGGTTTAGGGTCCAGGTGAGGGTACGGCAATGCTTTAGGGGGAGCGTGCGTGTGAGGGCGCGGGTTTGTGTTAGCGTACGGGTTAGGATTAGGGGACGGGTGAGGGTCAGGCTTCGAGGAAGGGTTAGGGTTAGGGTTCGGGCTAGGGTTAGTGTTAGCGGACGGGGACGGTTTAGGGTCCAGGTGAGGGTACGGCAACGCTTTAGGGGGAGCGTGCGTGTGAGGGCGTGGGTTAGTGTTAACGTACGGGTTAGGATTAGGGGACGGGTGAAGGTCAGGCTTCGGGGAAGGGTTAGGGTTAGGGTTCGGGCTAGGGTTAGGGTTTGGGGAAGGGGACGGTTTAGGGTCCAGGTGAGGGTACGGCACACTTTAGGGGGAGCGTGCATGTGAGGGCGCGGGTTAGTGTTAGCGTACGGGTTAGTATTAGGGGAAAGGTGAGGGTCAGGCTTCGGGGAAGGGTTAAGGTTAGGGTTCGGGCTAGGGTTAGGGTTAGGGAACGGGGACGGTTTAGGGTCCAGGTGAGGGTACGGCAACGCTTTAGGGGGAGCGTGCGTGGGAGGGCGTGGGTTAGTGTTAGCGTATGGGTTAGGATTAGGGCACGGGTGAGGGTCAGGCTTCGGGGAAGGGTTAGGGTTAGGGTTCGGGCTAGGGACAGGGTTAGGGGACGAGGACGGTTTAGTGTCCAGGTGAGGGTTCGGCAACGCTTTAGGGGGAGCGTGCGTGTGAGGGCACGGGTTATTGTTAGCGTAGGGATTAGGATTAGGGCACGGGGGAGGGTCAGGCTTAGGGGAAGGGTTAGGGTTAGGGTTCGGGCTAGGGTTAGGGTTAGGGACGGGGACGGTTTAGAGTCCAGGTGAGGGTACGGCAACGCTTTAGGGGGATCATGTGTGTGAGGGCGCGGGTTAGTGTTAGCGTACAGGTTAGGATCAGGGAACGGGTGAGGGTCAGGCTTCGGGGAAGTGTCAGGTTTAGGGTTCGGGCTAAGGTTAGGGTTGGGAGACGGTAACGGTTTAGGGTCCAGGTGAGGGTACGGCAACGATTTAGGGGGTGCGTGCGTGTGAGGGCGTGGGTTAGTGTTAGCGTACAGGTTAGGATTAGGGGACGGGTGAGGGTCAGGCTTCGGGGAAGGGTTAGGATTAGGCTTCCGGATAGGGTTAGGGTTAGGGGACGGGGACGGTTCAGGGTCCAGGTGAGGGTACGGCAACGCTTTAGGGGGAGCGTGCTTGTGAGGGCGCGGGTTAGTGTTAGCGTATTGGTTAGGATTAGGTGACGGGTGAGGGTCAGGCTTCGGGGAAGGGTTAGGGTTAGGGTTCGGGCTAGGGTTAGGATTAGGGGACGGTTTAGGGTCCAGGTGAGGGTACGGCAACGCTTTAGGGGGAGCGTGCGTGTGAGGGCGCGGGTTAGTGTTAGCGTACGGGTTAGGATTATGGCACGGGTGAGGGTCAGGCTTCGGGGAAGGTTTAGGGTTAGGATTCGGGCTAGGGTTAGGTTTAGGGGACGGGGACGGTTTAGGGTCCAGGTGAGGGTACGACAACGCTTTAGGGGGAGCGTGCGTGTGAGGGCGCGGGTTAGTGTTAGCGTACGGGATAGGATTAGGGGACGTGTGAGTGTCAGGCTTCCGGGAAGAGTTAGGGTTAGTGTTCGGACTAGGGTTAGGGTTAGGGGACGGGGACGGTTTAGGGTCCAGGTGAGGGTACGGCAACGCTTTAGGCGGAGCGTGCGTGTGAGGGCGCGGGTTAGTGTTAGCGTACGGGTTAGGATTAGGGGACGGGTGAGGATCAGGCTTCGGGGAAGGATTAGGGTTAGGTTTCGGGCTAGGGATAGGGTTAGGGGACGGGGACGGTTTAGGGTCCAGGTGAGTGTACGGCAACGCTTTAGGGGGAGCGTGCGTGTGAGGGCGCGGTTTAGTGTTAGCGTATGAGTTAGGATCAGGGGACGGGTGAGGGTCAGGCTTCGGGGAAGGGTTAGGGTTAGGGTTCGGGCTAGGGTTAGGGTTAGGGGACGGGGACGGTTTAGGTTCCAGGTGAGTGTACGGCAACGATTTAGGGGGTGCGTGCGTGTGAGGGCGTGGGTTAGCTTTAGCGTACGGGTTAGGATTAGGGGACGGGTGAGGGTCAGGCTTCGGGGAAAGGTTAGGGCTAGTGTTCGGGCTAGGGTTAGGGTTAGGGGACGGGGACGGTTTAGGGTCCAGGTGAGGGTACGGCAACGCTTTAGGGGGAGCGTGCGTGTGAGGGCGCGGGTTAGCGTTAGCGTACGGGTTAGGATTAGGGGACGGGTGAGGGTCAGGCTTCGGGGAAGGGTTTGGTTAGGGTTCTTGCTAGGGTTAGGGTTAGGGGACGGGGACTGTTTAGGGTCCAGTTGAGGCTATGGCAACGCTTTAGGGGGAGCGTGCGTGTGAGGGCTCGGGTTAGTGTTAGCGCACGGGTTAGGATTAGTGGACGGGTGAGGGTCAGGCTTCGGGGAAGGGTTAGTGTTAGGGTTCGGGCTAGGGTTAGGGTTAGGGGACGGGGACGGTTTAGGGTCCAGGTGAGGGTACGGCAACGCGTTAGCGGGAGCGTGCGTGTGAGGACGCGGGTTAGTGTTAGCGTACGGGTTAGGATTAGGGGACGGGTGAGTGTCAGGCTTTGGGGAAGGGTTAAGTTTGGGTTCGGGCTAGGGTTAGGGTTAGGGGACGGAGACGGTATAGGGTCCAGGTGAGGGTACGGCAATGCTTTAGGGGGAGGGTGCGTGTGAGGTCGCGGGTTAGTGTTAGCGTACGGGTTAGGATTAGGGGACGGGTGAGGGTCAGGCTTCGAGGAAGGGTTAGGGTTAGGGTTCGGGCTAGGGTTAGGGTTAGGGGACGGGGACGGTTTAGGGTCCAGGTGAGGGTACGGCGACGCTTTAGGGGGAGCGTGCGTGTGAGGGCGCGGGTTAGTGTTAGCGTACGGGTTAGGATTAGGGGACGGGTGAGGGTCAGGCTTCGGGGAAGGGTTAGGGTTAGGGTTCGGGCTAGGGTTAGGGTTAGGGGACGGGGACGGTTTAGGGTCCAGGTGAGTGTACGGCAACGCTTTAGGGGGAGCGTGCGTGTGAGGGCGCGTGTTAGTGTTAGCGTACGGGTTAGGATTAGGGGACGGGTGAGGGTCAGGCTCGAGGAAGGGTTAGGGTTAGGGTTCGGGCTAGGGTTAGGGTTAGGGGACGGGGACGGTTTAGGGTCCAGGTGAGGGTACGGCAACGCTTTAGGGGGAGCGTGCGTGTGAGGGCGCGGGTTAGTGTTAGCGTACGGGTTAGGATTAAGGGACGGGTGAGGGTCAGGCTTCGAGGAAGGGTTAGGGTTAGGGTTCGGGCTAGGGTTAGGGTTAGGGGACGGGGACGGTTTAGGGTCCAGGTGAGGGTACGGCAATGCTTTAGGGGGAGCGTGCGTGTGAGGGCGCGGGTTTGTGTTAGCGTACGGGTTAGGATTAGGGGACGGGTGAGGGTCAGGCTTCGAGGAAGGGTTAGGGTTAGGGTTCGGGCTAGGGTTAGGGTTAGGGGACGGGGACGGTTTAGGGTTAGGGTTCGGGCTAGGGTTAGGATTAGGGGACGGTTTAGGGTCCAGGTGAGGGTACGGCAACGCTTTAGGGGGAGCGTGCGTGTGAGGGCGCGGGTTAGTGTTAGCGTACGGGTTAGGATTATGGCACGGGTGAGGGTCAGGCTTCGGGGAAGGTTTAGGGTTAGGATTCGGGCTAGGGTTAGGTTTAGGGGACGGGGACGGTTTAGGGTCCAGGTGAGCGTACGACAACGCTTTAGGGGGAGCGTGCGTGTGAGGGCGCGGGTTAGTGTTAGCGTACGGGATAGGATTAGGGGACGTGTGAGTGTCAGGCTTCCGGGAAGAGTTAGGGTTAGTGTTCGGACTAGGGTTAGGGTTAGGGGACGGGGACGGTTTAGGGTCCAGGTGAGGGTACGGCAACGCTTTAGGCGGAGCGTGCGTGTGAGGGCGCGGGTTAGTGTTAGCGTACGGGTTAGGATTAGGGGACGGGTGAGGATCAGGCTTCGGGGAAGGATTAGGGTTAGGTTTCGGGCTAGGGTTAGGGTTAGGGGACGGGGACGGTTTAGGGTCCAGGTGAGTGTACGGCAACGCTTTAGGGGGAGCGTGCGTGTGAGGGCGCGGTTTAGTGTTAGCGTATGAGTTAGGATCAGGGGACGGGTGAGGGTCAGGCTTCGGGGAAGGGTTAGGGTTAGGGTTCGGGCTAGGGTTAGGGTTAGGGGACGGGGACGGTTTAGGGTCCAGGTGACTGTTCGGCAACGCTTTAGGGGGAGCGTGCGTGTGAGGGCGCGGGTTAGTGTTAGCGTACGGGTTAGGATCAGGGGACGGGTGAGGGTCAGGCTTCGGGGAAGGGTCAGGTTTAGGGTTCGGGCTAGGGTTAGGGTTGGGAGACGGGGACGGTTTAGGGTCCAGGTGAGGGTACGGCAACGATTTAGGGGGTGCGTGCGTGTGAGGGCGTGGGTTAGTGTTAGCGTACAGGTTAGGATTAGGGGACGGGTGAGGGTCAGGCTTCGGGGAAGGGTTAGGGTTAGGCTTCCGGATAGGGTTAGGGTTAGGGGACGGGGACGGTTCAGGGTCCAGGTGAGGGTACGGCAACGCTTTAGGGGGAGCGTGCGTGTGAGGGCGCGGGTTAGTGTTAGCGTATTGGTTAGGATTAGGGGACGGGTGAGGGTCAGGCTTCGGGGAAGGGTTAGGGTTAGGGTTCAGGCTAGAGTTAGTGTTAGGGACGGGGACGGTTTAGGGTCCAGGTGAGGGTACGGCAACGCTTTAGGGGGAGTGTGCGTGTGAGGGCGCGGATTAGCGGTAGCGTACGGGTTAGGATTAGTGGACGGGTGAGTGTCAGGCTTCCGGGAAGGGTTAGGGTTAGGTTTCGGGCTAGGGTTAGGGTTAGGGGACAGGGACGGTTTAGGGTCCAGGTGAGGGTACGGCAACGCTTTAGGGGGAGCATGCGTGTGCGGGCGCGGGTTAGCGTTAGCGTATGAGTTAGGATCAGGGGACGGGTGAGGGTCAGGCTTCGGGGAAGGGTTAGGGTTAGGGTTCGGGCTAGGGTTAGGGTTAGGGGACGGGGACGGTTTAGGGTCCAGGTGAGGGTACGGCAACGCTTTAGGGGGAGCGTGCGTGTGAGGGCGTGGGTTAGTGTTAGCGTACGGGTTAGGATAAGGGGACGGGTGAGCGTCAGGCTTCGGGGAAGGTTTAGGGTTAGGGTTCGGGCTTGGTTTAGGGTTAGGGGATGGGGACGATTTAGGGTCCAGGTGAGGGTACGGCAACGCTTTAGGGGGAGCGTGCGTATGAGGGTGCGGGTTAGTGTTAGCGTACGGGTTGGGATTATGGGACGGGTGAGGGTCAGGCTTCGGGGAAGGGTTAGGGTTAGGGTTCGGGCAAGGGTTAGGGTTAGGGGACGGGGACGGTTTAGGGTCCAGGTGAGGGTACGGCAACGCTTTAGGGGGAGCGTGCGTGTGAGGGTGCGGGTTAGTGTTAGCGTACGGTTTAGGATTAGGGGAAGGGTGAGTGTCAGGCTTCCGGGAAGTGTTAGGGTTAGGGTTCGGGCTAGGGTTAGGGTTAGGGGACGGAGATGGTTTAGGGTCCAGGTGAGGGTACGGCAACGCTTTAGGGGGAGCGTGCGTGTGCGGGAGCGGGTTAGCGTTAGCGTACGGGTTAGGATTAGGTGACGGGTGAGGGTCAGGCTTCGGGGAAGGGTTAGGGTTAGGGTTCGGGCTAGGGTTAGGATTAGGGGACGGGGACGGTTTAGGGTCCAGGTGAGTGTACGGCAACACTTTAGGGGGAGCGTGCGTGTGAGGGCGCGGGTTAGTGTTAGCGTACGGGTTAGGATTAGGGGACGGGTGAGGGTCAGGCTTCAGGGAAGAGTTAGGGTTAGGGTTCGGGCTAGGGTTAGGTTTAGGGGACCGGGACGGTTTAGGGTCCAGGTGAGGGTACGGCAACGCTTTAGGGGGAGCTTGCGTGTGAGGGCGCGGGTTAGTGTTAGCGTACGGGTTAGGATTATGGCACGGGTGAGGGTCAGGCTTCGGGGAAGGGTTAGGGTTAGGATTCGGGCTAGGGTTAGGTTTAGGGGACGGGGACGGTTTAGGGTCCAGGTGAGGGTACGGCAACGCTTTAGGGGGAGTGTGCGTGTGAGGGCGCGGGTTAGTGTTAGCGTACGGGATAGGATTAGGGGACGGGTGAGTGTCAGGCTTCCGGGAAGTGTTAGGGTTAGTGTTCGGACAAGGGTTAGGGTTAGGGGACGGGGACGGTTTAGGGTCCAGGTGAGGGTACGGCAATGCTTTAGGGGGAGCGTGCGTGTGAGGGCGCGGGTTAGTGTTAGCGTACGGGTTAGGATTAGGGGACGGGTGAGGATCAGGCTTCGGGGAAGGATTAGGGTTAGGTTTCGGGCTAGGGTTAGGGTTAGGGGACGGGGACGGTTTAGGGTCCAGGTGAGTGTACGGCAACGCTTTAGGGGGAGCGTGCTTGTGAGGGCGCGGTTTAGTGTTAGCGTATGAGTTAGGATCAGGGGACGGGTGAGGGTCAGGCTTCGGGGAAGGGTTAGGGTTAGGGTTCGGGCTAGGGTTAGGGTTAGGGGACGGGGACGGTTTAGGGTCCAGGTGAGGGTACGGCAACGCTTTAGGGGGAGCGTGCGTGTGAGGGCGTGGGTTAGTGTTAGCGTACGGGTTAGGATAAGGGGACGGGTGAGCGTCAGGCTTCGGGGAAGGTTTAGGGTTAGGGTTCGGCTTGGTTTAGGGTTAGGGGACGGGGACGGTTTAGGGTCCAGGTGAGGGTACGGCAACGCTTTAGGGGGAGCGTGCGTATGAGGGTGCGGGTTAGTGTTAGCGTACGGGTTGGGATTATGGGACGGGTGAGGGTCAGGCTTCGGGGAAGGGTTAGGGTTAGGGTTCGGGCAAGAGTTAGGGTTAGGGGAACGGGACGGTTTAGGGTCCAGGTGAGGGTACGGCAACGCTTTAGGGGGAGCGTGCGTGTGAGGGTGCGGGTTAGTGTTAGCGTACGGTTTAGGATTAGGGGACGGGTGAGTGTCAGGCTTCCGGGAAGTGTTAGGGTTAGGGTTCGGGCTAGGGATAGGGTTAGGGGACGGAGATGGTTTAGGGTCCAGGTGAGGGTACGGCAACTCTTTAGAGGGTGCGTGCGTGTGCGGGCGCGGGTTAGCGTTAGCGTACGGGTTAGGATTAGGTGACGGGTGAGGGTCAGGCTTCGGGGAAGGGTTAGGGTTAGGGTTCGGGCTAGGGTTAGGATTAGGGGACGGGGACGGTTTAGGGTCCAGGTGAGGGTACGGCAACGCTTTAGGCGGAGCGTGCGTGTGAGGGCGCGGTTTAGTGTTAGCGTACGGGTTAGGATTATGGCACGGGTGAGGGTCAGGCTTCGGGGAAGGGTTAGGGTTAGGATTCGGGCTAGGGTTAGGTTTAGGGGACGGGGACGGTTTAGGGTCCAGGTGAGGGTACGGCAACGCTTTAGGGGGAGCGTGCGTGTGAGGGCGCGGGTTAGTGTTAGCGTACGGGTTAGGATTAGGGGACAGGTGAGGATCAGGCTTCAGGGAAGGATTAGGGTTAGGTTTCGGGCTAGGGTTAGGGTTAGGGGACAGGGACGGTTTAGGGTTCAGGTGAGTGTACGGCAACGCTTTAGGGGGAGCGTGCATGTGAGGGCGCGGTTTAGTGTTAGCGTATGAGTTAGGATCAGGGGACGGGTGAGGGTCAGGCTTCGGGGAAGGGTTAGGGTTAGGGTTCGGGCTAGGGTTAGGGTTAGGGGACGGGGACGGTTTAGGGTCCAGGTGAGGGTACGGCAACGCTTTAGGGGGAGCGTGCGTATGAGGGTGGGGGTTAGTGTTTGCGTACGGGTTGGGATTATGGGACGGGTGAGGGTCAGGCTTCGGGGAAGGGTTAGGGTTAGGGTTCGGGCAAGGGTTAGGGTTAGGGGACGGGGACGGTTTAGGGTCCAGGTGAGGGTACGGCAACGCTTTCGGGGGAGCGTGCGTGTGAGGGTGCGGGTTAGTGTTAGGGTACGGTTTAGGATTAGGGGACGGGTGAGTGTCAGGCTTCCGGGAAGTTTTAGGGTTAGGGTTCGGGCTAGGGTTAGGGTTAGGGGACGGAGATGGTTTAGGGTCCAGGTGAGGGTACGGCAACGCTTTAGGGGGAGCGTGCGTGTGAGGGCGCGGGTTAGTGTTAGCGTACGGGTTAGGATTAGGGGACGGGTGAGGGTCAGGCTTCGGGGAAGGGTTAGGGCTAGGGTTCGGGCTAGGGTTAGGGTTAGGGGACGGGGACGGTGTAGGGTCCAGGTGAGGGTACGGCAACGCTTTAGGGGGAGCGTGCGTATGAGGGTGGGGGTTAGTGTTTGCGTACGGGTTGGGATTATGGGACGGGTGAGGGTCAGGCTTCGGGGAAGGGTTAGGGTTAGGGTTCGGGCAAGGGTTAGGGTTAGGGGACGGGGACGGTTTAGGGTCCAGGTGAGGGTACGGCAACGCTTTCGGTGGAGCGTGCGTGTGAGGGTGCGGGTTAGTGTTAGGGTACGGTTTAGGATTAGGGGACGGGTGAGTGTCAGGCTTCCGGGAAGTTTTAGGGTTAGGGTTCGGGCTAGGGTTAGGGTTAGGGGACGGAGATGGTTTAGGGTCCAGGTGAGGGTACGGCAACGCTTTAGGGGGAGCGTGCGTGTGAGGGCGCGGGTTAGTGTTAGCGTACGGGTTAGGATTAGGGGACGGGTGAGGGTCAGGCTTCGGGGAAGGGTTAGGGCTAGGGTTCGGGCTAGGGTTAGGGTTAGGGGACGGGGACGGTGTAGGGTCCAGGTGAGGGTACGGCAACGCTTTAGGGGGAGCGTGCGTGTGAGGGCGCGGGTTAGTGTTAGCGTACGGGTTAGGATCAGGGGACGGGTGAGGGTCAGGCTTCGGGGAAGGGTCAGGTTTAGGGTTCGGGCTAGGGTTAGGTTTAGGAGACGGGGACGGTTTAGGGTCCAGGTGAGGGTACGGCAACGATTTAGGGGGTGGGTGCGTGTGAGGGCGCGGGTTAGCTTTAGCGTATGGGTTAGGATTAGGGGACGGGTGAGGGTCAGGCTTCGGTGAAAGGTTAGGGCTATGGTTCGGGCTAGGGTTAGGGTTAGGGGACGGGGACGGTTTAGGGTCCAGGTGAGGGTACAGCAACGCTTTAGGGGGAGCGTGTGTGTGAGGGCGCGGGTTAATGTTAGCGTACAGGTTAGGAATAGGGGACGGGTGAGGGTCAGGCTTCGGGGAAGGGTTAGGGTTAGGGTTCGGGCTAGGGTTAGGGTTAGGGGACGGGGACGGTTCAGGGTCCATGTGAGGGTACGGCAACGCTTCAGGGGTAGAGTGCGTGTGAGGGTGCGGGTTAGTGTTAGCGTACGGGTTAGGATTAGGGGACGGGTGAGGGTCAGGCTTCGGGGAAGTGTTAGGGTTAGGGTTCAGGCTAGAGTTAGGGTTAGGGACGGGGACGGTTTAGGGTCCAGGTGAGGGTACGGAAAAGCTTTAGGGGGAGCGTGCGTGTGAGGGCGCCTAGTAGCGGTAGCGTACGGGTTAGGATTAGTGGACGGGTGAGGGTCAGGCTTCGGGGAAGGGTTAGGGTTAGGGTTCGGGCTAGGGTTAGGGTTAGGGTACGGGGACGGTTTAGGGTCCAGGTGAGGGTACGGCAACGCTTTAGGGGGAGCGTGCGTGTGAGGGCGCGGGTTAGTGTTAGCGTACGGGTTAGGATTAGGGGACGGGTGAGGGTCAGGCTTCCGGGAAGAGTTAGGGTTAGGGTTCGGGCTAGGGTTAGGGTTAGGGGACGGGGATGGTTTAGGGTCCAGGTGAGGGTACGGCAACGCTTTAGGGGGAGCGTGCGTGTGAGGGCGCGGGTTAGTGTTAGCGTACGGGTTAGGATTAGGGGACGGGTGAGGGTCAGGCTTCGGGGAAGGGTTAGGGTTACGGTTCAGGCTAGAGTTAGGGTTAGGGACAGGGACGGTTTAGGGTCCAGGTGAGGGTACGGAAACGCTTTAGGGGGAGCGTGCGTGTGAGGGCGCGGAGTAGCGGAAGCGTACGGGTTAGGATTAGTGGACGGGTGAGGGTCAGGCTTCGGGGAAGGGTTAGTGTTAGGGTTCGGGCTAGGGTTAGGGTTAGGGTACGGGGATGGTTTAGGGTCCAGGTGAGGGTACGGAAACGCTTTAGGTGGAGCGTGCGTTTGAGGGCGCGGGTTAGTGTTAGCGTACGTGTTAGGATTAGGGGACGGGTGAGGGTCAGGCTTCGGGGAAGGGTTAGGGTTAGGGTTCGGGCTAGAGTTAGGATTAGGGGACGGGGACGGTTTAGGGTCCAGGTGAGGGTACGGCAACGCTTTAGGGGGAGCGTGTGTGTGAGAGCGCGGGTTAGTGTTAGCGTACGGGTTAGGATCAGGGGACGGGTGAGGGTCAGGCTTCGGGGAAGGGTCAGGTTTAGGTTTCGGGCTAGGGTTAGGGTTAGGAGACGGGGACGGTTTAGGGTCCAGGTGAGTGTACGGCAACGATTTAGGGAGTGCGTGCGTGTGAGGGCGTGGGTTAGCTTTAGCGTACGGGTTAGGATTAGGGCACGGGTGAGGGTCAGGCTTCGGGGAAAGGTTAGGGCTAGTGTTCGGGCTAGAGTTAGGGTTAGGGTACGGGGACGGTTTAGGGTCCAGGTGAGGGTACGGCAACGCTTTAGGGGGAGCGTGCGTGTGAGGGCGCGGGTTAGTGTTAGCGTACGGGTTAGGATTAGGGGACGGGTGAGGGTCAGGCTTCGGGGAAGGGTTAGGGTTAGGGTTCGGGTTAGGGTTAGGGTTAGGGGAAGGGGACGGTTCAGGGTCCAGGTGGGGTTGCGGCAACGCTTCAGGGGGAGCGTGCGTGTAAGGGCGCGGGTTAGTGTTAGCGTACGGGTTAGGATTAGGGGACGGGTGAGGGTGAGGCTTCGGGGAAGGGTTAGGGTTAGGGTTCAGGCTAGAGTTAGGGTTAGGGACGGGGACGGTTTAGGGTCCAGGTGAGGGTACGGCAACGCTTTAGGGGGAGCGTGCGTGTGAGGGCGCGGGTTAGTGTTAGCGTACGGGTTAGAATTATGGCACGTGTGAGGGTCAGGCTTCGGGGAAGGGTTAGGGTTAGGATTCGGGCTAGGGTTAGGTTTAGGGGACGGGGACGGTTTAGGGTCCAGGTGAGGGTACGGCAACGCTTTAGGGGGAGGGTGTGTGTGAGGGAGCGGGTTAGTGTTAGCGTACGGGTTAGGATTAGGGGACGGGTGAGTGTCAGGCTTCCGGGAAGAGTTAGGGTTAGTGTTCGGGCTAGGGTTAGGGTTAGGGGACGGGGACGGTTTAGGGTCCAGTTGAGGGTACGGCAACGCTTTAGGGGGAGCGTGCGTGTGAGGGCGCGGGTTAGTGTTAGCGTACAGGTTAGGATTAGGGGACGGGTGAGGGTCAGGCTTCGGGGAAGGGTTAGGGTTAGGGTTCGGGCTAGGGTTAGGGTTAGGGGACGGGGACGGTTCAGGGTCCAGGTGAGGGTACGGCAACGCTTCATGGGTAGCGTGCGTGTGAGGGCGCGGGTAAGTGTTAGCGTACGGGTTAGGATTAGGGGACGGGTGAGGGTCAGGCTTCGGGGAAGTGTTAGGGTTAGGGTTCGGGCTAGAGTTAGGGTTAGGGACGGGGACGGTTTAGGGTCCAGGTGAGGGTACGGAAACGCTTTAGGAGGAGCGTGCGTGTGATGGCGCGGAGTAGCGGTAGCGTACGGGTTAGGATTAGTGGACGGGTGAGGGTCAGGCTTCGGGGAAGGGTTAGGGTTAGGGTTCGGGCTAGGGTTAGGGTTAAGGGACGGGGACGGTTTAGGGTCCAGGTGAGGGTACGGCAACGCTTTAGGGGGAGCGTGCGTGTGAGGGCGCGGGTTAGTGTTAGCGTACGGGTTAGGATTAGGGGACGGGTGAGTGTCAGGCTTCCGGGAAGTGTTAGGGTTAGGGTTCGGGCTAGGGTTAGGGTTAGGGGACGGGGATGGCTTAGGGTCCAGGTGAGGGTACGGCAACGCTTTAGGGGGAGCGTGCGTGTGAGGGCGCGGGTGAGTCTTAGCGTACGGGTTAGGATTAGGGGACGGGTGAGGGTCAGGCTTCGGGGAAGTGTTAGGGTTAGGGTTCGGGCTAGGGTTAGTGTTAGGGGACGGGGACGGTTTAGGGTCCAGGTGAGGGTACGGCAACGCTTTATGGGGAGCGGGCGTGTGAGGGCGTGGGTTAGTGTTAGCCTACGGGTTAGGATTAGGGGACGGGTGAGGATCAGGCTTCGGGGAAGGGTTAGGGTTAGGGTTCGGGCTAGGGTTAGGGTTAGGGAACGGGGACGGTTTAGGGTCCAGGTGAGGGTACGGCAACGCTTTAGGGGAGGGTGCGTGTGAGGGCGCGGGTTAGTGTTAGCGTACAGGTTAGGATCAGGGGACGTGTGAGAGTCAGGCTTCGGGGAAGGGTCAGGTTTAGGGTTCGGGCTAGGGTTAGGGTTAGGGGACGGGGACGGTTTAGCGTCCAGGTGAGGTTACGGCAACGATTTAGGGGGAGCGTGCCTGTGAGGGTGCGGTTTAGCTTTAGCGTTCGGGTTAGGATTAGGGGACGGGTGAGGGTCAGGATTCGGGGAAAGGTTAGGGCTAGGGTTCGGGCTAGGGTTAGGGTTAGGGGACGGGGATGGTTTAGGGTCCAGGTGAGGGTACGGCAACGCTTTAGGGGGAGCGTGCATGTGAGGGCGCGGGTTAGTGTTAGCGTACGGGTTAGGATTAGGGGACGGGTGAGGGTCAGGCTTCGGAGAAGGGTTAGGGTTACGGTTCAGGCTAGAGTTAGGGTTAGGGACAGGGACGGTTTATGGTCCAGGTGAGGGTACGGAAACGCTTTAGGGGGAGCGTGCGTGTGAGGGCGCGGTGTAGCGGAAGCGTACGGGTTAGGATTAGTGGACGGGTGAGGGTCAGGCTTCGGGGAAGGGTTAGTGTTAGGGTTCGGGCTAGGGTTAGGGTTAGGGTACGGGGATGGTTTAGGGTCCAGGTGAGGGTACGGAAACGCTTTAGGGGGAGCGTGCGTTTGAGGGCGCGGGTTAGTGTTAGCGTACGTGTTAGGATTAGGGGACGGGTGAGGGTCAGGCTTCGGGGAAGGGTTAGGGTTAGGGTTCGGGCTAGAGTTAGGATTAGGGGACGGGGACGGTTTAGGGTCCAGGTGAGGGTACGGCAACGCTTTAGGGGGAGCGTGCGTGTGAGGGCGCGGGTTAGTGTTAGCGTACGGGTTAGGATCAGGGGACGGGTGAGGGTCAGGCTTCGGGGAAGGGTCAGGTTTAGGTTTCGGGCTAGGGTTAGGGTTAGGAGACGGGGACGGTTTAGGGTCCAGGTGAGTGTACGGCAACGATTTAGGGAGTGCGTGCGTGTGAGGGCGTGGGTTAGCTTTAGCGTACGGGTTAGGATTAGGGCACGGGTGAGGGTCAGGCTTCGGGGAAAGGTTAGGGCTAGTGTTCGGGCTAGAGTTAGGGTTAGGGGACGGGGACGGTTTAGGGTCCATGTGAGGGTACGGCAACGCTTTAGGGGGAGCGTGCGTGTGAGGGCGCGGGTTAGTGTTAGCGTACGGGTTAGGATTAGGGGACGGGTGAGGGTCAGGCTTCGGGGAAGTGTTAGGGTTAGGGTTCGGGGTAGGGTTAGGGTTAGGGGAAGGGGACGGTTCAGGGTCCAGGTGGGGGTGCGGCAACGCTTCAGGGGGAGCGTGCGTGTGAGGGCGCGGGTTAGTGTTAGCGTACGGGTTAGGATTAGGGGACGGGTGAGGGTGAGGCTTCGGGGAAGGGTTAGGGTTAGGGTTCAGGCTAGAGTTAGGGTTAGGGACGGGGACGGTTTAGGGTCCAGGTGAGGGTACGGCAACGCTTTAGGGGGAGCGTGCGTGTGAGGGCGCGGATTAGCGGTAGCGTACGGTTTAGGATTAGTGGACGGGTGAGGGTCAGGCTTCGGGGAAGGGTTAGGGTTGGGGTTCGGGCTAGGGTTAGGATTAGGGTACGGGGACGGTTTAGGGTCCAGGTGAGGGTACGGCAACGCTTTAGGGGGAGCGTGCGTGTGAGGGCGCGGGTTAGTGTTAGCGTACAGGTTAGAATTATGGCACGTGTGAGGGTCAGGCTTCGGGGAAGGGTTAGGGTTAGGATTCGGGCTAGGGTTAGGTTTAGGGGACGGGGACGGTTTAGGGTCCAGGTGAGGGTACGGCAACGCTTTAGGGGGAGGGTGTGTGTGAGGGCGCGGGTTAGTGTTAGCGTACGGGTTAGGATTAGGGGACGGGTGAGTGTCAGGCTTCCGGGAAGAGTTAGGGTTAGTGTTCGGGCTAGGGTTAGGGTTAGGGGACGGGGACGGTTTAGGGTCCAGGTGAGGGTACGGCAACGCTTTAGGGGGAGCGTGCGTGTGAGGGCGCGGGTTAGTGTTAGCGTACAGGTTAGGATTAGGGGACGGGTGAGGGTCAGGCTTCGGGGAAGGGTTAGGGTTAGGGTTCGGGCTAGGGTTAGGGTTAGGGGACGGGGACGGTTCAGGGTCCAGGTGAGGGTACGGCAACGCTTCAGGGGTAGCGTGCGTGTGAGGGCGCGGGTAAGTGTTAGCGTACGGGTTAGGATTAGGGGACGGGTGAGGGTCAGGCTTCGGGGAAGTGTTAGGGTTAGGGTTCGGGCTAGAGTTAGGGTTAGGGACGGGGACGGTTTAGGGTCCAGGTGAGGGTACGGAAACGCTTTAGGGGGAGCGTGCGTGTGAGGGCGCGGAGTAGCGGTAGCGTACGGGTTAGGATGAGTGGACGGGTGAGGGTCAGGCTTCGGGGAAGGGTTAGGGTTAGGGTTAGGGCTAGGGTTAGGGTTAGGGTACGGGGACGGTTTAGGGTCCAGGTGAGGGTACGGCAACGCTTTAGGGGGAGCGTGCGTGTCAGGGCGCGGTTTAGTGTTAGCGTACGAGTTAGGATCAGGGGACGGGTGAGGGTCAGGCTTCGGGGAAGGATTAGGGTTAGGGTTCGGGCTAGGGTTAGGGTTAAGGGACGGGGACAGTTTAGGGTCCAGGTGAGGAAACGGCAACGATTTAGGGGGAGCGTGCGTGTGAGGGCGCGGGATAGTTTTAGCGTACGGGTTAGGATAAGGGGACGGGTGAGGGTCAGGCTTCGGGGAAGTGTTAGGGTTAGGGTTCGGCCTTGGTTTAGGGTTAGGGGACGGGGTCGGTTTAGGGTCCATGTGAGGGTAAGGCAAAGCTTTAGGGGGAGCGTGCGTATGAGGGCGCGGGTTAGTGTTAGCGTACGGGTTAGGACTAGGAGACGGGTGAGGGTCAGGCTTCGGGGAAGGGTTAGGGTTAGGGTTCGGGCAAGGGTTAGGGTTAGGGGACGGGGACGGTTTAGGGTCCAGGTGAGGGTACGGCAACGCTTTAGGGGGAGCGTGCGTGTGAGGGCGCGGGTTAGTGTGAGCGTACGCGTTAGGATTAGGGGACGGGTGAGTGTCAGGCTTCCGGAAAGTGTTAGGGTTAGGGTTCGGGCTAGGGTTAGGGTTAGGGGACGGGGATGGCTTAGGGTCCAGGTGAGGGTACGGCAACGCTTTAGGGGGAGCGTGCGTGTGAGGGCGCGGGTGAGTCTTAGCGTACGGGTTAGGATTAGGGGACGGGTGAGGGTCAGGCTTCGGGGAAGGGTTAGGGCTAGGGTTCGGGCTAGGGTTAGGGTTAGGGGACGGGGACGGTTTAGGGTCCAGGTGAGGGTACGGCAACGCTTTAGGGGGAGCGTGCGTGTGAGGGCGCGGGTTAGTGTTAGCGTACGGGTTAGGATCAGGGGACGGGTGAGGGACAGGCTTCGGGGAAGGGTCAGGTTTAGGGTTCGGGCTAGGGTTAGGGTTAGGAGACTGGGACGGTTTAGGGTCCAGGTGAGGGTACGGCAACGATTTAGGGGGTGCGTGCGTGTGAGGGCGTGTGTTAGCTTTAGTGTACGGGTTAGGATTAGGGGACGGGTGAGGGTCAGGCTTCGGGGAAAGGTTAGGGCTAGGGTTCGGGCTAGGGTTAGGGTTAGGGGACGGGGACGGTTCAGGGTCCAGGTGAGGGTAGGGCAACGCTTCAGGGGTAGCGTGCGTGTGAGGGCGCGGGTTGGTGTTAACGTACGGGTTAGGATTAGGGGACGGGTGAGGGTCAGGATTCGGGGAAGGGTTAGGGTTAGGGTTCGGGCTAGACTTAGGGTTAGGGACGGGGACGGTTTAGGGTCCAGGTGAGGGTACGGAAACGCTTTAGGGGGAGCGTGCTTGTGAGGGCGCAGAGTAGCGGTAGCGTACGGGTTAGGATTAGTGGACGGGTGAGGGTCAGGCTTCGGGGAAGGGTTAGGGATAGGGTTCGGGCTAGGGTTAGGGTTAGGGTACGGGGACGGTTTAGGGTCCAGGTGAGGGTACGGCAACACTTTAGGGGGAGCGTGCGTGTGAGGGCGCCGGTTAGCGTTAGCGTACGGGTTAGGATTAGGTGACGGGTGAGGGTCAGGCTTCGGGGAAGGGTTAGGGTTAGGGTTCGGGCTAGGGTTAGGATTAGGGGACGGGGACGGTTTAGGGTCCAGGTGAGGGTACGGCAACGCTTTAGGGGGAGCGTGCGTGTGAGGTCGCGGGTTAGTGTTAGCGTACTGGTTAGGATTAGGGGACGGGTGAGGGTCAGGCTTCGGGGAAGGGCTAGGGTTAGGGTTCGGGCTAGGGTTAGGGTTAGGGGACAGGAACGGTTTAGGGTCCAAGTGAGGGTACGGCAAAGCTTTAGGGGGAGCGTGCGTGTGAGGCCGCGGGTTAGTGTTAGCGTACGGGTTAGGATTAGGGCACGGGTGAGGATCAGGCTTCGGGGAAGGGTTAGGGTTAGGGTTCGGGCTAGGGTTAGGTTTAGGGGACGGGGACGGTTTAGGGTCCAGGTGAGGGTACGGCAACGCTTTAGGGGGAGCGTGCGTGTGAGGGCGCGGGTTACTGTTAGCGTACGGGTTAGGATTAGGGGACGGGTGAGTGTCAGGCTTCCAGGAAGAGTTAGGGTTAGTGTTCGGGCTAGGGTTAGGGTTAGGGGACGGGGACGGTTTAGGGTCCAGGTGAGGGTACGGCAACGCTTTAGGGGGAGCGTGCGTGTGAGGGCGCGGGTTAGTGTTAGCGTACGGTTTAGGATTAGGGGACTGGTGAGTGTCGGGCTTCCGGGAAGAGTTAGGGTTAGGGTTCGGGCTAGGGTTAGGGTTAGTGGACGGGGATGGTTTAGGGTCCAGGTGAGGGTACGGCAACGCTTTAGGGGGAGCGTGCGTGTGAGGTCGCGGGTTACTGTTAGCGTACGGGTTAGGATTAGGGGACGGGTGAGGGTCAGGATTCGGGGAAGGGTTAGGGCTAGGATTCCGGCTAGGGTTAGGGTTAGGGGACGGGGACGGTTTAGGGTCCAGGTGAGGGTACGGCAACGATTTAGGGGGTGCGTGCGTGTGAGGGCGTGTGTTAGCTTTAGCGTACGGGTTAGGATTGGGGACGGGTGAGGGTCAGGTTTCGGGGAAAGGTTAGGGCTAGGGTTCGGGCTAGGGTTAGGGTTAGGGGACGGGGACGGTTTAGGGTCCAGGTGAGGATACGGCAACGCTTTAGGGGAAGCGTGTGTGTGAGGGCGCGGGTTACTCTTACCGTACAGGTTAGGATTAGGGGACGGGTGAGGGTCACGTTTCGGGGAAGGGTTAGGGTTAGGGTTCGGGATAGAGTTAGGTTTAGGGGACGGGGACGGTTCAGGGTCCAGGTGAGGGTACGGCAGCGCTTCAGGGGGAGCGTGCGTGTGAGGGCGTGGGTTAGTGTTAGCGTACGGGTTAGGATTAGGGGACGGGTGAGGGTCAGGCTTCGGGGAAGGGTTAGGGTTAGAGTTCAGGCTAGAGTTAGGGTTAGGGACTCGGACGGTTTAGGGTCCAGGTGAGGGTACGGCAACGCTTTAGGGGGAGCGTGCGTGTGAGGGCGCGGAGTAGCGGTAGCGTACGGGTTAGGATTAGTGGACGGGTGAGAGTCAGGCTTCGGGGAAGGGTTAGGGTTAGGGTTCGGGCTAGAGTTAGGGTTAGGGTACAGGGACGGTTTAGGGTCTAGGTGAGGGTACGGCAACGCTTTAGGGGGAGCGTGCGTGTGAGGGCGCGGGTTAGCGTTAGCGTACGGGTTAGGATTAGGGGACGGGTGAGGGTCAGGCTTCGGGGAAGGGTTAGGGTTAGGGTTCGGGCTAGAGTTAGGATTAGGGGACGGGGACGGTTTAGGGTCCAGGTGAGGGTACGGCAACGCTTTAGGGGGAGCGTGCGTGTGAGGGCGCGGGTTAGTGTTAGCGTACGGGTTAGGATTAGGGGAAGGGTGAGGGTCAGGCTTCGCGGAAGGTTAAGGGATAGGGTTCGGGCTAGGATTAGGGTTAGGGGACGGGGACGGTTTAGGGTCCAGGTGAGGGTACGGCAACGCTTCAGTGGGAGCGTGCGTGTGAGGACGCGGGTTAGTGTTAGCGTACGGGTTAAGATTAGGGCACGGGTGAGGGTCAGGCTTTGGGGAAGGGTTAGTGTTAGAGTTCGGGCTAGGGTTAGGGTTAGGGGACGGGGACGGTTTAGGGTCCAGGTGAGGGTACGGCAACGCTTTAGGGGGAGCGTGCGTGTGAGGGCGCGGGTTAGTCTTAGCGTACGGGTTAGGATTAGGGGACGGGTGAGTGTCAGGCTTCCGGGAAGAGTTAGGGTTAGTGTTCGGGCTAGGGTTAGGGTTAGGGGACGGGGACGGGTTAGGGTCCAGGTGAGGGTACGGCAACGCTTTAGGGGGAGCGTGCGTGTGAGGGCGCGGGTTAGTGTTAGCGTACGGGTTAGGATTAGGGGACGGGTGAGGATCAGGCTTCGGGGAAGAGTTAGGACTAGGGTTCGGGCTAGGGTTAGGGTTAGGGGAAGGGGATGGTTTAGGGTCCAGGTGAGGGTACGGCAACGCTTTAGGGGGAGCGTGCGTGTGAGGGCGCGGGTTAGTGTTAGCGTACGGGTTAGGATCAGGGGACGTGTGAGAGTCAGGCTTCGGGGAAGGGTCAGGTTTAGGTTTCGGGCTAGGGTTAGGGTTAGGGGACGGGGACGGTTTAGCGTCCAGGTGAGGTTACGGCAACGATTTAGGGGGAGCGTGCCTGTGAGGGTGCGGTTTTGCTTTAGCGTTCGGGTTAGGATTAGGGGACGGGTGAGGGTCAGGATTCGGGGAAAGGTTAGGGCTAGGGTTCAGGCCAGGGTTAGGGTTAGGGAATGGGGACGGTTTAGGGCCCAGGTGAGGGTACGGCAACGCTTTAGGGGGAGCGTGCGTGTGAGGGCGCGGGTTAGTGTTAGCGTACGGGTTAGGATTAGGGGACGGGTGAGGGTCAGGCTTCGCGGAAGGGTTAGGGTTAGGGTTCGGGCTAGGGTTAGGGTTAGGGGACGGGGACGATTTAGGGTCCAGGTGAGGGTACAGCAACGCTTTAGGGGGAGCGTGCGTATGAGGGCGCGGGTTAGTGTTAGCGTACGGGTTAGGATCAGGGGACGGGTGAGGGTCAGGCTTCGGGGAAAGGTTAGGGCTATGGTTCGGGCTAGGGTTAGGGTTAGGGGACGGGGACGGTTTAGGGTCCAGGTGAGGGTACGGCAACGCTTTAGGGGGAGCGTGCGTGTGAGGGCGCGGGTTAGTGTTAGCGTACGGGTTAGGATCAGGTGACGGGTGAGGGTCAGGCTTCGGGGAAGGGTCAGGTTTAGGGTTCGGGCTAGGGTTAGGGTTAGGAGACGGGGACGGTTTAGGGTCCAGGTGAGGGTACGGCAACGATTTACGGGGTGCGTGCGTGTGAGGGCGTGGGTTAGCTTTAGCGTACGGGTTAGGATTAGGGGACAGGTGAGGGTCAGGCTTCGGGGAAAGGTTAGGGCTAGTGTTCGGGCTAGGGTTAGGGTTAGGGGACGGGGACGGTTTAGGGTCCAGGTGAGGGTACGGCAACGCTTTAGGGGGAGCGTGCGTGTGAGGGCGCGGGTTAGTGTTAGCGTACGGGTTAGGATTAGGGGACGGGTGAGGGTCAGGCTTCGGGGAAGTGTTAGGGTTAGGGTTTGGGTTAGGGTTAGGGTTAGGGGAAGGGGACGGTTCAGGGTCCAGGTGAGGGTGCGGCAGCGCTTCAGGGGGAGCGTGCGTGTGAGGGCGCGGGTTAGTGTTAGCGTACGGGTTAGGATTAGGGGACGGGTGAGGGTCAGGCTTCGGGGAAGGGTTAGGGTTAGGGTTCAGGCTAGAGTTAGGGTTAGGGACGGGGACGGTTTAGGGTCCAGGTGAGGGTACGGCAACGCTTTAGGGGGAGCGTAAGTGTGAGGGCGCGGATTAGCGGTAGCGTACGGGTTAGGATTAGTGGACGGGTGAGGGTCAGGCTTCGGGGAAGGGTTAGGGTTAGGGTTCGGGCTAGGGTTAGGGTTAGGGTACGGGGACGGTTTAGGGTCCAGGTGAGGGTACGGCAACGCTTTAGGGGGAGCGTGCGTGTGAGGGCGCGGGTTAGCGTTAGCGTACGGGTTAGGATTAGGTGACGGGTGAGGGTCAGGCTTCGGGGAAGGGTTAGGGTTGGGGTTCGGGCTAGGGTTAGTGTTAGGGGACGGGGACGGTTTAGGGTCCATGTGAGGGTACGGCAACGCTTCAGGGGTAGCGTGCGTGTGAGGGCGTGGGTTAGTGTTAGCGTACGGGTTAGGATTAGGGGACGGGTGAGGGTCAGGCTATGGGGAAGGGTTAGGGTTAGGGTTCGGGCTAGAGTTAGGGTTAGGGACGGGGACGGTTTAGGGTCCAGGTGAGGGTACGGCAACGCTTTAGGGGGAGCGTGCGTGTGAGGGCGCTGGTTAGTGTTAGCGTACGGTTTAGGATTAGAGGACGGGTGAGTGTCGGGCTTCCGGGAAGAGTTAGGGTTAGGGTTTGGGCTAGGGTTAGGGTTAGTGGACGGGGATGGTTTAGGGTCCAGGTGAGGGTACGGCAACGCTTTAGGGGGAGCGTGCGTGTGAGGGCGCGGGTTAAGGTTAGCGTACGGGTTAGGATTAGGGGACGGGTGAGGGTCAGGCTTCGGGGAAGGGTTAGGGCTAGGATTCCGGCTAGGGTTAGGGTTAGGGGACGGGGACGGTTTAGGGTCCAGGTGAGGGTACGGCAACGATTTAGGGGGTGCGTGCGTGTGAGGGCGTGTGTTAGCTTTAGCGTACGGGTTAGGATTGGGGACGGGTGAGGGTCAGGTTTCGGGGAAAGGTTAGGGCTAGGGTTCGGGCTAGGGTTAGGGTTAGGGGACGGGGACGGTTTAGGGTCCAGGTGAGGATACGGCAACGCTTTAGGGGAAGCGTGTGTGTGAGGGCGCGGGTTACTCTTAGCGTACAGGTTAGGATTAGGGGACGGGTGAGGGTCACGTTTCGGGGAAGGGTTAGGGTTAGGGTTCGGGATAGGGTTAGGTTTAGGGGACGGGGACGGTTCAGGGTCCAGGTGAGGGTACGGCAGCGCTTCAGGGGGAGCGTGCGTGTGAGGGCGTGGGTTAGTGTTAGCGTACGGGTTAGGATTAGGGGACGGGTGAGGGTCAGGCTTCGGGGAAGGGTTAGGGTTAGGGTTCAGGCTAGAGTTAGGGTTAGGGACTCGGACGGTTTAGGGTCCAGGTGAGGGTACGGCAACGCTTTAGGGGGAGCGTGCGTGTGAGGGCGCGGAGTAGCGGTAGCGTACGGGTTAGGATTAGTGGACGGGTGAGGGTCAGGCTTCGGGGAAGGGTTAGGGTTAGGGATCGGGCTAGAGTTAGGGTTAGGGTACAGGGACGGTTTAGGGTCTAGGTGAGGGTACGGCAACGCTTTAGGGGGAGCGTGCGTGTGAGGGCGCGGGTTAGCGTTAGCGTACGGGTTAGGATTAGGGGACGGGTGAGGGTCAGGCTTCGGGGAAGGGTTAGGGTTAGGGTTCGGGCTAGAGTTAGAATTAGGGGACGGGGACGGTTTAGGGTCCAGGTGAGGGTACGGCAACGCTTTAGGGGGAGCGTGCGTGTGAGGGCGCGGGTTAGTGTTAGCGTACGGGTTAGGATTAGGGGACGGGTGAGGGTCAGGCTTCGCGGAAGGTTAAGGGATAGGGTTCGGGCTAGGATTAGGGTTAGGGGACGGGGACGGTTTAGGGTCCAGGTGAGGGTACGGCAACGCTTCAGTGGGAGCGTGCGTGTGAGGACGCGGGTTAGTGTTAGCGTACGGGTTAAGATTAGAGCACGGGTGAGGGTCAGGTTTTGGGGAAGGGTTAGTGTTAGAGTTCGGGCTAGGGTTAGGGTTAGGGGACGGGGACGGTTTAGGGTCCAGGTGAGGGTACGGCAACGCTTTAGGGGGAGCGTGCGTGTGAGGGCGCGGGTTAGTCTTAGCGTATGGGTTAGGATTAGGGGACGGGTGAGTGTCAGGCTTCCGGGAAGAGTTAGGGTTAGTGTTCGGGCTAGGGTTAGGGTTAGGGGACGGGGACGGGTTAGGGTCCAGGTGAGGGTACGGCAACGCTTTAGGGGGAGCGTGCGTGTGAGGGCGCGGGTTAGTGTTAGCGTACGGGTTAGGATTAGGGGACGGGTGAGGATCAGGCTTCGGGGAAGGGTTAGGGTTAGGGTTCGGGCTAGGGTTAGGATTAGGGGATGGGGATGGTTTAGGGTCCAGGTGAGGGTACGGCAATGCTTTAGGTGGAGCGTGCGTGTGAGGGCGCGGGTTAGTCTTAGCGTACGGGTTAGGATTAGGGGACGGGTGAGGGTCAGGCTTCAGGGAAGGGTTAGGGCTAGGGTTCGGGCTAGGGTTAGGGTTAGGGGACGGGGACGGTTTAGGGTCCAGGTGAGGGTACGGCAACGCTTTAGGGGGAGCGTGCGTGTGAGGGCGCGGGTTAGTGTTAGCGTACGGGTTGGGATTAGGGGACGGGTGAGGATCAGGCTTCGGGGAAGGGTTAGGGTTAGGGTTCGGGCTAGGGTTAGGGTTAGGGGACGGGGATGGTTTAGGGTCCAGGTGAGGGTCCGGCAACGGTTTAGGGGGAGCGTGCGTGTGAGGGCGCTGGTTAGTGTTAGCGTACGGGTTAGGATTAGGGGACGGGTGAGGGTCAGGCTTTAGGGAAGTGTTAGGGCTAGGGTTCGGGCTAGGGTTAGGGTTAGGGGACGGGGACGGTTTAGGGTCCAGGTGAGGGTACGGCAACGCTTTAGGGGGAGCGTGCGTGTGAGGGCGCCGGTTAGTGTTAGCGTACGGTTTAGGATCAGGGGACGGGTGAGGGTCAGGCTTCGGGGAAGGGTCAGGTTTAGGGTTCGGGCTAGGGTTAGGGTTAGGAGACGGGGACGGTTTAGGGTTCAGGGGAGGGTACGGCAACGATTTAGGGGGTGCGTGCGTGTGAGGGCGTGGGTTAGCTTTAGCGTACGGGTTAGGATTAGGGGACGGGTGAGGGTCAGGTTTCGGGGAAGGGTTAGGGTTAGGGTTCGGGCTAGGGTTAGGGCTAGGGACGCTGACGGTTTAGGGTCCAGGTGAGGGTACGGAAACGCTTTAGGGGGAGCGTGCGTGTGAGGGCACGGAGTAGCGGTAGCGTACGGGTTAGGATTAGTGGACGGGTGAGGGTCAGGCTTCGGGGAAGGGTTAGGGTTAGGTTTCGGGCTAAGGTTAGGGTTAGGGTATGGGGACGGTTTAGGGTCCAGGTGAGTGTACGGCAACGCTTTAGGGGGAGCGTGCGTGTGAGGGCGCGGGTTAGTGTTAGCGTACGGGTTAGGATTAGGGCACGGGTGAGGGTCAGGCTTCGTGGAACGGTTAGGGTTAGGGTTCGGGTTAGGGTTAGGTTTAGGGGACGGGGACCGTTTAGGGTCCAGGTGAGGGTACAGCAACGCTTTAGGGGGAGCTTGCGTGTGAGGGAGCAGGTTAGTGTTAGCGTACGGGTTAGGATTAGGGGACGGGTGAGTGTCAGGCTTCCGGGAAGAGTTAGGGTTAGTGTTCGGGCTAGGGTTAGGGTTAGGAGTCGGGGACAGTTTAGTGTCCAGGTGAGGGTACGGCAACGCTTTATGGGGAGCGTGCGTGTGAGGGCTCGGGTTAGTGTTAGCGTACGGTTTAGGATTAGGGGACGGGTGAGTGTCAGGCTTCCGGGAAGAGTTAGGGTTAGGGTTCGGGCTAGGGTTAGGGTTAGGGGACGGGGATGGTTTAGGGTCCAGGTGAGGGTACGGCAACGCTTTAGGGGGAGAGTGCGTGTGAGGACGCGGGTTAGTGTTAGCGTACGGGTTAGGATTAGGGGACGGGTGAGGGTCACGCTTCGGGGAAGGGTTAGGGCTAGGATTCCGGTTAGGGTTAGGGTTAGGGGACGGGGACGGTTTAGGGTCCAGGTGAGGGTACGGCAACGCTTTAGGGGGAGCGTGCGTGTGAGGGCGCGGGTTAGTGTTAGCGTACGGGTTTGGATCAGGGGACGGGTGAGGGTTAGGCTTCGGGGAAGGGTCAGGTTTAGGGTTCGGGCTAGGGTTAGGGTTAGGAGACGGGGACGGTTTACGGTCCAGGTGAGGGTATGGCAACGATTTAGGGGGTGCGTGCGTGTGAGGGCGTGGGTTAGCTTTAGCGTACGGGTTAGGATTGGGGACGGGTGAGGGTCAGGTTTCGGGGAAAGGATAGGGCTAGGGTTCGAGCTAGGGTTAGGGTTACGGGACGGGGACGGTTTAGGTTCCAGGTGAGGATACAGCAACGCTTTAGGGGTGCGTGTGTGTGAGGGCGCGGGTTAGTGTTAGCGTACAGGTTAGGATTAGGGGACGGGTGAGGGTCAGGCTTCGGGAAGGGTTAGGTTTGGGGTTCGGGATAGGGATAGGATTAGGGGACGGGGACGGTTCAGGGTCCAGGTGAGGGTACGGCAACGCTTCAGGGGGAGCGTGCGTGTGAGGGCGTGGATTAGTGTTAGCGTACGGGTTAGGATTAGGGGACGGGTGAGGGTCAGGCTTCGGGGAAGGCTTAGGGTTAGGGTTCAGTCTAGAGTTAGGTTTAGGGACTGGGACGGTTTAGGGTCCAGGTGAGGGTATGGCAACGATTTAGGGGGAGCGTGCGTGTGAGGGCGCGGAGTAGCGGTAGCGTACGGGTTAGGATTAGGGGACGGGTGAGTGTCAGGCTTCCGGGAAGAGTTAGGGTTAGTGTTCGGGCTAGGGTTAGGGTTAGGGGACGGGGACGGGTTAGGGTCCAGGTGAGGGTACGGCAACGCTTTAGGGGGAGCGTGCGTGTGAGGGCGCGGGTTAGTGTTAGCGTACGGGTTAGGATTAGGGGACGGGTGAGGATCAGGCTTCGGGGAAGGGTTAGGGTTAGGGTTCGGGCTAGGGTTAGTGTTAGGGGATGGGGATGGTTTAGGGTCCAGGTGAGGGTACGGCAATGCTTTAGGGGGAGCGTGCGTGTGAGGGCGCGGGTTAGTCTTCGCGTACGGGTTAGGATTAGGGGACGGGTGAGGGTCAGGCTTCAGGGAAGGGTTAGGGCTAGGGTTCGGGCTAGGGTTAGGGTTAGGGGACGGGGATGGTTTAGGGTCCAAGTGAGGGTACGGCAACGCTTTAGGGGGAGCGTGCGTGTGAGGGCGCGGGTTAGTGTTAGCGTACGGGTTGGGATTAGGGGACGGGTGAGGATCAGGCTTCGGGGAAGGGTTAGGGTTAGGGTTCGGGCTAGGGTTAGGGTTAGGGGACGGGGATGGTTTAGGGTCCAGGTGAGGGTCCGGCAACGGTTTAGGGGGAGCGTGCGTGTGAGGGCGCTGGTTAGTGTTAGCGTACGGGTTAGGATTAGGGGACGGGTGAGGGTCAGGCTTTAGGGAAGTGTTAGGGCTAGGGTTCGGGCTAGGGTTAGGGTTAGGGGACGGGGACGGTTTAGGGTCCAGGTGAGGGTACGGCAACGCTTTAGGGGGAGCGTGCGTGTGAGGGCGCTGGTTAGTGTTAGCGTACGGTTTAGGATCCGGGGACGGGTGAGGGTCAGGCTTCGGGGAAGGGTCAGGTTTAGGGTTCGGGCTAGGGTTAGGGTTAGGAGACGGGGACGGTTTAGGGTCCAGGGGAGGGTACGGCAACGATTTAGGGGGTGCGTGCGTGTGAGGGCGTGGGTTAGCTTTAGCGTACGGGTTAGGATTAGGGGACGGGTGAGGGTCAGGTTTAGGGGAAGGGTTAGGGTTAGGGTTCGGGCTAGGGTTAGGGTTAGGGACGCTGACGGTTTAGGGTCCAGGTGAGGGTACGGAAACGCTTTAGGGGGAGCGTGCGTGTGAGGGCATGGAGTAGCGGTAGCGTACGGGTTAGGATTAGTGGACGGGTGAGGGTCAGGCTTCGGGGAAGGGTTAGGGTTAGGGTTCGGGCTAAGGTTAGGGTTAGGGTATGGGGACGGTTTAGGGTCCAGGTGAGTGTAAGGCAACGCTTTAGGGGGAGCGTGCGTGTGAGGGCGCGGGTTAGTGTTAGCGTACGGGTTAGGATTAGGGCACGGGTGAGGGTCAGGCTTCGGGGAACGGTTAGGGTTAGGGTTCGGGTTAGGGTTAGGTTTAGGGGACGGGGACCGTTTAGGGTCCAGGTGAGGGTACAGCAACGCTTTAGGGGGAGCTTGCGTGTGAGGGCGCAGGTTAGTGTTAGCGTACGGGTTAGGATTAGGGGACGGGTGAGTGTCAGGCTTCCGGGAAGAGTTAGGGTTAGTGTTCGGGCTAGGGTTAGGGTTAGGGGACGGGGACAGTTTAATGTCCAGGTGAGGGTACGGCAACGCTTTATGGGGAGCGTGCGTGTGAGGGCTCGGGTTAGTGTTAGCGTACGGTTTAGGATTAGGGGACGGGTGAGTGTCAGGCTTCCGGGAAGAGTTAGGGTTAGGGTTCGGGCTAGGGTTAGGGTTAGGGGACGGGGATGGTTTAGGGTCCAGGTGAGGGTACGGCAACGCTTTAGGGGGAGAGTGCGTGTGAGGACGCGGGTTAGTGTTAGCGTACGGGTTAGGATTAGGGGACAGGTGAGGGTCACGCTTCGGGGAAGGGTTAGGGCTAGGATTCCGGTTAGGGTTAGGGTTAGGGGACGGGGACGGTTTAGGGTCCAGGTGAGGGTACGGCAACGCTTTAGGGGGTGCGTGCGTGTGAGGGCGTGGGTTAGCTTTAGCGTACGGGTTAGGATTGGGGACGGGTGAGGGTCAGGTTTCGGGGAAAGGATAGGGCTAGGGTTCGAGCTAGGGTTAGGGTTACGGGACGGGGACGGTTTAGGTTCCAGGTGAGGATACAGCAACGCTTTAGGGGTGCGTGTGTGTGAGGGCGCGGGTTAGTGTTAGCGTACAGGTTAGGATTAGGGGACGGGTGAGGGTCAGGCTTCGGGAAGGGTTAGGTTTGGGGTTCGGGATAGGGTTAGGATTAGGGGACGGGGACGGTTCAGGGTCCAGGTGAGGGTACGGCAACGCTTCAGGGGGAGCGTGCGTGTGAGGGCGTGGATTAGTGTTAGCGTACGGGTTAGGATTAGGGGACGGGTGAGGGTCAGGCTTCGGGGAAGGCTTAGGGTTAGGGTTCAGTCTAGAGTTAGGTTTAGGGACTGCGACGGTTTAGGGTCCAGGTGAGGGTATGGCAACGATTTAGGGGGAGCGTGCGTGTGAGGGCGCGGAGTAGCGGTAGCGTACGGGTTAGGATTAGGGGACGGGTGAGTGTCAGGCTTCCGGGAAGAGTTAGGGTTAGTGTTCGGGCTAGGGTTAGGGTTAGGGGACGGGGACGGGTTAGGGTCCAGGTGAGGGTACGGCAACGCTTTAGGGGGAGCGTGCGTGTGAGGGCGCGGGTTAGTGTTAGCGTACGGGTTAGGATTAGGGGACGGGTGAGGATCAGGCTTCGGGGAAGGGTTAGGGTTAGGGTTCGGGCTAGGGTTAGGGTTAGGGGATGGGGATGGTTTAGGGTCCAGGTGAGGGTACGGCAATGCTTTAGGGGGAGCGTGCGTGTGAGGGCGCGGGTTAGTCTTAGCGTACGGGTTAGGATTAGGGGACGGGTGAGGGTCAGGCTTCAGGGAAGGGTTAGGGCTAGGGTTCGGGCTAGGGTTAGGGTTAGGGGACGGGGATGGTTTAGGGTCCAGGTGAGGGTACGGCAACGCTTTAGGGGGAGCGTGCGTGTGAGGGCGCGGGTTAGTGTTAGCGTACGGGTTGGGATTAGGGGACGGGTGAGGATCAGGCTTCGGGGAAGGGTTAGGGTTAGGGTTCGGGCTAGGGTTAGGGTTAGGGGACGGGGATGGTTTAGGGTCCAGGTGAGGGTCCGGCAACGGTTTAGGGGGAGCGTGCGTGTGAGGGCGCTGGTTAGTGTTAGCGTACGGGTTAGGATTAGGGGATGGGTGAGGGTCAGGCTTTAGGGAAGTGTTAGGGCTAGGGTTCGGGCTAGGGTTAGGGTTAGGGGACGGGGACGGTTTAGGGTCCAGGTGAGGGTACGGCAACGCTTTAGGGGGAGCGTGCGTGTGAGGGCGCCGGTTAGTGTTAGCGTACGGTTTAGGATCAGGGGACGGGTGAGGGTCAGGCTTCGGGGAAGGGTCAGGTTTAGGGTTCGGGCTAGGGTTAGGGTTAGGAGACGGGGACGGTTTAGGGTCCAGGGGAGGGTACGGCAACGATTTAGGGGGTGCGTGCGTGTGAGGGCGCGGGTTAGCTTTATCGTACGGGTTAGGATTAGGGGACGGGTGAGGGTCAGGTTTCGGGGAAGGGTTAGGGTTAGGGTTCGGGCTAGGGTTAGGGTTAGGGACGCTGACGGTTTAGGGTCCAGGTGAGGGTACGGAAACGCTTTAGGGGGAGCGTGCGTGTGAGGGCGCGGAGTAGCGGTAGCGTACGGGTTAGGATTAGTGGACGGGTGAGGGTCAGGCTTCGGGGAAGGGTTAGGGTTAGGGTTCGGGCTAAGGTTAGGGTTAGGGTATGGGGACGGTTTAGGGTCCAGGTGAGTGTACGGCAACGCTTTAGGGGGAGCGTGCGTGTGAGGGCGCGGGTTAGTGTTAGCGTACGGGTTAGGATTAGGGGACGGGTGAGGGTCAGGCTTCGGGGAAGGCTTAGGGTTAGGGTTCAGTCTAGAGTTAGGTTTAGGGACTGCGACGGTTTAGGGTCCAGGTGAGGGTATGGCAACGATTTAGGGGGAGCGTGCGTGTGAGGGCGCGGAGTAGCGGTAGCGTACGGGTTAGGATTAGGGGACGGGTGAGTGTCAGGCTTCCGGGAAGAGTTAGGGTTAGTGTTCGGGCTAGGGTTAGGGTTAGGGGACGGGGACGGGTTAGGGTCCAGGTGAGGGTACGGCAACGCTTTAGGGGGAGCGTGCGTGTGAGGGCGCGGGTTAGTGTTAGCGTACGGGTTAGGATTAGGGGACGGGTGAGGATCAGGCTTCGGGGAAGTGTTAGGGTTAGGGTTCGGGCTAGGGTTAGGGTTAGGGGATGGGGATGGTTTAGGGTCCAGGTGAGGGTACGGCAATGCTTTAGGGGGAGCGTGCGTGTGAGGGCGCGGGTTAGTCTTAGCGTACGGGTTAGGATTAGGGGACGGGTGAGGGTCAGGCTTCAGGGAAGGGTTAGGGCTAGGGTTCGGGCTAGGGTTAGGGTTAGGGGACGGGGATGGTTTAGGGTCCAGGTGAGGGTACGGCAACGCTTTAGGGGGAGCGTGTGTGTGAGGGCGCGGGTTAGTGTTAGCGTACGGGTTGGGATTAGGGGACGGGTGAGGATCAGGCTTCGGGGAAGGGTTAGGGTTAGGGTTCGGGCTAGGGTTAGGGTTAGGGGACGGGGATGGTTTAGGGTCCAGGTGAGGGTCCGGCAACGGTTTAGGGGGAGCGTGCGTGTGAGGGCGCTGGTTAGTGTTAGCGTACGGGTTAGGATTAGGGGATGGGTGAGGGTCAGGCTTTAGGGAAGTGTTAGGGCTAGGGTTCGGGCTAGGGTTAGGGTTAGGGGACGGGGACGGTTTAGGGTCCAGGTGAGGGTACGGCAACGCTTTAGGGGGAGCGTGCGTGTGAGGGCGCCGGTTAGTGTTAGCGTACGGTTTAGGATCAGGGGACGGGTGAGGGTCAGGCTTCGGGGAAGGGTCAGGTTTAGGGTTCGGGCTAGGGTTAGGGTTAGGAGACGGGGACGGTTTAGGGTCCAGGGGAGGGTACGGCAACGATTTAGGGGGTGCGTGCGTGTGAGGGCGCGGGTTAGCTTTATCGTACGGGTTAGGATTAGGGGACGGGTGAGGGTCAGGTTTCGGGGAAGGGTTAGGGTTAGGGTTCGGGCTAGGGTTAGGGTTAGGGACGCTGACGGTTTAGGGTCCAGGTGAGGGTACGGAAACGCTTTAGGGGGAGCGTGCGTGTGAGGGCGCGGAGTAGCGGTAGCGTACGGGTTAGGATTAGTGGACGGGTGAGGGTCAGGCTTCGGGGAAGGGTTAGGGTTAGGGTTCGGGCTAAGGTTAGGGTTAGGGTATGGGGACGGTTTAGGGTCCAGGTGAGTGTACGGCAACGCTTTAGGGGGAGCGTGCGTGTGAGGGCGCGGGTTAGTGTTAGCGTACGGGTTAGGATTAGGGCACGGGTGAGGGTCAGGCTTCGGGGAACGGTTAGGGTTAGGGTTCGGGTTAGGGTTAGGTTTAGGGGACGGGGACCGTTTAGGGTCCAGGTGAGGGTACAGCAACGCTTTAGGGGGAGCTTGCGTGTGAGGGCGCAGGTTAGTGTTAGCGTACGGGTTAGGATTAGGGGACGGGTGAGTGTCAGGCTTCCGGGAAGAGTTAGGGTTAGTGTTCGGGCTAGGGTTAGGGTTAGGGGACGGGGACAGTTTAGGGTCCAGGTGAGGGTACGGCAACGCTTTATGGGGAGCGTGCGTGTGAGGGCTCGGGTTAGTGTTAGCGTACGGTTTAGGATTAGGGGACGGGTGAGTGTCAGGCTTCCGGGAAGAGTTAGGGTTAGGGTTCGGGGTGGGTTAGGGTTAGGGGACGGGGATGGTTTAGGGTCCAGGTGAGGGTACGGCAACGCTTTAGGGGGAGAGTGCGTGTGAGGGCGCGGGTTAGTGTTAGCGTACGGGTTAGGATTAGGGGACGGGTGAGGGTCACGCTTCGGGGAAGGGTTAGGGCTAGGATTCCGGTTAGGGTTAGGGTTAGGGGACGGGGACGGTTTAGGGTCCAGGTGAGGGTACGGCAACGCTTTAGGGGGAGCGTGCGTGTGAGGGCGCGGGTTAGTGTTAGCGTACGGGTTAGGATCAGGGGACGGGTGAGGGTTAGGCTTCGGGGAAGGGTCAGGTTTAGGGTTCGGGCTAGGGTTAGGGTTAGGAGACGGGGACGGTTTACGGTCCAGGTGAGGGTACGGCAACGATTTAGGGGGTGCGTGCGTGTGAGGGCGTGGGTTAGCTTTAGCGTACGGGTTAGGATTGGGGACGGGTGAGGGTCAGGTTTCGGGGAAAGGTTAGGGCTAGGGTTCGAGCTAGGGTTAGGGTTAGGGGACGGGGACGGTTTAGGTTCCAGGTGAGGATACGGCAACGCTTTAGGGGGAGCGTGTGTGTGAGGGCGCGGGTTAGTGTTAGCGTACAGGTTAGGATTAGGGGACGGGTGAGGGTCAGGCTTCGGGAAGGGTTAGGGTTGGGGTTCGGGATAGGGTTAGGATTAGGGGACGGGGACGGTTCAGGGTCCAGGTGAGGGTACGGCAACGCTTCAGGGGGAGCGTGCGTGTGAGGGCGTGGATTAGTGTTAGCGTACGGGTTAGGATTAGGGGACGGGTGAGGGTCAGGCTTCGGGGAAGGCTTAGGGTTAGGGTTCAGTCGAGAGTTAGGGTTAGGGACTGGGACGGTTTAGGGTCCAGGTGAGGGTATGGCAACGATTTAGGGGGAGCGTGCGTGTGAGGGCGCGGAGTAGCGGTAGCGTACGGGTTAGGATTAGGGGACGTCTGAGGGTCAGGCTTCGGAAAAGGGTTAGGGTTAGGGTTCGGGCTAGGGTTAGTGTTAGGGGACGGGGACGGTTTAGGGTCCAGGTGAGGGTACGGCAACGCTTTATGGGGAGCGTGCGTGTGAGGGCGTGGGTTAGTGTTAGCCTACGGGTTAGGATTAGGGGACGGGTGAGGGTCAGGCTTCGGGGAAGGGTTAGTGTTAGTGTTCGGGCTAGGTTTAGGGTTAGGGGACGGGGACGGTTTAGGGTCCAGGTGAGGGTACGGCAACGCTTTAGGGGGAGCGTGCGTGTGAGGGCGCGGGTTAGTGTTAGCGTACGGGTTAGGTTTAGGGGACGGGTGAGGATCAGGCTTCGGGGAAGGGTTAGGGTTAGGGTTCGGGCTAGGGTTAGGGTTAGGGAACGGGGACGGTTTAGGGTCCAGGTGA
This sequence comes from Stenella coeruleoalba, assembly GCF_951394435.1. Lineage (NCBI taxonomy): Eukaryota > Metazoa > Chordata > Mammalia > Artiodactyla > Delphinidae > Stenella > Stenella coeruleoalba. The sequence continues at coordinate 211,108 of NW_027646352.1, read as the reverse complement.
GGGTACGGCAACGCTTTAGGGGAGGGTGCGTGTGAGGGCGCAGGTTATTGTTAGCGTACGGGTTAGGAATAGGTGACGGTTGAGGGTCAGGCTTCGGGGAAGTGTTAGGGTTAGAGTTCGGGCTAGGGTTAGGGTTAGGGGATGGGACGGTTTAGGGTCCAGGTGAGGGTACGGCAACGCTTTAGGGGGAGCGTGCGTGTGAGGGCGCGGGTTAGCGTTAGCGTACGGGTTAGGATTAGGGGACTGGTAAGGGTCAGGCTTTGGGGAAGAGTTAGGACTAGGGTTCGGGCTAGGGTTAGGGTTAGGGGAAGGGGATGGTTTAGGGTCCAGGTGAGGTTACGGCAACGATTTAGGGGGAGCGTGCCTGTGAGGGTGCGGTTTAGCTTTAGCGTTCGGGTTAGGATTAGGGGACGGGTGAGGGTCAGGATTCGGGGAAAGGTTAGGGCTAGGGTTCAGGCTAGGGTTAGGGTTAGGGAATGGGGACGGTTTAGGGCCCAGGTGAGGGTACGGCAACGCTTTAGGGGGAGCGTGCGTGTGAGGGCGCGGGTTAGCGTGAGCGTACGGGTTAGGATTAGGGGACGGGTGATGGTCAGGCTTCGGGGAAGTGTTAGGGTTAGGGTTCGGGCTAGAGTTAGGATTAGGGGACGGGGACGGTTTAGGGTCCAGGTGAGGGTACAGCAACGCTTTAGGGGGAGCGTGCGTGTGAGGGCACGGGTTAGTGTTAGTGTACGGGTTAGGATCAGGTGACGGGTGAGGGTCAGGCTTCGGGGAAGGGTCAGGTTTAGGGTTCGGGCTAGGGTTAGGGTTAGGAGACGGGGACGGTTTAGGGTCCAGGTGAGGGTACGGCAACGATTTACGGGGTGCGTGCGTGTGAGGGCGTGGGTTAGCTTTAGCGTACGGGTTAGGATTAGGGGACGGGTGAGGGTCAGGCTTCGGGGAAAGGTTAGGGCTAGTGTTCGGGCTAGGGTTAGGATTAGGGGACGGGGACGGTTTAGGGTCCAGGTGAGGGTACGGCAACGCTTTAGGGGGAGCGTGCGTGTGAGGGCGCGGGTTAGTGTTAGCGTACGGGTTAGGATTAGGGGACGGGTGAGGGTCAGGCTTCGGGGAAGTGTTAGGGTTAGGGTTCGGGCTAGGGTTAGGGTTAGGGGACGGGGATGGTTTAGGGTCCAGGTGAGTGTACGGCAACGCTTTAGGGGGAGCTTGCGTGTGAGGGCGCAGGTTAGTGTTAGCGTACGGGTTAGGATTAGGGGACGGGTGAGTGTCAGGCTTCCGGGAAGAGTTAGGGTTAGTGTTCGGGCTAGGGTTAGGGTTAGGGGACGGGGACAGTTTAGGGTCCAGGTGAGGGTATGGCAACGCTTTATGGGGAGCGTGCGTGTGAGGGCTCGGGTTAGTGTTAGCGTACGGTTTAGGATTAGGGGACGGGTGAGGGTCAGGCTTCGGGGAAGTGTTAGGGTTAGGGTTCGGGCTAGGGTTAGGGTTAGGGGACGGGGATGGTTTAGGGTCCAGGTGAGTGTACGGCAACGCTTTAGGGGGAGCGTGCGTGTGAGGGCGCGGGTTAGTGTTAGCGTACGGGTTAGGATTAAGGCACGGGTGAGGGTCAGGCTTCGGGGAACGGTTAGGGTTAGGGTTCGGGTTAGGGTTAGGTTTAGGGGACGGGGACCGTTTAGGGTCCAGGTGAGGGTACAGCAACGCTTTAGGGGGAGCTTGCGTGTGAGGGCGCAGGTTAGTGTTAGCGTACGTGTTAGGATTAGGGGACGGGTGAGTGTCAGGCTTCCGGGAAGAGTTAGGGTTAGTGTTCGGGCTAGGGTTAGGGTTAGGGGACGGGGACAGTTTAGGGTCCAGGTGAGGGTATGGCAACGCTTTATGGGGAGCGTGCGTGTGAGGGCTCGGGTTAGTGTTAGCGTACGGTTTAGGATTAGGGGACGGGTGAGTGTCAGGCTTCCGGGAAGATTTAGGGTTAGGGTTCGGGCTAGGGTTAGGGTTAGGGGACGGGGATGGTTTAGGGTCCAGGTGAGGGTACGGCAACGCTTTAGGGGGAGAGTGCGTGTGAGGGCGCGGGTTAGTGTTAGCGTACGGGTTAGGATTAGGGTACGGGTGAGGGTCAGGCTTCGGGGAAGGGTTAGGGCTAGGATTCCGGTTAGGGTTAGGGTTAGGGGACGGGGACGGTTTAGGGTCCAGGTGAGGGTACGACAACGCTTTAGGGGGAGCGTGCGTGTGAGGGCGCGGGTTAGTGTTAGCGTACGGGTTAGGATCAGGGGACGGGTGAGGGTTAGGCTTCGGGGAAGGGTCAGGTTTAGGGTTCGGGCTAGGGTTAGGGTTAGGAGACGGGGACGGTTTACGGTCCAGGTGAGGGTACGGCAACGTTTTAGGGGGTGCGTGCGTGTGAGGGCGTGGGTTAGCTTTAGCGTACGGGTTAGGATTGGGTACGGGTGAGGGTCAGGTTTCGGGGAAAGGTTAGGGCTAGGGTTCGAGCTAGGGTTAGGGTTAGGGGACGGGGACGGTTTAGGTTCCAGGTGAGGATACGGCAACGCTTTAGGGGGAGCGTGTGTGTGAGGGCGCGGGTTAGTGTTAGCGTACAGGTTAGGATTAGAGGACGGGTGAGGGTCAGGCTTCGGGAAGGGTTAGGGTTGGGGTTCGGGATAGGGTTAGGATTAGGGGACGGGGACGGTTCAGGGTCCAGGTGAGGGTACGGCAACGCTTCAGGGGGAGCGTGCGTTTGAGGGCGTGGATTAGTGTTAGCGTACGGGTTAGGATTAGGGGACGGGTGAGGGTCAGGCTTCGGGGAAGGCTTAGGGTTAGGGTTCAGTCTAGAGTTAGGGTTAGGGACTGGGACGGTTTAGGGTCCAGGTGAGGGTACGGCAACGCTTTAGGGGGAGCGTGCGTGTGAGGGCGCGGGTTAGTGTTAGCGTACGGGTTAGGATTAGGGGACGGGTGAGATTCAGGCTTCGGGGAAGGGTTAGGGTTAGGGTTCGGGCTAGGGTTAGGGTTAGGGAACGGGGACGGTTTAGGGTCCAGGTGAGGGTACGGCAACGCTTTAGGGGAGGGTGCGTGTGAGGGCGCAGGTTATTGTTAGCGTACGAGTTAGGAATAGGTGACGGGTGAGGGTCAGGCTTCGGGGAAGTGTTAGGGTTAGGGTTCGGGCTAGGGTTAGGGTTAGGGGATGGGACGGTTTAGGGTCCAGGTGAGGGTACGGCAACGCTTTAGGGGGAGCGTGCGTGTGAGGGCGCGGGTTAGCGTTAGCGTACGGGTTAGGATTAGGGGACTGGTAAGGGTCAGGCTTCGGGGAAGAGTTAGGACTAGGGTTCGGGCTAGGTTTAGGGTTAGGGGAAGGGGATGGTTTAGGGTCCAGGTGAGGTTACGGCAACGATTTAGGGGGAGCGTGCCTGTGAGGGTGCGGTTTAGCTTTAGCGTTCGGGTTAGGATTAGGGGACGGGTGAGGGTCAGGATTCGGGGAAAGGTTAGGGCTAGGGTTCAGGCTAGGGTTAGGGTTAGGGAATGGGGACGGTTTAGGGCCCAGGTGAGGGTACGGCAACGCTTTAGGGGGAGCGTGCGTGTGAGGGCGCGGGTTAGTGTTAGCGTACGGGTTAGGATTAGGGGACGGGTGAGGGTCAGGCTTCGGGGAAGGGTTAGGGTTAGTGTTCGGGCTAGGGTTAGGGTTAGGGGACGGGGACGGTTTAGGGTCCAGGTGAGGGTATGGCAACGCTTTAGGGGTAGCGTGCGTGTGAGGGCGCGGGTTAGCGTGAGCGTACGGGTTAGGATTAGGGGACGGGTGATGGTCAGGCTTCGGGGAAGGATTAGGGTTAGGGTTCGGGCTAGAGTTAGGATTAGGGGACGGGGACGGTTTAGGGTCCAGGTGAGGGTACGGCAACGCTTTAGGGGGAGCGTGCGTGTGAGGGCGCGGGTTAGTGTTAGCGTACGGGATAGGATCAGGTGACGGGTGAGGGTCAGGCTTCGGGGAAGGGTCAGGTTTAGGGTTCGGGCTAGGGTTAGGGTTAGGAGACGGGGACGGTTTAGGGTCCAGGTGAGGGTACGGCAACGATTTACGGGGTGCGTGCGTGTGAGGGCGTGGGTTAGCTTTAGCGTACGGGTTAGGATTAGGGGACGGGTGAGGGTCAGGCTTCGGGGAAAGGTTAGGGCTAGTGTTCGGGCTAGGGTTAGGGTTAGGGGACGGGGACGGTTTAGGGTCCAGGTGAGGGTACGGCAACGCTTTAGGGGGGGCGTGCGTGTGAGGGCGCGGGTTAGTGTTAGCGTACGGGTTAGGATTAGGGGACGGGTGAGGGTCAGGCTTCGGGGAAGGGTTAGGGTTAGGGTTCGGGCTAGGGTTAGGGTTAGGGGAAGGGGACGGTTCAGGGTCCAGGTGAGGGTGCGGCAACGCTTCAGGGGGAGCGTGCGTGTGAGGGCTCGGGTTAGTGTTAGCGTACGGGTTAGGATTAGGGGACGGGTGAGGGTCAGGCTTCGGGGAAGGGTTAGGGTTAGGGTTCAGGCTAGAGTTAGGGTTAGGGACGGGGACGGTTTAGGGTCCAGGTGAGGGTACGGCAACGCTTTAGGGGGAGCGTAAGTGTGAGGGCGCGGATTAGCGGTAGCGTACGGGTTAGGATTAGTGGACGGGTGAGGGTCAGGCTTCGGGGAAGGGTTAGGGTTAGGGTTCGGGCTAGGGTTAGGGTTAGGGGACGGGGACGGTTTAGGGTCCAGGTGAGGGTACGGCAACGCTTTAGGGGGAGCGTGCGTGTGAGGGCGCGGGTTAGCGTTAGCGTACGGGTTAGGATTAGGTGACGGGTGAGGGTCAGGCTTCTGGGAAGGGTTAGGGTTGGGGTTCGGGCTAGGGTTAGGGTTAGGGGACTGGGATGGTTTAGGGTCCAGGTGAGGGTACGGCAACGCTTCAGGGGTAGCGTGCGTGTGAGGGCGCGGGTTAGTGTTAGCGTACGGGTTAGGATTAGGGGACGGGTGAGGGTCAGGCTATGGGGAAGGGTTAGGGTTAGGGTTCGGGCTAGAGTTAGGGTTAGGGACGGGGACGGTTTAGGGTCCAGGTGAGGGTACGGAAACGCTTTAGGTGGAGCGTGCGTGTGAGGGCGCAGAGTAGCGGTAGTGTACGGGTTTGGATTAGTGGACGGGTGAGGGTCAGGCTTCGGGGAAGGGTTAGGGTTACGGTTCGGGCTAGGGTTAGGGTTAGGGTACGGGGACGGTTTAGGGTCCAGGTGAGGGTACGGCAACGCTTTAGGGGGAGCGTGCGTGGGAGGGCGCGGGTTAGCGTTAGCGTACGGGTTAGGATTAGGTGACGGGTGAGGGTCAGGTTTCGGGGAAGCGTTAGGATTAGGGTTCGGGATAGGGTTAGGATTAGGGGACGGGGACAGTTTAGGGTCCAGGTGAGGATACGGCAACGCTTTAGGTGGAGCGTCCGTGTGAGGGCGCGGGTTAGTGTTAGCGTACGGGTTAGGATTAGGGGACGGGTGAGGGTCAGGCTTCGGGGAAGGGCTAGGGTTAGAGTTCGGGCTAGGGTTAGAGTTAGGGGACGGGGACGGTTTAGGGTCCAGGTGAGGGTACGGCAACGCTTTAGGGGGAGCGTGCGTGTGAGGGCGCGGGTTAGTGTTAGCGTACGGGTTAGGATTAGGGGTCGGGTGAGTGTCAGGCTTCGGGGAAGGTCTAGGGTTAGGGTTCAGGCTAGGGTTAGGGATAGGGGACGGGGAAGGTTTAGGGTCCAGGTGAGGGTACGCAAAGATTTAGGCTGAGCGTGCGTGTGAGGGCGCGTGTTAGTGTTAGCGTACGGTTTAGGATTAAGGCACGGGTGAGGGTCAGGCTTCGGGGAAGGGTTAGGGTTAGGGTTCGGGCTAGGGTTAGGTTTATGGGACGGGGACGGTTTAGGGTCCAGGTGAGGGTACGGCAACGCTTTAGGGGGAGCGTCCGTGTGAGGGCTTGGGTTAGTGTTAGGGTACGGGTTAGGATTAGGGGACGGGTGAGTGTCAGGCTTCCGGGAATAGTTAGGGATAGTGTTCGGGCTAGGGTTAGGGTTAGGGGACGGGGACGGTTTAGGGTCCAGGTGAGGGTACGGCAACGCTTTAGGGGGAGCGTGCGTGTGAGGGCGCGGGTTAGTGTTAGCGTACGGGTTAGGATTAGGGGACGGGTGAGGATCAGGCTTCGGGGAAGGGTTAGGGTTAGGGTTCGGGCTAGGGTTAGGGTTAGGGGACGGGGATGGTTTAGGGACCAGGTGAGGGTACGGCAACGCTTTAGGGGGAGCGTGCGTGTGAGGGCGCGGGTTAGTGTTAGCGTACGGGTTAGAATTAGGGGATGGGTGAGGGTCAGGCTTCGGGGAAGGGTTAGGGCTAGGGTTCGGGCTAGGGTTAGGGTTAGGGGAAGGGGACGGTTTAGGGTCCAGGTGAGGGTACGGCAACGCTTTAGGGGGAGCGTGCGTGTGAGGGCGCGGGTTAGTGTTAGCGTACGGGTTAGGATCAGGGGACGGGTGAGGGTCAGGCTTCGGGTAAGGGTCAGGTTTAGGGTTCGGGCTAGGGTTAGGGTTAGGAGACGGGGACGGTTTAGGGTCCAGGTGAGGGTACGGCAACGATTTAGGGGGTGCGTGCGTGTGAGGGCGCAGGTTAGCTTTAGCGTACGGGTTAGGATTAGGGGACGGGTGAGGGTCAGGCTTCGGGGAATGGTTAGGGCTAGGGTTCGGGCTAGGGTTAGGGTTAGGGGACGGGGACGGTTTAGGGTTCAGGTGAGGATACGGCAACGTTTTAGGGGGAGCGTGTGTGTGAGGGCGCGGGTTAGTGTTAGCGTACAGGTTAGGATTAGGGGACGGGTGAGGGTCAGGCTTCGGGGAAGGGTTAGGGTTAGGCTTCGGGATAGGGTTAGGGTTAGGGGACGGGGACGGTTCAGGGTCCAGGTGAGGGTACGGCAACGCTTCAGAGGGAGCGTGCATGTGAGGGCGCGGGTTAGTGTTAGCGTACGGGTTAGGATTAGGGGACAGGTGAGGGTCAGGCTTCGGGGAAGGGTTAGGGTTAGGGTTCGGGCTAGAGTTAGTGTTAGGGACGGGGACGGTTTAGGGTCCAGGTGAGGGTACGGCAACGCTTTATGGGGAGCGTGCGTGTGAGGGCGCGGAGTAGCGGTAGCGTACGGGTTAGGATTAGTGGACGGGTGAGGGTCAGGCTTCGGGGAAGGGTTAGGGTTAGGGTTCGGGCTAGGGTTAGGGTTAGGGTACGGGGACGGTTTAGGGTCCAGGTGAGGGTATGGCAACGCTTTAGGGGGAGCGTGCGTGTGAGGGCGCGGATTAGCGTTAGCGTACGGGTTAGGATTAGGGGACGGGTGAGGGTCAGGCTTCGGGGAAGTTTTAGGGTTCGGGTTCGGGCTAGAGTTAGGATTAGGGGACGGGGATGGTTTAGGGTCCAGGTGAGGGTACGGCAACGCTTTAGGGGGAGCGTGCGTGTGAGGGCGCGGGTTAGTGTTAGCGTACGGGTTAGAATTATGGCACGTGTGAGGGTCAGGCTTCGGGGAAGGGTTAGGGTTAGGGTTCGGGCTAGGGTTAGGGTTAGGGGACAGGGACGGTTCAGGGTCCAGGTGGGGGTACGGCAATGCTTTCGGGGGAGCGTGCGTGTGAGGGCGCGGGTTAGTGTTAGCGTAAGGGTTAGGATCAGGGGACAGGTGAGGGTCAGGCTTCGGGGAAGGGTCAGGTTTAGGGTTCGGGCTAGGGTTAGGGTTAGGAGACTGGGACGGTTTAGGGTCCAGGTGAGGGTACGGCAACGCTTTAGGGTGAGCGTACGAGTGAGGGCGCGGGTTAGTGTTAGCGTACGGGTTAGGATTAGGGGACGGGTGAGGGTCAGGTTTCGGGGAAGGGTTAGGGTTAGGGTTCGGGCTAGGGTTAGGGTTAGGGGACGGGGAAGGTTTAGGGTCCAGGTGAGGGTACGGCTACGCTTTAGGGGGAGCGTACGTGTGAGGGCGCGGGTTAGTGTTAGCGTCCGGGTTAGGATTAGGGGACGGGTGAGGGTCAGGCTTCGGGAAAGGGTTAGGGTTAGGGTTCGGGCTAGGGTTAGTGTTAGGGGAAGGGGACGGTTTAGGGTCCAGGTGAGGGTATGGCAACGCTTTAGGGGGAGCGTACGTGTGAGGGCGCGGGTTAGTGTTAGCCTACGCCTTAGGATTAGGGGACAGGTGAGGGTCAGGCTTCGGGGAAGGGTTAGGGTTAGGGTACGGGCTAGGGTTAGGGTTAGGGGACGGGGAAGGTTTAGGGTCCAGGTGAGGGTACGCAAAGATTTAGGGGGAGCGTGCGTGTGAGGGCGCGTGTTAGTGTTAGCGTACGGTTTAGGATTAGGGCACGGGTGAGGGTCAGGCTTCGGGGAAGGGTTAGGGTTAGGGTTCGGGCTAGGGTTAGGTTTATGGGACGGGGACGGTTTAGGGTCCAGGTGAGGGTACGGCAACGCTTTAGGGGGAGCGTCCGTGTGAGGGCTTGGGTTAGTGTTAGGGTACGGGTTAGGATTAGGGGACGGGTGAGTGTCAGGCTTCCGGGAATATTTAGGGATAGTGTTCGGGCTAGGGTTAGGGTTAGGGGACGGGGACGGTTTAGGGTCCAGGTGAGGGTACGGCAACGCTTTAGGGGGAGCGTGCGTGTGAGGGCGCGGGTTAGTGTTAGCGTACGGGTTAGGATTAGGGGACGGGTGAGGATCAGGCTTCGGGGAAGGGTTAGGGTTAGGGTTCGGGCTAGGGTTAGGGTTAGGGGACGGGGATGGTTTAGGGACCAGGTGAGGGTACGGCAACGCTTTAGGGGGAGCGTGCGTGTGAGGGCGCGGGTTAGTGTTAGCGTACGGGTTAGAATTAGGGGACGGGTGAGGGTCAGGCTTCGGGGAAGGGTTAGGGCTAGGGTTCGGGCTAGGGTTAGGGTTAGGGGAAGGGGACGGTTTAGGGTCCAGGTGAGGGTACGGCAACGCTTTAGGGGGAGCGTGCGTGTGAGGGCGCGGGTTAGTGTTAGCGTACGGGTTAGGATCAGGGGACGGGTGAGGGTCAGGCTTCGGGTAAGGGTCAGGTTTAGGGTTCGGGCTAGGGTTAGGGTTAGGAGACGGGGACGGTTTAGGGTCCAGGTGAGGGTACGGCAACGATTTAGGGGGTGCGTGCGTGTGAGGGCGCAGGTTAGCTTTAGCGTACGGGTTAGGATTAGGGGACGGGTGAGGGTCAGGCTTCGGGGAATGGTTAGGGCTAGGGTTCGGGCTAGGGTTAGGGTTAGGGGACGGGGACGGTTTAGGGTTCAGGTGAGGATACGGCAACGTTTTAGGGGGAGCGTGTGTGTGAGGGCGCGGGTTAGTGTTAGCGTACAGGTTAGGATTAGGGGACGGGTGAGGGTCAGGCTTCGGGGAAGGGTTAGGGTTAGGCTTCGGGATAGGGTTAGGGTTAGGGGACGGGGACGGTTCAGGGTCCAGGTGAGGGTACGGCAACGCTTCAGAGGGAGCGTGCATGTGAGGGCGCGGGTTAGTGTTAGCGTACGGGTTAGGATTAGGGGACAGGTGAGGGTCAGGCTTCGGGGAAGGGTTAGGGTTAGGGTTCGGGCTAGAGTTAGTGTTAGGGACGGGGACGGTTTAGGGTCCAGGTGAGGGTACGGCAACGCTTTATGGGGAGCGTGCGTGTGAGGGCGCGGAGTAGCGGTAGCGTACGGGTTAGGATTAGTGGACGGGTGAGGGTCAGGCTTCGGGGAAGGGTTAGGGTTAGGGTTCGGGCTAGGGTTAGGGTTAGGGTACGGGGAAGGTTTAGGGTCCAGGTGAGGGTATGGCAACGCTTTAGGGGGAGCGTGCGTGTGAGGGCGCGGATTAGCGTTAGCGTACGGGTTAGGATTAGGGGACGGGTGAGGGTCAGGCTTCGGGGAAGTTTTAGGGTTCGGGTTCGGGCTAGAGTTAGGATTAGGGGACGGGGATGGTTTAGGGTCCAGGTGAGGGTACGGCAACGCTTTAGGGGGAGCGTGCGTGTGAGGGCGCGGGTTAGTGTTAGCGTACGGGTTAGAATAATGGCACGTGTGAGGGTCAGGCTTCGGGGAAGGGTTAGGGTTAGGGTTCGGGCTAGGGTTAGGGTTAGGGGACAGGGACGGTTCAGGGTCCAGGTGGGGGTACGGCAATGCTTTCGGGGGAGCGTGCGTGTGAGGGCGCGGGTTAGTGTTAGCGTACGGGTTAGGATCAGGGGACAGGTGAGGGTCAGGCTTCGGGGAAGGGTCAGGTTTAGGGTTCGGGCTAGGGTTAGGGTTAGGAGACTGGGACGGTTTAGGGTCCAGGTGAGGGTACGGCAACGATTTAGGGGGTGCGTGCGTGTGAGGGCGCGGGTTAGCTTTAGCGTACGTGTTAGGATTAGGGGACGGGTGAGGGTCAGGCTTCGGGGAAAGGTTAGGGCTAGGGTTCGGGCTAGGGTTAGGGTTAGTGGACGGGGATGGTTTAGGGTCCAGGTGAGGGTACGGCAACGCTTTAGGGGGAGCGTGCGTGTGAGGGCGCGGGTTAGTGTTAGCGTACGGGTTAGGATTAGGGGACGGGTGAGGGTCAGGCTTCGGGGAAGGGTTAGGGTTAGGGTTCGGGCTAGGGTTAGGGTTAGGGGACGGGGACGGTTTAGGGTCCAGGTGAGGGTACGGCAACGCTTTAGGGGGAGCGTGCGTGTGAGGGCGCGCGTTAGTGTTAGCGTACGGGTTAGGATAAGGGGACGGGTGAGGGTCAGGCTTCGGGGAAGGGTTAGGGTTAGGGTTCGGGCTAGGTTTAGGGTTAGGGGACGGGGAAGGTTTAGGGTCCAGGTGAGGGTTCGGCAAAGCTTTAGGGAGAGCGTGCGTATGAGGGCACGGGTTAGTGTTAGCGTACGGGTTAGGATTAGGGGACGGGTGAGGGTCAGGCTTCGGGGAAGGGTTAGGGTTAGGGTTCGGGCAAGGGTTAGGGTTAGGGGACGGGGACGGTTTAGGGTCCAGGTGAGGGTACGGCAACACTTTATGGGTAGCGTGCGTGTGAGGGCGCGGGTTAGTGTTAGAGTACGGTTTAGGATTAGGGGACGGGTGAGTGTCAGGCTTCCGGGAAGAGTTAGGGTTAGGGTTCGGGCTAGGGTTAGGGTTAGGGGACGGGGATGGTTTAGGGTCCAGGTGAGGGTACGGCAACTCTTTAGGGGGAGCGTGCGTGTGAGGGCGCGGGTTAGTGTTAGCGTACGGGTTAGGATTAGGGGACGGGTGACGGTCAGGCTTCGGGGAAGGGTTAGGGCTAGGGTTCGGGCTAGGGTTAGGGTTAGGGGAAGGGGACGGTTTAGGGTCCAGGTGAGGGTACGGCAACGCTTTAGGGGGAGCGTGCGTGTGAGGGCGCGGGTTACTGTTAGCGTACGGGTTAGGATCAGGGGACGGGTGAGGGTCAGGCTTCGGGGAAGGGTCAGGTTTAGGGTTCGCGCTAGGGTTAGGGTTAGGAGACGGGGACGGTTTAGGGTCCAGGTGAGGGTACGGCAACGATTTAGGGGGTGCGTGCGTGTGAGGGCGCGGGTTAGCTTTAGCGTACGGGTTAGGTTTAGGGGACGGGTGAGGGTCAGGCTTCGGGGAATGGTTAGGGCTAGGGTTCGGGCTAGGGTTAGGGTTAGGGGACGGGGACGGTTTAGGGTCCAGGTGAGGATACGGCAACGTTTTAGGGGGAGCGTGTGTGTGAGGGCGCGGGTTAGTGTTAGCGTACAGGTTAGGATTAGGGGACGGGTGAGGGTCAGGCTTCGGGGAAGGGTTAGGGTTAGGCTTCGGGATAGGGTTAGGGTTAGGGGACGGGGACGGTTCAGGGTCCAGGTGAGGGTACGGCAACGCTTCAGAGGGAGCGTGCATGTGAGGGCGCGGGTTAGTGTTAGCGTACGGGTTAGGATTAGGGGACAGGTGAGGGTCAGGCTTCGGGGAAGGGTTAGGGTTAGGGTTCGGGCTAGAGTTAGTGTTAGGGACGGGGACCGTTTAGGGTCCAGGTGAGGGTACGGCAACCCTTTAGGGGAAGCGTGCGTGTGAGGGCGCGGAGTAGCGGTAGCGTACGGGTTATGATTAGTGGACGGGTGAGGGTCAGGCTTCGGGGAAGGGTTAGGGTTAGGGTTCGGGCTAGGGTTAGGGTTAGGGTACGGGGACGGTTTAGGGTCCAGGTGAGGGTATGGCAACGCTTTAGTGGGAGCGTGCGTGTGAGGGCGCGGATTAGCGTTAGCGTACGGGTTAGGATTAGGGGACGGGTGAGGGTCAGGCTTCGGGGAAGCGTTAGGGTTAGGGTTCGGGCTAGGGTTAGGATTAGGGGACGGGGACGGTTTAGGGTCCAGGTGAGGGTACGGCAACGCTTTAGGGGGAGCGTGCGTGTGAGGGCGCGGGTTAGTGTTAGCGTACGGGTTAGGATTAGGGGACGGGTGAGGGTCAGGCTTCGGGGAAGGTCTAGGGTTAGGGTTCGGGCTAGGGTTAGGGATAGGGGACGGGGAAGGTTTAGGGTCCAGGTGAGGGTACGGCAAAGATTTAGGGGGAGCGTGCGTGTGAGGGCGCGTGTTAGTGTTAGCGTACGGTTTAGGATTAGGGCACGGGTGAGGGTCAGGCTTCGGGGAAGGGTTAGGGTTAGGGTTCGGGCTAGGGTTAGGTTTATGGGACGGGGACGGTTTAGGGTCCAGGTGAGGGTACGGCAAAGCTTTAGGGGGAGCGTCCGTGTGAGGGCGTGGGTTAGTGTTAGCGTACGGGTTAGGATTAGGGGACGGGTGAGTGTCAGGCTTCCGGGAAAAGTTAGGGATAGTGTTCGGGCTAGGGTTAGGGTTAGGGGACGGGGACGGTTTAGGGTCCAGGTGAGGGTACGGCAACGCTTTAGGGGGAGCGTGCGTGTGAGGGCGCGGGTTAGTGTTAGCGTACGGGTTATGATTAGGGGACGGGTGAGGATCAGGCTTCGGGGAAGGGTTAGGGTTAGGGTTCGGGCTAGGGTTAGGGTTAGGGGACGGGAATGGTTTAGGTTCCAGGTGAGGGTACGGCAACGCTTTAGGGGGAGCGTGCGTGTGAGGGCGCGGGTTAGTGTTAGCGTACGGGTTAGGATTAGGGGACGGGTGAGGGTCAGGCTTCGGGGAAGGGTTAGGGTTAGGGTTCGGGCTAGGGTTAGGGTTAGGGGACGGGGACGGTTTAGGGTCCAGGTGAGGGTACGGCAACGCTTTAGGGGGAGCGTGCGTGTGAGGGCGTGGGTTAGTGTTAGCGTACGGGTTAGGATAAGGGGACGGGTGAGGGTCAGGCTTCGGGGAAGGGTTAGGGTTAGGGTTCGGGCTAGGTTTAGGGTTAGGGGACGGGGAAGGTTTAGGGTCCAGGTGAGGGTACGGCAACACTTTATGGGTAGCGTGCGTGTGAGGGCGCGGGTTAGTGTTAGCGTACTGTTTAGGATTAGGGGACGGGTGAGTGTCAGGCTTCCGGGAAGAGTTAGTGTTAGGGTTCGGGCTAGGGTTAGGGTTAGGGGACGGGGATGGTTTAGGGTCCAGGTGAGGGTACGGCAACGCTTTAGGGGGAGCGTGCGTGTGAGGGCGCGGGTTAGTGTTAGCGTACGGGTTAGGATTAGGGGACGGGTGAGGGTCAGGCTTCGGGGAAGGGTTAGGGCTAGGGTTCGGGCTAGGGTTAGGGTTAGGGGACGGGGACGGTTTAGGGTCCAGGTGAGGGTACGGCAACGCTTTAGGGGGAGCGTGCGTGTGAGGGCGCGGGTTAGTGTTAGCGTACGGGTTAGGATCAGGGGACGGGTGAGGGTCAGGCTTCGGGGAAGGGTCAGGTTTAGGGTTCGGGCTAGGGTTAGGGTTAGGAGACGGGGACGGTTTAGGGTCCAGGTGAGGGTACGGCAACGATTTAGGGGGTGCGTGCGTGTGAGGGCGCGGGTTAGCTTTAGCGTACGGGTTAGGATTAGGGGACGGGTGAGGGTCAGGCTTCGGGGAATGGTTAGGGCTAGGGTTCGGGCTAGGGTTAGGGTTAGGGGACGGGGACGGTTTAGGGTCCAGGTGAGGATACGGCAACGTTTTAGGGGGAGCGTGTGTGTGAGGGCGCGGGTTAGTGTTAGCGTACAGGTTAGGATTAGGGGACGGGTGAGGGTCAGGCTTCGGGGAAGGGTTAGGGTTAGGCTTCGGGATAGGGTTAGGGTTAGGGGACGGGGACGGTTCAGGGTCCAGGTGAGGGTACGGCAACGCTTCAGGGGGAGCGTGCATGTGAGGGCGCGGGTTAGTGTTAGTGTACAGGTTAGGATTAGGGGACGGGTGAGGGTCAGGCTTCGGGGAAGGGTTAGGGTTAGGGTTCGGGCTAGAGTTAGTGTTAGGGACGGGGACGGTTTAGGGTCCAGGTGAGGGTACGGCAACGCTTTAAGGGGAGCGTGCGTGTGAGGGCGCGGAGTAGCGGTAGCGTACGGGTTAGGATTAGTGGACGGGTGAGGGTCAGGCTTCGGGGAAGGGTTAGGGTTAGGGTTCGGGCTAGGGTTAGGGTTAGGGTACGGGGACGGTTTAGGGTCCAGGTGAGGGTATGGCAACGCTTTAGGGGGAGCGTGCGTGTGAGGGCGCGGGTTAGCGTTAGCGTACGGGTTAGGATTAGGGGACGGGTGAGGGTCAGGCTTCGGGAAAGGGTTAGGGTTAGGGTTCGGGCTAGAGTTAGGATTAGGGGACGGGGACGGTTTAGGGTCCAGGTGAGGGTACGGCAACGCTTTAGGGGGAGCGTGCGTGTGAGGGCGCGGGTTAGTGTTAGCGTACGGGTTAGGATTAGGGGACGGGTGAGGGTCAGGCTTCGGGGAAGTGTTAGGTTTAGGGTTCGGGCTAGGGTTAGGGTTAGGGGAAGGGGACGGTTCAGGGTCCAGGTGAGGGTGCGGCAACGCTTCAGGGGGAGCGTGCGTGTGAGGGCGCGGGTTAGTGTTAGCGTACGGGTTAGGATAAGGGGACGGGTGAGTGTCAGGCTTCGGGGAAGGGTTAGGGTTAGGGTTCGGGCAAGGGTTAGGGTTAGGGGACGGGGACGGTTTAGGGTCCAGGTGAGGGTACGGCAACGCTTTAGGGGGAGCGTGCGTGTGAGGGCGCGGGTTAGTGTTAGCATACGGGTTAGGATTAGGGGACGGGTGAGTGTCAGGCTTCCGGGAAGAGTTAGGGTTAGGGTTCGGGCTAGGGTTAGGGTTAGGGGACGGGGACGGTTTAGGGTCCAGGTGAGGGTACGGCAACGCTTTAGGGGGAGCGTGCGTGTGAGGGCGCGGGTTAGTGTTAGCGTACGGGTTAGAATTAGGGGACGGGTGAGGGTCAGGCTTCGGGGAAGGTTTAGGGTTAGGGTTCGGGCTAGGGTTAGGGTTAGGGGACGGGGACGGTTTAGGGTCCAGGTGAGGGGACGGCAACGCTTTATGGGGAGCGTGCGTGTGAGGGCGTGGGTTAGTGTTAGCCTACGGGTTAGGATTAGGGGACGGGTGAGGGTCAGGCTTCGGGGAAGGGTTAGTGTTAGTGTTCGGGCTAGGTTTAGGGTTACGGGACGGGGACGGTTTAGGGTCCAGGTGAGGGTACGGCAACGCTTTAGGGGGAGCGTGCGTGTGAGGGCGCGGGTTAGTGTTAGCGTACGGGTTAGGATTAGGGGACGGGTGAGGATCAGGCTTCGGGGAAGGGTTAGTGTTAGGGTTCGGGCTAGGGTTAGGGTTAGGGAACGGGGACGGTTTAGGGTCCAGGTGAGGGTACGGCAACGCTTTAGGGGAGGGTGCGTGTGAGGGCGCAGGTTATTGTTAGCGTACGGGTTAGGAATAGGTGACGGGTGAGGGTCAGGCTTCGGGGAAGTGTTAGGGTTAGGGTTCGGGCTAGGGTTAGGGTTAGGGGATGGGACGGTTTAGGGTCCAGGTGAGGGTACGGCAACGCTTTAGGGGGAGCGTGCGTGTGAGGGCGCGGGTTAGCGTTAGCGTACGGGTTAGGATTAGGGGACTGGTAAGGGTCAGGCTTCCGGGAAGAGTTAGGACTAGGGTTCGGGCTAGGGTTAGGGTTAGGGGAAGGGGATGGTTTAGGGTCCAGGTGAGGGTACGGCAACGCTTTAGGGGGAGCGTGCGTGTGAGGGCGCGGGTTAGTGTTAGCGTACGGGTTAGGATCAGGGGACGTGTGAGGGTCAGGCTTCGGGGAAGGGTCAGGTTTAGGGTTCGGGCTAGGGTTAGGGTTAGGGGACGGGGACGGTTTAGCGTCCAGGTGAGTTTACGGCAACGATTTAGGGGGAGCGTGACTGTGAGGGTGCGGTTTAGCTTTAGCGTTCGGGTTAGGATTAGGGGACGGGTGAGGGTCAGGATTCGGGGAAAGGTTAGGGCTAGGGTTAGGGCTAGGGTTAGGGTTAGGGGATGGGGACGGCTTAGGGCCCAGGTGAGGGTACGGCAACGCTTTAGGGGGAGCGTGCGTGTGAGGGCGTGGGTTAGTGTTAGCGTACGGGTTAGGATTAGGGGACGGGTGAGGGTCAGGCTTCGGGGAAGGGTTAGGGTTAGGGTTCGGGCTAGGGTTAGGGTTAGGGGACGGGGACGGTTTAGGGTCCAGGTGAGCGTACGGCAACGCTTTAGGGGGAGCGTGCGTGTGAGGGCGCGGGTTAGTGTTAGCGTACGGGTTAGGATTAGGGGACGGGTGAGGGTCAGGCTTCGGGGAAGGGTTAGGGTTAGGGTTCGCGCTAGGGTTAGGGTTAGGGGACGGGGACGGTTTAGGGTCCAGGTGAGGGTACGGCAACGCTTTAGGGGGAGCGTGCGTGTGAGGGCGCGGATTAGTGTTAGCGTACGGGTTAGGATTAGGGGACGGTGAGGGTCAGGCTTCGCGGAAGGGTTAGGGTTAGGGTTCGGGCTAGGGTTAGGGTTAGGGGACGGGGACGGTTTAGGGTCCAGGTGAGGGTACGGCAACGCTTTAGGGGGAGCGTGCGTATGAGGGCGCGGGTTAGTGTTAGCGTACGGGTTAGGATCAGGGGACGGGTGAGGGTCAGGCTTCGGGGAAAGGTTAGGGCTATGGTTCGGGCTAGGGTTAGGGTTAGGGGACGGGGACGGTTTAGGGTCCAGGTGAGGGTACGGCAACGCTTTAGGGGGAGCGTGCGTGTGAGGGCGCGGAGTATCGGTGGCGTACGGGTTAGGATTAGTGGACGGGTGAGGGTCAGGCTTCGGGGAAGGGTTAGGGTTAGGGTTCGGGCTAGGGTTAGGGTTACGGTACGGGGACGGTTTAGGGTCCAGGTGAGGGTATGGCAACGCTTTAGGGGAGCGTGCGTGTGAGGGCGCGGGTTAGCGTGAGCGTACGGGTTAGGATTAGGGGACGGGTGAGGGTCAGGCTTCGGGGAAGGGTTAGGGTTAGAGTTCGGGCTAGAGTTAGGATTAGGGGACGGGGACGGTTTAGGGTCCAGGTGAGGGTAAGGCAACGCTTTAGGGGGAGCGTGCGTGTGAGGGCGCGGGTTAGTGTTAGCGTACGGGTTAGGATCAGGTGACGGGTGAGGGTCAGGCTTCGGGGAAGGGTCAGGTTTAGGGTTCGGGCTAGGGTTAGGGTTAGGAGACGGGGACGGTTTAGGGTCCAGGTGAGGGTACGGCAACGATTTACGGGGTGCGTGCGTGTGAGGGCGTGGGTTAGCTTTAGCGTACGGGTTAGGATTAGGGGACGGGTGAGGGTCAGGCTTCGGGGAAAGGTTAGGGCTAGTGTTCGGGCTAGGGTTAGGGTTAGGGGACGGGGACGGTTTAGGGTCCAGGTGAGGGTACGGCAACGCTTTAGGGGGAGCGTGCGTGTGAGGGCGCGGGTTAGTGTTAGCGTACGGGTTAGGATTAGGGGACGGGTGAGGGTCAGGCTTCGGGGAAGTGTTAGGGTTAGGGTTCGGGCTAGGGTTAGGGTTAGGGGAAGGGGACGGTTCAGGGTCCAGGTGAGGGTGCGGCAACGCTTCAGGGGGAGCGTGCGTGTGAGGGCGCGGGTTAGTGTTAGCGTACGGGTTAGGATTAGGGGACGGGTGAGGGTCAGGCTTCGGGGAAGGGTTAGGGTTAGGGTTCAGGCTAGAGTTAGGGTTAGGGACGGGGACGGTTTAGGGTCCAGGTGAGGGTACGGCAACGCTTTAGGGGGAGCGTAAGTGTGAGGGCACGGATTAGCGGTAGCGTACGGGTTAGGATTAGTGGACGGGTGAGGGTCAGGCTTCGGGGAAGGGTTAGGGTTAGGGTTCGGGCTAGGGTTAGGGTTAGGGTACGGGGACGGTTTAGGGTCCAGGTGAGGGTACGGCAACGCTTTAGGGGGAGCGTGCGTGTGAGGGCGCGGGTTAGCGTTAGCGTACGGGTTAGGATTAGGTGACGGGTGAGGGTCAGGCTTCGGAGAAGTGTTAAGGTTGGGGTTCGGGCTAGGGTTAGGGTTAGGGGACGGGGACGGTTTAGGGTCCAGGTGAGGGTACGGCAACGCTTTAGGGGGAGCGTGCGTGTGAGGGCGCGGTTTAGTGTTAGCGTACGAGTTAGGATCAGGGGACGGGTGAGGGTCAGGCTTCGGGGAAGGGTTAGGGTTAGGGTTCGGGCTAGGCTTAGGGTTAGGGGACGGGGACGGTTTAGGTTCCAGGTGAGGGTATGGCAACGCTTTAGGGGGAGCGTGCGTGTGAGGGCGCGGGTTAGCGTTAGCGTACGTGTTAGGATTAGGGGACGGGTGAGGGTCAGGCTTCGGGGAAGGGTTAGGGTTAGGGTTCGGGCTAGAGTTAGGATTAGGGGAAGGGGACGGTTTAGGGTCCAGGTGAGGGTACGGCAACGCTTTAGGGGGAGCGTGCGTGTGAGGGCGCGGGTTAGTGTTAGCGTACGGGTTAGGATCAGGGGACGGGTGAGGGTCAGGTTTCGGGGAAGGGTCAGGTTTAGGGTTCGGGCTAGGGTTAGGGTTAGGAGACGGGGACGGTATAGTGTCCAGGTGAGGGTACGGCAACGCTTTAGGGGGAGCGTGCGTGTGAGGGCGCGGGTTAGTGTTAGCGTACGTGTTAGGATTAGTGGACGGGTGAGGGTCAGGCTTCGGGGAAGGGTTAGGGTTAGGGTTCGGGCTAGGGTTAGGGTTAGGGTACGGGGACGGTTTAGGGTCCAGGTGAGGGTACGGCAACGCTTTAGGGGGAGCGTGCGTGTGAGGGCGCGGGTTAGCGTTAGCGTACGGGTTAGGATTAGGTGACGGTTGAGGGTCAGGTTTCGGGGAAGCGTTAGGGTTAGGGTTCGGGATAGGGTTAGGATTAGGGGACGGGGATGGTTTAGGGTCCAGGTGAGGATACGGCAACGCTTTAGGGGGAGCGTCCGTGTGAGGGCGCGGGTTAGTGTTAGCGTACGGGTTAGGATTAGGGGACGGGTGAGGGTCAGGCTTCGGGGAAGGGCTAGGGTTAGAGTTCGGGCTAGGGTTAGAGTTAGGGGACGGGGACGGTTTAGGGTCCAGGTGAGGGTACGGCAACGCTTTAGGGGGAGAGTGCGTGTGAGGGCGCGGGTTAGTGTTAGCGTACGGGTTAGGATTAGGGGACGGGTGAGGGTCAGGCTTCGGGGAAGGTCTAGGGTTAGGGTTCGGGCTAGGGTTAGGGATAGGGGACGGGGAAGGTTTAGGGTCCAGGTGAGGGTACGGCAAAGATTTAGGGGAGCGTGCGTGTGAGGGCGCGTGTTAGTGTTAGCGTACGGTTTAGGATTAGGGCACGGGTGAGGTTCAGGCTTCGGGGAAGGGTTAGGGTTAGGGTTCGGGCTAGGGTTAGGTTTATGGGACGGGGACAGTTTAGGGTCCAGGTGAGGGTACGGCAACGCTTTAGGGGGAGCGTCCGTGTGAAGGCTTGGGTTAGTGTTAGGGTACGGGTTAGGATTAGGGGACGGGTGAGTGTCAGGCTTCCGGGAAGAGTTAGGGATAGTGTTCGGGCTAGGGTTAGGGTTAGGGTACGGGGATGGTTTAGGGTCCAGGTGAGGGTACGGCAACGCTTTAGGGGGAGCGTGCGTTTGAGGGCGCGGGTTAGTGTTAGCGTACGGGTTAGGATTAGGGGACGGGTGAGGATCAGGCTTCGGGGAAGGGTTAGGGTTAGGGTTCGGGCTAGGGTTAGGGTTAGGGGACGGGGATGGTTTAGGGTCCAGGTGAGGGTACGTCAACGCTTTAGGGGGAGCGTGCGTGTGAGGGCGCGGGTTAGTGTTAGCGTACGGGTTAGGATTAGGGGACAGGTGAGGGTCAGGCTTCGGGGAAGGGTTAGGGTTAGGGTTCGGGCTAGGGTTAGTGTTAGGGGACGGGGACAGTTTAGGGTCCAGGTGAGGGTACGGCAACGCTTTAGAGGGAGCGTGCGTGTGAGGGCGCGGGTTAGTGTTAGCGTACGGGTTAGGATAAGGGGACGGGTGAGGGTCAGGCTTCGGGGAAGGGTTAGGGTTAGGGTTCGGGCTAGGTTTAGGGTTAGGGGACGGGGAAGGTTTAGGGTCCAGGTGAGGGTTCGGCAAAGCTTTAGGGGGAGCGTGCGTATGAGGGCGCGGGTTAGTGTTAGCGTACGGGTTAGGATTAGTGGACGGGTGAGGGTCAGGCTTCGGGGAAGGGTTAGGGTTAGGGTTCGGGCAAGGGTTAGGGTTAGGGGACAGGGACGGTTTAGGGTCCAGGTGAGGGTACGGCAACACTTTATGGGTAGCGTGCGTGTGAGGGCGCGGGTTAGTGTTAGCGTACGGTTTAGGATTAGGGGACGGGTGAGTGTCAGGCTTCCGGGAAGAGTTAGGGTTAGGGTTCGGGCTAGGGTTAGGATTAGGGGATGGGGATGGTTTAGGGTCCAGGTGAGGGTACGGCAACGCTTTAGGGGGAGCGTGCGTGTGAGGGCGCGGGTTAGTGTTAGCGTACGGGTTAGGATTAGGGGACGGGTGAGGGTCAGGCTTCGGGGAAGGGTTAGGGCTAGGGTTCGGGCTAGGGTTAGGGTTAGGGGAAGGGGACGGTTTAGGGTCCAGGTGAGGGTACGGCAACGCTTTCGGGGGAGCGTGCGAGTGAGGGCGCGGGTTAGTGTTAGCGTACGGGTTAGGATCAGGGGACGGGTGAGGGTCAGGCTTCGGGGAAGGGTCAGGTTTAGGGTTCGGGCTAGGGTTAGGGTTAGGAGACGGGGACGGTTTAGGGTCCAGGTGAGGGTACGGCAACGATTTAGGGGGTGCGTGCGTGTGAGGGCGCGGGTTAGCTTTAGCGTACGGGTTAGGATTAGGGGACGGGTGAGGGTCAGGCTTCGGGGAAAGGTTAGGGCTAGGGTTCGGGTTAGGGTTAGGGTTAGGGGACGGGGACGGTTTAGGGTCCTGGTGAGGGTACGGCAACGCTTTAGGGGGAGCGTGTGTGTGAGGGCGCGGGTTAGTGTTAGCGTACAGGTTAGGATTAGGGGACGGGTGAGGGTCAGGCTTCGGGGAAGGGTTAGGGATAGGGTTCGGGCTAGGGTTAGGGTTAGGGGACGGGGATGGTTCAGGGTCCAGGTGAGGGTACGGCAACGCTTCAGGGGTAGCGTGCGTGTGAGGGCGCGGGTTAGTGTTAGCGTACGGGTTAGGATTAGGGGACGGGTGAGGGTCAGGCTACGGGGAAGGGTTAGGGTTAGGGTTCGGGCTAGAGTTAGGGTTAGGGACGGGGACGGTTTAGGGTCCAGGTGAGGGTACGGAAACGCTTTAGGGGGAGCGTGCGTGTGAGGGCGCAGAGTAGCGGTAGCGTACGGTTTAGGATTAGTGGACGGGTGAGGGTCAGGCTTCGGGGAAGGGTTAGGGTTAGGGTTCGGGCTAGGGTTAGGGTTAGGGGACGGGGAAGGTTTAGGGTCCAGGTGAGGGTTCGGGAAAGCTTTAGGGGGAGCGTGCGTATGAGGGCACGAGTTAGTGTTAGCGTACGGGTTAGGATTAGGGGACGGGTGAGGGTCAGGCTTCGGGGAAGGGTTAGGGTTAGGGTTCGGGCAAGGGTTAGGGTTAGGGGACGGGGACGGTTTAGGGTCCAGGTGAGGGTACGGCAACACTTTATGGGTAGTGTGCGTGTGAGGACGCGGGTTAGTTTTAGCGTACGGTTTAGGATTAGGGGACGGGTGAGTGTCAGGCTTCCGGGAAGAGTTAGGGTTAGGGTTCGGGCTAGGGTTAGGGTTAGGGGACGGGGATGGTTTAGGGTCCAGGTGAGGGTACGGCAACGCTTTAGGGGGAGCGTGCGTGTGAGGGCGTGGGTTAGTGTTAGCGTACGTGTTAGGATTAGGGGACGGGTGAGGGTCAGGCTTCGGGGAAGGGTTAGGGCTAGGGTTCGGGCTAGGGTTAGGGTTAGGGGACGGGGACGGTTTAGGGTCCAGGTGAGGGTACGGCACGCTTTAGGGGGAGCGTGCGTGTGAGGGCGCGGGTTAGTGTTAGCGTACGGGTTAGGATCAGGGGACGGGTGAGGGTCAGGCTTCGGGGAAGGGTCAGGTTTAGGGTTCGGGCTAGGGTTAGGGTTAGGAGACGGGGACGGTTTAGGGTCCAGGTGAGGGTACGGCAACGATTTAGGGGGTGCGTGCGTGTGAGGGCGCGGGTTAGCTTTAGCGTACGGGTTAGGATTAGGGGACGGGTGAGGGTCAGGCTTCGGGGAATGGTTAGGGCTAGGGTTCGGGCTAGGGTTAGGGTTAGGGGACGGGGACGGTTTAGGGTCCAGGTGAGGATACGGCAACGTTTTAGGGGGAGCGTGTGTGTGAGGGCGTGGGTTAGTGTTAGCGTACAGGTTAGGATTAGGGGACGGGTGAGGGTCAGGCTTCGGGGAAGTGTTAGGGTTAGGGTTCAGGCTAGAGTTATGGTTAGGGACGGGGACGGTTTAGGGTCCAGGTGAGGGTACGGCAACGCTTTAGGGGGAGCGTGCGTGTGAGGGCGCGGATTAGTGGTAGCGTACGGGTTAGGATTAGTGGACGGGTGAGGGTCAGATTTCGAGGAAGGGTTAGGGTTAGGGTTCGGGCTAGGGTTAGTGTTAGGGTACGGGGACGGTTTAGGTTCCAGGTGAGGGTACGGCAACGCTTTAGGGGGAGCGTGCGTGTGGGGGCGCGGGTTAGTGTTAGCGTACGGGTTAGGATTAGGGGACGGGTGAGGGTCAGGCTTCGGGGAAGGATTAGGGTTAGGGTTCGGTCTAGGGTTAGGGTTAGGGGTCGGGGACGGTTTAGGGTCCAGGTGAGGGTACGGCAACGCTTTAGGGGGAGCGTGCGTGTGAGGGCGCGGGTCAGTGTTAGCGTACGGGTTAGAATTATGGCACGTGTGAGGGTCAGGCTTCGGGGAAGGGTTAGGATTAGGATTCGGGCTAGGGTTAGGTTTAGGGGACGGGGACGGTTTAGGGTCCAGGTGAGGATACGGCAACGCTTTAGGGGGAGCGTGCGTGTTAGGGCGCGGGTTAGTGTTAGCGTACGGCTTAGGATTAGGGGACGGGTGAGTGTCAGGCTTCCGAGAAGAGTTAGGGTTAGTGTTCGGGCTAGGGTTAGGGTTAGGGGATGGGGACGGTTTAGGGTCCAGGTGAGGGTACGGCAACGCTTTAGGGGGAGCGTGCGTGTGAGGGCGCGGGTTAGTGTTAGCGTACGAGTTAGGATCAGGGGACGGGTGAGGGTCAGGCTTCGGGGAAGGGTTAGGGTTAGGGTTCGGGCTAGGGTTAGGGTTAGGGGACGGGGACGGTTTAGGGTCCAGGTGAGGGTACGGCAACGCTTTAGGGGGAGCGTGCGTGTGAGGGCGCGGGTTAGTGTTAGCGTACGGGTTAGGATTAGGGGACGGGTGAGGGTCAGGCTTCGGGGAAGGGTTAGGGTTAGGGTTCGGTCTAGGGTTAGTGTTAGGGGACGGGGACGGTTTAGGGTCCAGGTGAGGGTACGGCAACGCTTTAGGGTGAGCGTGCGTGTGAGGGCGCGGGTTAGTGTTAGCGTACGGGTTAGGATTAGGGGACGGGTGAGGGTCAGGCTTCAGGGAAGGTCTAGGGTTAGGGTTCGGGCTAGGGTTAGGGATAGGGGACGGGGAAGGTTTAGGGTCCAGGTGAGGGTACGGCAAAGATTTAGGGGGAGCGTGCGTGTGAGGGCGCGTGTTAGTGTTAGCGTACGGTTTAGGATTAGGGCACGGGTGAGGGTCAGGCTTCGGGGAAGGGTTAGGGTTAGGGTTCGGGCTAGGGTTAGGTTTATGGGACGGGGACGGTTTAGGGTCCAGGTGAGGGTACGGCAACGCTTTAGGGGGAGCGTCCGTGTGAGGGCGTGGATTAGTGTTAGCGTACGGGTTAGGATTAGGGGACGGGTGAGTGTCAGGCTTCCGGGAAGAGTTAGGGATAGTGTTCGGGCTAGGGTTAGGGTTAGGGGACGGGGAAGGTTTAGGGTCCAGGTGAGGGTTCGGCAAAGCTTTAGGGGGAGCGTGCGTATGAGGGCACGGGTTAGTGTTAGCGTACGGGTTAGGATTAGGGGACGGGTGAGGGTCAGGCTTCGGGGAAGGGTTAGGGTTAGGGTTCGGGCAAGGGTTAGGGTTAGGGGACGGGGACGGTTTAGGGTCCAGGTGAGGGTACGGCAACACTTTATGGGTAGCGTGCGTGTGAGGGCGCGGGTTAGTTTTAGCGTACGGTTTAGGATTAGGGGACGGGTGAGTGTCAGGCTTCCGGGAAGAGTTAGGGTTAGGGTTCGGGCTAGGGTTAGGGTTAGGGGACGGGGATGGTTTAGGGTCCAGGTGAGGGTACGGCAACGCTTTAGGGGGAGCGTGCGTATGAGGGCGTGGGTTAGTGTTAGCGTACGGGTTAGGATTAGGGGACGGGTGAGGGTCAGGCTTCGGGGAAGGGTTAGGGCTAGGGTTCGGGCTAGGGTTAGGGTTAGGGGACGGGGACGTTTTAGGGTCCAGGTGAGGGTACGGCAACGCTTTAGGGGGAGCGTGCGTGTGAGGGCGCGGGTTAGTGTTAGCGTACGGGTTAGGATCAGGGGACGGGTGAGGGTCAGGCTTCGGGGAAGGGTGAGGTTTAGGGTTCGGGCTAGGGTTAGGGTTAGGAGACGGGGACGGTTTAGGGTCCAGGTGAGGGTACGGCAACGATTTAGGGGGTGCGTGCGTGTGAGGGCGCGGGTTAGCTTTAGCGTACGGGTTAGGATTAGGGGACGGGTGAGGGTCAGGCTTCGGGGAATGGTTAGGGCTAGGGTTCGGGCTAGGGTTAGGGTTAGGGGACGGGGACGGCTTAGGGTCCAGGTGAGGATACGGCAACGTTTTAGGGGGAGCGTGTGTGTGAGGGCGTGGGTTAGTGTTAGCGTACAGGTTAGGATTAGGGGACGGGTGAGGGTCAGGCTTCGGGGAAGTGTTAGGGTTAGGGTTCAGGCTAGAGTTATGGTTAGGGACGGGGACGGTTTAGGGTCCAGGTGAGGGTACGGCAACGCTTTAGGGGGAGCGTGCGTGTCAGGGCGCGGATTAGCGGTAGCGTACGGGTTAGGATTAGTGGACGGGTGAGGGTCAGATTTCGAGGAAGGGTTAGGGTTAGGGTTCGGGCTAGGGTTAGTGTTAGGGTACGGGGACGGTTTAGGTTCCAGGTGAGGGTACGGCAACGCTTTAGGGGGAGCGTGCGTGTGAGGGCGCGGGTTAGTGTTAGCGTACGGGTTAGGATTAGGGGACGGGTGAGGGTCAGGCTTCGGGGAAGGATTAGGGTTAGGGTTCGGTCTAGGGTTAGGGTTAGGGGTCGGGGACGGTTTAGGGTCCAGGTGAGGGTACGGCAACGCTTTAGGGGGAGCGTGCGTGTGAGGGCGCGGGTCAGTGTTAGCGTACGGGTTAGAATTATGGCACGTGTGAGGGTCAGGCTTCGGGGAAGGGTTAGGGTTAGGATTCGGGCTAGGGTTAGGTTTAGGGGACGGGGACGGTTTAGGGTCCAGGTGAGGATACGGCAACGCTTTAGGGGGAGCGTGCGTGTTAGGGCGCGAGTTAGTGTTAGCGTACGGCTTAGGATTAGGGGACGGGTGAGTGTCAGGCTTCCGAGAAGAGTTAGGGTTAGTGTTCGGGCTAGGGTTAGGGTTAGGGGATGGGGACGGTTTAGGGTCCAGGTGAGGGTACGGCAACGCTTTAGGGGGAGCGTGCGTGTGAGGGCGCGGGTTAGTGTTAGCGTACGGGTTAGGATTAGGGGACGGGTGAGGATCAGGCTTCGGGGAAGGATTAGGGTTAGGGTTCGGGCTAGGGTTAGGGTTAGGGGACGGGGACGGTTTAGGGTCCAGGTGAGTGTACGGCAACGCTTTAGGGGGAGCGTGCGTGTGAGGGCGCGGTTTAGTGTTAGCGTACGAGTTAGGATCAGGGGACGGGTGAGGGTCAGGCTTCGGGGAAGGGTTAGGGTTAGGGTTCGGGCTAGGGTTAGGGTTAGGGGACGGGGACGGTTTAGGGTCCAGGTGAGGGTATGGCAACGCTTTAGGGGGAGCGTGCGTGTGAGGGCGCGGGTTAGCGTTAGCGTACGTGTTAGGATTAGGGGACGGGTGAGGGTCAGGCTTCGGGGAAGTGTTAGGGTTAGGGTTCGGGCTAGAGTTAGGATTAGGGGACGGGGACGGTTTAGGGTCCAGGTGAGGGTACGGCAACGCTTTAGGTGGAGCGTGCGTGTGAGGGCGCGGGTTAGTGTTAGCGTACGGGTTAGGATCAGGGGACGGGTGAGGGTCAGGTTTCGGGGAAGGGTCAGGTTTAGGGTTCGGGCTAGGGTTAGGGTTAGGAGACGGGGACGGTTTAGGGTCCAGGTGAGGGTACGGCAACGATTTAGGGTGTGCGTGCGTGTGAGGGCGTGGGTTAGCTTTAGCGTACGGGTTAGGATTAGGGGACGGGTGAGGGTCAGGCTTCGGGGAAAGGTTAGGCCTAGTGTTCGGGCTAGGGTTAGGGTTAGGGGACGGGGACGGTTCAGGGTCCAGGTGAGGGTACGGCAACGCTTTAGGGGGAGCGTACATGTGAGGGCGCGGGTTAGTGTTAGCCTACCGGTTAGGATTAGTGGACGGGTGAGGGTCAGGTTTCGGGGAAGGGTTAGGGTTAGGGTTCGGGCTAGGGTTAGGCTTAGGGGACGGGGAAGGTTTAGGGTCCAGGTGAGGGTACGGCAATGCTTTAGGGGGAGCGTACGTGTGAGGGCGCGGGTTAGTGTTAGTGTACGGGTTAGGATTAGTGGACGGTTGAGGGTTAGGCTTGGGGGAAGGGTTAGGGTTAGGGTTCGGGCGAGGGTTAGGGTTAGGGGACGGGGATGGTTTAGGGTCCACGTGAGTGTACGGCAACGCTTTAAGGGGAGCGTACGTGTGAGGGCGCAGGTTAGTGTTAGCGTACGGGTTAGGATTAGGGGACGGGTGAGGTTCAGGCTTCGGGGAAGAGTTAGGGTTAGGGTTCGGGCTAGGGTTAGGGTTAGGGGACGGGGACGGTTTAGGTTCCAGGTGAGGGTACGGCAACGCTTTAGGGGGAGCGTACGTGTGAGGGCGCAGGTTAGTGTTAGCCTACGCCTTAGGATTAGGGGACGGGTGAGGGTCAGGCTTCGGGGAAGGGTTAGGGTTAGGGATCGGGCTAGGGTTAGGGTTAGGGGATGGGGACGGTTTCGGGTTCAGGTGAGGGTACGGAAACGCATTATGGGGAGCGTAGGTCTGAGGGCGCGGGTTATTGTTAGCCTACGGGTTAGGATTAGGGGACGGGTTAGGGTCAGGCTTCGGGGAAGGGTTAGGGTTAGGGTTCTGGCTAGGGTTAGGGGACGGTTTAGGGTCCAGGTGAGGGTACGACAACGCCTTAGGGGGAGCGTACGTGTGAGGGCGCGGGTTAGTGTTAGCGAACGGGTTAGGATTAGGGGACGGGTGAGGGTCAGGCTTCGGGGAAGGGTTAGGGTTCGGGCTAGGGTTAGGGTTAGGGGACGGGGACGGTTTAGGGTCCAGGTGAGGGTACGGCAACGCTTTAGGGGGAGCATACGTGTGAGGGTGCGGGTTAGTGTTAGCGTACGGGTTAGGATTAGGGGACGGGTGAGGGTCAGGCTTCGGGGAAGGGTTAGGGTTAGGGTTTGGGCTAGGATTAGGGTTAGGGGACGGGGACGGCTTAGGGTCCAGGTGAGGGTACGGCAAGGCTTTAGGGGTAGCGTACATGTGAGGTCGCGGGTTAGTGTTAGCCTACGGGTTAGGATTAGGGGACGGGTGAGGGTCAGGCTTCGGGGAAGGGTTAGGGTTAGGGTTCGGGCTAGGGTTAGGGTTAGGGGACGGGGAAGGTTTAGGGTCCAGGTGAGTGTACGGCAACGCTTTAGGGGGAGCGTACATGTGAGGGCGCGGGTTAGTGTTAGCCTACGGGTTAGGATTAGGGGATGGGTGAGGGTCAGGCTTCGGGGAAGGGTTAGGGTTAGGGTTCGGGCTAGGGTTAGGGGACGGTTTAGGGTCCAGGTGAGGGTATGGCAACGCTTTAGGGGGAGCGTACGTGTGAGGGCGTGGGTTAGTGTTAACGTACGGGTTAGGATTAGGGGACGGGTGAGGGTCAGGCTTCGGGGAAGGGTTAGGGTTAGGGTTCGGGCTAGGGTTAGAGTTAGGGGACGGGGACGGTTTAGGGTCCAGGTGAGGGTACGGCAACGCTTTAGGGGGAGCATACGTGTGAGGGTGCGGGTTAGTGTTAGCGTACGGGTTAGGATTAGGGAACGTGTGAGCGTCATGCTTCGGGGAAGGGTTAGGGTTCGGGCTAGGGTTAGGGTAGGGGACGGGGACAGTTTAGGGTCCAGGTGAGGGTACGGCAACGCTTTAGGGGGAGCATACGTGTGAGGGTGCGGGTTAGTGTTAGCGTCCGAGTTAGGATTA
This sequence comes from Stenella coeruleoalba, assembly GCF_951394435.1. Taxonomy (NCBI): domain Eukaryota; kingdom Metazoa; phylum Chordata; class Mammalia; order Artiodactyla; family Delphinidae; genus Stenella; species Stenella coeruleoalba. The sequence goes on along the minus strand of NW_027646352.1, from coordinate 182,538 downwards.
GGGGACGGGTGAGGGTCAGGCTTCGGGGAAGGGTTAGGGTTAGGGTTCGGGCTAGGGTTAGGGTTAGGGGACGGGGACGGTTTAGGGTCCAGTTGAGGGTACGGCAACGCTTTAGGGGGAGCGTACGTGTGAGGGCGCGGGTTAGTGTTAGCCTACGGGTTAGGATTAGGGGACGGGTGAGGGTCAGGTTTCGGGGAAGGGTTAGGGATAGGGTTCGGGCTAGGGTTAGGGTTAGTGGACGGGGACGGTTTAGGGTCCAGGTGAGGGTACGGCAACGCTTTATGGGTAGCGTACGTGTGAGGGCCCGGGTTAGTGTTAGCCTACGGGTTAGGATTAGGGGACGTGTGAGGGTCAGGAGTCGGGGAAGTGTTAGGGTTAGGGTTCGGGCTAGGGTTAGGGTTAGAGGACGGGGACGGTTTAGGGTCCAGGTGAGGGTACGGCAAGGCTTTAGGTGGAGCGTACGTGTGAGGGCGCGGGTTAGTGTTAGCCTACGGGTTAGGATTAGGGTACGGGTGAGGGTCAGACTTCGGGGAAGGGTTAGGGATAGGCTTCGGGCTAGGGTTAGGGTTAGGGGACGGGGACGGTTTAGGGTCCAGGTGAGGGTACGGCAACGCTTTAAGGGGAGCGTACGTGTGAGGACACGGGTTAGTGTTAGCGTACGGTTTAGGAATAGGGGACGGGTGAGGGTCGGGCTTCGGGGAAGGGCTAGGGTTAGGGTTCGGGCTAGGGTTAGGGTTAGGGGACGGGGACGGTTTAGGGTCCAGGTGAGGGTACAGCAGCGCCTTAGGGGGAGCGTACGTGTGAGGGTGCGCGTTAGTGTTAGCGTACGGGTTAGGATTAGGGGACGGGTGAGGGTCAGGCTTCGGGGAAGGGTTAGGGTTAGGGTTCGGGCTAGGGTTAGGGTTAGGGGACGGGGACGGTTTAGGGTCCAGGTGAGTGTACGGCAACGCTTTAGGGGGAGCGTACGTGTGAGGGCACGGGTTAGTGTTAGCGTACGGGTTAGGAATAGGGGACGGGTGAGGGTCAGGCTTCGGGGAAGGGTTAGGTTTAGGGTTCGGGCTAGGGTTAGGGTTAGGGGACGGGGACGGTTTAGGGTCCAGGTGAGGGTACGGCAAAGCTTTAGGGGGAGCGTACGTGTGAGGGCGTGGGGTAGTGTTAGCGTACGGGTTAGGATTAGGGGACAGGTGAGGGTCAGGCTTCGGGGAAGGGCTAGGGTTAGGTTTCGGACTAGGGTTAGGGTTAGGGGCCGGGGACGGTTTAGGGTCCAGGTGAGGGTACAGCAGCGCTTTAGGGGGAGCGTACGTGTGAGGGTGCGCGTTAGTGTTAGCGTATGGGTTAGGATTAGGGGACGGGTGAGGGTCAGGCTTCGGGGAAGGTTTAGGGTTAGGGTTCGGGTTAGGGTTAGGGTTAGGGGACGGGGACGGTTTAGGGTCCAGGTGAGGGTACGGCAACGCTTTAGGGGGAGCGTACGTGTGAGGGCACGGGTTAGTGTTAGCGTACGGGTTAGGATTAGGGGACGGGTGAGGGTCAGGCTTCGGGGAAGGGTTAGGGTTAGGGTTCGGGCTAGGGTTAGGGTTAGGGGACGGGGACGGTTTAGGGTCCAGGTGAGGGTACGGCAACGCTTTAGGGGGAGCGTACGTGTGAGGGCACGGGTTAGTGTTAGCGTACGGGTTAGGAATAGGGGACGGGTGAGGGTCAGGCTTCGGGGAAGGGTTAGGGTTAGGGTTCGGGCTAGGGTTAGGGTTAGGGGACGGGGACGGTTTAGGGTCCAGGTGAGCGTACGGCAATGCTTTAGGGGGAGCGTACGTGTGAGGGCGCGGGTTAGTGTTAGCCTACGGGTTAGGATTAGCGGACTGGTGAGGGTCAGGCGTCGGGGAAGGGTTTGGGTTAGGGTTCGGGCTAGGGTTAGGGGACGGTTTAGGGTCCAGGTGAGGGTACGGCAACACTTTAGGGGGAGCGTACGTGTGAGGGCGCGGGTTAGTGTTAGCTTCCGAGTTAGGATTATGGGACGGGTGAGGGTCAGGCTTCGGGGAAGGGTTAGGGTTAGGGTTCGGGCTAGGGTTAGGGTTAGGGGACGGGGAAGGTTTAGGGTCCAGGTGAGGGTACGGCAATGCTTTAGGGGGAGCGTACGTGTGAGGGCGCGGGTTAGTGTTAGCGTACGGGTTAGGATTAGTGGACGGTTGAGGGTTAGGCTTGGGGGAAGGGTTAGGGTTAGGGTTCAGGCGAGGGTTAGGGTTAGGGGACGGGGACGGTTTAGGGTCCACGTGAGTGTACGGCAACGCTTTAGGGGGAGCGTACGTGTGAGGGCGCGGGTTAGTTTTAGCGTACGGGTTAGGATTAGGGGACGGGTGAGGTTCAGGCTTCGGGGAAGAGTTAGGGTTAGGGTTCGGGCTAGGGTTAGGGTTACGGGACGGGGACGGTTTAGGTTCCAGGTGAGGGTACGGCAACGCTTTAGGGGGAGCGTACGTGTGAGGGCGCGGGTTAGTGTTAGCCTACGCCTTAGGATTAGGGGACGGGTGAGGGTCAGGCTTCGGGGAAGGGTTAGGGTTAGGGATCGGGCTAGGGTTAGGGTTAGGGGATGGGGACGGTTTCGGGTTCAGGTGAGGGTACGGAAACGCTTTATGGGGAGCGTACGTCTGAGGGCGCGGGTTAGTGTTAGCCTACGGGTTAGGTTTAGGGGACGGGTTAGGGTCAGGCTTCGGGGAAGGGTTAGGGTTAGGGTTCAGGCTAGGGTTAGGGGACAGTTTAGGGTCCAGGTGAGGGTACGACAACGCCTTAGGGGGAGCGTACGTGTGAGGGCGCGGGTTAGTGTTAGCGAACGGGTTAGGATTAGCGGACGTGTGAGGGTCAGGCTTCGGGGAAGTGTTAGGATTCGGGCTAGGGTTAGGGTTAGGGGACGGGGACGGTTTAGGGTCCAGGTGAGGGTACGGCAACGCTTTAGGGGGAGCATACGTGTGAGTGTGCGGGTTAGTGTTAGCGTACGGGTTAGGATTAGGGGACGGGTGAGGGTCAGGCTTCGGGGAAGGGTTAGGGTTAGGGTTCGGGCTAGGATTAGGGTTAGGGGACGGGGACGGCTGAGGGTCCAGGTGAGGGTACGGCAAGGCTTTAGGGGTAGCGTACATGTGAGGGCGCGGGTTAGTGTTAGCCTACGGGTTAGGATTAGGGGACGGGTGAGGGTCAGGCTTCGGGGAAGGGTTAGGGTTAGGGTTCGGGCTAGGGTTAGGGTTAGGGGACGGGGACGGTTTAGGGTCCAGGTGAGGGTACGGCAACGCTTTAGGGGGAGCGTACGTGTGAGGGCACGGGTTAGTGTTAGCGTACGGGTTAGGAATAGGGGACGGGTGAGTGTCAGGCTTCGGGGAAGGGTTAGGTTTAGGGTTCGGTCTAGGGTTAGGGTTAGGGGACGGGGACGGTTTAGGGTCCAGGTGAGGGTACGGCAAAGCTTTAGGGGGAGCGTACGTGTGAGGGCGTGGGGTAGTGTTAGCGTACGGGTTAGGATTAGGGGACAGGTGAGGGTCAGGCTTCGGGGAAGGGCTAGGGTTAGGGTTCGGGCTAGGGTTAGGGTTAGAGGACGGGGACGGTTTAGGGTCCAGGTGAGGGTACAGCAGCGCTTTAGGGGGAGCGTACGTGTGAGGGTGCGCGTTAGTGTTAGCGTATGGGTTAGGATTAGGGGACGGGTGAGGGTCAGGCTTCGGGGAAGGGTTAGGGTTAGGGTTCGGGCTAGGGTTAGGGTTAGGGGACGGGGACGGTTTAGGGTCCAGGTGAGGGTACGGCAACGCTTTAGTGGGAGCGTACGTGTGAGGGCATGGGTTAGTGTTAGCGTACGGGTTAGGATTAGGGGACGGGTGAGGGTCAGGCTTCGGGGAAGGGTTAGGGTTAGGGTTCGGGCTAGGGTTAGGGTTAGGGGACGGGGACGGTTTAGGGTCCAGGTGAGGATACGGCAATGCTTTAGGGGGGGTGTACGTGTGAGGGCGCGGGTTAGTGTTGGCCTACGGGTTAGGATTAGGGGACGGGTGAGGGTCAGGCTTCGGGGAAGGGTTAGGGTTAGGGTTCGGGCTAGGGTTAGGGTTAGGGGACGGGGACGGTTTAGGGTCCAGGTGAGGATACGGCAATGCTTTAGGGGGGGTGTACGTGTGAGGGCGCGGGTTAGTGTTGGCCTACGGGTTAGGATTAGGGGACGGGTGAGGGTCAGGCTTCGGGGAAGGGTTAGGGTTAGGGTTCGGGCTAGGGTTAGGGTTAGGGCACGTGGACGGTTTAGGGTCCAGGTGAGCGTACGGCAATGCTTTAGGGGGAGCGTACGTGTGAGGGCGCGGGTTAGTGTTAGCCTACGGGTTAGGATTAGCGGACTGGTGAGGGTCTGGCGTCGGGGAAGGGTTTGGGTTAGGGTTCGGGCTAGGGTTAGGGGACGGTTTAGGGTCCAGGAGAGGGTACGGCAACACTTTAGGGGGAGCGTACGTGTGAGGGCGCGGGTTAGTGTTAGCCTCCGGGTTAGGATTATGGGACGGGTGAGGGTCAGGCTTCGGGGAAGGGTTAGGGTTAGGGTTCGGGCTAGGGTTAGGGTTAGGGGACGGGGACGGTTTAGGGTCCAGGTGAGGGTACGGCAACGCTTTAGGGGGAGCGTACATGTGAGGGCGCAGGTTAGTGTTAGCCTACGGGCTAGGATTAGGGGACGGGTGAGGGTCAGGCTTCGGGGAAGTGTTAGTGATAGGCTTCGGGCTAGGCTTAGGGTTAGGGGACGGGGACGGTTTAGGGTCCAGGTGAGGGTACGGCAACGCTTTAGGGGGAGCGTACATGTGAGGGCGCGGGTTAGTGTTAGCCTACCGGTTAGGATTAGTGGACGGGTGAGGGTCAGGTTTCGGGGAAGGGTTAGGGTTAGGGTTCGGGCTAGGGTTAGGCTTAGGGGACGGGGAAGGTTTAGGGTCCAGGTGAGGGTACGGCAATGCTTTAGGGGGAGCGTACGTGTGAGGGCGTGGGTTAGTGTTAGCCTACGGGTTAGGATTAGGGGACGGGTTAGGGTCAGGGTTCGGGGAAGGGTTAGGGTTAGGGTTCGGGCTAGGGTTAGGGGACGGTTTAGGGTCCAGGTGAGGGTACGGCAACGCTTTAGGGGGAGCGTACGTGTGAGGGCGCGGGTTAGTGTCAGCGAACGGGTTAGGATTAGGGGACGGGTGAGGGTCAGGGTTCGGGGAAGGGTTAGGGTTAGGATTCGGGCTAGGGTTACGGTTAGGGGACGGGGACGGTTTAGGGTCCAGGTGAGGGTACGGAAACGCTTTAGGGGGAGCGTACGTGTGAGGGCGCGGGTTAGTGTTAGCCTACGGGTTAGGATTAGGGGACGGGTGAGGGTCAGGAATCGGGGAAGGGTTAGGGTTAGGGTTCGGGCTAGGGTTAGGGTTAGGGGACGGGGACGGTTTAGGGTCCAGGTGAGGGTACGGCAACGCTTTAAGGGGAGCGTACATGTGAGGGCGCGGGTTAGTGTTAGCGTACGGGTTAGGATTAGGGGACGGGTGAGTGTCAGGCTTCGGGGAAGGGTTAGGGTTAGGGTTCGGGCTAGGGTTAGGGTTAGGGGACGGGGACGGTTTAGGGTCCAGGTGAGGGTATGGAAACGCTTTAGGGGGAGCGTACGTGTGAGGGCGTGGGGTAGTGTTAGCGTACGGGTTAGGATTAGGGGACGGGTGAGGGTCAGGCTTCGGGGAAGGGCTAGGGTTAGGGTCCGGGCTAGGGTTAGGGTTAGGGGATGGGGACCGTTTAGGGTCCAGGTGAGGTTACGGCAGCGCTTTAGGGGTAGCGTACGTGTGAGGGTGCGGTTTAGTGTTAGCGTACGGGTTACGATTAGGGGACGGGTGAGGGTCAGGCTTCGGGGAAGGGTTAGGGTTAGGGTTCGGGCTAGGGTTAGGGTTAGGGGACGGGGACGGTTTAGGGTCCAGATGAGGGTACGGCAACGCTTTAGGGGGAGCGTACGTGTGAGGGCACGGGTTAGTGTTAGCGTACGGGTTAGGAATAGGGGACGGGTGAGGGTCAGGCTTCGGGGAAGGGTTAGGGTTAGGGTTCGGGCTAGGGTTAGGGTTAGGGTACTGGGACGGTTTAGGGTCCAGGTGAGGATACGGCAATGCTTTAGGGGGGGCGTACGTGTGAGGGCGCGGGTTAGTGTTAGCCTACGGGTTAGGATTAGGGGACGGGTGAGGGTCAGGTTTCGGGGAAGCGTTAGGGTTAGGGTTTCGGCTAGGGTTAGGGGAAGGTTTAGGGTCCAGGTGAGGGTACGGCAACGCTTTAGGGGGAGCGTACGTGTGAGGGCACGGGTTACTGTTAGCGTACGGGTTAGGAATAGGGGACGGGTGAGGGTCAGGCTTCGGGGAAGGGTTAGGGTTAGGGTTCGGGCTATGGTTAGGGTTAGGGGACTGGGACGGTTTAGGATCCAGGTGAGGATACGGCAATGCTTTAGGGGGGGCGTACGTGTGAGGGCGCGGGTTAGTGTTAGCCTACGGGTTAGGATTAGGGGACGGGTGAGGGTCAGGCTTCGGGGAAGGGTTAGGGTTAGAGTTCGGGCTAGGGTTAGGGTTAGAGCACGCGGACGGTTTAGGGTCCAGGTGAGCGTACGGCAACGCTTTAGGGGGAGCGTACGTGTGAGGCGCGGGTTAGTGTTAGCCTACGGGTTAGGATTAGGGGACGGGTGAGGGTCAGGCTTCGGGGAAGTGTTAGGGTTAGGGTTCGGGCTAGGGTTAGGGGACGTTTTAGGGTGCAGGCGAGGGTAAGGCAACACATTAGGGGGAGCGTACGTGTGAGGGCGCGGGTTAGTCTTAGCCTCCGGTTTAGGATTAGGGGACGGGTGAGGGTCAGGCTTCGGGGAAGGGTTAGGGTTAGGGTTCGGGCTAGGGTTAGGGTTAGGGGACGGGGACGGTTTAGGGTCCAGGTGAGGGTACGGCAACGCTTTATGGGGAGCGTACGTGTGAGGGCCCGGGTTAGTGTTAGCCTACGGGTTAGGATTAGGGGACGTGTGAGGGTCAGGAGTCGGGGAAGTCTTAGGGTTAGGGTTCGGGCTAGGGTTAGGGTTAGAGGACGGGGACGGTTTAGGGTCCAGGTGAGGGTACGGCAACGCTTTAGGTGAAGCGTACGTGTGAGGGCGCAGGTTAGTGTTAGTCTACGGGTTAGGATTAGGGGACGGGTGAGGGTCAGACTTCGGGGAAGGGTTAGGGATAGGCTTCAGGCTAGGGTTAGGGTTAGGGGACGGGGACGGTTTAGGGTCCAGGTGAGGGTACGGCAACGCTTTAGGGGGAGCGTACGTGTGAGGGCGTGGGGTAGTGTTAGCGTACGGGTTAGGATTAGGGGACGGGTGAGGGTCAGGCTTCGGGGAAGGGCTAGGGTTAGAGTTCGGGCTAGGGTTAGGGTTAGGGGACGGGGACGGTTTAGGGTCCAGGTGAGGGTACAGCAGCGCTTTAGGGGGAGCGTACGTGTGAGGGTGCGCGTTAGTGTTAGCGTATGGGTTAGGATTAGGGGACGGGTGAGGGTCAGGCTTCGGGGAAGGGTTAGGGTTAGGGTTCGGGCTAGGGTTAGGTTTAGGGGACGGGGACGGTTTAGGGTCCAGGTGAGGGTACGGCAACGCTTTATGGGGAGCGTACGTGTGAGGGCGCGGGTTAGTGTTAGCCTACGGGTTAGGATTAGGGGACGGGTGAGGGTCAGGTGTAGGGGAAGTGTTAGGGTTAGGGTTCGGGCTAGGGTTAGGGTTAGAGGACGGGGACGGTTTAGGGTCCAGGTGAGGGTACGGCAACGCTTTAGAGGGAGCGTACATGTGAGGGCGCAGGTTAGTGTTAGCCTACGGGCTAGGATTAGGGGACGGGTGAGGGTCAGGCTTCGGGGAAGGGTTAGGGATAGGCTTCGGGCTAGGCTTAGGGTTAGGGGACGGGGACGGTTTAGGGTCCAGGTGAGGGTACGGCAACGCTTTAGGGGGAGCGTACGTGTGAGGGCGCGGGTTAGTGTTAGCGTACGGGTTAGGATTAGGGGACGGTTGAGGGTTAGGCTTGGGGGAAGGGTTAGGGTTAGGGTTCGGGCGAGGGTTAGGGTTAGGGGACGGGGACAGTTTAGGGTCCACGTGAGTGTACGGCAACGCTTTAGGGGGAGCGTACGTGTGAGGGCGCGGGTTAGTGTTAGCGTACGGGTTAGGATTAGGGGATGGGTGATGGTCAGGCTTCGGGGAAGGGTTAGGGTTAGGGATCGGGCTAGGGTTAGGGTTAGGGGATGGGGACGGTTTCGGGTTCAGGTGAGGGTACGGAAACGCTTTATGGGGAGCGTACGTCTGAGGGCGCGGGTTAGTGTTAGCGTACGGGTTAGGATTAGTGGACGTGTGAGGGTCAGGCTTCGGGGAAGGGTTAGGGTTCGGGCTAGCGTTAGGGTTAGGGGACGGGGACGGTTTAGGGTCCAGGTGAGGGTACGGCAACGCTTTAGGGGGAGCATACGTGTGACGGTGCGGGTTAGTGTTAGCGTACGGGTTAGGATTAGGGGACGGGTGAGGGTCAGGCTTCGGGGAAGGGTTAGGGTTAGGGTTCGGGCTAGGATTAGAGTTAGGGGACGGGGACGGCTTAGGGTCCAGGTGAGGGTACGGCAAGGCTTTAGGGGTAGCGTACATGTGAGGGCGCGGGTTAGTGTTAGCCTACGGGTTAGGATTAGGGGACGGGTGAGGGTCAGGCTTCGGGGAAGGGTTAAGGTTAGGGTTCGGGCTAGGCTTAGGTTTAGGGCACGGGGACGGTTTAGGGTCCAGGTGAGTGTACGGCAACGCTTTAGGGGGATCGTACGTGTGAGGGCGTGGGTTAGTGTTAGCGTACGGGTTAGGATTAGGGGACAGGTGAGGGTCAGGCTTCGGGGAAGGGTTAGGGTTAGGGTTCGGGCTAGGGTTAGTGTTAGGGGACGGGGACGGTTTAGGGTCCAGGTGAGGGTACGGCAACGCTTTAGGGGGAGCGTACATGTGAGGGCGCGGGTTAGTGTTAGCCTACGGGTTAGGATTAGGGGACGGGTGAGGGTCAGGTTTCGGGGAAGGGTTAGGGTTAGGGTTTGGGGTAGGGTTAGGGTTGGGGGACGGGGAAGGTTTAGGGTCCAAGTGAGGGTACGGCAAGGCTTTACGGGGAGCGTACGTGTGAGCGCGCGGGTTAGTGTTAGCGTACGGGTTAGGATTAGGGGACGGTTGAGGGTCAGGCTTGCGGGAAGCGTTAGGGTTAGGGTTCGGGTTAGGCTTAGGGTTAGGGGACGGGGACGGTTTAGGGTCCAGGTGAGTGTACGCAACGCTTTAGGGGGAGCGTACGTGTGAGGGCGCGGGTTAGTGTTAGAGTACGGGTTAGGATTAGTGGACGGGTGAGGGTCAGGCTTCGGGGAAGGGTTAGGCTTAGGGTTCGGGCTAAGGTTAGGGTTGGGGACAAGGACGGTTTAGGGTCCAGGTGAGGGTACGGCAACGCTTTAGGGGGAGCGTACGTGTGAGGGCGCGGGTTAGTGTTAGCCTACGCCTTAGGATTAGGGGACGGTTGAGGGTCAGGCTTCGGGGAAGGGTTACGGTTAGGGATCGGGCTAGGGTTAGGGTTAGGGGACGGGGACGGTTTAGGGTCCAGGTGAGGGTACGGCAACGCTTTATGGGGTGCGTACGTGTGAGGGCGCGGGTTAGTGTTAGCCTACGGGTTAGGATTAGGGGACGGGTTAGGGTCAGGCTTCGGGGAAGGGTTAGGGTTAGGGTTCGGGCTAGGGTTAGGGGACGGTTTAGGGTCCAGGTGAGGGTACGGCAACGCTTTAGGGGGAGCGTACGTGTGAGGACGCGTGTTAGTGTTAGCGAACGGGTTAGGATTAGGGGACGGGTGAGGGTCAGGGTTCGGGGAAGGGTTAGGGTTAGGGTTCGGGCTAGGGTTAGGGTTAGGGGACGGGGACGGTTAAGGGTCCAGGTGAGGGTACGGAAACGCCTTAGGGGGAGCGTACGTGTGAGGGCGCGGGTTAGTATTAGCCTACGGGTTAGGATTAGGGGACGGGCGAGGTTCAGGAATCGGGGAAGGGTTAGGGTTAGGGTTCGGGCTAGGGTTAGGGTTAGGGGACGGGGACGGTTTAGGGTCCAGGTGAGGGTACGGCAAGGCTTTAGGGGTAGCGTACGTGGAGGGCGCGGGTTAGGGTTAGCCTATGGGTTAGGATTAGGGGACGGGTGAGGGTCAGGCTTCGGGGAAGGTCTAGGGTTAGGGTTCGGGCTAGGGTTAGGGTTAGGGGACAGGGACGGGTTAGGGTACAGGTGCGGGTACGGCAACGCTTTAGGGGGAGCGTACGTGTGAGGGCGTGGGTTAGTGTTAGCCTACGTGTTAGGATTAGGGGATGGGTGAGGGTCAGGCTTCGGGGAAGGGTTAGGGTTAGGGTTCGGGCTAGGGTTAGGGTTAGGGGACGGGGACAGGTTAGGGTCCGGGTGCGGGTACGGCAACGCTTTAGGGGGAGCGTACGTGTGAGGGCGCGGGTTAGTGTTAGCGTACGGGTTAGAATTAGGGGACAGGTGAGGGTCAGGCTTCGGGGAAGGGTTAGGGTTGGGGTTCGGGCTAGTGTTAGGGTTAGGGGACGGGGACGGTTTAGGGTCCAGGTGAGGGTACGGCAACGCTTTAGGGGGAGCGTACGTGTGAGGGTGCGGGTTAGTGTTAGCGTACGAGTTAGGATTCGGGAACGGTTGAGGGACAGGCTTCGGGGAAGGGTTAGGGTTAGGGTTCGGGCTAGGGTTAGGGTTAGGGGACGGGGACGGTTTAGGGTCCAGGTGAGGGTACGTCAACGCTTTAGGGGTAGCATACGTGTGAGGGTGCGGGTCAGTGTTAGCGTACGGTTTAGGATTAGGGGACGGGTGAGGGTCAGGCTTCGGGGAAGTGTTAGGGTTAGGGTTCGGGCTAGGGTTAGGGTTAAGGGACGGGGACGGTTTAGGGTCCAGGTGAGGGTACGGCAAGGCTTTAGGGGTAGCGTACGTGTGAGGGCGCGGGTTAGTGTTGGCGTACGGGTTAGGATTAGGGGACGGGTGAGGTTCAGGCTTCGGGGAAGGGTTAGGGTTAGGATTAGGGCTAGGGTTAGGGTTAGGGGACCAGGACGGTTTAGGGTCCAGGTGAGGGTACGGCAACGGTTTAGGGGGAGCGTAAGTGTGAGGGCGCGGGTTAGTGTTAGCCTACGCCTTAGGATTAGGGGACAGGTGAGGGTCAGGCTTAGGGGAAGGATTAGGGTTAGGGTTCGGTCTAGGGTTAGGGTTAGGGGACGGGGACAGGTTAGGGTCCAGGTGCGGGTACGGCAACGCTTTAGGGGGAGCGTACGTGTGAGGGCGCGGGTTAGTGTTAGCCTACGGGTTATTATTAGGGGACGGGTGAGGGTCAGGCTTCGGGGAAGGGTTACGGTTAGGGTTCGGGCTAGGGTTAGGGTTAGCGGACGGGGACGGTTTAGGGTCCAGGTGAGGGTACTGCAACGCTTTAGGGGGAGCGTACGTGTGAGGGCGCGGGTTAGTGTTAGCGTACGGGTTAGGATTAGGGGACGTGTGAGGGTCAGGCTTCAGGGAAGGGTTAGGGTTAGGGTTCCTGCTAGGGTTAGGGTTAGGGGAGGGGGACGGTTTAGGGTCCAGGTGAGGGTACGGCAACGCTTTAGGGGGAGCGCACGTGTGAGGGCGCGTGTTAGTGTTAGCCTACGGGTTAGGATTAGGGGACGGGTGAGGGTCAGGCTTCGGGGAAGGGTTAGGGTTAGGGTTCGGGCTAGGGTTAGGGTTAGGGGACGGGGACGGTTTAGGGTCCAGGTGAGGGTACGGCAACGCTTTAGGGGGAGCGTACGTGTCAGGGCGTGGGTTAGTGTTAGCGTATGGGTTAGGATTAGGGGACGGGTGAGGGTCAGGGTTCGGGGAAGTGTTAGGGTTAGGGTTCGGGCTAGGGTTAGAGTTAGGGGACGGGAACGGTTTAGGGTCCAGGTGAGGGTACGGCAACGCTTTAGGGGGAGCGTACGTGTGAGGGCGCGGGTTAGTGTTATCCTACGGGTTTGGATTGGGGACGGTTGAGGTTCAGGCTTCGGGGAAGGGTTATGGTTAGGGTTCGGGCTAGGGTTAGGGTTAGGGTACGGGGACGGTTTAGGGTCCAGGTGAGGGTACGGCTACGCTTTAGGGGGAGCCTACGTGTGAGGGCGCGGGTTAGTGTTAGCGTACGGGTTAGAATTAGGGGACGGGTGAGGGTCAGGCTTCGGGGAAGTGTTAGGTTTAGGGTTCGGGATAGGGTTAGGGTTAGGGGACGGGGACGGTTTAGGGTCCAGATGAGGGTACGGCAATGCTTTAGGGGGAGCGTACGTGTGAGGGCGTTGATTAATGTTAGCCTACGGGTTAGGATTAGGGGACGGGTGAGGGTCAGGCTTCGGGGAAGGGTTAGGGTTAGGGTTCGGGCTAGGGTTAGGGTTAGGGGACGGGGACGGTTTAGGGTCCAGCGGAGGGTACGGCAGCGCTTTAGGGGGAGCCTACGTGTGAGGGCGAGGGTTAGTGTTAGCCTACGGGTTAGGATTAGGGGAAGGGTGAAGGTCAGGCTTCAAGGAAGGGTTAGGGTTAGGGTTCCTGCTAGGGTTAGGGTTAGGGGACGGGGACGGTTTAGGGTCCAGGTGAGGGTACGGCAACGATTTAGAGGGCGCATACGTGTGAGGGCGTGGGTTAGTGTTAGCCTACGGTTTAGGATTAGGGGACGTGTGAGGGTCAGGCTTCGGGGAAGGGTTAGGGTTAGGGTTCGGGTTAGGCTTAGGGTTAGGGGACGGGGACGGTTTAGGGTCCAGGTGAGGGTACCGCAACGTTTTAGGGGGAGCGTACGTGTGAGGGCGCGGGTTAGTGTTAGCCTAAGGGTTAGGATTAGGGGATGGGTGAGGGTCAGGCTTCGGGGAAGTGTTAAGTTTAGGGTTCGGGATAGGGTTAGGGTTAGGGGACGGGGACGGTTTAGGGTCCAGGTGAGGGTACGGCAACGCTTTAGGGGGAGCGTATGTGTGAGGGCGCGGGTTAGTGTTAGCTTATGGGTTAGGATTAGGGGACGGGTGAGAGTCAGGCTTCGGGGAAGTGTTAGGGTTAGGGTACGGGCTAGGGTTAGGGTTAGGGGACGGGGACGGTTTAGGGTCCAGGTGAGGGTACGCTAACACTTTAGGGGGAGCGTACGTGTGAGGGCGCGGGTTAGTGTTAACCTACGGGATAGGATTAGGGGACGGGTGAGTGTCAGGCTTCGGGGAAGGGTTAGGGTTAGGGTTCGGGCTAGGGTTAGGGTTAGGGGACCGGGACGGTTTAGGGTCCAGGTGAGGGTACGGCAACGCTTTAGGGGGAGCGTACGTGTGAGGGCGCAGGTTAGTTTTAGCGTACGGGTTAGGATTAAGGGAAAGGTGAGGGTCAGGCTTCGGGAAGGTTTAGGGTTAGGGTTCCGGCTAGGGTTACGGTTAGGCGTCGGGAAGGGTTTAGGGTCCAGGTGAGGGTACGGCAACGCTTTAGGGGGAGCGTACGTGTGAGGGCGCGGGTTAGTGTTAGCGTACGGGTTAGGATTAGGGGACGGGTGAGGGTCAGGCTTCGGGGAAGGGTTAGGGTTAGGGTTCGGGCTAGGGTTAGGGTTAGGTCGACGGGGACTCTTTAGAGTCCAGGTGAGGGTACGGCAACGCCATAGGGGGAGCGTACGTGTGAGGGCGCGGGTTACTGTTAGCGTACGGTTTAGGATTAGGGGACGGGTGAGGGTCAGGCTTCGGGGAAGGGTTAGGGTTACGGTTCGGTCTATGGTTAGGGTTAGGGGACGGGGACGGTTTAGGGTCCAGATGAGGGTAGGCAATGCTTTAGGGGGAGCGTACGTGTGAGGGCGTTGATTAATGTTAGCCTACGGGTTAGGATTAGGGGACGGTGAGGGTCAGGCTTCGGGGAAGGGTTAGGGTTAGGGTTCGGGCTAGGGTTAGGGTTAGGGGACGGGGACGGTTTAGGGTCCAGGGGAGGGTATGGCAACGCTTTAGGGGAGCGTACGTGTGAGGGCGCGGGTTAGTGTTAGACTACGGGTTAGGATTAGGGGACGGGTGAAGGTCAGGCTTCAGGGAAGGGTTAGGGTTAGGGTTCCTGCTAGGTTTAGGGTTAGGGGACGGGGACGGTTTAGGGTCCAGGTGAGGGTACGGCAACGATTTAGAGGGAGCATACGTGTGAGTGCGCGGGTTAGCGTTAGCCTACGGTTTAGGATTAGGGGACGTGTGAGGGTCAGGCTTCGGGGAAGGTTAGGGTTAGGGTTCGGGCTAGGCTTAGGGTTAGGGGACGGGGACGGTTTAGGGTCCAGGTGAGGGTACCACAACGTTTTACGGGGAGCGTACGTGTGAGTGCGCGGGTTAGTGTTAGCCTACGCCTTAGGATTAGGGGACGGGTGAGGGTCAGGCTTCGGGAAGGGTTAGGGTTAGGGTTCGGGCTAGGGTTAGGGTTAGGGGATGGGGACGGTTTAGGGTCCAGGTGAGCGTACGGCAACGCTTTAGGGGGAGCGTACGTGTGAGGGTGCGGGTTAGTGTTAGCGTACGGGTTAGGATTAGGGGCCGTGTGAGGGTCAGGCTTCGGGGAAGTGTTAGGGTTCGGGCAAGGGTGAGGGTTAGGGTTAGGGGACGGTTTAGGGTCCAGGGGAGGGTACGGCAACGCTTTATGGGGAGCGTACATGTGAGGGCGCGTGTTAGTGTCAGCCTACGGGTTAGGATTAGGGGATGGGTGAGGGTCAGGCTTCGGGAAGTTTTAGGGTTACGGTTCGGGCTAGGGTTAGGGTTAGGGGACGGGGACGGTTTAGGGTCCAGGTGAGGGTACGGCAACGCTTTAGGGGGAGCGTACGTGTGAGGGCGCGGGTTAGTGTTAGCGTACGGGTTAGGATTACGGGACGGGTGAGGGTCAGTCTTCGGGGAAGTGTTAGGGTTAGGGTTCGGGCTAGGGTTAGGGTTAGGTCGACGGGGACGGTTTAGAGTCCAGGTGAGGGTACAGCAACGCTTTAGGGGGAGCGTACGTGTGAGGGTGCGGGTTAGTGTTAGCGTACGGTTTAGGATTAGGGGACGACTGAGGGTCAGGCTTCGGGGAAGAGTTAGGGTTAGGGTTCGGGCTAGGGTTAGGGTTAGGGGACGGGGACGGTTTAGGGTCCAGATGAGGGTACGGCAATGCTTTAGGGGGAGCGTACGTGTGAGGGCGTTGATTAATGTTAGCCTACGGGTTAGGATTAGGGGACGGGTGAGGGTCAGGCTTCGGGGAAGGGTTAGGGTTAGGGTTCGGGCTAGGGTTAAGGTTAGGGGACGGGAACGGTTTAGGGTCCAGGGGAGGGTATGGCAACGCTTTAGGGGGAGCGAACGTGCGAGGGCGCGGGTTAGTGTTAGCCTACGGGTTAGGATTAGGGGACGGGTGAAGGTCAGGCTTCAGGGAAGGGTTAGGGTTAGGGTTCCTGCTAGGGTTAGGGTTAGGGGACGGGGACGGTTTAGGGTCCAGGTGAGGGTACGGCAACAATTTAGAGGGAGTATACGTGTGAGGGCGCGGTTTAGTGTTAGCTTACGGTTTAGGATTAGGGGACGTGTGAGGGTCAGGCTTCGGGGAAGGGTTAGGGTTAGGGTTCGGGCTAGGCTTAGGGTTAGGGGACGGGGACGGTTTAGGGTCCACGTGAGGGTACCGCAACGTTTTAGGGGGTGTGTACGTGTGAGGGCGCGGGTTAGTGTTAGCCTACGCCTTAGGATTAGGGGACGGGTGAGGGTCAGGCTTCGGGGAAGTGTTAGGGTTAGGGTTCGGGCTAGGGTTAGGGTTAGGGGACGGGGACGGTTTAGGGTCCAGGTGAGGGTACGGCAATGCTTTAGGGAGAGCGTACGTGTGAGGGCGCGGGTTAGTGTTAGCGTACGAGTTAGGATTCGGGGATGGGTGAGGGTCAGGCTTCGGGGAAGGATTAGGTTTAGAGTTCGGGCTAGGGTTACGGTTAGGGAATGGGGACGGTTTAGGGTCCAGGTGAGGGTACGGCAACGCTTCAGGGGGAGCATACGTGTGAGGGCGTGGGTTAGTGTTAGCGTACGGGTTAGGATTAGGGGACGGGTGAGGGTCAGGCTTCGGGGAAGGGTTAGGGTTAGGGTTCGGGCTAGGGTTAGAGTTAGGGGACGGGAACGGTTCAGGGTCCAGGTGAGGGTACGGCAACGCTTTAGGGGGAGCGTACGTGTGAGGGCGCGGGTTAGTGTTAGCCTACGGGTTTGGATTGGGGACGGTTGAGGTTCAGGCTTCGGGGAAGGGTTATGGTTAGGGTTCGGGCTAGGGTTAGGGTTAGGGGACGGGGACGGTTTAGGATCCAGGTGAGGGTACGGCTACGCTTTAGGGGGAGCGTACGTGTGAGGGCGCGGGTTAGTGTTAGCGTACGGGTTAGGATTAGGGGACGGGTGAGGGTCAGGCTTCGGGGAAGTGTTAGGTTTAGGGTTCGGGATAGTGTTAGGGTTAGGGGACGGGGACGGTTTAGGGTCCAGGTGAGGGTACGGCAACGCTTTAGGGGGAGCGTACGTGTGAGGGCGCGGGTTAGTGTTAGCGTACGGGTTAGGATTAGGGGACGGGTGAGGATCAGGCTTCGGGGAAGGGTTAGGGTTACGGTTCGGGCTAGGGTTAGGGTTAGGGGAAGGGAACGGTTTAGGGTCCAGATGAGGGTACGGCAATGCTTTAGGGGGAGTGTACGTGTGAGGGCGTTGATTAATGTTAGCCTACGGGTTAGGATTAGGGGACGGGTGAGGGTCAGGCTTCGGGGAAGGGTTAGGGTTAGGGTTCGGGCTAGGGTTAGGGTTAGGGGACGGGGACGGTTTAGGGTCCAGGTGAGGGTACAGCAACGCTTTAGGGGGAGCGTACGTGTGAGGGCGCGGGTTAGTGTTACCGTACGAGTTAGGATTAGGGGACGGGTGAGGGTCAAGCTTCGGGGAAGGGTTAGGGTTAGGGTTCGGGCTAGGCTTAGGGTTAGGGGACGGGGACGGTTTAGGGTCCAGGTGAGTGTACCGCAACGTTTTAGGGGGAGCGTACGTGTGAGGGCGCGGGTTAGTGTTAGCCTACGCCTTAGGATTAGGGGACGGGTGAGGGTCAGGCTTCGGGGAAGGGTTAGGGTTAGGGTTCGGGCTAGGGTTAGGGTTACGGGACGGGGACGGTTTAGGGTCCAGGTGAGCGTACGGCAACGCTTTAGGGGGAGCGTACGTGTGAGGGTGCGGGTTAGTGTTATCGTACGGGTTAGGATTAGGGGCCGTGTGAGGGTCAGGCTTCGGGGAAGGGTTAGGGTTCGGGCTAGGGTGAGGGTTACGGTTAGGGGACGGTTTAGGGTCCAGGTGAGGGTACGGCAACACTTTATGGGGAGCGTACATGTGAGGGCGCGTGTTAGTGTCAGCCTACGGGTTAGAATTAGGGGACGGGTGAAGGTCAGGCTTCGGGGAAGTTTTAGGGTTACGGTTCGGGATAGGGTTAGTGTTAGGGGACGGGGACGGTTTAGGGTCCAGGTGAGGGTACGGCAACGCTTTAGGGGTAGCGTACGTGTGAGGGCGCGGGTTAGTGTTAGCTTATGGGTTAGGATTAGGGGACGGGTGAGGGTCAGTCTTCGGGGAAGGGTTAGGGTTAGGGTTCTGGCTAGGGTTAGGGTTAGGGGACGGGGACTGTTTAGGGTCCAGGTGAGGGTACGGCAACGCTTTAGGGGGAGCGTACGTGTGAGGGCGTGGGTTAGTGTTAGCGTACGGGTTAGGATTAGTGGACGGGTGAGGGTCAGGCTTCGGGGAAGAGTTAGGGTTAGGGTTCGGGCTAGGGTTACGGTTACGGGACAGGGACGGTTTAGGGTCTAGGTGAGGGTACGGCAACGCTTTAGGGGGAGCGTACGTGTGAGGGCGCGGGTTAGTGTTAGCCTACGCCTTAGGAATAGGGGACGGGTGAGGGTCAGGCTTCGGGGAAGGGTTAGGGTTAGGGTTCGGGCTAGGGTTAGGGTTAGGGGACGGGCACAGGTTAGGCCCAGGTGCGGGTACGGCAACGCTTTAGGGGGAGCGTACGTGTGAGGGCGCGGGTTAGTGTTAGCGTACGGGTTAGAATTAGGGGACGGGTGAGGGTCAGGCTTTGGGGAAGGGTTAGGGTTAGGGTTCGGGCTAGGGTTAGGGTTAGGGGACGGGGACGGTTTAGGGTCCAGGTTGGGTACGGCAACGATTTAGGGGGAGCGTACGTGTGAGGGCGCGGGTTAGTGTTAGCGTACGAGTTAGGATTCGGGGACGGGTGAGGGTCAGGCTTCGGGGAAGGGTTAGGGTTAGGGTTCGGGCTAGGGTTACGGTTAGGGGATGGGGACGGTTTAGGGTCAAGGTGAGGGTACGGCAACGCTTTAGGGGGAGCGTACGTGTGAGGGCACGTGTTAGTGTTAGCCTACGGGTTAGGATTAGGGGATGGGTGAGAGTCAGGCTTCGGGGAAGTGTTAGGGTTAGGGTTCGGGCTAGGGTTAGGGTTAGGGGACGGGGAGGGTTTAGGGTCCAGGTGAGGGTACGGCAACGCTCTAGGGGGAGCGTACTTGTGAGGGCGCGGGTTAGTGTTAGTGTACGAGTTAGGATTCGGGAACGGGTGAGGGACAGGCTTCGGGGAAGGGTTAGGGTTAGGGTTCGGGCTAGGGTTACGGTTAGGGGATGCGGACGGTTTAGGGTCCAGGTGAGGGTACGGCAACGCTTTAGGGGGAGCGTACGTGTGAGGGCGCGTGTTAGTGTTAGCCTACGGGTTAGGATTAGGGGATGGGTGAGGGTCAGGCTTCAGGGAAGTGTTAGGGTTAGGGTTCGGGCTAGGGTTAGGTTTAGGGGACGGGGACGGTTTAGGTTCCAGGTGAGGGTACGGCAACGCTTTAGGGGGAGCGTACGTGTGAGGGCGCAGGTTAGTGTTAGCCTACGGGTTAGGATTAGGGGACGGGTGAGGGTCAGGCTTCGGGGAAGGGTTAGGGTTAGGGTTCGGGCTAGGGTTAGGGTTAGGGGACGGGGACGGTTTAGGGTCCAGGTGAGGGTACGGCAACGCTTTAGGGGGAGCGCACGTGTGAGGGCGCGGGTTAGTGTTACCCTACGGGTTAAGATTAGGGGACGGGTGAGGGTCAGACTTCGGGGAAGGGTTAGGGTTAGGGTTCGGGCTATGCTTAGGTTTAGGGGACGGGAACGGTTTAGGGTCCAGGTGAGGGTATGGCAACGCTTTAGGGGGAGCGTACGTGTGAGGGCGCGGGTTAGTGTTAGCCTACGGGTTTGGATTGGGGACGGTTGAGGTTCAGGCTTTGGGGAAGGTTTATGGTTAGGGTTCGGGCTAGGGTTAGGGTTAGGGGACGGGGACGGTTTAGGGTCCAGGTGAGGGTACGGCAACGCTTTATGGGGAGCGTACGAGTGAGGGCGCGGGTTAGTGTTATCGTACGGGTTAGGATTAGTGGACGGGTGAGGGTCAGGCTTCAGGGAAGGGTTAGGGTTAGGGTTCCTGCTAGGGTTAGGGTTAGGGGACGGGGACGGTTTAGGGTCCAGGTGAGGGTACGGCAACGCTTTAGGGGGAGCGCACGTGTGAGGGCGCGGGTTAGTGTTACCCTACGTGTTAAGATTAGGGGACGGGTGAGGGTCAGGCTTCGGGGAAGTGTTAGGGTTAGGGTTCGGGCTAGGCTTAGGTTTAGGGGACGGGAACGGTTTAGGGTCCAGGTGAGGGTACGGCAACGCTTTAGGGGGAGCGTACGTGTGAGGGCGCGGGTTAGTGTTAGCCTATGCCTTAGGATTAGGGGACGGGTGAGGGTCAGAATTCGGGGAAGGATTAGGGTTAGGGTTCGGTCTAGGGTTAGGGTTAGGTGACGGGGACAGGTTATGGTACAGGTGCAGGTACGGCAACATTTTAGGGGGAGCGTACGTGTGAGGGCGCGGGTTAGTGTTAGCCTACGGGTTAGGATTAGGGGACGGTGAGGGTCAGGCTTCGGGGAAGGGTTAGGGTTAGGGTTCGGGCTAGGGTTAGGGTTAGGGGACGGGGACGGTTTAGGGTCCAGGGGAGGGTATGGCAACGCTTTAGGGGTAGCGTACGTGTGAGGGCGCGGGTTAGTGTTAGACTACGGGTTAGGATTAGGGGACGGGTGAAGGTCAGGCTTCAGGGAAGGGTTAGGGTTAGGGTTCCTGCTAGGTTTAGGGTTAGGGGACGGGGACGGTTTAGGGTCCAGGTGAGGGTACGGCAACGATTTAGAGGGAGCATACGTGTGAGGGCGCGGGTTAGCGTTAGCCTACGGTTTAGGATTAGGGGACGTGTGAGGGTCAGGCTTCGGGGAAGGTTAGGGTTAGGGTTCGGGCTAGGCTTAGGGTTAGGGGACGGGGACGGTTTAGGGTCCAGGTGAGGGTACCACAACGTTTTACGGGGAGCGTACGTGTGAGTGCGCGGGTTAGTGTTAGCCTACGCCTTAGGATTAGGGGACGGGTGAGGGTCAGGCTTCGGGGAAGGGTTAGGGTTAGGGTTCGGGCTAGGGTTAGGGTTAGGGGATGGGGACGGTTTAGGGTCCAGGTGAGCGTACGGCAACGCTTTAGGGGGAGCGTACGTGTGAGGGTGCGGGTTAGTGTTAGCGTACGGGTTAGGATTAGGGGCCGTGTGAGGGTCAGGCTTCGGGGAAGTGTTAGGGTTCGGGCAAGGGTGAGGGTTAGGGTTAGGGGACGGTTTAGGGTCCAGGGGAGGGTACGGCAACGCTTTATGGGGAGCGTACATGTGAGGGCGCGTGTTAGTGTCAGCCTACGGGTTAGGATTAGGGGATGGGTGAGGGTCAGGCTTCGGGGAAGTTTTAGGGTTACGGTTCGGGCTAGGGTTAGGGTTAGGGGACGGGGACGGTTTAGGGTCCAGGTGAGGGTACGGCAACGCTTTAGGGGGAGCGTACGTGTGAGGGCGCGGGTTAGTGTTAGCGTACGGGTTAGGATTACGGGACGGGTGAGGGTCAGTATTCGGGGAAGTGTTAGGGTTAGGGTTCGGGCTAGGGTTAGGGTTAGGTCGACGGGGACGGTTTAGAGTCCAGGTGAGGGTACGGCAACGCTTTAGGGGGAGCGTACGTGTGAGGGTGCGGGTTAGTGTTAGCGTACGGTTTAGGATTAGGGGACGACTGAGGGTCAGGCTTCGGGGAAGAGTTAGGGTTAGGGTTCGGGCTAGGGTTAGGGTTAGGGGACGGGGACGGTTTAGGGTCCAGATGAGGGTACGGCAATGCTTTAGGGGGAGCGTACGTGTGAGGGCGTTGATTAATGTTAGCCTACGGGTTAGGATTAGGGGACGGGTGAGGGTCAGGCTTCGGGGAAGGGTTAGGGTTAGGGTTCGGGCTAGGGTTAAGGTTAGGGGACGGGAACGGTTTAGGGTCCAGGGGAGGGTATGGCAACGCTTTAGGGGGAGCGTACGTGCGAGGGCGCGGGTTAGTGTTAGCCTACGGGTTAGGATTAGGGGACGGGTGAAGGTCAGGCTTCAGGGAAGGGTTAGGGTTAGGGTTCCTGCTAGGGTTAGGGTTAGGGGACGGGGACGGTTTAGGGTCCAGGTGAGGGTACGGCAACAATTTAGAGGGAGTATACGTGTGAGGGCGCGGTTTAGTGTTAGCTTACGGTTTAGGATTAGGGGACGTGTGAGGGTCAGGCTTCGGGGAAGGGTTAGGGTTAGGGTTCGGGCTAGGCTTAGGGTTAGGGGACGGGGACGGTTTAGGGTCCACGTGAGGGTACCGCAACGTTTTAGGGGGTGTGTACGTGTGAGGGCGCGGGTTAGTGTTAGCCTACGCCTTAGGATTAGGGGACGGGTGAGGGTCAGGCTTCGGGGAAGTGTTAGGGTTAGGGTTCGGGCTAGGGTTAGGGTTAGGGGACGGGGACGGTTTAGGGTCCAGGTGAGGGTACGGCAATGCTTTACGGAGAGCGTACGTGTGAGGGCGCGGGTTAGTGTTAGCGTACGAGTTAGGATTCGGGGATGGGTGAGGGTCAGGCTTCGGGGAAGGATTAGGTTTAGAGTTCGGGCTAGGGTTACGGTTAGGGAATGGGGACGGTTTAGGGTCCAGGTGAGGGTACGGCAACGCTTTAGGGGGAGCATACGTGTGAGGGCGTGGGTTAGTGTTAGCGTACGGGTTAGGATTAGGGGACGGGTGAGGGTCAGGCTTCGGGGAAGGGTTAGGGTTAGGGTTCGGGCTAGGGTTAGAGTTAGGGGACGGGAACGGTTCAGGGTCCAGGTGAGGGTACGGCAACGCTTTAGGGGGAGCGTACGTGTGAGGGCGCGGGTTAGTGTTAGCCTACGGGTTTGGATTGGGGACGGTTGAGGTTCAGGCTTCGGGGAAGGGTTATGGTTAGGGTTCGGGCTAGGGTTAGGGTTAGGGGACGGGGACGGTTTAGGATCCAGGTGAGGGTACGGCTACGCTTTACGGGGAGCGTACGTGTGAGGGCGCGGGTTAGTGTTAGCGTACGGGTTAGGATTAGGGGACGGGTGAGGGTCAGGCTTCGGGGAAGTGTTAGGTTTAGGGTTCGGGATAGTGTTAGGGTTAGGGGACGGGGACGGTTTAGGGTCCAGGTGAGGGTACGGCAACGCTTTAGGGGGAGCGTACGTGTGAGGGCGCGGGTTAGTGTTAGCGTACGGGTTAGGATTAGGGGACGGGTGAGGATCAGGCTTCGGGGAAGGGTTAGGGTTACGGTTCGGGCTAGGGTTAGGGTTAGGGGAAGGGAACGGTTTAGGGTCCAGATGAGGGTACGGCAATGCTTTAGGGGGAGTGTACGTGTGAGGGCGTTGATTAATGTTAGCCTACGGGTTAGGATTAGGGGACGGGTGAGGGTCAGGCTTCGGGGAAGGGTTAGGGTTAGGGTTCGGGCTAGGGTTAGGGTTAGGGGACGGGGACGGTTTAGGGTCCAGGTGAGGGTACAGCAACGCTTTAGGGGGAGCGTACGTGTGAGGGCGCGGGTTAGTGTTACCGTACGAGTTAGGATTAGGGGACGGGTGAGGGTCAAGCTTCGGGGAAGGGTTAGGGTTAGGGTTCGGGCTAGGCTTAGGGTTAGGGGACGGGGACGGTTTAGGGTCCAGGTGAGTGTACCGCAACGTTTTAGGGGGAGCGTACGTGTGAGGGCGCGGGTTAGTGTTAGCCTACGCCTTAGGATTAGGGGACGTGTGAGGGTCAGGCTTCGGGGAAGGGTTAGGGTTAGGGTTCGGGCTAGGGTTAGGGTTACGGGACGGGGACGGTTTAGGGTCCAGGTGAGCGTACGGCAACGCTTTAGGGGGAGCGTACGTGTGAGGGTGCGGGTTAGTGTTATCGTACGGGTTAGGATTAGGGGCCGTGTGAGGGTCAGGCTTCGGGGAAGGGTTAGGGTTCGGGCTAGGGTGAGGGTTACGGTTAGGGGACGGTTTAGGGTCCAGGTGAGGGTACGGCAACACTTTAT
This sequence comes from Stenella coeruleoalba, assembly GCF_951394435.1. Taxonomy (NCBI): domain Eukaryota; kingdom Metazoa; phylum Chordata; class Mammalia; order Artiodactyla; family Delphinidae; genus Stenella; species Stenella coeruleoalba. The sequence goes on along the minus strand of NW_027646352.1, from coordinate 159,207 downwards.
GGGGAGCGTACATGTGAGGGCGCGTGTTAGTGTCAGCCTACGGGTTAGAATTAGGGGACGGGTGAAGGTCAGGCTTCGGGGAAGTTTTAGGGTTACGGTTCGGGATAGGGTTAGTGTTAGGGGACGGGGACGGTTTAGGGTCCAGGTGAGGGTACGGCAACGCTTTAGGGGTAGCGTACGTGTGAGGGCGCGGGTTAGTGTTAGCTTATGGGTTAGGATTAGGGGACGGGTGAGGGTCAGTCTTCGGGGAAGGGTTAGGGTTAGGGTTCTGGCTAGGGTTAGGGTTAGGGGACGGGGACTGTTTAGGGTCCAGGTGAGGGTACGGCAACGCTTTAGGGGGAGCGTACGTGTGAGGGCGCGGGTTAGTGTTAGCCTACGCCTTAGGAATAGGGGACGGGTGAGGGTCAGGCTTCGGGGAAGGGTTAGGGTTAGGGTTCGGGCTAGGGTTAGGGTTAGGGGACGGGCACAGGTTAGGCCCAGGTGCGGGTACGGCAACGCTTTAGGGGGAGCGTACGTGTGAGGGCACGTGTTAGTGTTAGCCTACGGGTTAGGATTAGGGGATGGGTGAGGGTCAGGCTTCGGGGAAGTGTTAGGGTTAGGGTTCGGGCTAGGGTTAGGGTTAGGGGACGGGGAGGGTTTAGGGTCCAGGTGAGGGTACGGCAACGCTCTAGGGGGAGCGTACTTGTGAGGTCGCGGGTTAGTGTTAGTGTACGAGTTAGGATTCGGGAACGGGTGAGGGACAGGCTTCGGGGAAGGGTTAGGGTTAGGGTTCGGGCTAGGGTTACGGTTAGGGGATGCGGACGGTTTAGGGTCCAGGTGAGGGTACGGCAACGCTTTAGGGGGAGCGTACGTGTGAGGGCGCGTGTTAGTGTTAGCCTACGGGTTAGGATTAGGGGATGGGTGAGGGTCAGGCTTCAGGGAAGTGTTAGGGTTAGGGTTCGGGCTAGGGTTAGGTTTAGGGGACGGGGACGGTTTAGGGTCCAGGTGAGGGTACGGCAACGCTTTAGGGGGAGCGTACGTGTGAGGGCGCAGGTTAGTGTTAGCCTACGGGTTAGGATTAGGGGACTGGTGAGGGTCAGGCTTCGGGGAAGGGTTAGGGTTAGGGTTCGGGCTAGGGTTAGGGTTAGGGGACGGGGACGGTTTAGGGTCCAGGTGAGGGTACGGCAACGCTTTAGGGGGAGCGCACGTGTGAGGGCGCGGGTTAGTGTTACCCTACGGGTTAAGATTAGGGGACGGGTGAGGGTCAGGCTTCGGGGAAGGGTTAGGGTTAGGGTTCGGGCTATGCTTAGGTTTAGGGGACGGGAACGGTTTAGGGTCCAGGTGAGGGTATGGCAACGCTTTAGGGGGAGCGTACGTGTGAGGGCGCGGGTTAGTGTTAGCCTACGGGTTTGGATTGGGGACGGTTGAGGTTCAGGCTTTGGGGAAGGATTAGGGTTAGGGTTCGGTCTAGGGTTAGGGTTAGGTGACGGGGACAGGTTATGGTACAGGTGCAGGTACGGCAACATTTTAGGGGGAGCGTACGTGTGAGGGCGCGGGTTAGTGTTAGACTACGGGTTAGGATTAGGGGACGGGTGAGGGTCAGGCTTCAGGGAAGGGTTAGGGTTAGGGTTCCTCCTAGGGTTAGGGTTAGGGGACGGGGAAGGTTTAGGGTCCAGGTGAGGGTACTGAAACGCTTTAGGGGGAGCGTACGTGTGAGGGCGTGGGTTACTGTTAGCGTACGGGTTAGGATTAGGGGACGGGTGAGGGTCAGGCTTCGGGGAAGGGTTAGGGTTAGGGTTCGGGCTAGGGTTAGAGGTAGGGGACGGGAACGGTTTAGGGTCCAGGTGAGGGAACGGCAACACTTTAGGGGGAGCGTACGTGTGAGGGCGCAGGTTAGTGTTAGCCTACGGGTTTGGATTGTGGACGGGTGAGGGTCAGGCTTCGGGGAAGTGTTAGGGTTAGGGTTCGGGCTAGGGTTAGGGTTAGGGGACGGGGACGGTTTAGGGTCCAGGTGAGTGTACGGCAACGCTGTAGGGGGAGCGTACGTGTGAGGGCGCGGGTTAGTGTTAGCCTACGTGTTAGGATTCGGGGACGGGTGAGGCTCAGGCTTCGGGGAAGGGTTAGGGTTAGGGTTCGGGCTAGGGTTAGGGTTAGGGGAAGAGGACAGTTTAGGGTCCAGGTGAGGGTACGGCAACGCTTTAGGGGGACCCTACGTGTGAGGGCGTGGGTTAATGTTAGCATACGGGTGAGGATTAGGGGACGGGTGAGGGTCAGGCTTCGGGGAAGGGTTAGGGTTAGGGTTCGGGCTAGGGTTAGTGTTAGGGGACGGGGCGGTTTAGGGTCCACGTGAGGGTACGGCAACGCTTTCGGGGGAGCGTACGTGTGAGGGCGCGGGTTAGGGTTAGCGTACGGGTTAGGATTAGAGGACGGGTGAGGGTCAGGATTCGGGGAAGTGTTAGGGTTAGGGTTCGGCCTAGGGTTAGGGTTAGGGGACGGGGACGGTTTAGGGTCCAGGTAAGGGTACGGCAACGCTTTAGGGGGAGCGTACGTGTGAGGGCGCGGGTTAGTGTTAGCGTACGGGTTAGGATTAGGGGACGGGTGAGGGTCAGGCTTCGGGGAAGGGTTAGGGTTAGGATTCGGGCTAGGGTTAGGGTTAGGGGACGGGGACGGTTTAGGGTCCAGGTGAGGGAATGGCAACGCTTTAGGGGGAGCGTACGTGTGAGGGCGCGGGTTAGTGTTAGCGTACGGGTTGGGATTAGGGGACGGGTGAGGGTCAGGCTTCGGGGAAGGGTTAGGGTTAGGGTTCGGGCTAGGGTTAGGGTTAGGGGACGGGGACGGTTTAGAGTCCAGGTGAGGATACGGCAACGCTTTAGGGGGAGCGTACGTGTGAGGGCGCGGGTTAGTGTTAGCGTACGGGTTAGGATTAGGGAACAGGTGAGGGTCAGGCTTCGGGGAAGGGTTAGGGTTAGGATTCGGGCTAGGGTTAGGGTTAGGGGACGGGGACGGTTTAGGGTCCAGGTGACGGTATGGCAATGCTTTAGGGTCGCGTACGTGTGAGTGCGCGGGTTAGTGTTAGCGTACGGCTTAGATTTGGGGACGGGTGAGGGTCAGGCTTCGGGGAAGGGTTAGGGTTAGGGTTCGGGCTAGGGTTAGGGTTAGGGGACGGGGACGGTTTAGGGTCCAGGTGAGGGTACAGCAACGCTTTAGGTGGAAAGTACGTGTGAGCGCGCGGGTTAGTGTTAGCGTACAGGTTAGGATTAGGGGACGGGTGAGGGTCAGGCTTCGGGGAAGGGTTAGTGTTAGGGTTCGGGCCTGGGTTAGGGTTAGGGGACGGGGAAGGTTTAGGGTCCAGGTGAGGGTACGGCAACGCTTTAGGGGGAGCGTACGTGTGAGGGCGCGGGTTAGTGTTAGCGTACGGGTTAGGATTAGGGGACGGTTGAGGGTCAGGCTTGGGGGAAGGGTTAGGGTTAGGGTTCGGGCTAGGGTTAGGGTTAGGGGACGGGGACGGTTTAGGGTCCAGGAGAGGGTACGGCAACTATTTAGGGGGGGCGTACGTGTGAGGGCGCGGGTTAGTGTTAGCGTACGGTTTAGGATTAGGGGACGGGTGAGGTTCAGGCTTCGGGGAAGGGTTAGGGTTAGGGTTCGGGCTTGTGTTAGGGTTAGGGGATGGGGACGGTTTAGGGTCCAGGTGAGGGTACGGCAACGCTTTAGGGGGAGCGTACGTGTGAGGGCGCGGGTTAGTGTTAGCCTACGGGTTAGGATTAGGGGACGGGTGAGGGTCAGGCTTCGGGGACGGGTTAGGGTTAGGGATCGGGCTAGGGTTAGGGTTAGGGGACGGGGACGGTTTATGGTCCAGGTGAGGGTACGGCAACGCTTTAGGGGGAGCGTACGTGTGAGGGCGCGGGTTAGTGTTAGCGTACGGGTTAGGATTAGGGGACGGGTGAGGCTCAGGCTTCGGGGAAGGGTTAGGGTTAGGGTTCGGGCTAGGGTTAGGGTTAGGGGAAGAGGACAGTTTAGGGTCCAGGTGAGGGTACGGCAACGCTTTAAGGGGACCCTACGTGTGAGGGCGTGGGTTAATGTTAGCATACGGGTGAGGATTAGGGGACGGGTGAGGGTCAGGCTTCGGGGAAGGGTTAGGGTTAGGGTTCGGGCTAGGGTTAGTGTTAGGGGACGGGGCGGTTTAGGGTCCAAGTGAGGGTACGGCAACGCTTTCGGGGGAGCGTACGTGTGAGGGCGCGGGTTAGGGTTAGCGTACGGGTTAGGATTAGAGGACGGGTGAGGGTCAGGATTCGGGGAAGGGTTAGGGTTAGGGTTCGGCCTAGGGTTAGGGTTAGGGGACGGGGACGGTTTAGGGTCCAGGTAAGGGTACGGCAACGCTTTAGGGGGAGCGTACGTGTGAGGGCGCGGGTTAGTGTTAGCGTACGGGTTAGGATTAGGGGACGGGTGAGGGTCAGGCTTCGGGGAAGGGTTAGGGTTAGGATTCGGGCTAGGGTTAGGGTTAGGGGACGGGAACGGTTTAGGGTCCAGGTGAGGGAACGGCAACGCTTTAGGGGGAGCGTACGTGTGAGGGCGCGGGTTAGTGTTAGCGTACGGGTTGGGATTAGGGGACGGGTGAGGGTCAGGCTTCGGGGAAGGGTTAGGGTTAGGGTTCGGGCTAGGGTTAGGGTTAGGGGACGGGGACGGTTTAGAGTCCAGGTGAGGATACGGCAACGCTTTAGGGGGAGCGTACGTGTGAGGGCGCGGGTTAGTGTTAGCGTACGGGTTAGGATTAGGGGACAGGTGAGGGTCAGGCTTCGGGGAAGGGTTAGGGTTAGGATTCGGGCTAGGGTTAGGGTTAGGGGACGGGGACGGTTTAGGGTCCAGGTGAGGGTATGGCAATGCTTTAGGGTCGCGTACGTGTGAGTGCGCGGGTTAGTGTTAGCGTACGGCTTAGATTTGGGGACGGGTGAGGGTCAGGCTTCGGGGAAGGGTTAGGGTTAGGGTTCAGGCTAGAGTTAGGGTTAGGCGACGGGGACGGTTTAGGGTCCAGGTGAGGGTACGGCAACGCTTTAGGGGGAGCGTACGTGTGAGGGCGCGGGTTAGTGTTAGCGTATGGGTTAGGATTAGGGGACGGGTGAGGATCAGGCTTCGGGGAAGGGTTAGGGTTAGGGTTCGGGCTAGGGTTAGGGTTAGGGGACGGGGACGGTTTAGGGTCCAGGTGAGGGTACAGCAACGCTTTAGGTGGAAAGTACGTGTGAGCGCGCGGGTTAGTGTTAGCGTACAGGCTAGGATTAGGGGACGGGTGAGGGTCAGGCTTCGGGGAAGGGTTAGTGTTAGGGTTCGGGCCTGGGTTAGGGTTAGGGGACGGGGACAGTTTAGGGTCCAGGTGAGGGTACGGCAACGCTTTAGGTGGAGCGTACGTGTGAGGGTGCGGGTTAGTGTTAGCCTACGGGTTAGGATTAGGGGACGGGTGAGGGTCAGGTTTCGGGGAAGGGTTAGGGTTAGGGTTCGGGCTAGGTTTAGGGTTAGGGGACGGGGAAGGTTTAGGGTCCAGGTGAGGGTACGGCAACGCTTTAGGGGGAGCGTACGTGTGAGGGCGCGGGTTAGTGTTAGCGTACGGGTTAGGATTAGGGGACGGTTGAGGGTCAGGCTTGGGGGAAGGGTTAGGGTTAGGGTTCGGGCTAGGGTTAGGGTTAGGGGACGGGGACGGTTTAGGGTCCAGGAGAGGGTACGGCAACTATTTAGGGGGGGCGTACGTGTGAGGGCGCGGGTTAGTGTTAGCGTACGGTTTAGGATTAGGGGACGGGTGAGGTTCAGGCTTCGGGGAAGGGTTAGGGTTAGGGTTCGGGCTTGTGTTAGGGTTAGGGGATGGGGACGGTTTAGGGTCCAGGTGAGGGTATGGCAACGCTTTAGGGGGAGCGTACGTGTGAGGGCGCGGGTTAGTGTTAGCCTACGGGTTAGGATTAGGGGACGGGTGAGGGTCAGGCTTCGGGGACGGGTTAGGGTTAGGGATCGGGCTAGGGTTAGGGTTAGGGGACGGGGACGGTTTATGGTCCAGGTGAGGGTACGGCAACGCTTTAGGGGGAGCGTACGTGTGAGGGCGCGGGTTAGTGTTAGCGTACGGGTTAGGATTAGGGGACGGGTGACGGTCAGGCTTCGGGGAAGGGTTAGGGTTAGGGTTCGGGCTAGGGTTAGGGTTAGGGGATGGGGACGGTTTAGGGTCCAGGTGAGGGTACGGCAACGCTTTAGGGGGAGCGTACATGTTAGGGCGCGGGTTATTGTTAGCGTACAGTTTAGGATTAGGGGACGGGTGAGGGTCAGGCTTCGGGGAAGGGTTAGGGTTAGGGTTCGGGCTAGGGTTAGGGTTAGGAGACGGGGACAGTTTAGGGTCCAGGTGAGGGTACGGCAAAGCTTTAGAGGGAGCGTACGTGTGAGGGCGCGGTTTAGTGTTTGCCTACGGGTTATGATTAGGGGATGGGTTAGGGTCAGACTTCGGGAAAGGGTTAGGTTTAGGGTTCGGCTAGGGTTAGGGGACGGTTTTGGGTCCAGGTGAGGGTACGGCAACGCTTTAGGGGGAGCGTAAGTGTGAGGGCGCGGGTTACTGTTAGCGAACGGGTTAGGATTAGGGGACGGGTGAGGGTCAGGCTTCGGGGAAGGGTTAGGGTTAGGGTTCGGGCTAGGGTTAGGGTTAGGGGACGGGGACGGTTTAGAGTCCAGGTGAGGGTACGGCAACGCTTTAGGGGGAGCGTACGTGTGAGGGCGCGGGTTAGTGTTAGCGTACGGGTTAGGATTAGGGGACGGGTGACGGTCAGGCTTCGGGGAAGGGTTAGGGTTAGGGTTCGGGCTAGGGTTAGGGTTAGGGGACGGGGACTTTTTAGGGTCCAGGTGAGGGTACGGCAACGCTTTAGGGGGAGTGTACGTGTGAGGGTGCGGGTTAGTGTTAGCCTACGGGTTAGGATTACGGGACGGTTTAGGGTCAGGCTTCGGGGAAGTGTTAGGTTTAGGGTTCGGGCTAGGGTTAGGGGACGGTTTAGGGTCCAGGTGAGGGTACGGCAACGCTTTAGGGGGAGCGTACGTGTGAGGGCGCGGGTTAGTGTTAGCGTACGGGTTAGGATTAGGGGACAGTTGAGAGTCAGGCTTCGGGGAAGGGTTAGGGTTAGGATTCGGGCTAGAGTTAGGATTAGGGGACGGGGACGGTTTAGGGTCCAGGTGAGGGTATGGCAACGCTTTAGGGGGCGCGTACGTGTGAGTGCGCGGGTTAGTGTTAGCGTACGGCTTAGATTTGGGGACAGGTGAGGGTCAGGCTTCGGGGAAGGGTTAGGGTTAGGGTTCAGGCTGGAGTTAGGGTTAGGGGACGGGGACGGTTTAGGGTCCAGGTGAGGGTACGGCAACGCTTTAGGGGGAGCGTACGTGTGAGGGCGCGGGTTAGTGTTAGCCTACGCCTTAGGATTAAGGGACGGGTGAGGGTCAGGCTTCGGGGAAGTGTTAGGGATAGGGATCGGGCTAGGGTTAGGGTTAGGGGACGGGGACGGTTTAGGGTCCAGGTGAGGATATGGCAACGCTTTAGGGGGAGTGTACGTGTGAGGGCGCGGGTTAGTGTTAGCGTATGGGTTAGGATTAGGGGACGGGTGAGGGTCAGGCTTCGGGGAAGGGTTAGGGTTAGGGTTCGGGCTAGGGTTAGGGTTAGGGGACGGGGACGGTTTAGGGTCCAGGTGAGGGTACAGCAACGCTTTAGGTGGAAAGTACGTGTGAGCGCGCGGGTTAGTGTTAGCGTACAGGTTAGGATTAGGGGACGGGTGAGGGTCAGGCTTCGGGTAAGTGTTAGTGTTAGGGTTCGGGCTTGGGTTAGGGTTAGGGGACGGGGACAGTTTAGGGTCCAGGTGAGGGTACGGCAACGCTTTAGGGGGAGCGTACGTATGAGGGCGCGGGTTAGTGTTAGCCTACGGGTTAGGATTAGGGGACGGTTTAGGGTCAGGCTTCGGGGAAGTGTTAGGTTTAGGGTTCGGGCTAGGGTTAGGGGACGGTTTAGGGTCCAGGTGAGGGTACGGCAACGCTTTAGGGGGAGCGTACGTGTGAGGGCGCGGGTTAGTGTTAGCGAACGGGTTAGGATTAGGGGACGGGTGAGGGTCAGGCTTCGGGGAAGGATTAGGGTTAGGGTTCGGGCTAGGGTTAGGGTTAGGTGACGGGAACGGTTTAGAGTCCAGGTGAGGGTATGGCAACGCTTTAGGGGGAGCGTACGTGTGAGGGCGCGGGTTAGTGTTAGCGTACGGTTTAGGATTAGGGGACGGGTGAGGGTCAGGCTTCGGGGAAGGGTTAGGGTTAGGGTTCGGGCTAGGGTTAGGGTTAGGGGACGGGGACGGTTTAGGGTCCAGGTGAGGGTACGGCAACGATTTAGGGGGTGCGTGCGTGTGAGGGCGCGGGTTAGCTTTAGCGTACAGGTTAGGATTAGGGGACGGGTGAGGGTCAGGCTTCGGGGAATGGTTAGGGCTAGGGTTCGGGCTAGGGTTAGGGTTAGGGGACGGGGACGGTTTAGGGTCCAGGTGAGGATACGGCAACGTTTTAGGGGGAGCGTGTGTGTGAGGGCGTGGGTTAGTGTTAGCGTACAGGTTAGGATTAGGGGACGGGTGAGGGTCAGGCTTCGGGGAAGTGTTAGGGTTAGGGTTCAGGCTAGAGTTATGGTTAGGGACGGGGACGGTTTAGGGTCCAGGTGAGGGTACGGCAACGCTTTAGGGGGAGCGTGCGTGTGAGGGCGCGGATTAGCGGTAGCGTACGGGTTAGGATTAGTGGACGGGTGAGGGTCAGATTTCGAGGAAGGGTTAGGGTTAGGGTTCGGGCTAGGGTTAGTGTTAGGGTACGGGGACGGTTTAGGTTCCATGTGAGGGTACGGCAACGCTTTAGGGGGAGCGTGCGTGTGAGGGCGCGGGTTAGTGTTAGCGTACGTGTTAGGATTAGGGGACGGGTGAGGGTCAGGCTTCGGGGAAGGGTTAGGGTTAGGGTTCGGGCAAGGGTTAGGGTTAGGGGACGGGGACGGTTTAGGGTCCAGGTGAGGGTACGGCAACACTTTATGGGTAGCGTGCGTGTGAGGGCGCGGGTTAGTTTTAGCGTACGGTTTAGGATTAGGGGACGGGTGAGTGTCAGGCTTCCGGGAAGAGTTAGGGTTAGGGTTCGGGCTAGGGTTAGGTTTAGGGGACGGGGATGGTTTAGGGTCCAGGTGAGGGTACGGCAACGCTTTAGGGGGAGCGTGCGTGTGAGGGCGTGGGTTAGTGTTAGCGTACGGGTTAGGATTAGGGGACGGGTGAGGGTCAGGCTTCGGGGAAGGGTTAGGGCTAGGGTTCGGGCTAGGGTTAGGGTTAGGGGATGGGGACGGTTTAGGGTCCAGGTGAGGGTACGGCAACGCTTTAGGGGGAGCGTGCGTGTGAGGGCGCGGGTTAGTGTTAGCGTACGGGTTAGGATCAGGGGACGGGTGAGGGTCAGGCTTCGGGGAAGTGTGAGGTTTAGGGTTCGGGCTAGGGTTAGGGTTAGGAGACGGGGACGGTTTAGGGTCCAGGTGAGGGTACGGCAACGATTTAGGGGGTGCGTGCGTGTGAGGGCGCGGGTTAGCTTTAGCGTACGGGTTAGGATTAGGGGACGGGTGAGGGTCAGGCTTCGGGGAATGGTTAGGGCTAGGGTTCGGGCTAGGGTTAGGGTTAGGGGACGGGGACGGTTTAGGGTCCAGGTGAGGATACGGCAACGTTTTAGGGGGAGCGTGTGTGTGAGGGCGTGGGTTAGTGTTAGCGTACAGGTTAGGATTAGGGGACGGGTGAGGGTCAGGCTTCGGGGAAGTGTTAGGGTTAGGGTTCAGGCTAGACTTATGGTTAGGGACGGGGACGATTTAGGGTCCAGGTGAGGGTACGGCAACGCTTTAGGGGGAGCGTGCGTGTGAGGGCGCGGATTAGCGGTAGCGTACGGGTTAGGATTAGTGGACGGGTGAGGGTCAGATTTCGAGGAAGGGTTAGGGTTAGGGTTCGGGCTAGGGTTAGTGTTAGGGTACGGGGACGTTTTAGGTTCCAGGTGAGGGTACGGCAACGCTTTAGGGGGAGCGTGCGTGTGAGGGCGCGGGTTAGTGTTAGCGTACGGGTTAGGATTAGGGGACGGGTGAGGGTCAGGCTTCGGGGAAGGATTAGGGTTAGGGTTCGGTCTAGGGTTAGGGTTAGGGGTCGGGGACGGTTTAGGGTCCAGGTGAGGGTACGGCAACGCTTTAGGGGGAGCGTGCGTGTGAGGGCGCGGGTCAGTGTTAGCGTACGGGTTAGAATTATGGCACGTGTGAGGGTCAGGCTTCGGGGAAGGGTTAGGGTTAGGATTCGGGCTAGGGTTAGGTTTAGGGGACGGGGACGGTTTAGGGTCCAGGTGAGGATACGGCAACGCTTTAGAGGGAGCGTGCGTGTTAGGGCGCGGGTTAGTGTTAGCGTACGGCTTAGGATTAGGGGACGGGTGAGTGTCAGGCTTCCGAGAAGAGTTAGGGTTAGTGTTCGGGCTAGGGTTAGGGTTAGGGGATGGGGACGGTTTAGGGTCCAGGTGAGGGTACGGCAACGCTTTAGGGGGAGCGTGCGTGTGAGGGCGCGGGTTAGTGTTAGCGTACGGGTTAGGATTAGGGGACGGGTGAGGATCAGGCTTCGGGGAAGGATTAGGGTTAGGGTTCGGGCTAGGGTTAGGGTTAGGGGACGGGGACGGTTTAGGGTCCAGGTGAGTGTACGGCAACGCTTTAGGGGGAGCGTGCGTGTGAGGGCGCGGTTTAGTGTTAGCGTACGCGTTAGGATCAGGGGACGGGTGAGGGTCAGGCTTCGGGGAAGGGTTAGGGTTAGGGTTCGGGCTAGGGTTAGGGTTAGGGGACGGGGACGGTTTAGGGTCCAGGTGAGGGTATGGCAACGCTTTAGGGGGAGCGTGCGTGTGAGGGCGCGGGTTAGCGTTAGCGTACGTGTTAGGATTAGGGGACGGGTGAGGGTCAGGCTTCGGGGAAGTGTTAGGGTTAGGGTTCGGGCTAGAGTTAGGATTAGGGGACGGGGACGGTTTAGGGTCCAGGTGAGGGTACGGCAACGCTTTAGGTGGAGCGTGCGTGTGAGGGCGCGGGTTAGTGTTAGCGTACGGGTTAGGATTAGTGGACGGTTGAGGGTTAGGCTTGGGGGAAGGGTTAGGGTTAGGGTTCGGGCGAGGGTTAGGGTTAGGGGACGGGGATGGTTTAGGGTCCACGTGAGTGTACGGCAACGCTTTAAGGGGAGCGTACGTGTGAGGGCGCAGGTTAGTGTTAGCGTACGGGTTAGGCTTAGGGGACGGGTGAGGTTCAGGCTTCGGGGAAGAGTTAGGGTTAGGGTTCGGGCTAGGGTTAGGGTTAGGGGACGGGGACGGTTTAGGTTCCAGGTGAGGGTACGGCAACGCTTTAGGGGGAGCGTACGTGTGAGGGCGCAGGTTAGTGTTAGCCTACGCCTTAGGATTAGGGGACGGGTGAGGGTCAGGCTTCGGGGAAGGGTTAGGGTTAGGGATCGGGCTAGGGTTAGGGTTAGGGGATGGGGACGGTTTCGGGTTCAGGTGAGGGTACGGAAACGCATTATGGGGAGCGTAGGTCTGAGGGCGCGGGTTATTGTTAGCCTACGGGTTAGGATTAGGGGACGGGTTAGGGTCAGGCTTCGGGGAAGGGTTAGGGTTAGGGTTCTGGCTAGGGTTAGGGGACGGTTTAGGGTCCAGGTGAGGGTACGACAACGCCTTAGGGGGAGCGTACGTGTGAGGGCGCGGGTTAGTGTTAACGTACGGGTTAGGATTAGGGGACGGGTGAGGGTCAGGCTTCGGGGAAGGGTTAGGGTTAGGGTTCGGGCTAGGGTTAGAGTTAGGGGACGGGGACGGTTTAGGGTCCAGGTGAGGGTACGGCAACGCTTTAGGGGGAGCATACGTGTGAGGGCGCGGGTTAGTGTTAGCGTACGGGTTAGGATTAGGGAACGTGTGAGCGTCAGGCTTCGGGGAAGCGTTAGGGTTCGGGCTAGGGTTAGGGTAGGGGACGGGGACAGTTTAGGGTCCAGGTGAGGGTACGGCAATGCTTTAGGGGGAGCATACGTGTGAGGGTGTGGGTTAGTGTTAGCGTACGGGTTAGGATTAGGGGACGGGTGAGGGTCAGGCTTCGGGGAAGGGTTAGGGTTAGGGTTCGGGCTAGGGTTAGGGTTAGGGGACGGGGACGGTTTAGGGTCCAGGTGAGGGTACGGCAACGCTTTAGGGGGAGCGTACGTGTGAGGGCGCGGGTTAGTGTTAGCCTACGGGTTAGGATTAGGGGACGGGTGAGGGTCAGGTTTCGGGGAAGGGTTAGGGATAGGGTTCGGGCTAGGGTTAGGGTTAGGGGACGGGGACGGTTTAGGGTCCAGGTGAGGGTACGGCAACGCTTTATGGGTAGCGTACGTGTGAGGGCCCGGGTTAGTGTTAGCCTACGGGTTAGGATTAGGGGACGTGTGAGGGTCAGGAGTCGGGGAAGTGTTAGGGTTAGGGTTCGGGCTAGGGTTAGGGTTAGAGGACGGGGACGGTTTAGGGTCCAGGTGAGGGTACGGCAACGCTTTAGGTGGAGCGTACGTGTGAGGGCGCGGGTTAGTGTTAGCCTACGGGTTAGGATTAGGGTACGGGTGAGGGTCAGACTTCGGGGAAGGGTTAGGGATAGGCTTCGGGCTAGGGTTAGGGTTAGGGGACGGGGACGGTTTAGGGTCCAGGTGAGGGTACGGCAACGCTTTAAGGGGAGCGTACGTGTGAGGGCACGGGTTAGTGTTAGCGTACGGGTTAGGAATAGGGGACGGGTGAGGGTCGGGCTTCGGGGAAGGGCTAGGGTTAGTGTTCGGGCTAGGGTTAGGTTTAGGGGACGGGGACGGTTTAGGGTCCAGGTGAGTGTACAGCAGCGCTTTAGGGGGAGCGTACGTGTGAGGGTGCGCGTTAGTGTTAGCGTACGGGTTAGGATTAGGGGACGGGTGAGGGTCAGGCTTCGGGGAAGGGTTAGGGTTAGGGTTCGGGCTAGGGTTAGGGTTAGGGGACGGGAACGGTTTAGGGTCCAGGTGAGTGTACGGCAACGCTTTAGGGGGAGCGTACGTGTGAGGGAACGGGTTAGTGTTAGCGTACGGGTTAGGAATAGGGGACGGGTGAGGGTCAGGCTTCGGGGAAGGGTTAGGTTTAGGGTTCGGGCTAGGGTTAGGGTTAGGGGACGGGGACGGTTTAGGGTCCAGGTGAGGGTACGGCAAAGCTTTATGGGGAGCGTACGTGTGAGGGCGTGGGGTAGTGTTAGCGTACGGGTTAGGATTAGGGGACAGGTGAGGGTCAGGCTTCGGGGAAGGGCTAGGGTTAGGTTTCGGACTAGGGTTAGGGTTAGGGGACGGGGACGGTTTAGGGTCCAGGTGAGGGTACAGCAGCGCTTTAGGGGGAGCGTACGTGTGAGGGTGCGCGTTAGTGTTAGCGTATGGGTTAGGATTAGGGGACAGGTGAGGGTCAGGCTTCGGGGAAGGTTTAGGGTTAGGGTTCGGGTTAGGGTTAGGGTTAGGGGACGGGGACGGTTTAGGGTCCAGGTGAGGGTACGGCAACGCTTTAGGGGGAGCGTACGTGTGAGGGCACGGGTTAGTGTTAGCGTACGGGTTAGGATTAGGGGACGGGTGAGGGTCAGGCTTCGGGGAAGGGTTAGGGTTAGGGTTCGGGCTAGGGTTAGGGTTAGGGGACGGGGACGGTTTAGGGTCCAGGTGAGGGTACGGCAACGCTTTAGGGGGAGCGTACGTGTGAGGGCACGGGTTAGTGTTAGCGTACGGGTTAGGAATAGGGGACGGGTGAGGGTCAGGCTTCGGGGAAGGGTTAGGGTTAGGGTTCGGGCTAGGGTTAGGGTTAGGGGACGGGTACGGTTTAGGGTCCAGGTGAGGATACGGCAATGCTTTAGGGGGGGCGTACGTGTGAGGGCGCGGGTTAGTGTTGGCCTACGGGTTAGGATTAGGGGACGGGTGAGGGTCAGGCTTCGGGGAAGGGTTAGGGTTAGGGTTCGGGCTAGGGTTAGGGTTAGGGCACGTGGACGGTTTAGGGTCCAGGTGAGCGTACGGCAATGCTTTAGGGGGAGCGTACGTGTGAGGGCGCGGGTTAGTGTTAGCCTAAGGGTTAGGATTAGCGGACTGGTGAGGGTCAGGCGTCGGGGAAGGGTTTGGGTTAGGGTTCGGGCTAGGGTTAGGGGACGGTTTAGGGTCCAGGTGAGGGTACGGCAACACTTTAGGGGGAGCGTACGTGTGAGGGCGCGGGTTAGTGTTAGCCTCCGAGTTAGGATTATGGGACGGGTGAGGGTCAGGCTTCGGGGAAGGGTTAGGGTTAGGGTTCGGTCTAGGGTTAGGGTTAGGGGACGGGGACGGTTTAGGGTCCAGGTGAGGGTACGGCAACGCTTTAGGGGGAGCGTACATGTGAGGGCGCAGGTTAGTGTTAGCCTACGGGCTAGGATTAGGGGACGGGTGAGGGTCAGGTTTCGGGGAAGGGTTAGGGTTAGGGTTCGGGCTAGGGTTAGGCTTAGGGGACGGGGAAGGTTTAGGGTCCAGGTGAGGGTACGGCAATGCTTTAGGGGGAGCGTACGTGTGAGGGCGCGGGTTAGTGTTAGCGTACGGGTTAGGATTATTGGACGGTTGAGGGTTAGGCTTGGGGGAAGGGTTAGGGTTAGGGTTCGGGCGAGGGTTAAGGTTAGGGGACGGGGACGGTTTAGGGTCCACGTGAGTGTACGGCAACGCTTTAGGGGGAGCGTAAGTGTGAGGGGGCGGGTTAGTTTTAGCGTACGGGTTAGGATTAGGGGACGGGTGAGGTTCAGGCTTCGGGGAAGAGTTAGGGTTAGGGTTCGGGCTAGTGTTAGGGTTACGGGACGGGGACGGTTTAGGTTCCAGGTGAGGGTACGGCAACGCTTTAGGGGGAGCGTACGTGTGAGGGCGCGGGTTAGTGTTAGCCTACGCCTTAGGATTAGGGGACGGGTGAGGGTCAGGCTTCGGGGAATGGTTAGGGTTAGGGATCGGGCTAGGGTTAGGGTTAGGGGATGGGGACGGTTTCGGGTTCAGGTGAGGGTACGGAAACGCTTTATGGGGAGCGTACGTCTGAGGGCGCGGGTTAGTGTTAGCCTACGGGTTAGGTTTAGGGGACGGGTTAGGGTCAGGCTTCGGGGAAGGGTTAGGGTTAGGGTTCAGGCTAGGGTTAGGGGACGGTTTAGGGTCCAGGTGAGGGTACGACAACGCCTTAGGGGGAGCGTACGTGTGAGGGCGCGGGTTAGTGTTAGCGAACGGGTTAGGATTAGCGGACGTGTGAGGGTCAGGCTTCGGGGAAGTGTTAGGGTTCGGGCTAGGGTTAGGGTTAGGGGACGAGGACGGTTTAGGGTCCAGGTGAGGGTACGGCAACGCTTTAGGGGGAGCATACGTGTGAGTGTGCGGGTTAGTGTTAGCGTACGGGTTAGGATTAGGGGACGGGTGAGGGTCAGGCTTCGGGGAAGGGTTAGGGTTAGGGTTCGGGCTAGGATTAGGGTTAGGGGACGGGGACGGCTGAGGGTCCAGGTGAGGGTACGGCAAGGCTTTAGGGGTAGCGTACATGTGAGGGCGCGGGTTCGTGTTAGCCTACGGGTTAGGATTAGGGGACGTGTGAGGGTCAGGCTTCGGGGAAGGGTTAGGGTTAGGATTCGGGCTAGGGTTAGGGTTAGGGGACGGGGACGGTTTAGGGTGCAGGTGAGGGTACGGCAACGCTTTAGGGGGAGCGTACGTGTGAGGGCACGGGTTAGTGTTAGCGTACGGGTTAGGAATAAGGGACGGGTGAGGGTCAGGCTTCGGGGAAGGGTTAGGTTTAGGGTTCGGTCTAGGGTTAGGGTTAGGGGACGGGGACGGTTTAGGGTCCAGGTGAGGGTACGGCAAAGCTTTAGGGGGAGCGTACGTGTGAGGGCGTGGGGTAGTGTTAGCGTACGGGTTAGGATTAGGGGACAGGTGTGGGTCAGGCTTCGGGGAAGGGCTAGGGTTAGGGTTCGGGCTAGGGTTAGGGTTAGGGGACGGGGACGGTTTAGGGTCCAGGTGAGGGTACAGCAGCGCTTTAGGGGGAGCGTACGTGTGAGGGTGCGCGTTAGTGTTAGCGTATGGGTTAGGATTAGGGGACGGGTGAGGGTCAGGCTTCGGGGAAGGGTTAGGGTTAGGGTTCGGGCTAGGGTTAGGGTTAGGGGACGGGGACGGTTTAGGGTCCAGGTGATGGTATGGCAACGCTTTAGTGGGAGCGTACGTGTGAGGGCACGGGTTAGTGTTAGCGTACGGGTTAGGATTATGGCACGTGTGAGGGTCAGGCTTCGGGGAAGGGTTAGGGTTAGGATTCGGGCTAGGGTTAGGTTTAGGGGACGGGGACGGTTTAGGGTCCAGGTGAGGATACGGCAACGCTTTAGAGGGAGCGTGCGTGTTAGGGCGTGGGTTAGTGTTAGCGTACGGCTTAGGATTAGGGGACGGGTGAGTGTCAGGCTTCCGAGAAGAGTTAGGGTTAGTGTTCGGGCTAGGGTTAGGGTTAGGGGATGGGGACGGTTTAGGGTCCAGGTGAGGGTACGGCAACGCTTTAGGGGGAGCGTGCGTGTGAGGGCGCGGGTTAGTGTTAGCGTACGGGTTAGGATTAGGGGACGGGTGAGGATCAGGCTTCGGGGAAGGATTAGGGTTAGGGTTCGGGCTAGGGTTAGGGTTAGGGGACGGGGACGGTTTAGGGTCCAGGTGAGTGTACGGCAACGCTTTAGGGGGAGCGTGCGTGTGAGGGCGCGGTTTAGTGTTAGCGTACGCGTTAGGATCAGGGGACGTGTGAGGGTCAGGCTTCGGGGAAGGGTTAGGGTTAGGGTTCGGGCTAGGGTTAGGGTTAGGGGACGGGGACGGTTTAGGGTCCAGGTGAGGGTATGGCAACGCTTTAGGGGGAGCGTGCGTGTGAGGGCGCGGGTTAGCGTTAGCGTACGTGTTAGGATTAGGGGACGGGTGAGGGTCAGGCTTCGGGGAAGTGTTAGGGTTAGGGTTCGGGCTAGAGTTAGGATTAGGGGACGGGGACGGTTTAGGGTCCAGGTGAGGGTACGGCAACGCTTTAGGTGGAGCGTGCGTGTGAGGGCGCGGGTTAGTGTTAGCGTACGGGTTAGGATTAGTGGACGGTTGAGGGTTAGGCTTGGGGGAAGGGTTAGGGTTAGGGTTCGGGCGAGGGTTAGGGTTAGGGGACGGGGATGGTTTAGGGTCCACGTGAGTGTACGGCAACGCTTTAAGGGGAGCGTACGTGTGAGGGCGCAGGTTAGTGTTAGCGTACGGGTTAGGCTTAGGGGACGGGTGAGGTTCAGGCTTCGGGGAAGAGTTAGGGTTAGGGTTCGGGCTAGGGTTAGGGTTAGGGGACGGGGACGGTTTAGGTTCCAGGTGAGGGTACGGCAACGCTTTAGGGGGAGCGTACGTGTGAGGGCGCAGGTTAGTGTTAGCCTACGCCTTAGGATTAGGGGACGGGTGAGGGTCAGGCTTCGGGGAAGGGTTAGGGTTAGGGATCGGGCTAGGGTTAGGGTTAGGGGATGGGGACGGTTTCGGGTTCAGGTGAGGGTACGGAAACGCATTATGGGGAGCGTAGGTCTGAGGGCGCGGGTTATTGTTAGCCTACGGGTTAGGATTAGGGGACGGGTTAGGGTCAGGCTTCGGGGAAGGGTTAGGGTTAGGGTTCTGGCTAGGGTTAGGGGACGGTTTAGGGTCCAGGTGAGGGTACGACAACGCCTTAGGGGGAGCGTACGTGTGAGGGCGCGGGTTAGTGTTAGCGAACGGGTTAGGATTAGGGGACGGGTGAGGGTCAGGCTTCGGGGAAGGGTTAGGGTTCGGGCTAGGGTTAGGGTTAGGGGACGGGGACGGTTTAGGGTCCAGGTGAGGGTACGGCAACGCTTTAGGGGGAGCATACGTGTGAGGGTGCGGGTTAGTGTTAGCGTACGGGTTAGGATTAGGGGACGGGTGAGGGTCAGGCTTCGGGGAAGGGTTAGGGTTAGGGTTTGGGCTAGGATTAGGGTTAGGGGACGGGGATGGCTTAGGGTCCAGGTGAGGGTACGGCAAGGCTTTAGGGGTAGCGTACATGTGAGGTCGCGGGTTAGTGTTAGCCTACGGGTTAGGATTAGGGGACGGGTGAGGGTCAGGCTTCGGGGAAGGGTTAGGGTTAGGGTTCGGGCTAGGGTTAGGGTTAGGGGACGGGGAAGGTTTAGGGTACAGGTGAGTGTACGGCAACGCTTTAGGGGGAGCGTACATGTGAGGGCGCGGGTTAGTGTTAGCCTACGGGTTAGGATTAGGGGATGGGTGAGGGTCAGGCTTCGGGGAAGGGTTAGGGTTAGGGTTCGGGCTAGGGTTAGGGGACGGTTTAGGGTCCAGGTGAGGGTTCGGCAACGCTTTAGGGGGAGCGTACGTGTGAGGGCGTGGGTTAGTGTTAACGTACGGGTTAGGATTAGGGGACGGGTGAGGGTCAGGCTTCGGGGAAGGGTTAGGGTTAGGGTTCGGGCTAGGGTTAGAGTTAGGGGACGGGGACGGTTTAGGGTCCAGGTGAGGGTACGGCAACGCTTTAGGGGGAGCATACGTGTGAGGGCGCGGGTTAGTGTTAGCGTACGGGTTAGGATTAGGGAACGTGTGAGCGTCAGGCTTCGGGGAAGCGTTAGGGTTCGGGCTAGGGTTAGGGTAGGGGACGGGGACAGTTTAGGGTCCAGGTGAGGGTACGGCAATGCTTTAGGGGGAGCATACGTGTGAGGGTGCGGGTTAGTGTTAGCGTACGGGTTAGGATTAGGGGACGGGTGAGGGTCAGGCTTCGGGGAAGGGTTAGGGTTAGGGTTCGGGCTAGGGTTAGGGTTAGGGGACGGGGACGGTTTAGGGTCCAGGTGAGGGTACGGCAACGCTTTAGGGGGAGCGTACGTGTGAGGGCGCGGGTTAGTGTTAGCCTACGGGTTAGGATTAGGGGACGGGTGAGGGTCAGGTTTCGGGGAAGGGTTAGGGATAGGGTTCGGGCTAGGGTTAGGGTTAGGGGCGGGGACGGTTTAGGGTCCAGGTGAGGGTACGGCAACGCTTTATGGGTAGCGTACGTGTGAGGGCCCGGGTTAGTGTTAGCCTACGGGTTAGGATTAGGGGACGTGTGAGGGTCAGGAGTCGGGGAAGTGTTAGGGTTAGGGTTCGGGCTAGGGTTAGGGTTAGAGGACGGGGACGGTTTAGGGTCCAGGTGAGGGTACGGCAACGCTTTAGGTGGAGCGTACGTGTGAGGGCGCGGGTTAGTGTTAGCCTACGGGTTAGGATTAGGGTACGGGTGAGGGTCAGACTTCGGGGAAGGGTTAGGGATAGGCTTCGGGCTAGGGTTAGGGTTAGGGGACGGGGACGGTTTAGGGTCCAGGTGAGTGTACAGCAGCGCTTTAGGGGGAGCGTACGTGTGAGGGTGCGCGTTAGTGTTAGCGTACGGGTTAGGATTAGGGGACGGGTGAGGGTCAGGCTTCGGGGAAGGGTTAGGGTTAGGGTTCGGGCTAGGGTTAGGGTTAGGGGACGGGAACGGTTTAGGGTCCAGGTGAGTGTACGGCAACGCTTTAGGGGGAGCGTACGTGTGAGGGAACGGGTTAGTGTTAGCGTACGGGTTAGGAATAGGGGACGGGTGAGGGTCAGGCTTCGGGGAAGGGTTAGGTTTAGGGTTCGGGCTAGGGTTAGGGTTAGGGGACGGGGACGGTTTAGGGTCCAGGTGAGGGTACGGCAAAGCTTTATGGGGAGCGTACGTGTGAGGGCGTGGGGTAGTGTTAGCGTACGGGTTAGGATTAGGGGACAGGTGAGGGTCAGGCTTCGGGGAAGGGCTAGGGTTAGGTTTCGGACTAGGGTTAGGGTTAGGGGACGGGGACGGTTTAGGGTCCAGGTGAGGGTACAGCAGCGCTTTAGGGGGAGCGTACGTGTGAGGGTGCGCGTTAGTGTTAGCGTATGGGTTAGGATTAGGGGACAGGTGAGGGTCAGGCTTCGGGGAAGGTTTAGGGTTAGGGTTCGGGTTAGGGTTAGGGTTAGGGGACGGGGACGGTTTAGGGTCCAGGTGAGGGTACGGCAACGCTTTAGGGGGAGCGTACGTGTGAGGGCACGGGTTAGTGTTAGCGTACGGGTTAGGATTAGGGGACGGGTGAGGGTCAGGCTTCGGGGAAGGGTTAGGGTTAGGGTTCGGGCTAGGGTTAGGGTTAGGGGACGGGGACGGTTTAGGGTCCAGGTGAGGGTACGGCAACGCTTTAGGGGGAGCGTACGTGTGAGGGCACGGGTTAGTGTTAGCGTACGGGTTAGGAATAGGGGACGGGTGAGGGTCAGGCTTCGGGGAAGGGTTAGGGTTAGGGTTCGGGCTAGGGTTAGGGTTAGGGGACGGGTACGGTTTAGGGTCCAGGTGAGGATACGGCAATGCTTTAGGGGGGGCGTACGTGTGAGGGCGCGGGTTAGTGTTGGCCTACGGGTTAGGATTAGGGGACGGGTGAGGGTCAGGCTTCGGGGAAGGGTTAGGGTTAGGGTTCGGGCTAGGGTTAGGGTTAGGGCACGTGGACGGTTTAGGGTCCAGGTGAGCGTACGGCAATGCTTTAGGGGGAGCGTACGTGTGAGGGCGCGGGTTAGTGTTAGCCTAAGGGTTAGGATTAGCGGACTGGTGAGGGTCAGGCGTCGGGGAAGGGTTTGGGTTAGGGTTCGGGCTAGGGTTAGGGGACGGTTTAGGGTCCAGGTGAGGGTACGGCAACACTTTAGGGGGAGCGTACGTGTGAGGGCGCGGGTTAGTGTTAGCCTCCGAGTTAGGATTATGGGACGGGTGAGGGTCAGGCTTCGGGGAAGGGTTAGGGTTAGGGTTCGGTCTAGGGTTAGGGTTAGGGGACGGGGACGGTTTAGGGTCCAGGTGAGGGTACGGCAACGCTTTAGGGGGAGCGTACATGTGAGGGCGCAGGTTAGTGTTAGCCTACGGGCTAGGATTAGGGGACGGGTGAGGGTCAGGTTTCGGGGAAGGGTTAGGGTTAGGGTTCGGGCTAGGGTTAGGCTTAGGGGACGGGGAAGGTTTAGGGTCCAGGTGAGGGTACGGCAATGCTTTAGGGGGAGCGTACGTGTGAGGGCGCGGGTTAGTGTTAGCGTACGGGTTAGGATTATTGGACGGTTGAGGGTTAGGCTTGGGGGAAGGGTTAGGGTTAGGGTTCGGGCGAGGGTTAAGGTTAGGGGACGGGGACGGTTTAGGGTCCACGTGAGTGTACGGCAACGCTTTAGGGGGAGCGTAAGTGTGAGGGGGCGGGTTAGTTTTAGCGTACGGGTTAGGATTAGGGGACGGGTGAGGTTCAGGCTTCGGGGAAGAGTTAGGGTTAGGGTTCGGGCTAGTGTTAGGGTTACGGGACGGGGACGGTTTAGGTTCCAGGTGAGGGTACGGCAACGCTTTAGGGGGAGCGTACGTGTGAGGGCGCGGGTTAGTGTTAGCCTACGCCTTAGGATTAGGGGACGGGTGAGGGTCAGGCTTCGGGGAATGGTTAGGGTTAGGGATCGGGCTAGGGTTAGGGTTAGGGGATGGGGACGGTTTCGGGTTCAGGTGAGGGTACGGAAACGCTTTATGGGGAGCGTACGTCTGAGGGCGCGGGTTAGTGTTAGCCTACGGGTTAGGTTTAGGGGACGGGTTAGGGTCAGGCTTCGGGGAAGGGTTAGGGTTAGGGTTCAGGCTAGGGTTAGGGGACGGTTTAGGGTCCAGGTGAGGGTACGACAACGCCTTAGGGGGAGCGTACGTGTGAGGGCGCGGGTTAGTGTTAGCGAACGGGTTAGGATTAGCGGACGTGTGAGGGTCAGGCTTCGGGGAAGTGTTAGGGTTCGGGCTAGGGTTAGGGTTAGGGGACGAGGACGGTTTAGGGTCCAGGTGAGGGTACGGCAACGCTTTAGGGGGAGCATACGTGTGAGTGTGCGGGTTAGTGTTAGCGTACGGGTTAGGATTAGGGGACGGGTGAGGGTCAGGCTTCGGGGAAGGGTTAGGGTTAGGGTTCGGGCTAGGATTAGGGTTAGGGGACGGGGACGGCTGAGGGTCCAGGTGAGGGTACGGCAAGGCTTTAGGGGTAGCGTACATGTGAGGGCGCGGGTTCGTGTTAGCCTACGGGTTAGGATTAGGGGACGTGTGAGGGTCAGGCTTCGGGGAAGGGTTAGGGTTAGGATTCGGGCTAGGGTTAGGGTTAGGGGACGGGGACGGTTTAGGGTGCAGGTGAGGGTACGGCAACGCTTTAGGGGGAGCGTACGTGTGAGGGCACGGGTTAGTGTTAGCGTACGGGTTAGGAATAAGGGACGGGTGAGGGTCAGGCTTCGGGGAAGGGTTAGGTTTAGGGTTCGGTCTAGGGTTAGGGTTAGGGGACGGGGACGGTTTAGGGTCCAGGTGAGGGTACGGCAAAGCTTTAGGGGGAGCGTACGTGTGAGGGCGTGGGGTAGTGTTAGCGTACGGGTTAGGATTAGGGGACAGGTGTGGGTCAGGCTTCGGGGAAGGGCTAGGGTTAGGGTTCGGGCTAGGGTTAGGGTTAGGGGACGGGGACGGTTTAGGGTCCAGGTGAGGGTACAGCAGCGCTTTAGGGGGAGCGTACGTGTGAGGGTGCGCGTTAGTGTTAGCGTATGGGTTAGGATTAGGGGACGGGTGAGGGTCAGGCTTCGGGGAAGGGTTAGGGTTAGGGTTCGGGCTAGGGTTAGGGTTAGGGGACGGGGACGGTTTAGGGTCCAGGTGATGGTATGGCAACGCTTTAGTGGGAGCGTACGTGTGAGGGCACGGGTTAGTGTTAGCGTACGGGTTAGGATTAGGGGACGGGTGAGGGTCAGGCTTCGGGGAAGGGTTAGGGTTAGGGTTCGGGCTAGGGTTAGGGTT
The DNA here is from genome assembly GCF_951394435.1 of Stenella coeruleoalba. Lineage (NCBI taxonomy): Eukaryota > Metazoa > Chordata > Mammalia > Artiodactyla > Delphinidae > Stenella > Stenella coeruleoalba. The sequence goes on along the minus strand of NW_027646352.1, from coordinate 136,407 downwards.
AGGGGACGGGGACGGTTTAGGGTCCAGGTGAGGGTACGGCAACGCTTTCGGGGGAGCGTACGTGTGAGGGCACGGGTTAGTGTTAGCGTACGGGTTAGGAATAGGGGACGGGTGAGGGTCAGGCTTCGGGGAAGGGTTAGGGTTAGGGTTCGGGCTAGGGTTAGGGTTAGGGGACGGGGACGGTTTAGGGTCCAGGTGACGATACGGCAATGCTTTAGGGGGGGTGTACGTGTGAGGGCGCGGGTTAGTGTTGGCCTACGGGTTAGGATTAGGGGACGGGTGAGGGTCAGGCTTCGGGGAAGGGTTAGGGTTAGGGTTCGGGCTAGGGTTAGGGTTAGGGCACGTGGACGGTTTAGGGTCCAGGTGAGCGTACGGCAATGCTTTAGGGGGAGCGTACGTGTGAGGGCGCGGGTTAGTGTTAGCCTACGGGTTAGGATTAGCGGACTGGTGAGGGTCTGGCGTCGGGGAAGGGTTTGGGTTAGGGTTCGGGCTAGGGTTAGGGGACGGTTTAGGGTCCAGGTGAGGGTACGGCAACACTTTAGGGGGAGCGTACGTGTGAGGGCGCGGGTTAGTGTTAGCCTCCGTGTTAGGATTATGGGACGGGTGAGGGTCAGGCTTCGGGGAAGGGTTAGGGTTAGGGTTCGGGCTAGGGTTAGGGTTAGGGGACGGGGACGGTTTAGGGTCCAGGTGAGGGTACGGCAACGCTTTAGGGGGAGCGTACATGTGAGGGCGCAGGTTAGTGTTAGCCTACGGGTTAGGATTAGGGGACGGGTGAGGGTCTGGCTTCGGGGAAGGGTTAGGGTTAGGGTTCGGGCTAGGGTTAGGGTTAGGGGATGGAGACGGCTTAGGGTCCAGGTGAGGGTACGGCAACGCTTTAGGGGGAGCGTACGTGTGAGGGCGCGGGTTAGTGTTACCGTACGGGTTAGGATTAGGGGACGGGTGAGGGTCAGGCTTCGGGGAAGGGTTAGGGTTAGGGTTCGGGCTAGGGTTAGGGTTAGGGGACGGGGACGGTTTAGGGTCCAGGTGAGAGTACAGCAACGCTTTAGGGGGAGCGTACGTGTGAGGGCGTGGGGTAGTGTTAGCGTACGTATTAGGATTAGGGGACGGGTGAGGGTCAGGCTTCGGGGAAGGGCTAGGGTTAGGGTTCGGGCTAGGGTTAGGGTTAGGGGACGGGGACGGTTTAGGGTCCAGGTGACGGTACGGCAGCGCTTTAGGGGGAGCGTACGTGTGAGGGTGCGGGTTATTGTTAGCGTACGGGTTACGATTAGGGGACGGGTGAGGGTCAGGCTTCGGGGAAGGGTTAGGGTTAGGGTTCGGGCTAGGGTTAGGGTTAGGGGACGGGGACGGTTTAGGGTCCAGGTGAGGGTACGGAAACGCTTTAGGGGGAGCGTACGTGTGAGGGCACGGGTTAGTGTTAGCGTACGGGTTAAGAATAGGGGACGGGTGAGGTTCAGGCTTCGGGGAAGTGTTAGGGTTAGGGTTCGGACTAGGGTTAGGGTTAGGGGACTGGTACGGTTCAGGGTCCAGGTGAGGATACGGCAATGCTTTAGGGGGGGCGTACGTGTGAGGACGCGGGTTAGTGTTAGCCTACGGGTTAGGATTAGGGGACGGGTGAGGGTCAGGCTTCGGGGAAGCGTTAGGGTTAGGGTTCCGGCTAGGGTTAGGGGAAGGTTTAGGGTCCAGGTGAGGGTACGGCAACGCTTTAGGGGGAGCGTCCGTGTGAGGGCGCGGGTTAGTGTCAGCGAACGGGTTAGGATTAGGGGACGGGTGAGGGTCAGGGTTCGGGGAAGGGTTAGGGTTAGGGTTCGGGCTAGGGTTAGGGTTAGGGGACGGGGACGGTTTAGGGTCCAGGTGAGGGTACGGAAACGCTTTAGGGGGAGCGTACGTGTGAGGGCGCGGGTTAGTGTTAGCCTACGGGTTAGGATTAGGGGACGGGTGAGGGTCAGGAATCGGGGAAGGGTTAGGGTTAGGGTTCGGGCTAGGGTTAGGGTTAGGGGACGGGGACGGTTTAGGGTCCAGGTGAGGGTACGGCAACGCTTTAAGGGGAGCGTACATGTGAGGGCGCGGGTTAGTGTTAGCGTACGGGTTAGGATTAGGGGACGGGTGAGTGTCAGGCTTCGGGGAAGGGTTAGGGTTAGGGTTCGGGCTAGGGTTAGGGTTAGGGGACGGGGACGGTTTAGGGTCCAGGTGAGGGTATGGAAACGCTTTAGGGGGAGCATACGTGTGAGGGCGCGGTTTAGTGTTAGCCTACGCCTTAGGATTAGGAGACGGGTGAGGGTCAGGTTTCGGGGAAGGGTTAGGGTTAGGGTTCGGGCTAGGGTTAGGGTTAGAGGACGGGGACGGTTTAGGGTCCAGGTGAGGGTACGGCAACGCTTTAGGTGGAGCGTACGTGTGAGGGCGCGGGTTAGTGTTAGCCTACGGGTTAGGATTAGGGTACGGGTGAGGGTCAGACTTCGGGGAAGTGTTAGGGATAGGCTTCGGGCTAGGGTTAGGGTTAGGGGACGGGGACGGTTTAGGGTCCAGGTGAGGGTACGGCAACGCTTTAAGGGGAGCGTACGTGTGAGGGCACGGGTTAGTGTTAGCGTACGGGTTAGGAATAGGGGACGGGTGAGGGTCGGGCTTCGGGGAAGGGCTAGGGTTAGGGTTCGGGCTAGGGTTAGGGTTAGGGGACGGGGACGGTTTAGGGTCCAGGTGAGTGTACAGCAGCGCTTTAGGGGGAGCGTACGTGTGAGGGTGCGCGTTAGTGTTAGCGTACGGGTTAGGATTAGGGGACGGGTGAGGGTCAGGCTTCAGGGAAGGGTTAGGGTTAGGGTTCGGGCTAGGGTTAGGGTTAGGGGACGGGAACGGTTTAGGGTCCAGGTGAGGGTACGGCAACGCTTTAGGGGGAGCGTACGTGTGAGGGAACGGGTTAGTGTTAGCGTACGGGTTAGGAATAGGGGACGGGTGAGGGTCAGGCTTCGGGGAAGGGTTAGGTTTAGGGTTCGGGCTAGGGTTAGGGTTAGGGGACGGGGACGGTTTAGGGTCCAGGTGAGGGTACGGCAAAGCTTTATGGGGAGCGTACGTGTGAGGGCGTGGGGTAGTGTTAGCGTACGGGTTAGGATTAGGGGACAGGTGAGGGTCAGGCTTCGGGGAAGGGCTAGGGTTAGGTTTCGGACTAGTGTTAGGGTTAGGGGACGGGGACGGTTTAGGGTCCAGGTGAGGGTACAGCAGCGCTTTAGGGGGAGCGTACGTGTGAGGGTGCGCGTTAGTGTTAGCGTATGGGTTAGGATTAGGGGACAGGTGAGGGTCAGGCTTCGGGGAAGGTTTAGGGTTAGGGTTCGGGTTAGGGTTAGGGTTAGGGGACGGGGACGGTTTAGGGTCCAGGTGAGGGTACGGCAACGCTTTAGGGGGAGCGTACGTGTGAGGGCACGGGTTAGTGTTAGCGTACGGGTTAGGATTAGGGGACGGGTGAGGGTCAGGCTTCGGGGAAGGGTTAGGGTTAGGGTTCGGGCTAGGGTTAGGGTTAGGGGACGGGGACGGTTTAGGGTCCAGGTGAGGGTACGGCAACGCTTTAGGGGGAGCGTACGTGTGAGGGCACGGGTTAGTGTTAGCGTACGGGTTAGGAATAGGGGACGGGTGAGGGTCAGGCTTCGGGGAAGGGTTAGGGTTAGGGTTCGGGCTAGGGTTAGGGTTAGGGGACGGGTACGGTTTAGGGTCCAGGTGAGGATACGGCAATGCTTTAGGGGGGGCGTACGTGTGAGGGCGCGGGTTAGTGTTGGCCTACGGGTTAGGATTAGGGGACGGGTGAGGGTCAGGCTTCGGGGAAGGGTTAGGGTTAGGGTTCGGGCTAGGGTTAGGGTTAGGGCACGTGGACGGTTTAGGGTCCAGGTGAGCGTACGGCAATGCTTTAGGGGGAGCGTACGTGTGAGGGCGCGGGTTAGTGTTAGCCTACGGGTTAGGATTAGCGGACTGGTGAGGGTCAGGCGTCGGGGAAGGGTTTGGGTTAGGGTTCGGGCTAGGGTTAGGGGACGGTTTAGGGTCCAGGTGAGGGTACGGCAACACTTTAGGGGGAGCGTACGTGTGAGGGCGCGGGTTAGTGTTAGCCTCCGAGTTAGGATTATGGGACGGGTGAGGGTCAGGCTTCGGGGAAGGGTTAGGGTTAGGGTTCGGTCTAGGGTTAGGGTTAGGGGACGGGGACGGTTTAGGGTCCAGGTGAGGGTACGGCAACGCTTTAGGGGGAGCGTACATGTGAGGGCGCAGGTTAGTGTTAGCCTACGGGCTAGGATTAGGGGACGGGTGAGGGTCAGGTTTCGGGGAAGGGTTAGGGTTAGGGTTCGGGCTAGGGTTAGGCTTAGGGGACGGGGAAGGTTTAGGGTCCAGGTGAGGGTACGGCAATGCTTTAGGGGGAGCGTACGTGTGAGGGCGCGGGTTAGTGTTAGCGTACGGGTTAGGATTATTGGACGGTTGAGGGTTAGGCTTGGGGGAAGGGTTAGGGTTAGGGTTCGGGCGAGGGTTAGGGTTAGGGGACGGGGACGGTTTAGGGTCCACGTGAGTGTACGGCAACGCTTTAGGGGGAGCGTAAGTGTGAGGGGGCGGGTTAGTTTTAGCGTACGGGTTAGGATTAGGGGACGGGTGAGGTTCAGGCTTCGGGGAAGAGTTAGGGTTAGGGTTCGGGCTAGTGTTAGGGTTACGGGACGGGGACGGTTTAGGTTCCAGGTGAGGGTACGGCAACGCTTTAGGGGGAGCGTACGTGTGAGGGCGCGGGTTAGTGTTAGCCTACGCCTTAGGATTAGGGGACGGGTGAGGGTCAGGCTTCGGGGAATGGTTAGGGTTAGGGATCGGGCTAGGGTTAGGGTTAGGGGATGGGGACGGTTTCGGGTTCAGGTGAGGGTACGGAAACGCTTTATGGGGAGCGTACGTCTGAGGGCGCGGGTTAGTGTTAGCCTACGGGTTAGGTTTAGGGGACGGGTTAGGGTCAGGCTTCGGGGAAGGGTTAGGGTTAGGGTTCAGGCTAGGGTTAGGGGACGGTTTAGGGTCCAGGTGAGGGTACGACAACGCCTTAGGGGGAGCGTACGTGTGAGGGCGCGGGTTAGTGTTAGCGAACGGGTTAGGATTAGCGGACGTGTGAGGGTCAGGCTTCGGGGAAGTGTTAGGGTTCGGGCTAGGGTTAGGGTTAGGGGACGAGGACGGTTTAGGGTCCAGGTGAGGGTACGGCAACGCTTTAGGGGGAGCATACGTGTGAGTGTGCGGGTTAGTGTTAGCGTACGGGTTAGGATTAGGGGACGGGTGAGGGTCAGGCTTCGGGGAAGGGTTAGGGTTAGGGTTCGGGCTAGGATTAGGGTTAGGGGACGGGGACGGCTGAGGGTCCAGGTGAGGGTACGGCAAGGCTTTAGGGGTAGCGTACATGTGAGGGCGCGGGTTCGTGTTAGCCTACGGGTTAGGATTAGGGGACGTGTGAGGGTCAGGCTTCGGGGAAGGGTTAGGGTTAGGATTCGGGCTAGGGTTAGGGTTAGGGGACGGGGACGGTTTAGGGTGCAGGTGAGGGTACGGCAACGCTTTAGGGGGAGCGTACGTGTGAGGGCACGGGTTAGTGTTAGCGTACGGGTTAGGAATAGGGGACGGGTGAGGGTCAGGCTTCGGGGAAGGGTTAGGTTTAGGGTTCGGTCTAGGGTTAGGGTTAGGGGACGGGGACGGTTTAGGGTCCAGGTGAGGGTACGGCAAAGCTTTAGGGGGAGCGTACGTGTGAGGGCGTGGGGTAGTGTTAGCGTACGGGTTAGGATTAGGGGACAGGTGAGGGTCAGGCTTCGGGGAAGGGCTAGGGTTAGGGTTCGGGCTAGGGTTAGGGTTAGGGGACGGGGACGGTTTAGGGTCCAGGTGAGGGTACAGCAGCGCTTTAGGGGGAGCGTACGTGTGAGGGTGCGCGTTAGTGTTAGCGTATGGGTTAGGATTAGGGGACGGGTGAGGGTCAGGCTTCGGGGAAGGGTTAGGGTTAGGGTTCGGGCTAGGGTTAGGGTTAGGGGACGGGGACGGTTTAGGGTCCAGGTGATGGTATGGCAACGCTTTAGTGGGAGCGTACGTGTGAGGGCACGGGTTAGTGTTAGCGTACGGGTTAGGATTAGGGGACGGGTGAGGGTCAGGCTTCGGGGAAGGGTTAGGGTTAGGGTTCGGGCTAGGGTTAGGGTTAGGGGACGGGGACGGTTTAGGGTCCAGGTGAGGGTACGGCAACGCTTTCGGGGGAGCGTACGTGTGAGGGCACGGGTTAGTGTTAGCGTACGGGTTAGGAATAGGGGACGGGTGAGGGTCAGGCTTCGGGGAAGGGTTAGGGTTAGGATTCGGGCTAGGGTTAGGGTTAGGGGACGGGGACGGTTTAGGGTCCAGGTGACGATACGGCAATGCTTTAGGGGGGGTGTACGTGTGAGGGCGCGGGTTAGTGTTGGCCTACGGGTTAGGATTAGGGGACGGGTGAGGGTCAGGCTTCGGGGAAGGGTTAGGGTTAGGGTTCGGGCTAGGGTTAGGGTTAGGGCACGTGGACGGTTTAGGGTCCAGGTGAGCGTACGGCAATGCTTTAGGGGGAGCGTACGTGTGAGGGCGCGGGTTAGTGTTAGCCTACGGGTTAGGATTAGCGGACTGGTGAGGGTCTGGCGTCGGGGAAGGGTTTGGGTTAGGGTTCGGGCTAGGGTTAGGGGACGGTTTAGGGTCCAGGAGAGGGTACGGCAACACTTTAGGGGGAGCGTACGTGTGAGGGCGCGGGTTAGTGTTAGCCTCCGTGTTAGGATTATGGGACGGGTGAGGGTCAGGCTTCGGGGAAGGGTTAGGGTTAGGGTTCGGGCTAGGGTTAGGGTTAGGGGACGGGGACGGTTTAGGGTCCAGGTGAGGGTACGGCAACGCTTTAGGGGGAGCGTACATGTGAGGGCGCAGGTTAGTGTTAGCCTACGGGTTAGGATTAGGGGACGGGTGAGGGTCTGGCTTCGGGGAAGGGTTAGGGTTAGGGTTCGGGCTAGGGTTAGGGTTAGGGGATGGAGACGGCTTAGGGTCCAGGTGAGGGTACGGCAACGCTTTAGGGGGAGCGTACGTGTGAGGGCGCGGGTTAGTGTTACCGTACGGGTTAGGATTAGGGGACGGGTGAGGGTCAGGCTTCGGGGAAGGGTTAGGGTTAGGGTTCGGGCTAGGGTTAGGGTTAGGGGACGGGGACGGTTTAGGGTCCAGGTGAGAGTACAGCAACGCTTTAGGGGGAGCGTACGTGTGAGGGCGTGGGGTAGTGTTAGCGTACGTATTAGGATTAGGGGACGGGTGAGGGTCAGGCTTCGGGGAAGGGCTAGGGTTAGGGTTCGGGCTAGGGTTAGGGTTAGGGGACGGGGACGGTTTAGGGTCCAGGTGACGGTACGGCAGCGCTTTAGGGGGAGCGTACGTGTGAGGGTGCGGGTTATTGTTAGCGTACGGGTTACGATTAGGGGACGGGTGAGGGTCAGGCTTCGGGGAAGGGTTAGGGTTAGGGTTCGGGCTAGGGTTAGGGTTAGGGGACGGGGACGGTTTAGGGTCCAGGTGAGGGTACGGAAACGCTTTAGGGGGAGCGTACGTGTGAGGGCACGGGTTAGTGTTAGCGTACGGGTTAAGAATAGGGGACGGGTGAGGGTCAGGCTTCGGGGAAGTGTTAGGGTTAGGGTTCGGACTAGGGTTAGGGTTAGGGGACTGGTACGGTTCAGGGTCCAGGTGAGGATACGGCAATGCTTTAGGGGGGGCGTACGTGTGAGGACGCGGGTTAGTGTTAGCCTACGGGTTAGGATTAGGGGACGGGTGAGGGTCAGGCTTCGGGGAAGCGTTAGGGTTAGGGTTCCGGCTAGGGTTAGGGGAAGGTTTAGGGTCCAGGTGAGGGTACGGCAACGCTTTAGGGGGAGCGTCCGTGTGAGGGCGCGGGTTAGTGTCAGCGAACGGGTTAGGATTAGGGGACGGGTGAGGGTCAGGGTTCGGGGAAGGGTTAGGGTTAGGGTTCGGGCTAGGGTTAGGGTTAGGGGACGGGGACGGTTTAGGGTCCAGGTGAGGGTACGGAAACGCTTTAGGGGGAGCGTACGTGTGAGGGCGCGGGTTAGTGTTAGCCTACGGGTTAGGATTAGGGGACGGGTGAGGGTCAGGAATCGGGGAAGGGTTAGGGTTAGGGTTCGGGCTAGGGTTAGGGTTAGGGGACGGGGACGGTTTAGGGTCCAGGTGAGGGTACGGCAACGCTTTAAGGGGAGCGTACATGTGAGGGCGCGGGTTAGTGTTAGCGTACGGGTTAGGATTAGGGGACGGGTGAGTGTCAGGCTTCGGGGAAGGGTTAGGGTTAGGGTTCGGGCTAGGGTTAGGGTTAGGGGACGGGGACGGTTTAGGGTCCAGGTGAGGGTATGGAAACGCTTTAGGGGGAGCATACGTGTGAGGGCGCGGTTTAGTGTTAGCCTACGCCTTAGGATTAGGGGACGGGTGAGGGTCAGGTTTCGGGGAAGTGTTAGGGTTAGGGTTCGGGCTAGGGTTAGGGTTAGGGGACGGGGTCGGGTTAGGGTCCAGGTGCGGGTACGGCAACGCTTTAGGGGGAGCGTACGTGTGAGGGTGCGGGTTAGTGTTAGCGTACGCGTTAGGATTAGGGAACGTGTGAGCGTCAGGCTTCGGGGAATGGTTAGGGTTCGGGCTAGGGTTAGGGTAGGGGACGGGGACAGTTTAGGATCCAGGTGAGGGTACGGCAACGCTTTAGGGGGAGCATACGTGTGAGGGTGCGGGTTAGTGTTAGCGTACGGGTTAGGATTAGGGGACGGGTGAGGGTCTGGCTTCGGGGAAGGGTTAGGGTTAGGGTTCGGGCTAGGGTTAGGGTTAGGGGATGGAGACGGCTTAGGGTCCAGGTGAGGGTACGGCAACGCTTTAGGGGGAGCGTACGTGTGAGGGCGCGGGTTAGTGTTATCGTACGGGTTAGGATTAGGGGACGGGTGAGGGTCAGGCTTCGGGGAAGGGTTAGGGTTAGGGTTCGGGCTAGGGTTAGGGTTAGGGGACGGGGACGGTTTAGGGTCCAGGTGAGAGTACAGCAACGCTTTAGGGGGAGCGTACGTGTGAGGGCGTGGGGTAGTGTTAGCGTACGTGTTAGGATTAGGGGACGGGTGAGGGTCAGGCTTCGGGGAAGGGCTAGGGTTAGGGTTCGGGCTAGGGTTAGGGTTAGGGGACGGGGACGGTTTAGGGTCCAGGTGACGGTACGGCAGCGCTTTAGGGGGAGCGTACGTGTGAGGGTGCGGGTTATTGTTAGCGTACGGGTTACGATTAGGGGACGGGTGAGGGTCAGGCTTCGGGGAAGGGTTAGGGTTAGGGTTCGGGCTAGGGTTAGGGTTAGGGGACGGGGACGGTTTAGGGTCCAGGTGAGGGTACGGAAACGCTTTAGGGGGAGCGTACGTGTGAGGGCACGGGTTAGTGTTAGCGTACGGGTTAAGAATAGGGGACGGGTGAGGGTCAGGCTTCGGGGAAGTGTTAGGGTTAGGGTTCGGACTAGGGTTAGGGTTAGGGGACTGGTACGGTTCAGGGTCCAGGTGAGGATACGGCAATGCTTTAGGGGGGGCGTACGTGTGAGGACGCGGGTTAGTGTTAGCCTACGGGTTAGGATTAGGGGACGGGTGAGGGTCAGGCTTCGGGGAAGCGTTAGGGTTAGGGTTCCGGCTAGGGTTAGGGGAAGGTTTAGGGTCCAGGTGAGGGTACGGCAACAATTTAGGGGGAGCGTACGTGTGATGGCGAGGGTTAGTGTTAGCCTACGGGTTAGGATTAGGGGACGGGTGAGGGTCAGGCTTCGGGGAAGGGTTAGGGTTAGGGTTCGGGCTAGGGTTAGGGTTAGGGAACGGGGATGGTTTAGGGTCCAGGGGAGGGTACGGCATCGCTTTAGGGGGAGTGTACGTGTGAGGAGGCGGGTTAGTGTTAGCGTACGGGTTAGGATTAGGGGACGGGTGAGGGTCAGGCTTCGGGGAAGGGTTAGGGTTAGGGTTCGGGCTAGGGTTAGGGTTAGGGGATGGGGACGGTTTAGGGTCCAGGTGAGGGTACGGCAATGCTTTAGGGGGAGCGTATGTGTGAGGGCGCGGGTTAGTGTTAGCCTACGGGTTAGAATTAGGGGACGTGTGAGGGTCAGGCTTCGGGGAAGGGTTAGGGTTAGGGTTCGGGCTAGGCTTAGGGTTAAGGAACGGGGACGGTTTAGGGTCCAGGTGAGGGTACGGCAATGCTTTAGGGGGAGCGTACGTGTGAGGGCGCGGGTTAGTGTTAGCGTACGGTTTAGGATTAGGGGACGGGTGAGGGTCAGGCTTCGGGGAAGGGTTAGGGTTAGGGTTCGGGCTAGGGTTAGGGTTAGGGGACGGGGAAGGTTTAGGGTCCAGGTGAGGGTACGGCAACGCTTTAGGGGGAGCGTACGAGTGAGGGCGCAGGTTAGTGTTAGCATACGGGTTAGGATTAGGGGACATGTGAGGGTCAGGCTTCGGGGAAGGGTTAGAGTTAGGGTTCGGGCTAGGGTTAGGGTTAGGGGACGGGGACGGTTTAGGGTCCACGTGAGGGTACGGCAACGCTTTAGGGGGAGCATACGTGTGAGGGCGCGGGTTAGTGTTAGCGTACGGGTTAGGATTAGGGGACGGGTGAGGGTCAGGCTTAGGGGAAGGGTTAGGGTTAGGGTTCGGGCTAGGGTTAGGGTTATGGGACGGAGACGGTTTAGGGTCCAGGTGAGGGTACGGCAACGCTTTAGGGGGAGCGTACGTATGAGGGCGCGGGTTAGTGTTAGCGTACGGTTTAGGATTAGGGGACGGGTGAGTGTCAGGCTTCGGAGAGGGGTTAGGGTTAGGGTTCGGGCTAGGGTTAGGCTTAGGGGACGGGGAAGGTTTAGGGTCCAGGTGAGGGTACGGCTACGATTTAGGGGGAGCGTACGAGTGAGGGCGAGGGTTAGTGTTAGCGTACGGGTTAGGATTAGGGGACGGGTGAGGGTCAGGAGTCGGGGAAGGGTTAGGGTTAGGGTTCAGGCTAGGGTTAGGGTTAGGGGACGGGGACGGTTCAGGGTCCAGGTGAGGGTACGGCAACGCTTTAGGGGGAGCGTACGTGTGAGGGCGCGGGTTAGTGTTAGCGTACGGGTTAGGATTAGGGGACGGGTGAGGGTCAGGCTTCGGGGAAGGGTTAGGGTTAGGGTTCGGGCTAGGGTTAGGGTTAGGGGACGGGGACGGTTTAGGGTCCAGGTGAGAGTACGGCAACGCTTTAGGGGGAGCGTACGTGTGAGGGCGTGGGGTAGTGTTAGCGTACGGGTTAGGATTAGGGGACGGGTGAGGGTCAGGCTTCGGGGAAGGGCTAGGGTTAGGGTCCGGGCTAGGGTTAGGGTTAGGGGACGGGGACCGTTTAGGGTCCAGGTGAGGGTACGGCAGCGCTTTAGGGGTAGCGTATGTGTGAGGGTGCGGTTTAGTGTTAGCGTACGGGTTACGATTAGGGAACGGGTGAGGGTCAGGCTTCGGGGAAGGGTTAGGGTTAGGGTTCGGGCTAGGGTTAGGGTTAGGGGACGGGGACGGTTTAGGGTCCAGGTGAGGGTACGGCAACGCTTTAGGGGGAGCGTACGTGTGAGGGCACGGGTTAGTGTTAGCGTACGGGTTAGGAATAGGGGACGGGTGAGGGTCAGGCTTCGGGGAAGGGTTAGGGTTAGGGTTCGGGCTAGGGTTAGGGTTAGGGGACTGGGACGGTTTAGGGTCCAGGTGAGGATACGGCAATGCTTTAGGGGGGGCGTACGTGTGAGGGCGCGGGTTAGTGTTAGCCTACGGGTTAGGATTAGGGGACGGGTGAGGGTCAGGCTTCGGGGAAGCGTTAGGGTTAGGGTTCCGGCTAGGGTTAGGGGAAGGTTTAGGGTCCAGGTGAGGGTACGGCAACGCTTTAGGGGGAGCGTACGTGTGAGGGCACGGGTTACTGTTAGCGTATGGGTTAGGAATAGGGGACGGGTGAGGGTCAGGCTTCGGGGAAGGGTTACGGTTAGGGTTCGGGCTATGGTTAGGGTTAGGGGACTGGGACGGTTTAGGATCCAGGTGAGGATACGGCAATGCTTTAGGGGGGACGTACGTGTGAGGGCGCGGTTTTGTGTTAGCCTACGGGTTAGGATTAGGGGACGGGTGAGGGTCAGGCTTCGGGGAAGGGTTAGGGTTAGAGTTCGGGCTAGGGTTAGGGTTAGAGCACGCGGACGGTTTAGGGTCCAGGTGAGCGTACGGGAACGCTTTAGGGGGAGCGTACGTGTGAGGGCGCGGGTTAGTGTTAGCCTACGGGTTAGGATTAGGGGACGGGTGAGGGTCAGGCTTCGGGGAAGGGTTAGGGTTAGGGTTCGGGCTAGGGTTAGGGGACGTTTTAGGGTCCAGGCGAGGGTAACGCAACACATTAGGGGGAGCGTACGTGTGAGGGCGCGGGTTAGTGTTAGCCTCCGGTTTAGGATTAGGGGACGGGTGAGGGTCAGGCTTCGGGGAAGGGTTAGGGTTAGGGTTCGGGCTAGGGTTAGGGTTAGGGGACGGGGACGGTTTAGGGTCCACGTGAGGGTACGGCAACGCTTTATGGGGAGCGTACGTGTGAGGGCCCGGGTTAGTGTTAGCCTACGGGTTAGGATTAGGGGACGTGTGAGGGTCAGGAGTCGGGGAAGTCTTAGGGTTAGGGTTCGGGCTAGGGTTAGGGTTAGAGGACGGGGACGGTTTAGGGTCCAGGTGAGGGTACAGCAGCGCTTTAGGGGGAGCGTACGTGTGAGGGTGCGCGTTAGTGTTAGCGTATGGGTTAGGATTAGGGGACGGGTGAGGGTCAGGCTTCGGGGAAGGGCTAGGGTTAGAGTTCGGGCTAGGGTTAGGGTTAGGGGACGGGGACGGTTTAGGGTCCAGGTGAGGGTACAGCAGCGCTTTAGGGGGAGCGTACGTGTGAGGGTGCGCGTTAGTGTTAGCGTATGGGTTAGGATTAGGGGACGGGTGAGGGTCAGGCTTCGGGGAAGGGTTAGGGTTAGGGTTCGGGCTAGGGTTAGGTTTAGGGGACGGGGACGGTTTAGGGTCCAGGTGAGGGTACGGCAACGCTTTATGGGGAGCGTACGTGTGAGGGCGCGGGTTAGTGTTAGCCTACGGGTTAGGATTAGGGGACGGGTGAGGGTCAGGTGTAGGGGAAGTGTTAGGGTTAGGGTTCGGGCTAGGGTTAGGGTTAGAGGACGGGGACGGTTTAGGGTCCAGGTGAGGGTACGGCAACGCTTTAGAGGGAGCGTACATGTGAGGGCGCAGGTTAGTGTTAGCCTACGGGCTAGGATTAGGGGACGGGTGAGGGTCAGGCTTCGGGGAAAGGTTAGGGATAGGCTTCGGGCTAGGCTTAGGGTTAGGGGACGGGGACGGTTTAGGGTCCAGGTGAGGGTACGGCAACGCTTTAGGGGGAGCGTACGTGTGAGGACGCGGGTTAGTGTTAGCGTACGGGTTAGGATTAGTGGACGGTTGAGGGTTAGGCTTGGGGGAAGGGTTAGGGTTAGGGTTCGGGCGAGGGTTAGGGTTAGGGGACGGGGACAGTTTAGGGTCCACGTGAGTGTACGGCAACGCTTTAGGGGGAGCGTACGTGTGAGGGCGCGGGTTAGTGTTAGCGTACGGGTTAGGATTAGGGGATGGGTGATGGTCAGGCTTCGGGGAAGGGTTAGGGTTAGGGATCGGGCTAGGGTTAGGGTTAGGGGATGGGGACGGTTTCGGGTTCAGGTGAGTGTACGGAAACGCTTTATGGGGAGCGTACGTCTGAGGGCGCGGGTTAGTGTTAGCCTACGGGTTAGGATTAGGGGACGTGTGAGGGTCAGGCTTCGGGGAAGGGTTAGGGTTCGGGCTAGGGTTAGGGTTAGGGGACGGGGACGGTTTAGGGTCCAGGTGAGGGTACGGCAACGCTTTAGGGGGAGCATACGTGTGAGGGTGCGGGTTAGTGTTAGCGTACGGGTTAGGATTAGGGGACGGGTGAGGGTCAGGCTTCGGGGAAGGGTTAGGGTTAGGGTTCGGGCTAGGATTAGAGTTAGGGGACGGGGACGGCTTAGGGTCCAGGTGAGGGTACGGCAAGGCTTTAGGGGTAGCGTACATGTGAGGGCGCGGGTTAGTGTTAGCGTACGGGTTAGGATTAGGGGACGGTTGAGGGTCAGGCTTGGGGGAAGCGTTAGGGTTAGGGTTCGGGCTAGGCTTAGGGTTAGGGGACGGGGACGGTTTAGGGTCCAGGTGAGTGTACGCAACGCTTTAGGGGGAGCGTACGTGTGAGGGCGCGGGTTAGTGTTAGAGTACGGGTTAGGATTAGTGGACGGGTGAGGGTCAGGCTTCGGGGAAGGGTTAGGCTTAGGGTTCGGGCTAAGGTTAGGGTTGGGGACAAGGACGGTTTAGGGTCCAGGTGAGGGTACGGCAACGCTTTAGGGGGAGCGTACGTGTGAGGGCGCGGGTTAGTGTTAGCCTACGCCTTAGGATTAGGGGACGGTTGAGGGTCAGGCTTCGGGGAAGGGTTACGGTTAGGGATCGGGCTAGGGTTAGGGTTAGGGGACGGGGACGGTTTAGGGTCCAGGTGAGGGTACGGCAACGCTTTATGGGGTGCGTACGTGTGAGGGCACGGGTTAGTGTTAGCCTACGGGTTAGGATTAGGGGACGGGTTAGGGTCAGGCTTCGGGGAAGGGTTAGGGTTAGGGTTCGGGCTAGGGTTAGGGGACGGTTTAGGGTCCAGGTGAGGGTACGGCAACGCTTTAGGGGGAGCGTACGTGTGAGGACGCGGGTTAGTGTTAGCGAACGGGTTAGGATTAGGGGACCGGTGAGGGTCAGGGTTCGAGGAAGGGTTAGGGTTAGGGTTCGGGCTAGGGTTAGGGTTAGGGGACGGGGACGGTTTAGGGTCCAGGTGAGGGTACGGAAACGCCTTAGGGGGAGCGTACGTGTGAGGGCGCGGGTTAGTGTTAGCCTACGGGTTAGGATTAGGGGACGGGCGAGGTTCAGGAATCGGGGAAGGGTTAGGGTTAGGGTTCGGGCTAGGGTTAGGGTTAGGGGACGGGGACGGTTTAGTGTCCAGGTGAGGGTACGGCAACGCTTTAAGGGGAGCGTACTTGTGAGGGTTCGGGTTAGTGTTAGCGTACGGGTTAGGATTAGGGGACGGGTGAGGGTCAGGCTTCGGGGAAGGGTTAGGGTTAGGGTTCGGGCTAGGGTTAGGGGACGGTTATGGTCCAGGTGAGGGTATGGCAACGCTTTAGAGGGAGCATACGTGTGAGGGCGCGGGTTAGTGTTAGCCTACGGTTTAGGATTAGGGGACGGGTGAGGGTCAGGCTTCGGGGAAGGGTTAGGGTTAGGGTTCGGGCTAGGGTTAGGGTTAGGGGACGGGGACGGTTTAGGGTCCTGGTGAGGGTACGGCAACGCTTTAGGGGGAGCGTACGTGTGAGGGTGCGGGTTAGTGTTAGCCTATGCCTTAGGATTAGGGGACGGGTGAGGGTCAGGCTTCGGGGAAGGGTTAGGGTTAGGGATCGGGCTAGGGTTAGTGGTAGGGGACGGGGACGGTTTAGGGTCCAGGTGAGGGTACGGCAACGCTTTATGGGGAGCGTACGTGTGAGGGCGCGGGTTAGTGTTAGCCTACGTGTTAGGATTAGGGGACGGGTTAGGGTCAGGCTTCAGGGAAGGGTTAGGGTTATGGTTCGGGCTAGGGTTAGGGGACGGTTTACGGTCCAGGTGAGGGTATGGCAACGCTTTTGGGGTAGCGTACGTGTGAGGGTGCGGGTTAGTGTTAGCGTACGGGTTAGGATTAGGGGACGTGTGAGGGTCAGGCTTCGGGGAAGGGTTAGGGTTCGGGCTAGGGTTAGGGTTAGGGGACGGGGACGGTTTAGGGTCCAGGTGAGGGTACGGCAACGCTTTAGGGGGAGCATACGTGTGAGGGTGCAGGTTAGTGTTAGCGTACGGTTTAGGATTAGGGGACGGGTGAGGGTCAGGTTTCGGGGAAGGGTTAGGGTTAGGGTTCGGGCTAGGGTTAGGGTTAGGGGACGGGGACGGTTTAGGGTCCAGGTGAGGGTACGGCAAGGCTTTAGGGGTAGCGTACGTGGAGGGCGCGGGTTAGGGTTAGCCTATGGGTTAGGATTAGGGGACGGGTGAGGGTCAGGCTTCGGGGAAGGTCTAGGGTTAGGGTTCGGGCTAGGGTTAGGGTTAGGGGACAGGGACGGGTTAGGGTCCAGGTGAGGGTACGGCAACGGTTTAGGGGGAGCGTAAGTGTGAGGGCGCGGGTTAGTGTTAGCCTACGCCTTAGGATTAGGGGACGGGTGAGGGTCAGGCTTCGGGGAAGGATTAGGGTTAGGGTTCGGTCTAGGGTTAGGGTTAGGGGACGGGGACAGGTTAGGGTCCAGGTGCGGGTACGGCAACGCTTTAGGGGGAGCGTACGTGTGAGGGCGCGGGTTAGTGTTAGCCTACGGGTTATTATTAGGGGACGGGTGAGGGTCAGGCTTCGGGGAAGGGTTACGGTTAGGGTTCGGGCTAGGGTTAGGGTTAGCGGACGGGGACGGTTTAGGGTCCAGGTGAGGGTACTGCAACGCTTTAGGGGGAGCGTACGTGTGAGGGCGCGGGTTAGTGTTAGCGTACGGGTTAGGATTAGGGGACGTGTGAGGGTCAGGCTTCAGGGAAGGGTTAGGGTTAGGGTTCCTGCTAGGGTTAGGGTTAGGGGAGGGGGACGGTTTAGGGTCCAGGTGAGGGTACGGCAACGCTTTAGGGGGAGCGCACGTGTGAGGGCGCGGGTTAGTGTTAGCCTACGGGTTAGGATTAGGGGACGGGTGAGGGTCAGGCTTCGGGGAAGGGTTAGGGTTAGGGTTCGGGCTAGGGTTAGGGTTAGGGGACGGGGACAGTTTAGGGTCCAGGTGAGGGTACGGCAACGCTTTAGGGGGAGCGTACGTGTGAGGGCGCGGGTTAGTGTTAGCGTACGAGTTAGGACTCGGGGATGGGTGAGGGTCAGGCTTCGGGGAAGGGTTATGGTTAGGGTTCGGGCTAGGGTTAGGGTTAGGGTACGGGGACGGTTTAGGGTCCAGGTGAGGGTACGGCTACGCTTTAGGGGGAGCGTACGTGTGAGGGCGCGGGTTAGTGTTAGCGTACGGGTTAGAATTAGGGGACGGGTGAGTGTCAGGCTTCGGGGAAGTGTTAGGTTTAGGGTTCGGGATAGGGTTAGGGTTAGGGGACGGGGATGGTTTAGGGTCCAGATGAGGGTACGGCAATGCTTTAGGGGGAGCGTACGTGTGAGGGCGTTGATTAATGTTAGCCTACGGGTTAGGATTAGGGGACGGGTGAGGGTCAGGCTTCGGGGAAGGGTTAGGGTTAGGGTTCGGGCTAGGGTTAGGGTTAGGGGACGGGGACGGTTTAGGGTCCAGCGGAGGGTACGGCAGCGCTTTAGGGGGAGCATACGTGTGAGGGCGAGGGTTAGTGTTAGCCTACGGGTTAGGATTAGGGGAAGGGTGAAGGTCAGGCTTCAAGGAAGGGTTAGGGTTAGGGTTCCTGCTAGGGTTAGGGTTAGGGGACGGGGACGGTTTAGGGTCCAGGTGAGGGTACGGCAACGATTTAGAGGGCGCATACGTGTGAGGGCGTGGGTTAGTGTTAGCCTACGGTTTAGGATTAGGGGACGTGTGAGGGTCAGGCTTCGGGGAAGGGTTAGGGTTATGGTTCGGGCTAGGCTTAGGGTTAGGGGACGGGGACGGTTTAGGGTCCAGGTGAGGGTACCGCAACGTTTTAGGGGGAGCGTACGTGTGAGGGCGCGGGTTAGTGTTAGCCTAAGGGTTAGGATTAGGGGACGGGTGAGGGTCAGGCTTCGGGGAAGTGTTAGGTTTAGGGTTCGGGATAGGGTTAGGGTTAGGGGACGGGGACGGTTTAGGGTCCAGGTGAGGGTACGGCAACGCTTTAGGGGGAGCGTACGTGTGAGGGCGCAGGTTAGTGTTAGCGTATGGGTTAGGATTAGGGGACGGGTGAGGGTCAGGCTTCGGGGAAGTGTTAGGGTTAGGGTACGGGCTAGGGTTAGGGTTAGGGGACGGGGACGGTTTAGGGTCCAGGTGAGGGTACGGCAACGCTTTAGGGGGAGCGTACGTGTGAGGGGGCGGGTTAGTGTTAACCTACGGGATAGGATTAGGGGACTGGTGAGTGTCAGGCTTCGGGGAAGGGTTAGCGTTAGGGTTCGGGGTAGGGTTAGTGTTAGGGGACGGGGACGGTTTAGGGTCCAGATGAGGGTACGGCAATGCTTTAGGGGGAGCGTACGTGTGAGGGCGTTGATTAATGTTAGCCTACGGGTTAGGATTAGGGGACGGTGAGGGTCAGGCTTCGGGGAAGGGTTAGGGTTAGGGTTCGGGCTAGGGTTAGGGTTAGGGGACGGGGACGGTTTAGGGTCCAGGGGAGGGTACGGCAACGCTTTAGGGGGAGCGTACGTGTGAGGGCGCGGGTTAGTGTTAGACTACGGGTTAGGATTAGGGGACGGGTGAAGGTCAGGCTTCAGGGAAGGGTTAGGGTTAGGGTTCCTGCTAGGTTTAGGGTTAGGGGACGGGGACGGTTTAGGGTCCAGGTGAGGGTACGGCAACGCTTTAGGGGGAGCGTACGTGTGAGGGCGCGGGTTAGTGTTATCGTACGAGTTAGGATTAGGGGACGGGTGAGGGTCAAGCTTCGGGGAAGGGTTAGGGTTAGGGTTCGGGCTAGGCTTAGGGTTAGGGGACGGGGACGGTTTAGGGTCCAGGTGAGGGTACCGCAACGTTTTAGGGGGAGCGTACGTGTGAGGGCGCGGGTTAGTGTTAGCCTACGACTTAGGATTAGGGGACGGGTGAGGGTCAGGCTTCGGGGAAGGGTTAGGGTTAGGGTTCGGGCTAGGGTTAGGGTTACGGGACGGGGACGGTTTAGGGTCCAGGTTGGGTATGGCAACGCTTTAGGGGGAGCGTACGTGTGAGGGCGCGGGTTAGTGTTAGCGTACGAGTTAGGATTCGGGGACGGGTGAGGGTCAGGCTTCGGGGAAGGGTTAGGGTTAGGGTTCGGGCTAGGGTTACGGTTAGGGGATGGGGACGGTTTAGGGTCAAGGTGAGGGTACGGCAACGCTTTAGGGGGAGCGTACGTGTGAGGGCACGTGTTAGTGTTAGCCTACGGGTTAGGATTAGGGGATGGGTGAGGGTCAGGCTTCGGGGAAGTGTTAGGGTTAGGGTTCGGGCTAGGGTTAGGGTTAGGGGACGGGGAGGGTTTAGGGTCCAGGTGAGGGTACGGCAACGCTCTAGAGGGAGCGTACTTGTGAGGGCGCGGGTTAGTGTTAGTGTACGAGTTAGGAGTCGGGAACGGGTGAGGGACAGGCTTCGGGGAAGGGTTAGGGTTAGGGTTCGGGCTAGGGTTACGGATGCGGACGGTTTAGGGTCCAGGTGAGGGTACGGCAACGCTTTAGGGGGAGCGTACGTGTGAGGGCGCGTGTTAGTGTTAGCCTACGGGTTAGGATTAGGGGATGGGTGAGGGTCAGGCTTCAGGGAAGTGTTAGGGTTAGGGTTCGGGCTAGGGTTAGGTTTAGGGGACGGGGACGGTTTAGGGTCCAGGTGAGGGTACGGCAAAGCTTTAGGGGTAGCATACGTGTGAGGGTGCGGGTTAGTGTTAGCGTACGGGTTAGGATTAGGGGACGGGTGAGGGTCAGGCTTCGGGGAAGGGTTAGGGTTAGGGTTCGGGCTAGGTTTAGGGTTAGGGGATGGGGACGGTTTAGGGTCCAGGTGAGGGTACGGCAAGGCTTTAGGGGTAGCGTACGTGTGAGGGCGCGGGTTAGTGTTGGCGTATGGGTTAGGATTAGGAGACGGGTGCGGGTCAGCTTCGGGGAAGGTTTAGGTTTAGGGTTCGGGCTAGGTTTAGGGTTAGGGGACGGGGACGGTTTAGGGTCCAGGTGAGGGTACGGCAACGCTTTAGGGGGAGCGTACGTGTGAGGGCGCAGGTTAGTGTTAGCCTACGGGTTAGGATTAGGGGACGGGTGAGGGTCAGGCTTCGGGGAAGGGTTAGGGTTAGGGTTCGGGCTAGGGTTAGGGTTAGGGGACGGGGACGGTTTAGGGTCCAGGTGAGGGTACGGCAACGCTTTAGGGGGAGCGCACGTGTGAGGGCGCGGGTTAGTGTTACCCTACGGGTTAAGATTAGGGGACGGGTGAGGGTCAGGCTTCGGGGAAGGGTTAGGGTTAGGGTTCGGGCTATGCTTAGGTTTAGGGGACGGGAACGGTTTAGGGTCCAGGTGAGGGTACGGCAACGCTTTACGGGGAGCGTACGTGTGAGGGCGCGGGTTAGTGTTAGCCTACGGGTTTGGATTGGGGACGGTTGAGGTTCAGGCTTTGGGGAAGGTTTATGGTTAGGGTTCGGGCTAGGGTTAGGGTTAGGGGACGGGGACGGTTTAGGGTCCAGGTGAGGGTACGGCAACGCTTTAGGGGGAGCGTACGAGTGAGGGCGCGGGTTAGTGTTATCGTACGGGTTAGGATTAGTGGACGGGTGAGGGTCAGGCTTCAGGGAAGGGTTAGGGTTAGGGTTCCTGCTAGGGTTAGGGTTAGGGGACGGGGACGGTTTAGGGTCCAGGTGAGGGTACGGCAACGCTTTAGGGGGAGCGCACGTGTGAGGGCGCGGGTTAGTGTTACCCTACGTGTTAAGATTAGGGGACGGGTGAGGGTCAGGCTTCGGGGAAGTGTTAGGGTTAGGGTTTGGGCTAGGCTTAGGTTTAGGGGACGGGAACGGTTTAGGGTCCAGGTGAGGGTTCGGCAACGCTTTAGGGGGAGCGTACGTGTGAGGGCGCGGGTTAGTGTTAGCCTATGCCTTAGGATTAGGGGACGGGTGAGGGTCAGAATTCGGGGAAGGATTAGGGTTAGGGTTCGGTCTAGGGTTAGGGTTAGGGGACGGGGACAGGTTATGGTACAGGTGCAGGTACGGCAACATTTTAGGGGGAGCGTACGTGTGAGGGCGCGGGTTAGTGTTAGACTACGGGTTAGGATTAGGGGACGGGTGAGGGTCAGGCTTCAGGGAAGGGTTAGGGTTAGGGTTCCTCCTAGGGTTAGGGTTAGGGGACGGGGAAGGTTTAGGGTCCAGGTGAGGGTACTGAAACGCTTTAGGGGGAGCGTACGTGTGAGGGCGTGGGTTACTCTTATCGTACGGGTTAGGATTAGGGGACGGGTGAGGGTCAGGCTTCGGGGAAGGGTTAGGGTTAGGGTTCGGGCTAGGGTTAGAGGTAGGGGACGGGAACGGTTTAGGGTCCAGGTGAGGGAACGGCAACACTTTAGGGGGAGCGTACGTGTGAGGGCGCAGGTTAGTGTTAGCCTACGGATTTGGATTGTGGACGGGTGAGGGTCAGGCTTCGGGGAAGTGTTAGGGTTAGGGTTCGGGCTAGGGTTAGGGTTAGGGGAAGGGGACGGTTTAGGGTCCAGGTGAGTGTACGGCAACGCTGTAGGGGGAGCGTACGTGTGAGGGCGCGGGTTAGTGTTAGCCTACGGGTTAGGATTCGGGGACGGGTGATGCTCAGGCTTCGGGGAAGGGTTAGGGTTAGGGTTCGGGCTAGGGTTAGGGTTAGGGGAAGAGGACAGTTTAGGGTCCAGGTGAGGGTACGGCAACGCTCTAGGGGGACCCTACGTGTGAGGGCGTGGGTTAATGTTAGCATACGGGTGAGGATTAGGGGACGGGTGAGGGTCAGGCTTCGGGGAAGAGTTAGGGTTAGGGTTCGGGCTAGGGTTAGGGTTAGGGGACGGGGCGGTTTAGGGTCCAAGTGAGGGTACGGCAACGCTTTCGGGGGAGCGTACGTGTGAGGGCGCGGGTTAGGGTTAGCGTACGGGTTAGGATTAGAGGACGGGTGAGGGTCAGGATTCGGGGAAGGGTTAGGGTTAGGGTTCGGCCTAGGGTTAGGGTTAGGGGACGGGGACGGTTTAGGGTCCAGGTAAGGGTACGGCAACGCTTTAGGGGGAGCGTACGTGTGAGGGCGCGGGTTAGTGTTAGCGTACGGGTTAGGATTAGGGGACGGGTGAGGGTCAGGCTTCGGGGAAGGGTTAGGGTTAGGATTCGGGCTAGGGTTAGGGTTAGGGGACGGGGACGGTTTAGGGTCCAGGTGAGGGAACGGCAACGCTTTAGGGGGAGCGTACGTGTGAGGGCGCGGGTTAGTGTTAGCGTACGGGTTGGGATTAGGGGACGGGTGAGGGTCAGGCTTCGGGGAAGGGTTAGGGTTAGGGTTCGGGCTAGGGTTAGGGTTAGGGGACGGGGACGGTTTAGAGTCCAGGTGAGGATACGGCAACGCTTTAGGGGGAGCGTACGTTTGAGGGCGCGGGTTAGTGTTAGCGTACGGGTTAGGATTAGGGGACGGGTGAGGATCAGGCTTCGGGGAAGGGTTAGGGTTAGGGTTCGGGCTAGGGTTAGGGTTAGGGGACGGGGACGGTTTAGGGTACAGGTGAGGGTACAGCAACGCTTTAGGTGGAAAGTACGTGTGAGCGCGCGGGTTAGTGTTAGCGTACAGGTTAGGATTAGGGGACGGGTGAGGGTCAGGCTTCGGGGAAGGGTTAGTGTTAGGGTTCGGGCTTGGGTTAGGGTTAGGGGACGGGGACAGTTTAGGGTCCAGGTGAGGGTACGGCAACGCTTTAGGGGGAGCGTACGTGTGAGGGTGCGGGTTAGTGTTAGCCTACGGGTTAGGATTAGGGGACGGGTGAGGGTCAGGTTTCGGGGAAGGGTTAGGGTTAGGGTTCGGGCTAGGTTTAGGGTTAGGGGACGGGGAAGGTTTAGGGTCCAGGTGAGGGTACGGCAACGCTTTAGGGGGAGCGTACGTGTGAGGGCGCGGGTTAGTGTTAGCGTACGGGTTAGGATTAGGGGACGGTTGAGGGTCAGGCTTGGGGGAAGGGTTAGGGTTAGGGTTCGGGCTAGGGTTAGGGTTAGGGGACGGGGACGGTTTAGGGTCCAGGAGAGGGTACGGCAACTATTTAGGGGGGGCGTACGTGTGAGGGCGCGGGTTAGTGTTAGCGTACGGTTTAGGATTAGGGGACGGGTGAGGTTCAGGCTTCGGGGAAGGGTTAGGGTTAGGGTTCGGGCTTGTGTTACGGTTAGGGGATGGGGACGGTTTAGGGTCCAGGTGAGGGTACGGCAACGCTTTAGGGGGAGCGTACGTGTGAGAGCGCGGGTTAGTGTTAGCCTACGGGTTAGGATTAGGGGACGGGTGAGGGTCAGGCTTCGGGGAAGGGTTAGGGTTAGGGTTCGGGCTAGGGTTAGGGTTAGGGGATGGGGACGGTTTAGGGTCCAGGTGAGGGTACGGCAACGCTTTAGGGGGAGCGTACATGTTAGGGCGCGGGTTAGTGTTAGCGTACAGTTTAGGATTAGGGGACGGGTGAGGGTCAGGCTTCGGGGAAGGGTTAGGGTTAGGGTTCGGGCTAGGGTTAGGGTTAGGTGACGGGGACAGTTTAGGGTCCAGGTGAGGGTACGGCAACGCTCTAGAGGGAGCGTACGTGTGAGGGCGCGGGTTAGTGTTTGCCTACGGGTTAGGATTAGGGGATGGGTTAGGGTCAGACTTCGGGAAAGGGTTAGGTTTAGGGTTCGGCTAGGGTTAGGGGACGGTTTTGGGTCCAGGTGAGGGTACGGCAACGCTTTAGGGGGAGCGTAAGTGTGAGGGCGCGGGTTACTGTTAGCGAACGGGTTAGGATTAGGGGACGGGTGAGGGTCAGGCTTCGGGGAAGGGTTAGGGTTAGGGTTCGGGCTAGGGTTAGGGTTAGGGGACGGGGACGGTTTAGAGTCCAGGTGAGGGTACGGCAACGCTTTAGGGGGAGCGTACGTGTGAGGGCGCGGGTTAGTGTTAGCGTACGGGTTAGGATTAGGGGACGGGTGACGGTCAGGCTTCGGGGAAGGGTTAGGGTTAGGGTTCGGGCTAGGGTTAGGGTTAGGGGACGGGGACGGTTTAGGGTCCAGGTGAGGGTACGGCAACGCTTTAGGGGGAGTGTACGTGTGAGGGTGCGGGTTACTGTTAGCCTACGGGTTAGGATTAGGGGACGGTTTAGGGTCAGGCTTCGGGGAAGTGTTAGGTTTAGGGTTCGGGCTAGGGTTAGGGGACGGTTTAGGGTCCAGGTGAGGGTACGGCAACGCTTTAGGGGGAGCGTACGTGTGAGGGCGTGGGTTAGTGTTAGCCTACAGGTTAGGATTAGGGGACGGGTGAGGGTCAGGAGTCGGGGAAGGGTTAGTGTTAGGGTTCGGGCTAGGGTTAGGGTTAGGGGACGGGGACGGTTTAGGGTCCAGGTGAGGGTACGGCAACGCTTTAGGGGGAGCGTACGTGTGAGGGCGCAGGTTAGTGTTAGCCTACGGGTTAGGATTAGGGGACGGGTGAGGGTCAGGCTTCGGGGAAGGGTTAGGGTTAGGGTTCGGGCTAGGGTTAGGGTTAGGGGACGGGGACGGTTTAGGGTCCAGGTGAGGGTACGGCAACGCTTTAGGGGGAGCGCACGTGTGAGGGCGCGGGTTAGTGTTACCTTACGGGTTAAGATTAGGGGACGGGTGAGGGTCAGGCTTCGGGGAAGGGTTAGGGTTAGGGTTCGGGCTATGCTTAGGTTTAGGGGACGGGAACGGTTTAGGGTCCAGGTGAGGGTACGGCAACGCTTTACGGGGAGCGTACGTGTGAGGGCGCGGGTTAGTGTTAGCCTACGGGTTTGGATTGGGGACGGTTGAGGTTCAGGCTTTGGGGAAGGTTTATGGTTAGGGTTCGGGCTAGGGTTAGGGTTAGGGGACGGGGACGGTTTAGGGTCCAGGTGAGGGTACGGCAACGCTTTAGGGGGAGCGTACGAGTGAGGGCGCGGGTTAGTGTTATCGTACGGGTTAGGATTAGTGGACGGGTGAGGGTCAGGCTTCAGGGAAGGGTTAGGTTTAGGGTTCCTGCTAGGGTTAGGGTTAGGGGACGGGGACGGTTTAGGGTCCAGGTGAGGGTACGGCAACGCTTTAGGGGGAGCGCACGTGTGAGGGCGCGGGTTAGTGTTACCCTACGTGTTAAGATTAGGGGACGGGTGAGGGTCAGGCTTCGGGGAAGTGTTAGGGTTAGGGTTTGGGCTAGGCTTAGGTTTAGGGGACGGGAACGGTTTAGGGTCCAGGTGAGGGTTCGGCAACGCTTTAGGGGGAGCGTACGTGTGAGGGCGCGGGTTAGTGTTAGCCTATGCCTTAGGATTAGGGGACGGGTGAGGGTCAGAATTCGGGGAAGGATTAGGGTTAGGGTTCGGTCTAGGGTTAGGGTTAGGGGACGGGGACAGGTTATGGTACAGGTGCAGGTACGGCAACATTTTAGGGGGAGCGTACGTGTGAGGGCGCGGGTTAGTGTTAGACTACGGGTTAGGATTAGGGGACGGGTGAGGGTCAGGCTTCAGGGAAGGGTTAGGGTTAGGGTTCCTCCTAGGGTTAGGGTTAGGGGACGGGGAAGGTTTAGGGTCCAGGTGAGGGTACTGAAACGCTTTAGGGGGAGCGTACGTGTGAGGGCGTGGGTTACTGTTATCGTACGGGTTAGGATTAGGGGACGGGTGAGGGTCAGGCTTCGGGGAAGGGTTAGGGTTAGGGTTCGGGCTAGGGTTAGAGGTAGGGGACGGGAACGGTTTAGGGTCCAGGTGAGGGAACGGCAACACTTTAGGGGGAGCGTACGTGTGAGGGCGCAGGTTAGTGTTAGCCTACGGATTTGGATTGTGGACGGGTGAGGGTCAGGCTTCGGGGAAGTGTTAGGGTTAGGGTTCGGGCTAGGGTTAGGGTTAGGGGAAGGGGACGGTTTAGGGTCCAGGTGAGTGTACGGCAACGCTGTAGGGGGAGCGTACGTGTGAGGGCGCGGGTTAGTGTTAGCCTACGGGTTAGGATTCGGGGACGGGTGATGCTCAGGCTTCGGGGAAGGGTTAGGGTTAGGGTTCGGGCTAGGGTTAGGGTTAGGGGAAGAGGACAGTTTAGGGTCCAGGTGAGGGTACGGCAACGCTCTAGGGGGACCCTACGTGTGAGGGCGTGGGTTAATGTTAGCATACGGGTGAGGATTAGGGGACGGGTGAGGGTCAGGCTTCGGGGAAGGGTTAGGGTTAGGGTTCGGGCTAGGGTTAGGGTTAGGGGACGGGGCGGTTTAGGGTCCAAGTGAGGGTACGGCAACGCTTTCGGGGGAGCGTACGTGTGAGGGCGCGGGTTAGGGTTTGCGTACGGGTTAGGATTAGAGGACGGGTGAGGGTCAGGATTCGGGGAAGGGTTAGGGTTAGGGTTCGGCCTAGGGTTAGGGTTAGGGGACGGGGACGGTTTAGGGTCCAGGTAAGGGTACGGCAACGCTTTAGGGGGAGCGTACGTGTGAGGGCGCGGGTTAGTGTTAGCGTACGGGTTAGGATTAGGGGACGGGTGAGGGTCAGGCTTCGGGGAAGGGTTAGGGTTAGGATTCGGGCTAGGGTTAGGGTTAGGGGACGGGGACGGTTTAGGGTCCAGGTGAGGGAACGGCAACGCTTTAGGGGGAGCGTACGTGTGAGGGCGCGGGTTAGTGTTAGCGTACGGGTTAGGATTAGGGGACGGGTGAGGATCAGGCTTCGGGGAAGGGTTAGGGTTAGGGTTCGGGCTAGGGTTAGGGTTAGGGGACGGGGACGGTTTAGGGTACAGGTGAGGGTACAGCAACGCTTTAGGTGGAAAGTACGTGTGAGCGCGCGGGTTAGTGTTAGCGTACAGGTTAGGATTAGGGGACGGGTGAGGGTCAGGCTTCGGGGAAGGGTTAGTGTTAGGGTTCGGGCTTGGGTTAGGGTTAGGGGACGGGGACAGTTTAGGGTCCAGGTGAGGGTACGGCAACGCTTTAGGGGGAGCGTACGTGTGAGGGTGCGGGTTAGTGTTAGCCTACGGGTTAGGATTAGGGGACGGGTGAGGGTCAGGTTTCGGGGAAGGGTTAGGGTTAGGGTTCGGGCTAGGTTTAGGGTTAGGGGACGGGGAAGGTTTAGGGTCCAGGTGAGGGTACGGCAACGCTTTAGGGGGAGCGTACGTGTGAGGGCGCGGGTTAGTGTTAGCGTACGGGTTAGGATTAGGGGACGGTTGAGGGTCAGGCTTGGGGGAAGGGTTAGGGTTAGGGTTCGGGCTAGGGTTAGGGTTAGGGGACGGGGACGGTTTAGGGTCCAGGAGAGGGTACGGCAACTATTTAGGGGGGGCGTACGTGTGAGGGCGCGGGTTAGTGTTAGCGTACGGTTTAGGATTAGGGGACGGGTGAGGTTCAGGCTTCGGGGAAGGGTTAGGGTTAGGGTTCGGGCTTGTGTTAGGGTTAGGGGATGGGGACGGTTTAGGGTCCAGGTGAGGGTACGGCAACGCTTTAGGGGGAGCGTAAGTGTGAGGGCGCGGGTTACTGTTAGCGAACGGGTTAGGATTAGGGGACGGGTGAGGGTCAGGCTTCGGGGAAGGGTTAGGGTTAGGGTTCGGGCTAGGGTTAGGGTTAGGGGACGGGGACGGTTTAGAGTCCAGGTGAGGGTACGGCAACGCTTTAGGGGGAGCGTACGTGTGAGGGCGCGGGTTAGTGTTAGCGTACGGGTTAGGATTAGGGGACGGGTGACGGTCAGGCTTCGGGGAAGGGTTAGGGTTAGGGTTCGGGCTAGGGTTAGGGTTAGGGGACGGGGACGGTTTAGGGTCCAGGTGAGGGTACGGCAACGCTTTAGGGGGAGTGTACGTGTGAGGGTGCGGGTTACTGTTAGCCTACGGGTTAGGATTAGGGGACGGTTTAGGGTCAGGCTTCGGGGAAGTGTTAGGTTTAGGGTTCGGGCTAGGGTTAGGGGACGGTTTAGGGTCCAGGTGAGGGTACGGCAACGCTTTAGGGGGAGCGTACGTGTGAGGGCGTGGGTTAGTGTTAGCCTACAGGTTAGGATTAGGGGACGGGTGAGGGTCAGGAGTCGGGGAAGGGTTAGTGTTAGGGTTCGGGCTAGGGTTAGGGTTAGGGGACGGGGACGGTTTAGGGTCCAGGTGAGGGTACGCCAACGTTTTAGGGGAAGCGTACATGTGAGGGTGTTGGTTAGTGTTAGCGTACGTGTTAGGATTAGGGGACGGGTGAGGGTCAGGCTTCGGGGAAGGGTTAGGGTTAGGGTTCGGGCTAGGGTTAGGGTTAGGGGACGGGGACAGTTTAGGGTCCAGGTGAGGGTACTGCAACGCCTTAGGGGGACCCTACGTGTGAGGGCGTGGGTTAATGTTAGCATACGGGTGAGGATTAGGGGACGGGTGAGGGTCAGGCTTCGGGGAAGAGTTAGCGTTAGGGTTCGGGCTAGGGTTAGGGTTAGGGGACGGGTCGGTTTAGGGTCCAAGTGAGGGTACGGCAACGCTTTAGGGGGAGCATACGTGGGAGGGCGCGGGTTAGTGTTAGCGTACGGGTTAGGATTAGGGGACGGGTGAGGGTCAGGTTTCGGGGAAGGGTTAGGGTTAGGGTTCAGGCTGGAGTTAGGGTTAGGGGACGGGGACGGTTTAGGGTCCAGGTGAGGGTACGGCAACGCTTTAGCGGGAGCGTACGTGTGAGGGCGCGGGTTAGTGTTAGCCTACGCCTTAGGATTAAAGGACGGGTGAGCGTCAGGCTTCGGGGAAGTGTTAGGGATAGGGATCGGGCTAGGGTTAGGGTTAGGGGACGGGGACGGTTTAGGGTCCAGGTGAGGATATGGCAACGCTTTAGGGGGAGCGTACGTGTGAGGGCGCGGGTTAGTGTTAGCGTATGGGTTAGGATTAGGGGACGGGTGAGGGTCAGGCTTCGGGGAAGGGTTAGGGTTAGGGTTCGGGCTAGGGTTAGGGTTAGGGGACGGGGACGGTTTAGGGTCCAGGTGAGGGTACAGCAACGCTTTAGGTGGAAAGTACGTGTGAGCGCGCGGGTTAGTGTTAGCGTACAGGTTAGGATTAGGGGACGGGTGAGGGTCAGGCTTCGGGTAAGTGTTAGTGTTAGGGTTCGGGCTTGGGTTAGGGTTAGGGGACGGGGACAGTTTAGGGTCCAGGTGAGGGTACGGCAACGCTTTAGGGGGAGCGTACGTATGAGGGCGCGGGTTAGTGTTAGCCTACGGGTTAGGATTAGGGGACGGGTGAGGGTCAGGCTTCGGGGAAGGGTTAGGGTTAGGGTTCGGACTAGGTTTAGGGTTAGGGGACGGGGAAGGTTTAGGGTCCAGGTGAGGGTACGGCAACGCTTTAGGGGGAGCGTACGTGTGAGGGCGCGGGTTAGTGTTAGCGTACGGGTTACGATTAGGGGACGGTTGAGGGTCAGGCTTGTGGGAAGGGTTAGGGTTAGGGTTCGGGCTAGGGTTAGGGTTAGGGGACGGGGACGGTTTAGGGTCCAGGAGAGGGTACGGCAACGCTTAAGGGGGAGCGTACGTGTGAGGGCGCGGGTTAGTGTTAGCGTACGGGTTAGGATTAGGGGACGGTTGAGGGTCAGGCTTGGGGGAAGGGTTAGGGTTAGGGTTCGCGCTAGGGTTAGGGTTAGGGGACGGGGACGGTTTAGAATCCAGGTGAGGGTACGGCAACGCTTTAGGGGGAGCGTACGTGTGAGGGCGCGGGTTAGTGTTAGCGTACGGGTTAGGATTAGGGGACGGGTGACGGTCAGGCTTCGGGGAAGGGTTAGGGTTAGGGTTCGGGCTAGGGTTAGGGTTAGGGGACGGGGACAGTTTAGGGTCCAGGTGAGGGTACGGAAACGCTTTAGGGGGAGTGTACGTGTGAGGGTGCGGGTTAGTGTTAGCCTACGGGTTAGGATTAGGGGACGGTTTAGGGTCAGGCTTCGGGGAAGTGTTAGGTTTAGGGTTCGGGCTAGGGTTAGGGGACGGTTTAGGGTCCAGGTGAGGGTACGGCAACGCTTTAGGGGGAGCGTACGTGTGAGGGCGCGGGTTAGTGTTAGCGAACGGGTTAGGATTAGGGGAAGGGTGAGGGTCAGGCTTCGGGGAAGGATTAGGGTTAGGGTTCGGGCTAGGGTTAGGGTTAGGTGACGGGAACGGGTTAGAGTCCAGGTGAGGGTACGGCAACGCTTTAGGGGGAGCGTACGTGTGAGGGCGCGGGTTAGTGTTAGCGTACGGTTTAGGATTAGGGGACGGGTGAGGGTCAGGCTTCGGGGAAGGGTTAGGGTTAGGGTTCGGGCTAGGGTTAGGGTTAGGGGACGGGGACGGTTTAGGGTCTAGGTGAGGGTACGGCAATGCTTTAGGTGGAGCGTACGTGTGAGGGCGTGGGTTAGTGTTAGCCTACGGGTTAGGATTAGGATACGGGTGAGGGTCAGGCTTCGGGGAAGGGTTAGGGTTAGGGTTCGGGCTAGGGTTAGGGTTAGGGGACGGGGACGGTTTAGGGTCCAGGTGAGGGTACGGCAACGCTTTAGGGGGAGCGTACGTGTGAGGGCGTGGGTTAGTGTTAGCCTACAGGTTAGGATTAGGGGACGGGTGAGGGTCAGGAGTCGGGGAAGGGTTAGTGTTAGGGTTCGGGCTAGGGTTAGGGTTAGGGGACGGGGACGGTTTAGGGTCCAGGTGAGGGTACGCCAACGTTTTAGGGGAAGCGTACATGTGAGGGTGTTGGTTAGTGTTAGCGTACGTGTTAGGATTAGGGGACGGGTGAGGGTCAGGCTTCGGGGAAGGGTTAGGGTTAGGGTTCGGGCTAGGGTTAGGGTTAGGGGACGGGGACAGTTTAGGGTCCAGGTGAGGGTACTGCAACGCTTTAGGGGGACCCTACGTGTGAGGGCGTGGGTTAATGTTAGCATACGGGTGAGGATTAGGGGACGGGTGAGGGTCAGGCTTCGGGGAAGGGTTAGCGTTAGGGTTCGGGCTAGGGTTAGGGTTAGGGGACGGGGCGGTTTAGGGTCCAAGTGAGGGTACGGCAACGCTTTAGTGGGAGCGTACGTGTGAGGGCGCGGGTTAGGGTTAGCGTACGGGTTAGGATTAGAGGACGGGTGAGGGTCAGGATTCGGGGAAGGGTTAGGGTTAGGGTTCGGCCTAGGGTTAGGGTTAGGGGACGGGGACGGTTTAGGGTCCAGGTAAGGGTACGGCAACGCTTTAGGGGGAGCGTACGTGTGAGGGCGCGGGTTAGTGTTAGCGTACGGGTTAGGATTAGGGGACGCGTGAGGGTCAGGCTTCGGGGAAGGGTTAGGGTTAGGATTCGGGCTAGGGTTAGGGTTAGGGGACGGGGACGGTTTAGGGTCCAGGTGAGGGAACGGCAACGCTTTAGGGGGAGCGTACGTGTGAGGGCGCGGGTTAGTGTTAGAGTACGGGTTAGGATTAGGGGACGGGTGAGGGTCAGGCTTCGGGGAAGGGTTAGGGTTAGGGTTCGGGCTAGGGTTAGGGTTAGGGGACGGGGACGGTTTAGAGTCCAGGTGAGGATACGGCAACGCTTTAGGGGGAGCGTACGTGTGAGGGCGCGGGTTAGTGTTAGCGTACGGGTTAGGATTAGGGGACAGGTGAGGGTCAGGCTTCGGGGAAGGGTTAGGGTTAGGATTCGGGCTAGAGTTAGGGTTAGGGGACGGGGACGGTTTAGGGTCCAGGTGAGGGTATGGCAACGCTTTAGGGGGCGCGTACGTGTGAGTGCGCGGGTTAGTGTTAGCGTACGGCTTAGATTTGGGGACGGGTGAGGGTCAGGCTTCGGGGAAGGGTTAGGGTTAGGGTTCAGGCTGGAGTTAGGGTTAGGGGACGGGGACGGTTTAGGGTCCAGGTGAGGGTACGGCAACGCTTTAGGGGGAACGTACGTGTGAGGGCGCGGGTTAGTGTTAGCCTACGCCTTAGGATTAAGGGACGGGTGAGGGTCAGGCTTCGGGGAAGTGTTAGGGATAGGGATCGGGCTAGGGTTAGGGTTAGGGGACGGGGACGGTTTAGGGTCCAGGTGAGGATATGGCAACGCTTTAGGGGGAGCGTACGTCTGAGGGCGCGGGTTAGTGTTAGCGTATGGGTTAGGATTAGGGGACGGGTGAGGGTTAGGCTTCGGGGAAGGGTTAGGGTTAGGGTTCGGGCTAGGGTTAGGGTTAGGGGACGGGGACGGTTTAGGGTCCAGGTGAGGGTACAGCAACACTTTAGGTGGAAAGTACGTGTGAGCACGCGGGTTAGTGTTAGCGTACAGGTTAGGATTAGGGGACGGGTGAGGGTCAGGCTTCGGGTAAGTGTTAGTGTTAGGGTTCGGGCTTGGGTTAGGGTTAGGGGACGGGGACAGTTTAGGGTCCAGGTGAGGGTACGGCAACGCTTTAGGGGGAGCGTACGTATGAGGGCGCGGGTTAGTGTTAGCCTACGGGTTAGGATTAGGGGACGGGTGAGGGTCAGGCTTCGGGGAAGGGTTAGGGTTAGGGTTCGGGCTAGGTTTAGGGTTAGGGGACGGGGAAGGTTTAGGGTCCAGGTGAGGGTACGGCAACGCTTTAGGGGGAGCGTACGTGTGAGGGCGCGGGTTAGTGTTAGCGTACGGGTTAGGATTAGGGGACGGTTGAGGGTCAGGCTTGGGGGAAGGGTTAGGGTTAGGGTTCGGGCTAGGGTTAGGGTTAGGGGACGGGGACGGTTTAGGGTCCAGGAGAGGGTACGGCAACTATTTAGGGGGAGTGTACGTGTGAGGGCGCGGGTTAGTGTTAGCGTACGGGTTAGGATTGGGGACGGGTGAGGTTCAGGCTTCGGGGAAGGGTTAGGGTTAGGGTTCGGGCTAGTGTTAGGGTTAGGGGATGGGGACGGTTTAGGGTTCAGGTGAGGGTACGGCAACGCTTTAGGGGGAACGTACGTGTGAGGGCGCGGGTTAGTGTTAGCCTACGGGTTAGGATTAGGGGACGGGTGAGGGTCAGGCTTCGGGGACGGGTTAGGGTTAGGGATCGGGCTAGGGTTAGGGTTAGGGGACGGGGACGGTTTAAGGTCCAGGTGAGGGTACGGCAACGCTTTAGGGAGAGCGTACGTGTGAGGGCGCGGGTTAGTGTTAGCGTACGGGTTAGGATTAGGGGACGGGTGACGGTCAGGCTTCGGGGAAGGGTTAGGGTTAGGGTTCGGGCTAGGGTTAGGGTTAGGGGACTGGGACGGTTTAGGGTCCAGGTGAGGGTACGGCAACGCTTTAGGGGGGGCGTACATGTTAGGGCGCGGGTTAGTGTTAGCGTACAGTTTAGGATTAGGGGACGGGTGAGGGTCAGGCTTCGGGGAAGGGTTAGGGTTATGGTTCGGGCTAGGGTTAGGGTTAGGGTTAGGTGACGGGGACAGTTTAGGGTCCAGGTGAGGGTACAGCAACGCTTTAGAGGGAGCGTACGTGTGAGGGCGCGGGTTAGTGTTTGCCTACGGGTTAGGATTAGGGGATGGGTTAGGGTCAGGCTTCGGGAAAGGGTTAGGTTTAGGGTTCGGCTAGGGTTAGGGGACGGTTTAGGGTCCAGGTGAGGGTACGGCAACGCTTTAGGGGGAGCGTACGTGTAAGGGCGCGGGTTACTGTTAGCGAACGGGTTAGGATTAGGGGACGGGTGAGGGTCAGGCTTCGGGGAAGGGTTAGGGTTAGGGTTCGGGCTAGGGTTAGGGTTAGGGGACGGGGACGGTTTAGAGTCCAGGTGAGGGTACGGCAACGCTTTAGGGGGAGCGTACGTGTGAGGGCGCGGGTTAGTGTTAGCGTACGGGTTAGGATTAGGGGACGGGTGACGGTCAGGCTTCGGGGAAGGGTTAGGGTTAGGGTTCGGGCTAGGGTTAGGGTTAGGGGACGGGGACAGTTTAGGGTCCAGGTGAGGGTACGGCAACGCTTTAGGGGGAGCGTACGTGTGAGGGCGCGGGTTAGTGTTAGCGTTCGGGTTAGGATTAGGGGACGGGTGAGGGTCAGGCTTCGTGGAAGGGTTATGTTTGGGTTCGGGCTAGGGTTAGGGGTAGGGGACGGGGACGGTTTAGGGTCCAGGTGAGGGTACGGCAACGCTTTAGGGGGAGCGTACGTGTGAGGGCGTGGGTTAGTGTTAGCCTACAGGTTAGGATTAGGGGACGGGTGAGGGTCAGGAGTCGGGGAAGGGTTAGTGTTAGGGTTCGGGCTAGGGTTAGGGTTAGGGGACGGGGACGGTTTAGGGTCCAGGTGAGGGTACGCTAACGTTTTAGGGGGAGCGTACGTGTGAGGGCGCGGGTTAGTGTTAGCGTACGGGTGAGGATTAGGGGACGGGTGAGGGTCAGGCTTCGGGGAAGGGTTAGGGTTAGGGTCCGGGCTAAGGTTAGGGTTAGGGGACGGGGCGGTTTAGTGTCCAGGTGAGGGTATGGCAACGCTTTAGGTGGAGCGTACGTCTGAGGGCGCGGTTTAGGGTTAGCGTACGGGTTAGGATTAGAGGACCGGTGAGGGTCAGGATTCGGGGAAGGGTTAGGGTTAGGGTTCGGCCTAGGGTTAGGTTTAGGGGACGGGTAAGGTTTAGGGTCCAGGTGAGGGTACGGCAACGCTTTAGGGGGCGCGTACGTGTGAGTGGGCGGGTTAGTGTTAGCGTACGGCTTACGATTAGGGGACGGGTGAGGGTCAGGCTTCGGGGAAGGGTTAGGGTTATGGTTCGGGCTAGGGTTAGGGTTAGGGGAAGGGGACGGTTTAGTGTCCAGGTGAGGGTACGGCAACGCTTTAGGGGGAGTGTACGTGTGAGGGCGCGGGTTAGTGTTAGCCTACGGGTTAGGATTAGGGGACGGGTGAGGGTCAGGCTTCGGGGAAGGGTTAGGGTTAGTGTTCGGGCTAGGGTTAGGGTTAGGGGACGGGGACGGTTTAGGGTGCAGGTGAGGGTACGGCAACGCTTTAGGGGGAGCGTGCGTGTGAGGGCGCGGCTTAGTGTTAGCGTACGGGTGAGGATTAGGGGACGGGTGAGGGTCAGGCTTCGGAGAAGGGTTAGGGTTAGGGTTCGGGCTAGGGTTAGGGTTAGGGGACGGGACGGTTTAGGGTCCAGGTGAGGGTACGGCAACGCTTTAGGGGGAGCGTACGTGTGAGGGCGCGGGTTAGTGTTAGAGTAAGGGTTAGGATTAGGGGACGGGTGAGGGTCAGGCTTCGGGGAAGGGTTAGGGTTAGGGTTCGGGCTAGGGTTAGGGTTAGGGGACGGGGACGGTTTAGGGTCCAGGTGAGGGTACAGCAACGCTTTAGGGGGAGCGTACGTGTGAGGGCGCGGGTTAGTGTTAGCGTACGGTTTAGGATTAGGGGACAGTTGAGGGTCAGGCTTTGGGGAAGGGTTAGGGTTAGGGTTCGGGCTAGGGTTAGGTTTAGGGGACGAGGACGGTTTAGGGTCCAGGTGAGGGTACGGCAACGCTCTAGGGGGACCGTACGTGTGAGGGTGCGGGTTAGTGTTAGCGTACGGGTTAGGATTAGGGAACGGGTGAGGGTCAGGCTTCGGGGAAAGGTTAAGGTTAGGGTTCGGGCTATGGTTAGTGTTAGGGGACGGGGACGGTTTAGGGTCCTGGTGAGGGTACTGCAACGCTTTAGGGCGAGCGTAAGTGTGAGGGCGCGGGTTAGTGTTAGCGTACGGGTTAGGAATAGGGGACGGGTGAGGGTCAGGCTTCGGGGAAGGGTTAGGGTTAGGGTTCGGGCTAGGGTTAGGTTTAGGGGACGGGGACGGTTTAGGGTCCAGGTGAGGGTACGGCAAAGCTTTAGGGGGAGCGTACGTGTGAGGGCGCGTGTTAGTGTTAGCGTACGGGTTAGGATTAGGGTACGGGTGAGGGTCAGGCTTCGGGGAAGGGCTAGGGTTAGGGTTCGGGCTAGGGTTAGGGTTAGGGGACGGGGACGGTTTAGGGTCCAGGTGAGAGTACAGCAGCGCTTTAGGGGGAGCGTACGTGTGAGGGTGCGCGTTAGTGTTAGCGTATGAGTTAGGATTAGGGGACGGGTGAGGGTCATGCTTCGGGGAAGGGTTAGGGTTAGGGTTCGGGCTAGGGTTAGGGTTAGGGAACGGGGACGGTTTAGGGTCCAGGTGAGGGTACGGCAACGCTTTAGGGGGAGCGTACGTGTGAGGGCACGGGTTAGTGTTAGCGTACGGGTTAGGAATAGGGGACGGGTGAGGGTCAGGCTTCGGGGAAGGGTTAGGGTTAGGGTTCGGGCTAGCGTTAGGGTTAGGGGACTGGGACGGTTTAGGGTCCAGGTGAGGATACGGCAATGCTTTAAGGGGGGCGTACGTGTGAGGGCGCGGGTTAGTGTTGGCCTACGGGTTAGAATTAGGGGACGGCTGAGGGTCAGGCTTCGGGGAAGGGTTAGGGTTAGGGTTCGGGCTAGGGTTAGGGGACGGTTTAGGGTCCAGGTGAGGGTACGACAACGCCTTAGGGGGAGCGTACGTGTGAGGGCGCGGGTTAGGTTAGCGAACGGGTTAGGATTAGGGGACGTGTGAGGGTCAGGCTTCGGGGAAGGGTTAGGGTTCGGGCTAGGGTTAGGGTTAGGGGACGGGGACGGTTTAGGGTCCAGGTGAGGGTACGGCAACGCTTTAGGGGGAGCATACGTGTGAGGGTGCGGGTTAGTGTTAGCGTACGTGTTAGGATTAGGGGACGGGTGAGGGTCAGCCTTCGGGGAAGGGTTAGGGTTACGGTTCGGGCTAGGATTAGGGTTAGGGGACGGGGACGGCTTAGGGTCCAGGTGAGGGTACGGCAAGGCTTTAGGGGTAGCGTACATGTGAGGGCGCGGGTTAGTGTTAGCCTACGGGTTAGGATTAGGGGACGGGTGAGGGTCAGGCTTCGGGGAAGGGTTAAGGTTAGGGTTTGGGCTAGGCTTAGGTTTAGGGGACGGGGACGGTTTAGGGTCCAGGTGAGTGTACGGCAACGCTTTAGGGGGAGCGTACGTGTGAGGGCGTGGGTTAGTGTTAGCGTACGGGTTAGGATTAGGGGACGGGTGAGGGTCAGGCTTCGGGGAAGGGTTAGGGTTAGGGTTCGGGCTAGGGTTAGGGTTAGGGGACGGGGACGGTTTAGGGTCCAGGTGAGGGTACGGCAACGCTTTAGGGGGAGCGTACATGTGAGGGCGCGGGTTAGTGTTAGCCTACGGGTTAGGATTAGGGGATGGGTAAGGGTCAGGTTTCGGGGAAGGGTTAGGGTTAGGGTTCGGGGTAGAGTTAGGGTTGGGGTACGGGGAAGGTTTAGTGTCCAGGTGAGGGTACGGCAAGGCTTTACGGGGAGCGTACATGTGAGGGCGCGGGTTAGTGTTAGCGTACGGGTTAGGATTAGGGGACGGTTGAGGGTCAGGCTTGGGGGAAGCGTTAGGGTTAGGGTTCGGGCTAGGGTTAGGGTTAGGGGACGGGGACGGTTTAGGGTCCAGGTGAGTGTACGCAACGCTTTAGGGGGAGCGTACGTGTGAGGGCGCGGGTTAGTGTTAGAGTACGGGTTAGAATTAGGGGATGGGTGAGGGTCAGGCTTCGGGGAAGGGTTAGGCTTAGGGTTCGGGCTAGGGTTAGGGTTGGGGACAGGGACGGTTTAGGGTCCAGGTGAGGGTACGGCAACGCTTTACGGGGAGCGTACGTGTGAGGGCGCGGGTTAGTGTTAGCCTACGCCTTAGGATTAGGGGACGGTTGAGGGTCAGGCTTCGGGGAAGTGTTAGGGTTAGGGATCGGTCTAGGGTTAGGGTTAGGGGACGGGGACGGTTTAGGGTCCAGGTGAGGGTACGGCAACGCTTTAAGGGGAGCGTACTTGTGAGGGCGCGGGTTAGTGTTAGCGTACGGGTTAGGATTAGGGGACGGGGAGGGTCAGGCTTCGGGGAAGGGTTAGGTTTAGGGTTCGGGCTAGGGTTAGGGTTAGGGGACGGGGACGGTTTAGGGTCCAGGTGAGGGTACGGCAACGCTTTAGGGGGAGAATACGTGTGAGGGCGCGGGTTAATGTTAGCCTACGCCTTAGGATTAGGGGAAGGGTGAGGTTCAGGCTTCGGGGAAGGGTTAGGGTTAGGGTTCGGGCTAGGGTTAGCGTTAGGGAATGGGGACGGGTTAGGGTCCAGGTGCGGGTACGGCAACGCTTTAGGAGGAGCGTACGTGTGAGGGCGCGGTTTAGTGTTAGCGTACGGATTAGGATTAGGGAACGTGTGAGCGTCAGGCTTCGGGGAAGGGTTAGGGTTCGGGCTAGGGTTAGGGTAGGGGACGGGGACAGTTTAGGGTCCAGGTGAGGGTACGGCAATGCTTTAGGGGGAGCATACGTGTGAGGGTGCGGGTTAGTGTTAGCGTACGGGTTAGGATTAGGGGACGGTTGAGGATCAGGCTTCGGTGAAGCGTTAGGGTTAGGGTTCGGGCTAGGGTTAGGGTTAGGGGACGAGGACGGGTTAGGGTCCAGGTGAGGGTAGGGCAAGGCTTTAGGGGTAGCGTACGTGTGAGGGCGTGGGTTAGTTTTAGCCTATGGGTTAGGATTAGGGGACGGGTGAGGGTCAGGCTTCGGAAAGAGTTACGGTTAGGGTTCGGGCTAGGGTTAGGGTTAGGGGACGGGGACGGTTTAGGGTCCAGCTGAGGGTACGGCAACGCTTTAGGGGGAGCGTACGTGTGAGGGCGCGGTTTAGTGTTAGAGTACGGGTTAGGATTAGGGGACGGTTGAGGGTCAGGCTTGGGGGAAGGGTTAGGGTTAGGGTTCGGGCTAGGGTTAGGTTTAGGGGACGGGGATGGTTTAGGGTCCAGGTGAGTGTACGGCAACGCTTTAGGGGGAGCATATGTGTGAGGGCGCGGGTTAGTGTTAGTGTACGGGTTAGGATTAAGGGACGGGTGAGGTTCAGGCTTCGGGGAAGGGTTAGGGTTAGGGTTCGGGCTAGGGTTAGGGTTAGGGGACGGGGACGGTTTAGGGTCCAGGTGAGGGTACGGCAAGGCTTTAGGGGGAGCGTACGTGTGAGGGCGCGGGTTAGTGTTAGCCTATGCCTTAGGATTAGGGGACGGGTGAGGGTCAGGCTTCGGGGAAGGGTTAGGGTTAGTGATCGGGCTAGGGTTAGGGTTAGGGGACGGGGACGGTTTAGGGTCCAGGTGAGGGTACGGCAACGCTTTATGGGGAGCGTACGTGTGAGGGCGCGGGTTAGTGTTAGCCTACGGGTTAGGATTAGGGGACGGGTTAGGGTCAGGCTTCAGGAAAGGGTTAGGGTTAGGGTTCGGGCTAGGGTTAGGGGACGGTTATGGTCCAGGTGAGGGTACGGCAATGCTTTAGGGGGAGAATACGTGTGAGGGCGCG
Organism: Stenella coeruleoalba; assembly: GCF_951394435.1. Classification (NCBI taxonomy): domain Eukaryota; kingdom Metazoa; phylum Chordata; class Mammalia; order Artiodactyla; family Delphinidae; genus Stenella; species Stenella coeruleoalba. Next base: position 97,484 of record NW_027646352.1, on the reverse strand, counting down.
GGTTAGTGTTAGCCTACGCCTTAGGATTAGGGGACGGGTGAGGTTCAGGCTTCGGGGAAGGGTTAGGGTTAGGGTTCGGGCTAGGGTTAGCGTTAGGGAACGGGGACGGGTTAGGGTCCAGGTGCGGGTACGGCAACGCTTTAGGGGGAGCGTACGTGTGAGGGTGCGGTTTAGTGTTAGCGTACGGATTAGGATTAGGGAACGTGTGAGCGTCAGGCTTCGGGGAAGCGTTAGTGTTCGGGCTAGGGTTAGGGTAGGGGACGGGGACAGTTTAGGGTCCAGGTGAGGGTACGGCAACGCTTTAGGGGGAGCATACGTGTGAGGGTGCGGGTTAGTGTTAGCGTACGGGTTAGGATTAGGGGACGGGTGAGGGTCAGGCTTCGGGGAAGCGTTAGGGTTAGGGTTCGGGCTAGGGTTAGGGTTAGGGGACGAGGACGGGTTAGGGTCCAGGTGAGGGTAGGGCAAGGCTTTAGGGGTAGCGTACGTGTGAGGGCGTGGGTTAGTGTTAGCCTATGGGTTAGGATTAGGGGACGGGTGAGGGTCAGGCTTCGGAAAGAGTTACGGTTAGGGTTCGGGCTAGGGTTAGGGTTAGGGGACGGGGACGGTTTAGGGTCCAGCTGAGGGTACGGCAACGCTTTAGGGGGAGCGTACGTGTGAGGGCGCGGTTTAGTGTTAGAGTACGGGTTAGGATTAGGGGACGGTTGAGGGTCAGGCTTGGGGGAAGGGTTAGGGTTAGGGTTCGGGCTAGGGTTAGGTTTAGGGGACGGGGATGGTTTAGGGTCCAGGTGAGTGTACGGCAACGCTTTAGGGGGAGCGTATGTGTGAGGGCGCGGGTTAGTGTTAGTGTACGGGTTAGGATTAAGGGACGTGTGAGGTTCAGGCTTCGGGGAAGGGTTAGGGTTAGGGTTCGGGCTAGGGTTAGGGTTAGGGGACGGGGACGGTTTAGGGTCCAGGTGAGGGTACGGCAAGGCTTTAGGGGGAGCGTACGTGTGAGGGCGCGGGTTAGTGTTAGCCTATGCCTTAGGATTAGGGGACGGGTGAGGGTCAGGCTTCGGGGAAGGGTTAGGGTTAGTGATCGGGCTAGGGTTAGGGTTAGGGGACGGGGACGGTTTAGGGTCCAGGTGAGGGTACGGCAACGCTTTATGGGGAGCGTACGTGTGAGGGCGCGGGTTAGTGTTAGCCTACGGGTTAGGATTAGGGGACGGGTTAGGGTCAGGATTCAGGGAAGGGTTAGGGTTAGGGTTCGGGCTAGGGTTAGGGGACGGTTATGGTTCAGGTGAGGGTATGGCAACGCTTTAGGGGGAGCATACGTGTGAGGGCGCGGGTTAGTGTTAGCGTACGTGTTAGAATTAGGGGACGGGTGAGGGTCAGGCTTCGGGGAAGGGTTAGGGTTCGGGCTAGGGTTAGGGTTAGGGGACGGGGACGGTTTAGGGTCCAGGTGAGGGTACGGCAACGCTTTAGGGGGAGCATACGTGTGAGGGTGCGGGTTAGTGTTAGCGTACGGGTTAGGATTAGGGGACGGGTGAGGGTCAGGCTTCGGGGAAGGGTTAGGTTTAGGGTTCGGGCTAGGGTTAGGGTTAGGGGACGGGGACGGTTTAGGGTCCAGGTGAGGGTACGGCAACGCTTTAGGGGGAGCGTACGTGTGAGGGCGTGGGTTAGTGTTAGCGTACGGGTTAGGATTAGGGGACGGGTGAGGGTCAGGCTTCGGGGAAGGGTTAGGGTTAGGGTTCGGGCTAGGGTTAGGGTTAGGGGACGGGGACGGTTTAGGGTCCAGGTGAGGGTACGGAAATGCTTTAGGGGGAGCGTACATGTGAGGGCGCAGGTTAGTGTTAGCGTACGGGTTAGGATTAGGGGACGGGTGAGGTTCAGGCTTCGGGGAAGGGTTAGGGTTAGGGTTCGGGCTAGGGTTACCGTTAGGGGACGGGGACGGTTTAGGGTCCAGGTGAGGGTACGGCAACGCTTTAGGGGGAGCGTACGTGTGAGGGCGCGGGTTAGTGTTAGCCTATGCCTTAGGATTAGGGGACGGGTGAGTTTCAGGCTTCGGGGAAGGGTTAGGGTTAGGGATCGGGCTAGGGTTAGGGGTAGGGGACGGGGACGGTTTAGGGTCCAGGTGAGGGTACGGCAACGCTTTATGGGGAGCGTACGTGTGAGAGCGCGGGTTAGTGTTAGCCTACGGGTTAGGATTAGGGGACGGGTTAGGGTCAGGCTTCAGGGAAGGGTTAGGGTTATGGTTCGGGCTAGGGTTAGGGGACGGTTTAGGGTCCAGGTGAGGGTATGGCAACGCTTTCGGGGTAGCGTACGTGTGAGGGTGCGGGTTAGTGTTAGCGTACGGGTTAGGATTAGGGGACGTGTGAGGGTCAGGCTTCGGGGAAGGGTTAGGGTTCGGGCTAGGGTTAGGGTTAGGGGACGGGGACGGTTTAGGGTCCAGGTGAGGGTACGGCAACGCTTTAGGGGGAGCATACGTGTGAGGGTGCGGGTTAGTGTTAGCGTACGGGTTAGGATTAGGGGACGGGTGAGGGTCAGGCTTCGGGGAAGGGTTAGGGTTAGGGTTCGGGCTAGGGTTAGGGTTAGGGGACGGGGACGGTTTAGGGTCCAGGTGAGGGTACGGCAAGGCTTTAGGGGTAGCGTACGTGTGAGGGCGCGGGTTAGTGTTAGCCTATGGGTTAGGATTAGGGGACGGGTGAGGGTCAGGCTTCGGGGAAGGGTTAGGGTTAGGGTTCGGGCTAGGGTTAGGGTTAGGGGACAGGGACGGGTTAGGATCCAGGTGCGGGTACGGCAACGCTTTAGGGGGAGCGTACGTGTGAGGGCGTGGGTTAGTGTTAGCCTACGTGTTAGGATTAGGGGATGGGTGAGGGTCAGGCTTCGGGGAAGGGTTAGGGTTAGGGTTCGGGCTAGGGTTAGGGTTAGGGGACGGGGACAGGTTAGGGTCCAGGGGCGGGTACGGCAACGCTTTAGGGGGAGCGTACGTGTGAGGGCGCGGGTTAGTGTTAGCGTACGGGTTAGAATTAGGGGACGGGTGAGGGTCAGGCTTCGGGGAAGGGTTAGGGTTGTGGTTCGGGCTAGTGTTAGGGTTAGGGGACGGGGACGGTTTAGGGTCCAGGTGAGGGTACGGCAACGCTTTAGGGGGAGCGTACGTGTGAGGGCGCGGGTTAGTGGTAGCGTACGAGTTAGGATTCGGGAACGGGTGAGGGACTGGCTTCGGGGAAGGGTTAGGGTTAGGGTTCGGGCTAGGGTTAGGGTTAGGGGACGGGGACGGTTTAGGGTCCAGGTGAGGGTACGTCAACGCTTTAGGGGTAGCATACGTGTGAGGGTGCGGGTCAGTGTTAGCGTACGGTTTAGGATTAGGGGACGGGTGAGGGTCAGGCTTCGGGGAAGTGTTAGGGTTAGGGTTCGGGCTAGGGTTAGGGTTAAGGGCCGGGGACGGTTTAGGGTCCAGGTGAGGGTACGGCAAGGCTTTAGGGGTAGCGTATGTGTGAGGGCGCGGGTTAGTGTTGGCGTACGTGTTAGGATTATGGGACGGGTGAGGGTCAGGCTTCGGGGAAGGGTTAGGGTTAGGATTAGGGCTAGGGTTAGGGTTAGGGGACCAGGACGGTTTAGGGTCCAGGTGAGGGTACGGCAACGGTTTAGGGGGAGCGTAAGTGTGAGGGCGCGGGTTAGTGTTAGCCTACGCCTTAGGATTAGGGGACGGGTGAGGGTTAGGCTTCGGGGAAGGATTAGGGTTAGGGTTCGGTCTAGGGTTAGGGTTAGGGGACGGGGACAGGTTAGGGTCCAGGTGCAGGTACGGCAACGCTTTAGTGGGAGCGTACGTGTGAGGGCGCGGGTTAGTGTTAGCCTACGGGTTATTATTAGGAGACGGGTGAGGGTCAGGCTTCGGGGAAGGGTTACGGTTAGGGTTCGGGCTAGGGTTAGGGTTAGGGTACGCGGACGGTTTAGGGTCCAGGTGAGGGTACTGCAACGCTTTAGGGGGAGCGTACGTGTGAGGGCGCGGGTTAGTGTTAGCGTACGGGTTAGGATTAGGGGACGTGTGAGGGTCAGGTTTCAGGGAAGGGTTAGGGTTAGGGTTCCTGCTAGGGTTAGGGTTAGGGGAGGGGGACGGTTTAGGATCCAGGTGAGGGTACGGCAACGCTTTAGGGGGAGCGCACGTGTGAGGGCGCGGGTTAGTGTTACCCTATGGGTTAAGTTTAGGGGACGGGTGAGGGTCAGGCTTCGGGGAAGGGTTAGGGTTAGGGTTCGGGCTAGACTTAGGTTTAGGGGACGGGGACGGTTTAGGGTCCAGGTGTGGGTACGGCAACGTTTTAGGGGGAGCGTACGTGTGAGGGCGTGGGTTAGTGTTAGCGTACGGGTTAGGATTAGGGGACGTGTGAGGGTCAGGCTTCGGGGAAGGATTAGGGTTAGGGTTCGGGCTAGTGTTAGGGTTAGGGGACGGGGACGGTTTAGGGTCCAGGTGAGGGTACGGCAACGCTTTAGGGGGAGCGTACGTGTGAGGGCGCGGGTTAGTGTTAGCCTACGGGTTAGGATTAGGGGACGGGTGAGTGTCAGGCTTCGGGGAAGTGTTAGGGTTAGGGTTCGGGCTAGGGTTAGGGTTAGGGGACGGGGAAGGTTTAGGGTCCAAGTGAGGGTACAGCAACGCTTTAGGGGGAGCGTACGTGTGAGAGCGCGGGTTAGTGTTAGCGTACGAGTTAGGATTCGGAGATGGGTGAGGGTCAGGCTTCGGGGAAGGGTTAGGGTTAGGGTTCGGGCTAGGGTTACGGTTAGGGAATGGGGACGGTTTAGGATCCAGGTGAGGGTACGGCAACGCTTTAGGGGGAGCGTACGTGTCAGGGCGTGGGTTAGTGTTAGCGTACGGGTTAGGATTAGGGGACGGGTGAGGGTCAGTCTTCGGGGAAGGGTTAGGGTTAGGGTTCGGGCTAGGGTTAGAGTTAGGGGACGGGGACGGTTTAGGGTCCAGGTGAGGGTACGGCAACGCTTTAGGGGGAGCGTACGTGTGAGGGCGCGGGTTAGTGTTAGCCTACGGATTTGGATTGGGGACGGTTGAGGTTCAGGCTTCGGGGAACGGTTATGGTTAGGGTTCGGGCTAGGGTTAGGGTTAGGGGACGGGGACGGTTTAGGGTCCAGGTGAGGGTACGGCTACGCTTTAGGGGGAGCGTACATGTGAGGGCGCGGTTAGTGTTAGCGTACGGGTTAGGATTAGGGGACGGGTGAGGGTCAGGCTTCGGGGAAGTGTTAGGTTTAGGGTTCGGGATAGGGTTAGGGTTAGGGGACGGGGACGGTTTAGGGTCCAGGTGAGGGTACGGCAACGCTTTAGGGGGAGCGTACGTGTGAGGGCGCGGGTTAGTGTTTGCGTATGGGTTAGGATTAGGGGACGGGTGAGGGTCAGGCTTCGGGGAAGTGTTAGGGTTAGAGTACGGGCTAGGGTTAGGGTTAGGGGACGGGGACGGTTTAGGGTCCAGGTGAGTGTACGGCAACGCTTTAGGGGGAGCGTGCGTGTGAGGGCGCAGGTTAGTGTTAAACTACGGGATAGTATTAGGGGACGGGTGAGTGTCAGGCTTCGGGGAAGGGTTAGGGTTAGGGTTCGGGCTAGGGTTAGGGTTAGGGGACGGGGACGGTTTAGGGTCCAGGTGAGAGTACGGCAACGCTTTAGGGGGAGCGTACGTGTGAGGGCGCAGGTTAGTGTTAGCGTACGGGTTAGGAATAGGGGACGGGTGAGGGTCAGGCTTCGGGGAAGGTTTAGGGTTAGGGTTCGGGCTAGGGTTATGGTTAGGGGACGGGGACGGTTTAGGGTCCAGGTGAGGGTACGGCTACGCATTAGGGGGAGCGTACGTGTGAGGGCCTTGATTAATGTTAGCCTACGGGTTAGGATTAGGGGACGGGTGAGGGTCAGGCTTCGGGGAAGGGTTAGGGTTAGGGTTCGGGCTAGGGTTAGGGTTAGGGGACGGGGACGGTTTATGGTCCAGGTGAGGGTACGGCTACGCATTAGGGGGAGCGTACGTGTGAGGGCGCGGGTTAGTGTTAGCGTACGGGTTAGGATTAGGGGACGGGTGAGGGTCAGGCTTCGGGGAATTGTTAGGTTTAGGGTTTGGGATAGGGTTAGGGTTAGGGGACGGGGACGGTTTAGGGTCCAGGTGAGGGTACGGCAACGCTTTAGGGGGAGTGTACGTGTGAGGGCGCGGGTTAGTGTTAGCGTATGGGTTAGGATTAGGGGACGGGTGAGGGTTAGGCTTCGGGGAAGTGTTAGGGTTAGGGTACGGGCTAGGGTTAGGGTTAGGGGACGGGGACGGTTTAGGGTCCAGGTGAGGGTACGGCAACGCTTTAGGGGGAGCGTACGTGTGAGGGGGCGGGTTAGTGTTAACCTACGGGATAGGATTAGGGGACGGGTGAGTGTCAGGCTTCGGGGAAGGATTAGGGTTAGGGTTCGGGCTAGGGTTTGGGTTAGGGGACGGGGACGGTTTAGGGTCCAGATGAGGGTACGGCAATGCTTTAGGGGGAGCGTACGTGTGAGGGCGTTGATAAATGTTAGCCTACGGGTTAGGATTAGGGGACGGGTAAGGGTCAGGCTTCAGGGAAGGGTTAGGGTTAGGGTTCGGGCTAGGGTTAGGGTTAGGGGACGGGGACGGTTTAGGGTCCAGGGGAGGGTACGGCAACGCTTTAGGGGGAGCGTACGTGTGAGGGCACGGGTTAGTGTTAGCTTATGTGTTAGGATTAGGGGACGGGTGAGGGTCAGGCTTCGGGGAAGTATTAGGGTTAGGGTACAGGCTAGGGTTAGGGTTAGGGGACGGGGACGGTTTAGGGTCCAGGTGAGGGTACGCTAACGCTTTAGGGGGAGCGTACGTGTGAGGGCGCGGGTTAGTGTTAACCTACGGGATAGGATTAGGGGACGGGTGAGTGTCAGGCTTCGGGGAAGGGTTAGGGTTAGGGTTTGGGCTAGTGTTAGGGTTAGGGGACGGGGACGGTTTAGGGTCCAGGTGAGGGTACGGCAACGCTTTAGGGGGAGCGTACGTGTGAGGGCGCAGGTTAGTTTTAGCGTACGGGTTAGGATTAGGGGACGGGTGAGGGTCAGGCTTCGGGGAAGGTTTAGGGTTAGGGTTCCGGCTAGGGTTACGGTTAGGGGACGGGAAGGGTTTAGGGTTCAGGTCAGGGTACGGCAACGCTTTAGGGGGAGCGTACGTGTGAGGGCGCGGGTAAGTGTTAGCGTATGGGTTAGGATTAGGGGACGGGTGAGGGTCAGGCTTCGGGGAAGGGTTAGGGTTAGGGTTCGGGCTAGGGTTAGGGTTAGGTCGACGGGGACGGTTTAGAGTCCAGGTGAGGGTACGGCAACGCTTTAGGGGGAGCGTACATGTGTGGGCGCGGGTTAGTGTTAGCGTACGGTTTAGGATTAGGGGACGGGTGAGGGTCAGGCTTCGGGGAAGGGTTAGGGTTACGGTTCGGGCTAGGGTTAGGATTAGGGGACGGGGACGGTTTAGGGTCCAGGTGAGCGTATGGCAACGCTTTAGGGGGAGCGTACGTGTGAGGGTGCGGGTTAGTGTTAGCGTACGGGTTAGGATTAGGGGCCGTGTGAGGGTCAGGCTTCGGGGAAGTGTTAGGGTTCGGGCTAGGGTGAGGGTTAGGGTTAGGGGACGGTTTAAGGTCCAGGTGAGGGTACGGCAACGCTTTATGGGGAGCGTACATGTGAGGTCGCGTGTTAGTGTCAGCCTACGGGTTAGGATTAGGGGATGGGTGAGGGTCAGGCTTCGGGGAAGTTTTAGGGTTACGGTTCGGGCTAGGCTTAGGGTTAGGGGACGGGGACGGTTTAGGGTCCAGGTGAGGGTACGGCAACGCTTTAGGGGTAGCGTACGTGTGAGGGCGCGGGTTAGTGTTAGCGTACGGGTTAGGATTACGGGACGGGTGAGGTTCAGTCTTCGGGGAAGTGTTAGGGTTAGGGTTCGGGCTAGGGTTAGGGTTAGGTCGACGGGGACGGTTTAGAGTCCAGGTGAGGGTACGGCAACGCTTTAGGGGGAGCGTACGTGTGAGGGTGCGGGTTAGTGTTAGCGTACGGTTTAGGATTAGGGGACGAGTGAGGGTCAGGCTTCGGGGAAGGGTTAGGTTTAGGGTTCGGGCTAGGGTTAGGGTTAGGGGACGGGGACGGTTTAGGGTCCAGATGAGGGTACGGCAATGCTTTAGGGGGAGCGTACGTGTGAGGGCGTTGATTAATGTTAGCCTACGGGTTAGGATTAGGGGACGGGTGAGGGTCAGGCTTCGGGGAAGGGTTAGGGTTAGGGTTCGGGCTAGGGTTAAGGTTAGGGGACGGGAACGGTTTAGGGTCCAGGGGAGGGTACGGCAACGCTTTAGGGGGAGCGTACGTGTGAGGGCGCGGGTTAGTGTTAGCCTACGGGTTAGGATTAGGGGACGGGTGAAGGTCAGGCTTCAGGGAAGGGTTAGGGTTAGGGTTCCTGCTAGGGTTAGGGTTAGGGGACGGGGACGGTTTAGGGTCCAGGTGAGGGTACGGCAACGATTTAGAGGGAGTATACGTGTGAGGGCGCGGTTTAGTGTTAGCTTACGGTTTAGGATTAGGGGACGTGTGAGGGTCAGGCTTCGGGGAAGGGTTAGGGTTAGGGTTCGGGCTAGGCTTAGGGTTAGGGGACGGGGACGGTTTAGTGTCCACGTGAGGGTACCGCAACGTTTTAGGGGGAGCGTACGTGTGAGTGCGCGGGTTAGTGTTAGCCTACGCCTTAGGATTAGGGGACGGGTGAGGGTCAGGCTTCGGGGAAGGGTTAGGGTTAGGGTTCGGGCTAGGGTTAGGGTTAGGGTATGGGGACGGTATAGGGTCCAGGTGAGGGTACGGCAACGCTTTAGGGGGAGCGTACATGTTAGGGCGCGGGTTAGTGTTAGCGTACGGGTTAGGATTAGGGGCCGTGTGAGGGTCAGGCTTCGGGGAAGTGTTAGGGTTCGGGCTAGGGTGAGGGTTAGGGTTAGGGGACGGTTTAGGGTCCAGGTGAGGGTACGGCAACGCTTTATGGGGAGCGTACATGTGAGGGCTCGTGTTAGTGTCAGCCTACGGGTTAGGATTAGGGGATGGGTGAGGGTCAGGCTTCGGGGAAGGGTTAGGGTTAGGGTTCGGGCTAGGGTTAGGGTTAGGGGACGGGGACGGTTTAGCGTCCAGGTGAGGGTACGGCAACGCTTTAGGGGTAGCGTACGTGTGAGGGCGCGGGTTAGTGTTAGCGTACGGGTTAGGATTACGGGACGGGTGAGGGTCAGGCTTCGGGGAAGGGTTAGGGTTAGGGTTCGGGCTAGGGTTAGGGTTAGGGGACGGGGACGGTTTAGGGTCCACGTGAGGGTACCGCAACGTTTTAGGGGGTGCGTACGTGTGAGGGCGCGGGTTAGTGTTAGCCTACGCCTTAGGATTAGGGGACGGGTGAGGGTCAGGCTTCGGGGAAGGGTTAGGTTTAGGGTTCGGGCTAGGCTTAGGGTTAGGGGACGGGGACGGTTTAGGGTCCAGGTGAGGGTACGGCAACGCTTTAGGGGGAGCGTACGTGTGAGGGCGCGGGTTAGTGTTAGCGTACGAGTTAGGATTCGGGGATGGGTGAGGGTCAGGCTTCGGGGAAGGGTTAGGGTTAGGGTTCAGGCTAGGGTTAGAGTTAGGGGACGGAACGGTTCAGGGTCCAGGTGAGGGTACGGCAACGCTTTAGGGGGAGCGTACGTGTGAGGGCGCGGGTTAGTGTTAGCCTACGGGTTTGGATTGGGGACGGTTGAGGTTCAGGCTTCGGGGAAGGGTTATGGTTAGGGTTCGGGCTAGGGTTAGGGTTAGGGGACGGGGACGGTTTAGGATCCAGGTGAGGGTACGGCTACGCTGTAGGGGGAGCGTACGTGTGAGGGCGCGGGTTAGTGTTAGCGTACGGGTTAGGATTAGGGGACGGGTGAGGGTCAGGCTTCGGGGAAGTGTTAGGTTTAGGGTTCGGGATAGTGTTAGCGTTAGGGGATGGGAACGGTTTAGGGTCCAGGTGAGGGTACGGCAACGCTTTAGGGGGAGCGTACGTGTGAGGGCGTGGGTTAGTGTTAGCGTATGGGTTAGGATTAGGGGACGGGTGAGGGTCAGGCTTCGGGGAAGTGTTAGGGTTAGGGTAAGGGCTAGGGTTAGGGTTAGGGGACGGGGACGGTTGAGGGTCCAGGTGAGGGTACGGCAACGCTTTAGGGGGAGCGTACGTGTGAGGGCGCGGGTTAGTGTTAACCTACGGGATAGGATTAGGGGACGGGTGAGTGTCAGGCTTCGGGGAAGGGTTAGGGTTAGGGTTCGGGCTAGGATTAAGGTTAGGGGACGGGAACGGTTTAGGGTCCAGGTGAGGGTACGGCAACGCTTTAGGGGGAGCGTACGTGTGAGGGCGCAGGTTAGTGTTAGCGTACGGGTTAGGATTAGGGGACGGGTGAAGGTCAGGCTTCGGGGAAGGTTTAGGGTTAGGGTTCGGGCTAGGGTTACGTTTAGGGGACGGAGACGGTTTAGGGTCCAGGTGAGGGTACGGCAACGCTTTAGGGGGAGCGTACGTGTGAGGGCGCGGGTTAGTGTTAGCGTACGGGTTAGGATTATGGGACGGGTGAGGATCAGGCTTCGGGGAAGGGTTAGGGTTACGGTTCGGGCTAGGGTTAGGGTTAGGGGACGGGGACGGTTTAGGGTCCAGGTGAGGGTACGGCAACGCTTTAGGGGGAGCGTACGTGTGAGGGCGCGTGTTAGTGTTAGCCTACGGTTTAGGATTAGGGGATGGGTGAGGGTCAGGCTTCGGGGAATTGTTAGGGTTAGGGTTCGGGCTAGGGTTAGGGTTAGGGGACGGGGACGGTTTAGGGTCCAGGTGAGGGTACGGCAACGCTTTAGGGGGAGCGTACTTGTGAGGGCGCGGGTTAGTGTTAGCGTACGAGTTAGGATTCGGGAACGGGTGAGGGACAGGCTTCGGGGAAGGGTTAGGGTTAGGGTTCGGGCTAGGATTACGGTTAGGGGATGCGGACGGTTTAGGGTTCAGGTGAGGGTACGGCAACGCTTTAGGGGGAGCGTACGTGTGAGGGCGCGTGTTAGTGTTAGCCTACGGGTTAGGATTAGGGGATGGGTGAGGGTCAGGCTTCAGGGAAGTGTTAGGTTTAGGGTTCGGGCTAGGGTTAGGGTTAGGGGACGGGGACGGTTTAGGGTCCAGGTGAGGGTACGGCAAAGCTTTAGGGGTAGCATACGTGTGAGGGTGCGGGTTAGTGTTAGCGTACGGGTTAGGATTAGGGGACGGGTGAGGGTCAGGCTTCGGGGAAGTGTTAGGGTTAGGGTTCGGGCTAGGGTTAGGGTTAGGGGATGGGGACGGTTTAGGGTCCAGGTGAGGGTACGGCAAGGCTTTAGGGGTAGCGTACGTGTGAGGGCGAGGGTTAGTGTTGGCGTACGGGTTAGGATTAGGAGACGGGTGAGGGTCAGCTTCGGGGAAGGCTTAGGGTTAGGGTTCGGGCTAGGTTTAGGGTTAGGGGACGGGGACGGTTTAGGGTCCAGGTGAGGGTACGGCAACGCTTTAGGGGGAGCGTACGTGTGAGGGCGCGGGTTAGTGTTAGCCTACGGGTTAGGAGTAGGGGACGGGTGAGGGTCAGGCTTCGAGAAGGGTTAGGGTTAGGGTTCGGGCTAGGGTTAGGGTTAGGGGACGGGGACGGTTTATGGTCCAGATGAGGGTACTGCAACGCTTTAGGGGGAGCGTACGTGTGAGGGCGCGGGTTAGTGTTAGCGTACGGGTTAGGATTAGGGGACGGGTGAGGGTCAGGCTTCAGGGAAGAGTTAGGGTTAGGGTTCCTGCTAGGGTTAGGGTTAGGGGACGGGGACGGTTTAGGGTCCAGGTGAGGGTACGGCAACGCTTTAGGGGGAGCGCACGTGTGAGGGCGCGGGTTAGTGTTACCCTACGTGTTAAGATTAGGGGACGGGTGAGGGTCAGGCTTCGGGGAAGGGTTAGGGTTAGGGTTCGGGCTAGGCTTAGGTTTAGGGGACGGGAACGGTTTAGGGTCCAGGTGAGGGTACGGCAACGCTTTAGGGGGAGCGTACGTGTGAGGGCGCGGGTTAGTGTTAGCCTACGGGTTTGGATTGGGGACGGTTGAGCTTCAGGCTTTGGGGAAGGTTTATAGTTAGGGTTCGGGCTAGGGTTAGGGTTAGGGGACGGGGACGGTTTAGGGTCCAGGTGAGGGTACGGCAACGCTTTAGGGGGAGCGTACGAGTGAGGGCGCGGGTTAGTGTTATCGTACGGGTTAGGATTAGTGGACGGGTGAGGGTCAGGCTTCGGGGAAGAGTTAGGGTTAGGGTTCGGGCTAGGGTTACGGTTAGGGGACGGGGACGGTTTAGGGTCCAGGTGAGGGTACGGCAACGCTTTAGGGGGAGCGTACGTGTGAGGGCGCGGGTTAGTGTTAGCCTACGCCTTAGAATTAGGGGACGGGTGAGGGTCAGGCTTCGGGGAAGGGTTAGGTTTAGGGTTCGGGCTAGGGTTAGGGTTAGGGGACGGGCACAGGTTAGGCCCAGGTGCGGGTACGGAAACGCTTTAGTGGGAGCGTACGTTTGAGGGCGCGTGTTAGTGTTAGCGTACGGGTTAGAATTAGTGGACGGGTGAGGGTCAGGCTTCGGGGAAGGGTTAGGGTTAGGGTTCGGGCTAGGGTTAGGGTTAGGGGACGGGGACGGTTTAGGGTCCAGGTTGGGTACGGCAACGCTTTAGGGGGAGCGTACGTGTGAGGGCGCGGGTTCGTGTTAGCGTACGAGTTAGGATTCGGGGACGGGTGAGGGTCAGGCTTCGGGGAAGGGTTAGGGTTAGGGTTCGGGTTAGGGTTACGGTTAGGGGATGGGTACGGTTTAGGGTCCAGGTGAGGGTACGGCAACGCTTTAGGAGGAGCGTACGTGTGAGGGCGCGTGATAGTGTTAGCCTACGGGTTAGGATTATGGGATGGGTGAGGGTCAGGCTTCGGGGAAGTGTTAGGGTTAGAGTTCGGGCTAGGGTTAGGGTTAGGGGACGGGGACGGTTTAGGGTCCAGGTGAGGGTACGGCAACGCTTTAGGGGGAGCGTACGTGTGAGGGCGCAGGTTAGTGTGAGCGTACGAGTTAGGATTCGGGAACGGGTGAGGGACTGGCTTCAAGGAAGGGTTAGGGTTAGGGTTCGGGCTAGGGTTACGGTTAGGGGATGTGGACGGTTTAGGGTCCAGGTGAGGGTACGGCAACGCTTAGGGGGAGCGTGCGTGTGAGGGCGCGTGTTAGTGTTAGCCTACGTGTTAGGATTAGGGGATGGGTGAGGGTCAGGCTTCGGGGAAGTGTTAGGGTTAGGGTTCGGGCTAGGGTTAGGGTTAGGGGACGGGGACGGTTTAGGGTCCAGGTGAGGGTACGGCAACGCTTTAGGGGTAGCATACGTGTGAGGGTGCGGGTTAGTGTTAGCGTACGGGTTAGGATTAGGGGACGGGTGAGGGTCAGGCTTCGGAGAAGGGTTAGGGTTAGGGTTCGGGCTAGGGTTAGGGTTATGGGACGGGGACGGTTTAGGGGCCAGGTGAGGGTACGGCAAGGCTTTAGGGAGAGCGTACGTGGGACGGCGCGTGTTAGTGTTGGCATACGGGTTAGGATTAGGGGACGGGTGAGGGTCAGAATTCGGGGAAGGATTAGGGTTAGGGTTCGGTCTAGGGTTAGGGTTAGGGGACGGGGACAGGTTAGGGTCCAGGTGCAGGTACGGCAACGTTTTAGGGGGAGCGTACGTGTGAGGGCGCGGGTTAGTGTTAGCCTACGGGTTAGGATTAGGGGATGGGTGAGGGTCAGGCTTCAGGGAAGGGTTAGGGTTAGGGTTCCTCCTAGGGTTAGGGTTAGGGGACGGGGACGGTTTAGGGTCCAGGTGAGGGTACTGAAACGCTTTAGGGGGAGCGTACGTGTGAGGGCCTGGGTTAGTGTTAGCGTACGGGTTAGGATTAGGGGACGGGTGAGGGTCAGGCTTCGGGGAAGGGTTAGGGTTAGGGTTCGGGCTAGGGTTAGAGGTAGGGGACGGGAACGGTTTAGGGTCCAGGTGAGGGTACGGCAACACTTTAGGGGGAGCGTACGTGTGAGGGCGCAGGTTAGTGTTAGCCTACGGGTTTGGATTGTGGACGGGTGAGGGTCAGGCTTCGGGGAAGTGTTAGGGTTAGGGTTCGGGCTAGGGTTAGGGTTAGGGGACGGGGACGGTTTAGGGTCCAGGTGAGGGTACGGCAACGCTTTAGGGGGAGCGTGTGTGTGAGGGCGCGGGTTAGTGTTAGCGTACGGGTTAGGATTAGGGGACGGGTGAGGGTCACCTTCGGGGAAGGTTTAGGGTTAGGGTTCGGGCTAGGGTTAGGGTTAGGGGACGGGGACGGTTTATGGTCCAGGTGAGGGTACGGCAACGCTTTAGGGGGAGCGTACGTGTGAGGGCGCGGTTTAGTGTTAGCCTACGGGTTAGGATTAGGGGACGGGTGAGGGTCAGGCTTCGGGGAAGGGTTAGGGTTAGGGTTCGGGCTAGGGTTAGGGTTAGGGGACGGGGACGGTTTAGGGTCCAGGTGAGGGTATGGCAACGCTTTAGGTGGAGCGTACGTGTGAGGGCGCGGGTTAGTGTTAGCGTACGGGTTAGGATTAGGGGACGGGTGAGGGTCAGGCTTCAGGGAAGGGTTAGGGTTAGGGTTCCTGCTAGGGTTAGGGTTAGGGGACGGGGACGGTTTAGGGTCCAGGTGAGGGTACGGCAACGCTTTAGGGGGAGCGCACGTGTGAGGGCGCGGGTTAGTATTACCCTACGGGTTAGGATTAGGGGACGGGTGAGGGTCAGGCTTCGGGGAAGGGTTAGGGTTAGGGTTCGGGCTAGGGTTAGGGTTAGGGGAAGAGGACAGTTTAGGGTCCAGGTGAGGGTACGGCAACGCTTTAGGGGGACCCTACGTGTGAGGGCATGGGTTAATGTTAGCATACGGGTGAGGATTAGGGGACGGGTGAGGGTCAGGCTTCGGGGAAGGATTAGGGTTAGGGTTCGGGCTAGGGTTAGGGTTAGGGGACGGGGCGGTTTAGGGTCCAAGTGAGGGTACGGCAACGCTTTAGTGGGAGCGTACGTGTGAGGGCGCGGGTTAGGGTTAGCGTACGGGTTAGGATTAGAGGACGGGTGAGGGTCAGGATTCGGGGAAGGGTTAGGGTTAGGGTTCGGCCTAGGGTTAGGGTTAGGGGACGGGGACGGTTTAGGGTCCAGGTAAGGGTACGGCAACGCTTTAGGGGGAGCGTACGTGTGAGAGCGCGGGTTAGTGTTAGCGTACGGGTTAGGATTAGGGGACGGGTGAGGGTCAGGCTTCGTGGAAGGGTTAGGTTTAGGGTTCGGCTAGGGTTAGGGGACGGTTTAGGGTCCAGGTGAGGGTACGGCAACGCTTTAGGGGGAGCGTACGTATGAGGGCGCGGGTTACTGTTAGCGAACGGGTTAGGATTAGGGGACGGGTGAGGGTCAGGCTTCGGGGTAGGGTTAGGGTTAGGGTTCGGGCTAGGGTTAGGGTTAGGGGACGGGGACGGTTTAGAGTCCAGGTGAGGGTACGGCAACGCTTTAGGGGGAGCGTACGTGTGAGGGCGCGGGTTAGTGTTAGCGTACGGGTTAGGATTAGGGGACGGGTGACGGTCAGGCTTTGGGGAAGGGTTAGGGTTAGGGTTCGGGCTAGGGTTAGGGTTAGGGGACGGGGACAGTTTAGGGTCCAGGTGAGGGTACGGCAACGCTTTAGGGGGAGTGTACGTGTGAGGGTGCGGGTTAGTGTTAGCCTACGGGTTAGGATTAGGGGACGGGTTAGGGTCAGGCTTCGGGGAAGTGTTAGGTTTAGGGTTCGGGCTAGGGTTAGGGGACGGTTTAGGGTCCAGGTGAGGGTACGGCAACGATTTAGGGGGAGCGTACGTGTGAGGGCGCGGGTTAGTGTTAGCGAACGGGTTAGGATTAGGGGACGGGTGAGGGTCAGGCTTCGGGGAAGGATTAGGGTTAGGGTTCGGGCTAGGGTTAGGGTTAGGGGACGGGGACGGTTTAGAGTCCAGGTGAGGGTACGGCAACGCTTTAGGGGGAGCGTACGTGTGAGGGCGCGGGTTAGTGTTAGCGTACGGTTTAGGATTAGGGGACGGGTGAGGGTCAGGCTTCGGGGAAGGGTTAGGGTTAGGGTTCGGGCTAGGGTTAAGGTTAGGGGACGGGGACGGTTTAGGGTCTAGGTGAGGGTACGGCAATGCTTTAGGGGGAGCGTACGTGTGAGGGCGTGGGTTAGTGTTAGCCTACGGGTTAGGATTAGGGGACGGGTGAGGGTCAGGCTTCGGGGAAGGGTTAGGGTTAGGGTTCGGGCTAGGGTTAGGGTTAGGGGATGGGAACGGTTTAGGGTCCAGGTGAGGGTACGGCAACGCTTTAGGGGGAGCGTACGTGTGAGGGCGTGGGTTAGTGTTAGCCTAAAGGTTAGGATTAGGGGACGGGTGAGGGTCAGGAGTCGGGGAAGGGTTAGTGTTAGGCTTCGGGCTAGGGTTAGGGTTAGGGGACGGGGACGGTTTAGGGTCCAGGTGAGGGTACGCCAACGTTTTAGGGAAAGCGTACGTGTGAGGGCGCGGGTTAGTGTTACCCTACGGGTTAAGATTAGGGGACGGGTGAGGGTCAGGCTTCAGGGAAGGGTTAGGGTTAGGGTTCCTGCTAGGGTTAGGGTTAGGGGACGGGGACGGTTTAGGGTCCAGGTGAGGGTACGGCAACGCTTTAGGGGGAGCGCACGTGTGAGGGCGCGGGTTAGTGTTACCCTACGGGTTAAGATTAGGGGACGGGTGAGGGTCAGGCTTCGGGGAAGGGTTAGGGTTAGGGTTCGGGCTAGGCTTAGGTTTTGGGGACGGGAACGGTGTAGGGTCCAGGTGAGGGTACGGCAACGCTTTAGGGGGAGCGTACGTGTGAGGGCGCGGGTTAGTGTTAGCCTATGCCTTAGGATTAGGGGACGGGTGAGGGTCAGAATTCGGGGAAGGATTAGGGTTAGGGTTCGGTCTAGGGTTAGGGTTAGGGGACGGGGACAGGTTAGGGTCCAGGTGCAGGTACGGCAACGTTTTAGGGGGAGCGTACGTGTGAGGGCGCGGGTTAGTGTTAGCGTACGGGTTAGGATTAGGGGACGGGTGAGGGTCAGGCTTCAGGGAAGGGTTAGGGTTAGGGTTCCTCCTAGGGTTAGGGTTATGGGACGGGGACGGTTTAGGGTCCAGGTGAGGGTACTGAAACGCTTTAGGGGGAGCGTACGTGTGAGGGCGTGGGTTAGTGTTAGCGTACGGGTTAGGATTAGGGGACGGCTGAGGGTCAGGCTTCGGGGAAGGGTTAGGGTTAGGGTTCGGGCTAGGGTTAGAGGTAGGGGACCCGAACGGTTTAGGGTCCAGGTGAGGGTACGGCAACACTTTAGGGGGAGCGTACGTGTGAGGGCGCAGATTAGTGTTAGCCTACGGGTTTGGATTGTGGACGGGTGAGGGTCAGGCTTCGGGGAAGTGTTAGGGTTAGGGTTCGGGCTAGGGTTAGGGTTAGGGGACGGGGACGGTTTAGGGTCCAGGTGAGGGTACGGCAACGCTTTAGGGGGAGCGTGTGTGTGAGGGCGCGGGTTAGTGTTAGCGTACGGGTTAGGATTAGGGGACGGGTGAGGGTCAGGCTTCGGGGAAGGTTTAGGGTTAGGGTTCGGGCTAGGGTTGGGGTTAGGGGACGGGGACGGTTTATGGTCCAGGTGAGGGTACGGCAACGCTTTAGGGGGAGCGTACGTGTGAGGGCGCGGTTTAGTGTTAGCCTACGGGTTAGGATTAGGGGACGGGTGAGGGTCAGGCTTCGGGGAAGGGTTAGGGTTAGGGTTCGGGCTAGGGTTAGGGTTAGGGGACGGGGACGGTTTAGGGTCCAGATGAGGGTACTGCAACGCTTTAGGGGGAGCGTACGTGTGAGGGCGCGGGTTAGTGTTAGCGTACGGGTTAGGATTAGGGGACGGGTGAGGGTCAGGCTTCAGGGAAGGGTTAGGGTTAGGGTTCCTGCTAGGGTTAGGGTTAGGAGACGGGGACGGTTTAGGGTCCAGGTGAGGGTACGGCAACGCTTTAGGGGGAGCGTACGTGTGAGGGCGCAGGTTAGTGTTAGCCTACGGGTTTGGATTGTGGACGGGTGAGGGTCAGGCTTCGGGGAAGTGTTAGGGTTAGGGTTCGGGCTAGGGTTAGGGTTAGGGGACGGGGACGGTTTAGGGTCCAGGTGAGGGTACGGCAACGCTGTAGGGGGAGCGTACGTGTGAGGGCGCGGGTTAGTGTTAGCCTACGGGTTAGGATTCGGGGACGGGTGAGGCTCAGGCTTCGGGGAAGGGTTAGGGTTAGGGTTCGGGCTAGGGTTAGGGTTAGGGGAAGAGGACAGTTTAGGGTCCAGGTGAGGGTACGGCCACGCTTTAGGGGGACCCTACGTGTGAGGGCGTGGGTTAATGTTAGCATACGGGTGAGGATTAGGGGACGGGTGAGGGTCAGGCTTCGGGGAAGGATTAGGGTTAGGGTTCGGGCTAGGGTTAGGGTTAGGGGACGGGGCGGTTTAGGGTCCAAGTGAGGGTACGGCAACGCTTTAGTGGGAGCGTACGTGTGAGGGCGCGGGTTAGGGTTAGCGTACGGGTTAGGATTAGAGGACGGGTGAGGGTCAGGATTCGGGGAAGGGTTAGGGTTAGGGTTCGGGTTAGGGTTAGGGTTAGGGGACGGGGACGGTTTAGGGTCCAGGTAAGGGTACGGCAACGCTTTAGGGGGAGCGTACGTGTGAGGGCGCGGGTTAGTGTTAGCGTACGGGTTAGGATTAGGGGACGGGTGAGGGTCAGGCTTCGGGGAAGGGTTAGGTTTAGGGTTCGGCTAGGGTTAGGGGACGGTTTAGGGTCCAGGTGAGGGTACGGCAACGCTTTAGGGGGAGCGTACGTGTGAGGGCGCGGGTTACTGTTAGCGAACGGGTTAGGATTAGGGGACGGGTGAGGGTCAGGCTTCGGGGTAGGGTTAGGGTTAGGGTTCGGGCTAGGGTTAGGGTTAGGGGACGGGGACGGTTTAGAGTCCAGGTGAGGGTACGGCAACGCTTTAGGGGTAGCGTACGTGTGAGGGCACGGGTTAGTGTTAGCGTACGGGTTAGGATTAGGGGACGGGTGACGGTCAGTCTTTGGTGAAGGGTTAGGGTTAGGGTTCGGGCTAGGGTTAGGGTTAGGGGACTGGGAGAGTTTAGGGTCCAGGTGAGTGTACGGCAACGCTTTAGGGGGAGTGTACGTGTGAGGGTGCGGGTTAGTGTTAGCCTACGGGTTAGGATTAGGGGACGGGTTAGGGTCAGGCTTCGGGGAAGTTTTAGGTTTAGGGTTCGGGCTAGGGTTAGGGGACGGTTTAGGGTCCAGGTGAGGGTACGGCAACGATTTAGGGGGAGCGTACGTGTGAGGGCGCGGGTTAGTGTTAGCGAACGGGTTAGGATTAGGGGACGGGTGAGGGTCAGGCTTCGGGGAAGGGTTAGGGTTAGGGTTCGGGCTAGGGTTAGGGTTAGGGGACGGGGACGGTTTAGAGTCCAGGTGAGGGTAGGGCAACGCTTTAGGGGGAGCGTACGTGTGAGGGCGCGGGTTAGTGTTAGCGTACGGTTTAGGATTAGGGGACGGGTGAGGGTCAGGCTTTGGGGAAGGGTTAGGGTTAGGGTTCGGGCTAGGGTTAGGGTTAGGGGACGGGGACGGTTTAGGGTGTAGGTGAGGGTACGGCAATGCTTTAGGGGGAGCGTACGTGTGAGGGCGTGGGTTAGTGTTAGCCTACGGGTTAGGATTAGGGGACGGGTGAGGGTCAGGCTTCGGGGAAGGGTTAGGGTTAGGGTTCGGGCTAGGGTTAGGGTTAGGGGACGGGGACGGTTTAGGGTCCAGGTGAGGGTACGGCAACGCTTTAGGGGGAGCGTACGTGTGAGGGCGTGGGTTAGTGTTAGCCTAAAGGTTAGGATTAGGGGACGGGTGAGGGTCAGGAATCGGGGAAGTGTTAGTGTTAGGGTTCGGGCTAGGGTTAGGGTTAGGGGACGGGGACGGTTTAGGGTCCAGGTGAGGGTACGCCAACGTTTTAGGGGAAGCGTACATGTGAGGGCGTGGGTTAGTGTTAGCGTACGTGTTAGGATTAGGGGACGGGTGAGGGTCAGGCTTCGGGGAAGGGTTAGGGTTAGGGTTCGGGCTAGGGTTAGGTTTCGGGGACGGGGATGGTTTAGGGTCCAGGTGAGTGTACGGCAACGCTTTAGGGGAAGCGTACGTGTGAGGGCGCAGGTTAGTGTTAGCCTACGCATTAGGATTAGGGGACGGGTGAGGGTCAGGCTTCGGGGAAGTGTTAGGGTTATGGTTCGGGCTAGGCGTAGGGTTAGGGGACGGGGACGGGTTAGGCTCCAGGTGCGGGTACGGCAACGCTTTAGGGGGAGCGTACGTGTGAGAGCGCGGGTTAGTGTTAGCCTTCGTGTTAGGATTAGGGGATGGGTGAGGGTCAGGCTTCGGGGAAGGGTTAGGGCTAGGGTTCGGGCTAGAATTAGGATTAGGGGACGGGGACGGTTTAGGGTCCAGGTGAGGGTACGGCAACGCTTTAGTGGGAGCGTATGTGTGAGGGCGTGGGTTATTGTTAGCGTACGGGTTAGGATTAGGGGACGGGTGAAGCTCAGGCTTCGGGGAAGGGTTAGGGTTAGGGTTCGGGCTAGGGTTAGGGTTAGGGGACGGGGACGCTTTAGGGTCCAGGTGAGGGTACGGCAACGCTTTAGGGGGAGCGTACGTGTGAGGCCACGTTTCAGTGTTAGCGTACGGGTTAGGATTAGGGGACGGGTGAGGGTCTGGCTTCGGGGAAGGGTTAGGTTTAGGGTTCGGGCCTGGGTTAGGGTTAGGGGACGGGGACGGTTTAGGGTCCAGGTGAGGGTACGGCAACGCTTTAGGGGGAGCGTACGTGTGAGGGCGCGGGTTAGTGTTAGCCTACGGGTTAGGATTCGGGGACGGGTGAGGGTCAGGCTTCGGGGAAGGGTTAGGGTTAGGGTTCGGGCTAGGGTTAGGATTAGGGGACGGGGACGGTTTAGGGTCCAGGTGAGGGTACAGCAACGCTTTAGGGGGAGCGTACGTGTGAGGGCGCGGGTTAGTGTTAGCGTACGGGTTAGGATTAGGGGACGGGTGAGGGTCAGGCTTCGGGGAAGGGTTAGGGTTAGGGTTCGGACTAGGCTTACGGTTAGGGGATGGGGACGGTTTTAGGTCTAGGTGAGGGTACGGCAACACTTTAGGGGGAGCATACGTGTGAGGGCGCGGGTTAGTGTTAGCGTACGGGTTAGGATTAGGGGACGGGTGAGGGTCAGGCTTCGGGGAAGGGTTAGGGTTAGGGTTCGGGCTAGGGTTAGGGTTAGGGGACGAAGACAGTTTAGGGTCCAGGTGAGGGTACGGCAACGCTTTAGGGGGACCGTACGTGTGAGGGCGCGGGTTAGTGTTAGCGTACGGGTGAGGATTAGGGGACGGGTGAGGGTCAGGCTTCGGGGAAGTGTTAGGGTTAGGTTCCGGGCTAAGGTTAGGTTTACGGGACGGGGCGGTTTAGTGTCCAGGTGAGGGTATGGCAACGCTTTAGGTGGAGCGTACGTCTGAGGGCGCGGGTTAGGGTTAGCGTACGGGTTAGGATTAGAGGACCGGTGAGGGTCAGGATTCGGGGAAGGGTTAGGGGTAGGGTTCGGCCTAGGGTTAGGTTTAGGGGACGGTGAAGGTTTAGGGTCCAGGTGAGGGTACGGCAACGCTTTAGGGGGCGCGTACGTGTGAGTGGGAGTGTTAGTGTTAGCGTACGGCTTACGATTAGGGGACGGGTGAGGGTCAGGCTTCGGGGAAGGGTTAGGGTTATGGTTCGGGCTAGGGTTAGGGTTAGGGGACGGGGACGGTTTAGGGTCCAGGTAAGGGTACGGCAACGCTTTAGGGGGAGCGTACGTGTGAGGGCGCGGGTTAGTGTTAGCGTACGGGTTAGGATTAGGGGACGGGTGAGGGTCAGGCTTCGGGGAAGGGTTAGGTTTAGGGTTCGGCTAGGGTTAGGGGACGGTTTAGGGTCCAGGTGAGGGTACGGCAACGCTTTAGGGGGAGCGTACGTGTGAGGGCGCGGGTTACTGTTAGCGAACGGGTTAGGATTAGGGGACGGGTGAGGGTCAGGCTTCGGGGTAGGGTTAGGGTTAGGGTTCGGGCTAGGGTTAGGGTTAGGGGACGGGGACGGTTTAGAGTCCAGGTGAGGGTACGGCAACGCTTTAGGGGTAGCGTACGTGTGAGGGCGCGGGTTAGTGTTAGCGTACGGGTTAGGATTAGGGGACGGGTGACGGTCAGTCTTTGGTGAAGGGTTAGGGTTAGGGTTCGGGCTAGGGTTAGGGTTAGGGGACTGGGACAGTTTAGGGTCCAGGTGAGTGTACGGCAACGCTTTAGGGGGAGTGTACGTGTGAGGGTGCGGGTTAGTGTTAGCCTACGGGTTAGGATTAGGGGACGGGTTAGGGTCAGGCTTCGGGGAAGTTTTAGGTTTAGGGTTCGGGCTAGGGTTAGGGGACGGTTTAGGGTCCAGGTGAGGGTACGGCAACGATTTAGGGGGAGCGTACGTGTGAGGGCGCGGGTTAGTGTTAGCGAACGGGTTAGGATTAGGGGACGGGTGAGGGTCAGGCTTCGGGGAAGGGTTAGGGTTAGGGTTCGGGCTAGGGTTAGGGTTAGGGGACGGGGACGGTTTAGAGTCCAGGTGAGGGTAGGGCAACGCTTTAGGGGGAGCGTACGTGTGAGGGCGCGGGTTAGTGTTAGCGTACGGTTTAGGATTAGGGGACGGGTGAGGGTCAGGCTTTGGGGAAGGGTTAGGGTTAGGGTTCGGGCTAGGGTTAGGGTTAGGGGACGGGGACGGTTTAGGGTCTAGGTGAGGGTACGGCAATGCTTTAGGGGGAGCGTACGTGTGAGGGCGTGGGTTAGTGTTAGCCTACGGGTTAGGATTAGGGGACGGGTGAGGGTCAGGCTTCGGGGAAGGGTTAGGGTTAGGGTTCGGGCTAGGGTTAGGGTTAGGGGACGGGGACGGTTTAGGGTCCAGGTGAGGGTACGGCAACGCTTTAGGGGGAGCGTACGTGTGAGGGCGTGGGTTAGTGTTAGCCTAAAGTTTAGGATTAGGGGACGGGTGAGGGTCAGGAGTCGGGGAAGTGTTAGTGTTAGGGTTCGGGCTAGGGTTAGGGTTAGGGGACGGGGACGGTTTAGGGTCCAGGTGAGGGTACGCCAACGTTTTAGGGGAAGCGTACATGTGAGGGCGTGGGTTAGTGTTAGCGTACGTGTTAGGATTAGGGGACGGGTGAGGGTCAGGCTTCGGGGAAGGGTTAGGGTTAGGGTTCGGGCTAGGGTTAGGTTTCGGGGACGGGGATGGTTTAGGGTCCAGGTGAGTGTACGGCAACGCTTTAGGGGAAGCGTACGTGTGAGGGCGCAGGTTAGTGTTAGCCTACGCATTAGGATTAGGGGACGGGTGAGGGTCAGGCTTCGGGGAAGTGTTAGGGTTATGGTTCGGGCTAGGCTTAGGGTTAGGGGACGGGGACGGGTTAGGCTCCAGGTGCGGGTACGGCAACGCTTTAGGGGGAGCGTACGTGTGAGAGCGCGGGTTAGTGTTAGCCTTCGTGTTAGGATTAGGGGATGGGTGAGGGTCAGGCTTCGGGGAAGGGTTAGGGCTAGGGTTCGGGCTAGAATTAGGATTAGGGGACGGGGACGGTTTAGGGTCCAGGTGAGGGTACGGCAACGCTTTAGGGGGAGCGTATGTGTGAGGGCGTGGTTTATTGTTAGCGTACGGGTTAGGATTAGGGGACGGGTGAAGCTCAGGCTTCGGGGAAGGGTTAGGGTTAGGGTTCGGGCTAGGGTTAGGGTTAGGGGACGGGGACGCTTTAGGGTCCAGGTGAGGGTACGGCAACGCTTTAGGGGGAGCGTACGTGTGAGGCCACGTTTCAGTGTTAGCGTACGGGTTAGGATTAGGGGACGGGTGAGGGTCTGGCTTCGGGGAAGGGTTAGGTTTAGGGTTCGGGCCTGGGTTAGGGTTAGGGGACGGGGACGGTTTAGGGTCCAGGTGAGGGTACGGCAACGCTTTAGGGGGAGCGTACGTGTGAGGGCGCGGGTTAGTGTTAGCCTACGGGTTAGGATTCGGGGACGGGTGAGGGTCAGGCTTCGGGGAAGGGTTAGGGTTAGGGTTCGGGCTAGGGTTAGGATTAGGGGACGGGGACGGTTTAGGGTCCAGGTGAGGGTACAGCAACGCTTTAGGGGGAGCGTACGTGTGAGGGCGCGGGTTAGTGTTAGCGTACGGGTTAGGATTAGGGGACGGGTGAGGGTCAGGCTTCGGGGAAGGGTTAGGGTTAGGGTTCGGACTAGGCTTACGGTTAGGGGATGGGGACGGTTTTAGGTCTAGGTGAGGGTACGGCAACACTTTAGGGGGAGCATACGTGTGAGGGTGCGGGTTAGTGTTAGCGTACGGGTTAGGATTAGGGGACGGGTGAGGGTCAGGCTTCGGGGAAGGGTTAGGGTTAGGGTTCGGGCTAGGGTTAGGGTTAGGGGACGAAGACAGTTTAGGGTCCAGGTGAGGGTACGGCAACGCTTTAGGGGGACCGTACGTGTGAGGGCGCGGGTTAGTGTTAGCGTACGGGTGAGGATTAGGGGACGGGTGAGGGTCAGGCTTCGGGGAAGTGTTAGGGTTAGGGTCCGGGCTAAGGTTAGGTTTACGGGACGGGGCGGTTTAGTGTCCAGGTGAGGATATGGCAACGCTTTAGGTGGAGCGTACGTCTGAGGGCGCGGGTTAGGGTTAGCGTACGGGTTAGGATTAGAGGACCGGTGAGGGTCAGGATTCGGGGAAGGGTTAGGGGTAGGGTTCGGCCTAGGGTTAGGTTTAGGGGACGGGGAAGGTTTAGGGTCCAGGTGAGGGTACGGCAACGCTTTAGGGGGCGCGTACGTGTGAGTGGGAGTGTTAGTGTTAGCGTACGGCTTACGATTAGGGGACGGGTGAGGGTCAGGCTTCGGGGAAGGGTTAGGGTTATGGTTCGGGCTAGGGTTAGGGTTAGGGGAAGGGGACGGTTTAGTGTCCAGGTGAGGGTACGGCAACGCTTTAGGGGGAGTGTACGTGTGAGGGCGCGGGTTAGTGTTAGCCTACGGGTTAGGATTCGGGGACGGGTGAGGGTCAGGCTTCGGGGAAGGGTTAGGGTTAGGGTTCTGGCTAGGGTTAGGATTAGGGGACGGGGACGGTTTAGGGTCCAGGTGAAGGTACGGCAACGCTTTAGGGGGAGCGTACGTGTGAGGGCGCGGGTTATTGTTAGTGTACAGGTTAGGATTAGAGGACGGTTGAGGGTCAGGCTTCGGGAAAATGTTAGGGTTAGGGTTCGAGCTAGCATTAGGGTTAGGGGACGGCGACGGTTTAGGTTCCAGGTGAGGGTACGGCAACGCTTTAGGGGGAGCGTACGTGTGAGGACGTGGGTTATTGTTAGCGTACGGGTTAGGATTAGGGGACGTGTGAGGCTCAGGCTTCGGGGAAGGGTTAGGTTTAGGGTTCGGGCTAGGGTTAGGGTTAGGGGACGAGGACAGTTTAGGGTCCAGGTGAGGGTACGGCAACGCGTCAGGGGGACCGTACGTGTGAGGGCGCGGGTTAGTGTTATCGTACGGGTGAGGATTAGGGGACGGGTGAGGGTCAGGCTTCGGAGAAGGGTTAGGGTTAGGTTTCGGGCTAGGGTTAGGGTTAGGGGACGGGGCGGTTTAGGGTCCAGGTGAGGGTACGGCAACGCTTTAGGGGGAGCGTACATGTGAGGGCGCGGGTTAGTGTTAGAGTAAGGGTTAGGATTAGGGGACGGGTGAGGGTCAGGCTTCGGGGAAGGGTTAGGGTTAGGGTTCGGGCTAGGGTTATGGTTAGGGGACGGGGACGGTTTAGGGTCCAGGTGAGGGTACAGCAACGCTTTAGGGGGAGCGTACGTATGAGGGCGCGGGTTAGTGTTAGCGTACGGGTTAGGATTAGGGGACAGGTGAGGGTCAGGCTTTGGGGAAGGGTTAGGGTTAGGGTTCGGGCTAGGGTTAGGTTTAAGGGACGAGGACGGTTTAGGGTCCAGGTGAGGGTACGGCAACGCTCTAGGGGGACCGTCCGTGTGAGGGTGCGGGTTAGTGTTAGCGTACGGGTTAGGATTAGGGGACGGGTGAGGGTCAGGCTTCGGGGAAAGGTTAGGGTTAGGGTTCGGGCTAGGGTTAGTGTTAGGGGACGGGGACGGTTTAGGGTCCAGGTGAGGGTACGGCAACGCTTTAGGTGGAGCGTACGTGTGAGGGCGCGGGTTAGTGTTAGTGTACGGGTTAGGATTAGGGGATGGGTGAGGGTCAGGCTTCGGGGAAGGGTTAGTGTTAGGGTTCGGGCTAGGGTTAGGGTTAGGGGATGGGGACGGTTTAGGGTCCAGGTGAGGGTACGGCAACGCTTTAGGGGGAGCGTACGTGTGAGGGCGCGGGTTAGTGTTAGCGTACGGGTTAGGATTAGCGGACGGGTGAGGGTCAGGCTTCGGGGAAGGGTTAGGGTTAGGGTTCGGGCTAGGGTTAGGGTTTGGGGACGGGGACGGTTTAGGGTCCAGCTGAGGGTACTGCAACGCTTTAGGGCGAGCGTAAGTGTGAGGGCGCGGGTTAGTGTTAGCGTACGGGTTAGTAATAGGGGACGGGTGAGGGTCAGGCTTCGGGGAAGGGTTAGGGTTAGGGTTCGGACTAGGGTTAGGTTTAGGGGACGGGGACGGTTTAGGGTCCAGGTGAGGGTACGGCAACGCTTTAGGGGGAGCGTACGTGTGAGGGCGCGGGTTAGTGTTAGCGTACGGGTTAGGATTAGGGGACGGGTGAGGGTCAGGCTTCGGGGAACGGTTAGGGTTAGGGTTCGGGCTAGGGTTAGGGTTAGGGTTAGGGGACGGTTTAGGGTCCAGGTGATGGTACGGCAACGCTTTAGGGGGAGCGTACGTGTGAGGGCGTGGGTTAGTGTTAGCGTACGGGTTAGGATTAGGGGAAGGGTGAGGGTCAGGCATCGGGGAAGGGTTACGGTTAGGGTTCGGGCTAGGGTCAGGGTTAGGGGACGGGGACGGTTTAGGGTCCAGGAGAGGGTACGGCAACGCTTTAGGGGGAGCGTACGTGTGAGGGCGCGGGTTAGTGTTAGCGTATGGGTTAGGATTAGGGGACGGGTGACGGTCAGGCTTCGCAGAAGGGTTAGGGTTAGCGTTCGGGCTAGAGTTAGTGTTAGGGGACGGGGACGTTTTAGGGTCCAGGTGAGGGTACAGCAACGCTTTAGGGGGAGTGTACGTGTGAGGGCGCGGGTTAGTGTTAGCCTACGGGTTAGGATTAGGGGACGGGTGAGGGTCAGCCTTCGGGGAAGGGTTAGGGTTAGGGTTCAGGCTAGGGTTAGGGTTAGGGGACGGGGACGGTTTAGGGTCCAGGTGAGTGTACGGCAACGCTTTAGGGAGAGCGTACGTGTGAGGGCGCGGGTTAGTGTTAGCGAACGGGTTAGGATTAGGGGACGGGTGAGGGTCAGGCTTTGGGGAAGGGTTAGGGTTAGGGTTCGGGCTAGGGTTAGGGTTAGGGGACGGGGACAGTTTAGGGTCCAGGTGAGGGTACGGCAACGCTTTAGGGGGAGTGTACGTGTGAGGGTGCGGGTTAGTGTTAGCCTACGGGTTAGGATTAGGGGACGGGTTAGGGTCAGGCTTCGGGGAAGTGTTAGGTTTAGGGTTCGGGCTAGGGTTAGGGGACGGTTTGGGTCCAGGTGAGGGTACGGCAACGCTTTAGGGGGAGCGTACGTGTGAGGGCGCGGGTTAGTGTTAGCGAACGGGTTAGGATTAGGGGACGGGTGAGGGTCAGGCTTCGGGAAAGGATTAGGGTTAGGGTTCGGGCTAGGGTTAGGGTTAGGGGACGGGGACGGTTTAGAGTCCAGGTGAGGGTACGGCAACGCTTTAGGGGGAGCGTACGTGTGAGGGCGCGGGTTAGTGTTAGCGTACGGTTTAGGATTAGGGGACGGGTGAGGGTCAGGCTTCGGGGAAGGGTTAGGGTTAGGGTTCGGGCTAGGGTTAGGGTTAGGGGACGGGGACGGTTTAGGGTCTAGGTGAGGGTACGGCAATGCTTTAGGGGGAGCGTACGTGTGAGGGCGTGGGTTAGTGTTAGCCTACGGGTTAGGATTAGGGGACGGGTGAGGGTCAGGCTTCGGGGAAGGGTTAGGGTTAGGGTTCGGGCTAGGGTTAGGGTTAGGGGACGGGGACGGTTTAGGGTCCAGGTGAGGGTACGGCAACGCTTTAGGGGGAGCGTACGTGTGTGGGCGCAGGTTAGTGTTAGCCTACGCATTAGGATAAGGGGACGGGTGAGGGTCAGGCTTCGGGGAAGGGTTAGGGTTATGGTTCGGGCTAGGCTTAGGGTTAGGGGACGGGGACGGGTTAGGCTCCAGGTGCGGGTACGGCAACGCTTTAGGGGGAGCGTACGTGTGAGGGCGCGGGTTAGTGTTAGCCTTCGTGTTAGGATTAGGGGATGGGTGAGGGTCAGGCTTCGGGGAAGTGTTAGGGTTAGGGTTCGGGCTAGAATTAGGATTAGGGGACGGGGACGGTTTAGGGTCCAGGTGAGGGTACGGCAACGCTTTAGGGGGAGCGTATGTGTGAGGGCGGGGGTTATTGTTAGCGTACGGGTTAGGATTAGGGGACGGGTGAAGCTCAGGCTTCGGGGAAGGGTTAGGGTTAGGGTTCGAGCTAGGGTTAGGGTTAGGGGACGGGGACGCCTTAGGGTCCAGGTGAGGGTACGGCAACGCTTTAGGGGGAGAGTACGTGTGAGGCCACGGTTCAGTGTTAGCGTACGGGTTAGGATTAGGGGACGGGTGAGGGTCTGCCTTCGGGGAAGGGTTAGGTTTAGGGTTCGGGCTAGGGTTACGGTTAGGGGACGGGGACGGTTTAGGGTCCAGGGGAGGGTACGGCAACGCTTTAGGGGGAGCGTACGTGTGAGGGCGCGGGTTAGTGTTAGCCTACGGGTTAGGATTCGGGGACGGGTGAGGGTCAGGCTTCGGGGAAGGGTTAGGGTTAGGGTTCGGGCTAGGCTTACGGTTAGGGGAAGGGGACGGTTTTAGGTCCAGGTGAGGGTACGGCAACACTTTAGGGGGAGCATACGTGTGAGAGCGCGGGTTAGTGTTAGCGTACGGGTTAGGATTAGGGGACGGGTGAGGGTCAGGCTTCGGGGAAGGGTTAGGGTTAGGGTTCGGGCTAGGGTTAGGGTTAGGGGACGAAGGCAGTTTAGGGTCCAGGTGAGGGTACGGCAACGCTTTAGGGGGACCGTACGTGTGAGGGCGCGGGATAGTGTTAGCGTACGGGTGAGGATTAGGGGACGGGTGAGGGTTAGGCTTCGGGGAAGTGTTAGGGTTAGGGTCCGGGCTAAGGTTAGGGTAAGGGGACGGGGCGGTTTAGTGTCCAGGTGAGGGTATGGCAACGCATTAGGTGGAGCGTACGTCTGAGGGCGCGGGTTAGGGTTAGCGTACGGGTTAGGATTAGAGGACCGGTGAGGGTCAGGATTCGGGGAAGGGTTAGGGTTAGGGTTCGGCCTAGGGTTAGGTTTAGGGGACGGGGAAGGTTTAGGGTCCAGGTGAGGGTACGGCAACGCTTTAGGGGGCGCGTACGTGTGAGTGGGAGGGTTAGTGTTAGCGTACGGCTTACGATTAGGGGACGGGTGAGGGTCAGGCTTCGGGGAAGGGTTATGGTTATGGTTCGAGCTAGGGTTAGGGTTAGGGGAAGGGGACGGTTTAGTGTCCAGGTGAGGGTACGGCAACGCTTTAGGGGGAGTGTACGTATGAGGGCGCGGGTTAGTGTTAGCCTACGGGTTAGGATTAGGGGACGGGTGAGGGTCAGGCTTCGGGGAAGTGTTAGGGTTAGTGTTCGGGCTAGGGTTAGGGTTAGGGGACGGGGACGGTTTAGGGTCCAGGTGAGGGTACGGCAACGCTTTAGGGGGAGCGTACGTGTGAGGGCGCGGGTTAGTGTTAGCCTACGGGTTAGGATTCGGGGACGGGTGAGGGTCAGGCTTCGGGGAAGGGTTAGGGTTAGGGTTCGGGCTAGGGTTAGGATTAGGGGACGGGGACGGTTTAGGGTCCAGGTGAAGGTACGGCAACGCTTTAGGGGGAGCGTACGTGTGAGGGCGCGGGTTATTGTTAGTGTACAGGTTAGGATTAGAGGACGGGTGAGGGTCAGGCTTCGGGAAAATGTTAGGGTTAGGGTTCGAGCTAGCATTAGGGTTAAGGGACGGCGACGGTTTAGGTTCCAGGTGAGGGTACGGCAACGCTTTAGGGGGAGCGTACGTGTGAGGACGTGGGTTAGTGTTAGCGTACGGGTTAGGATTAGGGGACGTGTGAGGCTCAGGCTTCGGGGTAGGGTTAGGGTTTGGGTTCGGGCTAGGGTTAGGGTTAGGGGACGGGGACGGTTAAGAGTCCAGGTGAGGGTACGGCAACGCTTTAGGGGGAGCGTACGTGTGAGGGCGCGGGTTAGTGTTAGCGTACGGGTTAGGATTAGGGGACGGGTGACGGTCAGGCTTTGGGGAAGGGTTAGGGTTAGGGTTCGGGCTAGGGTTAGGGTTAGGGGACGGGGACAGTTTAGGGTCCAGGTGAGGGTACGGCAACGCTTTAGGGGGAGTGTACGTGTGAGGGTGCGTGTTAGTGTTAGCCTACGGGTTAGGATTAGGGGACGGGTTAGGGTCAGGCTTCGGGGAAGTGTTAGGTTTAGGGTTCGGGCTAGGGTTAGGGGACGGTTTAGGGTCCAGGTGAGGGTACGGCATCGCTTTAGGGGGAGCGTACGTGTGAGGGCGCGGGTTAGTGTTAGCGAACGGGTTAGGATTAGGGGACGGGTGAGGGTCAGGCTTCGGGGAAGGGTTAGGGTTAGGGTTCGGGCTAGGGTTAGGGTTAGGGGACGGGGACGGTTTAGGGTCCAGGTGAGGGTACGGCAACGCTTTAGGGGGAGCGTACGTGTGAGGGCGCGGGTTAGTGTTAGCCTACGGGTTAGGATTCGGGGACGGGTGAGGGTCAGGCTTCGGGGAAGGGTTAGGGTTAGGGTTCGGGCTAGGGTTAGTATTAGGGGACGGGGACGGTTTAGGGTCCAGGTGAGGGTACAGCAACGCTTTAGGGGGAGCGTACGTGTGAGGGCGCGGGTTACTGTTAGCGTACAGGTTAGGATTAGAGGACGGGTGAGGGTCAGGCTTCGGGGAACGGTTAGGGTTAGGTTTCGAGCTGCGTTAGTGTAGGGGACGGCGACGGTTTAGGGTCCAGGTGAGGGTACGGCAACGCTTTAGGGGGAGCGTACGTGTGAGGACGCGGGTTAGTGTTAGCCTACGGTTTAGGATTAGGGGACGGGTGAGGGTCAGGCTTCGGGGAAGTGTTAGGGTTAGGGTTCGGGCTAGGCTTACGGTTAGGGGATGGGGACGGTTTTAGGTCCAGGTGAGGGTACGGCAACACTTTAGGGGGAGCATACGTGTGAGGGCGCGGGTTAGTGTTAGCGTACGGGTTAGGATTAGGGGACGGGTGAGGGTCAGGCTTCGGGGAAGGGTTAGGGTTAGGGTTCGGGCTAGGGTTAGGGTTAGGGGACGAAGACACTTTAGGGTCCAGGTGAGGGTACGGCAACGCTTTAGGGGGACCGTACGTGTGAGGGCGCGGGTTAGTGTTAGCCTACGGGTTAGGATTAGGGAACGGGTGAGGGTCAGGCTTCGGGGAAGTGTTAGGGTTAGTGTTCGGGCTAGGGTTAGGGTTAGGGGAAGGGGACGGTTTAGGGTCCAGGTGAGGGTACGGCAACGCTTTAGGGGGAGCGTACGTGTGAGGGCGCGGGTTAGTGTTAGCCTACGGGTTAGGATTCGGGGACGGGTGAGGGTCAGGCTTCGGGGAAGGGTTAGGGTTAGGGTTCGGTCTAGGGTTAGGATTAGGGGACGGGGACGGTTTAGGGTCCTGGTGAAGGTACGGCAACGCTTTAGGGGGAGCGTACGTGTGAGGGCGCGGGTTATTGTTAGTGTACAGGTTAGGATTAGAGGACGGGTGAGGGTCAGGCTTCGGGAAAATGTTAGGGTTAGTGTTCGAGCTAGCATTAGGGTTAGGGGACGGGGACGGTTTAGGTTCCAGGTGAGGGTACGGCAACGCTTTAGGGGGAGCGTACGTGTGAGGACGTGGGTTAGTGTTAGCGTACGGGTTAGGATTAGGGGACGTGTGAGGCTCAGGCTTCGGGGAAGGGTTAGGTTTAGGGTTCGGGCTAGGGTTAGGGTTAGGGGACGAGGACAGTTTACGGTCCAGGTGAGGGTACGGCAACGCTTCAGGGGCACCGTACGTGTGAGGGCGCGGGTTAGTGTTAGCGTACGGGTGAGGATTAGGGGACGGGTGAGGGTCAGGCTTCGGAGAAGGGTTAGGGTTAGGGTTCGGGCTAGGGTTAGGGTTAGGGGACGGGGCGGTTTAGGGTCCAGGTGAGGGTATGGCAACGCTTTAGGGGAAGCGTACGTGTGAGGGCGCGGGTTAGTGTTAGAGTAAGGGTTAGGATTAGGGGACGGGTGAGGGTCAGGCTTCGGGGAAGGGTTAGGGTTAGGGTTCGGGCTAGGGTTAGGGTTAGGGGACGGGGACGGTTTAGGGTCCAGGTGAGGGTACAGCAACGCTTTAGGGGGAGCGTACGTGTGAGGGCGCGGGTTAGTGTTAGCGTACGGGTTAGGATTAGGGGACAGGTGAGGGTCAGGCTTTGGGGAAGGGTTAGGGTTAGGGTTCGGGCTAGGGTTAGGTTTAAGGGACGAGGACGGTTTAGGGTCCAGGTGAGGGTACGGCAACGCTTTAGGTGGAGCGTACGTGTGAGGGCGCGGGTTAGTGTTAGTGTACGGGTTAGGATTAGGGGATGGGTGAGGGTCAGGCTTCGGGGAAGGGTTAGTGTTAGGGTTCGGGCTAGGGTTAGGGTTAGGGGATGGGGACGGTTTAGGGTCCACGTGAGGGTACGGCAACGCTTTAGGGGGAGCGTACGTGTGAGGGCGCGGGTTAGTGTTAGCGTACGGGTCAGGATTAGGGGACGGGTGAGGGTCAGGCTTCGGGGAAGGGTTAGGGTTAGGGTTCGGGCTAGGGTTAGGGTTTGGGGACGGGGACGGTTTAGGGTCCAGGTGATGGTACGGCAACGCTTTAGGGGGAGCGTACGTGTGAGGGCGCGGGTTAGTGTTAGCGTATGGGTTAGGATTAGGGGACGGGTGACGGTCAGGCTTCGCAGAAGGGTTAGGGTTAGGGTTCGGGCTAGGGTTAGTGTTAGGGGACGGGGACGTTTTAGGGTCCAGGTGAGGGTACAGCAACGCTTTAGGGGGAGTGTACGTGTGAGGGCGCGGGTTAGTGTTAGCCTACGGGTTAGGATTAGGGGACGGGTGAGGGTCAGCCTTCGGGTAAGGGTTAGGGTTAGGGTTCAGGCTAGGGTTAGGGTTAGGGGACGGGGACGGTTTAGGGTCCAGGTGAGTGTACGGCAACGCTTTAGGGAGAGCGTACGTGTGAGGGCGCGGGTTAGTGTTAGCCTACGGGTTAGGATTAGGGGACGGGTGAGGGTCAGGCATCGGGGAAGGGTTAGGGTTAGGGTTCGGGCTAGGGTTAGTGTTAGGGGACGGGGACGGTTTAGGGTCCAGGTGTGGGTACGGCAACGTTTAGGGGGAGCGTACGTGTGAGGGCGCGGGTTAGTGTTAGCATATGGGTTAGGATTAGGGGACGGGTGAGGGTCAGGCTTCGGGGAAGTGTTAGGGTTAGTATTCGGGCTAGGGTTAGGGTTAGGGGACGGGGACGGTTTAGGGTCCAGGTGAGGGTACGGCAACGCTTTAGGGGGAGCGTACGTGTGAGGGCGCGGGTTAGTGTTAGCGTACGTGTTAGGAATAGGGGACGGGTGTGGGTCAGTCTTCGGGGAAGGGTTAGGGTTAGTGTTCGGGCTAGGGTTAGGGTTAGGTTTAGGGGACGGTTTAGGGTCCAGGTGAGGGTACGGCAGCGCTTTAGGGGGAGCGTACGTGTGAGGGCGCGGGTTAGTGTTAGCGTACGGGTTAGGATTAGGGGACGGGTGAGGGTCAGGCTTCGGGGAAGGGTTAGGTTTAGGGTTCGGGCTAGGGTTAGGGTTAGGGGACGGAGCGGTTTAGGGTCCAGGTGAGGGTACGGCAACGCTTTAGGGGGAGCGTACGTGTGAGGGCGCTGGTTAGTGTTAGCGTTCTGGTTAGGATTAGGGGACGGGAGAGGGTCAGGCTTCGGGGAAGGGTTAGGTTTGGGTTCGGGCTAGGGTTTGGGTTAGGGGACGGGGACGGTTTAGGGTCCAGGTGAGGGTACGGCAACGCTTTAGGGGGAGTGTACGTGTGAGGGTGCGGGTTAGTGTTAGCCTACGGGTTAGGATTAGGGGACGGGTTAGGGTCAGGCTTCGGGGAAGTGTTAGGTTTAGGGTTCGGGCTAGGGTTAGGGGACGGTTTAGGGTCCAGGTGAGGGTACGGCAACGCTTTAGGGGGAGCGTACGTGTGAGGGCGTGGGTTAGTGTTAGCGAACGGGTTAGGATTAGGGGACGGGTGAGGGTCAGGCTTCGGGGAAGGATTAGGGTTAGGGTTCGGGCTAGGGTTAGGGTTAGGGGACGGGGACGGTTCAGAGTCCAGGTGAGGGTACGGCAACGCTTTAGGGGGAGCGTACGTGTGAGAGCGCGGGTTAGTGTTAGCGTACGGTTTAGGATTAGGGGACGGGTGAGGGTCAGGCTTCGGGGAAGTGTTAGGGTTAGGGTTCGGGCTAGGGTTAGGGTTAGGGGACGGGGACGGTTTTGGGTCCAGGGGAGGGTACGGCAACGCTTTAGGGGGAGCGTACGTGTGAGGGCACGGGTTAGTGTTAGCTTATGTGTTAGGATTAGGGGACGGGTGAGGGTCAGGCTTCGGGGAAGTATTAGGGTTAGGGTACAGGCTAGGGTTAGGTTTAGGGGACGGGGACGGTTTAGGGTCCAGGTGAGTGTACGCTAACGCTTTAGGGGGAGCGTACGTGTGAGGGTGCGGGTTAGTGTTAACCTACGGGATAGGATTAGGGGACGGGTGAGTGTCAGGCTTCGGGGAAGGGTTAGGGTTAGGGTTCGGGCTAGGGTTAGGGTTAGGGGACGGGGACGGTTTAGGGTCCAGGTGAGGGTACGGCAACGCTTTAGGGGGAGCGAACGTGTGAGGGCGCAGGTTAGTTTTAGCGTACGGGTTAGGACTAGGGGACGGGTGAGGGTCAGGCTTCGGGGAAGATTTAGGGTTAGGGTTCCGGCTAGGGTTACGGTTAGGGGACGGGAAGGGTTTAGGGTCCAGGTGAGGGTACGGCAACGCTTTAGGGGGAGCGTACGTGTGAGGGCGCGGGTTAGTGTTAGCGTACGGTTTAGGATTAGGGGACGGGTGAGGGTCAGCCTTCGGGGAAGGGTTAGGGTTACGGTTCGGGCTAGGGTTAGGGTTAGGGGACGGGGACGGTTTAGGGTCCAGGTGAGGGTACCGCAACGTTTTACGGGGAGCGTACGTGTGAGTGCGCGGGTTAGTGTTAGCCTACGCCTTAGGATTAGGGGACGGGTGAGGGTCAGGCTTCGGGGAAGGGTTAGGGTTAGGGTTCGGGCTAGGGTTAGGGTTAGGGGATGGGGACGGTTTAGGGTCCAGGTGAGCGTACGGCAACGCTTTAAGGGGAGCGTACGTGTGAGGGTGCGGGTTAGTGTTAGCGTACGGGTTAGGATTAGGGGCCGTGTGAGGGTCAGGCTTCTGGGAAGTGTTAGGGTTCGGGCTAGGGTGAGGGTTAGGGTTAGGGGACGGTTTAAGGTCCAGGTGAGGGTACGGCAACGCTTTATGGGGAGCGAACATGTGAGGTCGCGTGTTAGTGTCAGCCTACGGGTTAGGATTAGGGGATGGGTGAGGGTCAGGCTTCGGGGAAGTTTTAGGGTTACGGTTCGGGCTAGGCTTAGGGTTAGGGGACGGGGACGGTTTAGAGTCCAGGTGAGGGTACGGCAACGCTTTAGGGGGAGCGTACTTGTGAGGGTGCGGGTTAGTGTTAGCGTACGGTTTAGGATTAGGGGACGAGTGAGGGTCAGGCTTCGGGGAAGGGTTAGGGTTAGGGTTCGGGCTAGGGTTAGGGTTAGGAGACGGGGACGGTTTAGGGTCCAGATCAGGGTACGGCAATGCTTTAGGGGGAGTGTACGTGTGAGGGCGTTGATTAATGTTAGCCTACGGGTTAGGATTAGGGGACGGGTGAGGGTCAGGCTTCGGGGAAGGGTTAGGGTTAGGGTTCGGGCTAGGGTTAAGGTTAGGGGACGGGAACGGTTTAGGGTCCAGGGGAGGGTACGGCAACGCTTTAGGGGGAGCGTACGTGTGAGGGCGCGGGTTAGTGTTAGCCTACGGGTTAGGATTAGGGGACGGGTGAAGGTCAGGTTTCAGGGAAGGGTTAGGGTTAGGGTTCCTGCTAGGGTTAGGGTTAGGGGACGGGGACGGTTTAGGGTCCAGGTGAGGGTACGGCAACGATTTAGAGGGAGTATACGTGTGAGGGCGCGGTTTAGTGTTAGCTTACGGTTTAGGATTAGGGGACGTGTGAGGGTCAGGCTTCGGGGAAGGGTTAGGGTTAGGGTTCGGGCTAGGCTTAGGGTTAGGGGACGGGGACGGTTTAGTGTCCACGTGAGGGTATCGCAACGTTTTAGGGGGAGCGTACGTGTGAGTGCGCGGGTTAGTGTTAGCCTACGCCTTAGGATTAGGGGACGGGTGAGGGTCAGGCTTCGGGGAAGTGTTAGGGTTAGGGTTCGGGCTAGGGTTAGGGTTAGGGTATGGGGACGGTTTAGGGTCCAGGTGGGCGTACGGCAACGCTTTAGGGGGAGCGTTCGTGTGAGGGTGCGTGTTAGTGTTAGCGTACGGGTTAGGATTAGGGGCCGTGTGAGGGTCAGGCTTCGGGGAAGTGTTAGGGTTCGGGCTAGGGTGAGGGTTAGGGTTAGGGGACGGTTTAGGGTCCAGGTGAGGGTACGGCAACGCTTTATGGGGAGCGTACATGTGAGGGCGCGTGTTAGTGTCAGCCTACGGGTTAGGATTAGGGGATGGGTGAGGGTCAGGCTTCGGGGAAGTTTTAGGGTTACGGTTCGGGCTAGGGTTAGTGTTAGGGGACGGGGACGGTTTAGGGTCCAGGTGAGGGTATGGCAACGCTTTAGGGGTAGCGTACGTGTGAGGGCGCGGGTTAGTGTTAGCGTACGGGTTAGGATTACGGGACGGGTGAGGGTCAGGCTTCGGGGAAGGGTTAGGGTTAGGGTTCGGGCTAGGGTTAGGGTTAGGGGACGGGGACGCTTTAGGGTCCAGATGAGGGTACGGCAATGCTTTAGGGGGAGCGTACGTGTGAGGGCGTTGATTAATGTTAGCCTACGGGTTAGGATTAGGGGACGGGTGAGGGTCAGGCTTCGGGGAAGGGTTAGGGTTAGGGTTCGGGCTAGGGTTAAGGTTAGGAGACGGGAACGGTTTAGGGTCCAGGGGAGGGTACGGCAACGCTTTAGGAGGAGCGTACGTGTGAGGGCGCGGGTTAGTGTTAGCCTACGGGTTAGGATTAGGGGACAGGTGAAGGTCAGGCTTCAGGGAAGGGTTAGGGTTAGGGTTCCTGCTAGGGTTAGGGTTAGGGGACGGGGACGGTTTAGGGTCCAGGTGAGGGTACGGCAACGATTTAGAGGGAGTATACGTGTGAGGGCGCGGTTTAGTGTTAGCTTACGGTTTAGGATTAGGGGACGTGTGAGGGTCAGGCTTCGGGGAAGGGTTAGGTTTAGGGTTCGGGCTAGGCTTAGGGTTAGGGGACGGGGACGGTTTAGGGTCCACGTGACGGTACCGCAACGTTTTAGGGGGTGCGTACGTGTGAGGGCGCGGGTTAGTGTTAGCCTACGCCTTAGGATTAGGGGACGGGTGAGGGTCAGGCTTCGGGGAAGGGTTAGGGTTAGGGTTCGGGCTAGGGTTAGAGTTAGGGGACGGGAACGGTTCAGGGTCCAGGTGAGGGTACGGCAACGCTTTAGGGGGAGCGTACGTGTGAGGGCGCGGGTTAGTGTTAGCCTACGGGTTTGGATTGGGGACGGTTGAGGTTCAGACTTCGGGGAAGGGTTATGGTTAGGGTTCGGGCTAGGGTTAGGGTTAGGTGACGGGGACGGTTTAGGATCCAGGTGAGGGTACGGCTACGCTTTAGGGGGAGCGTACGTGTGAGGGCGCGGGTTAGTGTTAGCGTACGGGTTAGGATTAGGGGACGGGTGAGGGTCAGGCTTCGGGGAAGTGTTAGGTTTAGGGTTCGGGATAGTGTTAGGGTTAGGGGATGGGGACGGTTTAGGGTCCAGGTGAGGGTACGGCAACGTTTTAGGGGGAGCGTACGTGTGAGGGCGCGGGTTAGTGTTAGAGTATGGGTTAGGATTAGGGGACGGGTGAGGGTCAGGCTTCGGGGAAGTGTTAGGGTTAGGGTAAGGGCTAGGGTTAGGGTTAGGGGACGGGGACGGTTGAGGGTCCAGGTGAGGGTACGGCAACGCTTTAGGGGGAGCGTACGTGTGAGGACGCGGGTTAGTGTTAACCTACGGGATAGGATTAGGGGACGGGTGAGTGTCAGGCTTCGGGGAAGGGTTAGGGTTAGGGTTCGGGCTAGGGTTAAGGTTAGGGGACGGGAACGGTTTAGGGTCCAGGTGAGGGTACGGCAACGCTTTAGGGGGAGCGTACGTGTGAGGGCGCAGGTTAGTGTTAGCGTACGGGTTAGGATTAGGGGACGGGTGAGGGTCAGGCTTCGGGGAAGGTTTAGGGTTAGGGTTCGGGCTAGGGTTACGGTTAGGGGACGGAGACGGTTTAGGGTCCAGGTGAGGGTACGGCAACGCTTTAGGGGGAGCGTACGTGTGAGGGCGCGGGTTAGTGTTAGCGTACGAGTTAGGATTATGGGACGGGTGAGGATCAGGCTTCGGGGAAGGGTTAGGGTTACGGTTCGGGCTAGGGTTAGGGTTAGGGGACGGGGACGGTTTAGGGTCCAGATGAGGGTACGGCAATGCTTTAGGGGGAGTGTACGTGTGAGGGCGTTGATTAATGTTAGCCTACGGGTTAGGATTAGGGGACGGGTGAGGGTCAGGCTTCGGGGAAGGGTTAGGGTTAGGGTTCGGGCTAGGGTTAGTGTTAGGGGACGGGGACGGTTTAGGGTCCAGGGGAGTGTATGGCAACGCTTTAGGGGGAGCGTACGTGTGAGGGCGCGGGTTAGTGTTAGCCTACGGGTTAGGAGTAGGGGACGGGTGAAGGTCAGGCTTCAGGGAAGGGTTAGGTGTAGGGTTCCTGCTAGGGTTAGGGTTAGGGGACGGGGACGGTTTAGGGTCCAGGTGAGGGTACGGCAACGCTTTAGGGGGAGCGTACGTGTGAGGGCGCGGGTTAGTGTTAGCGTACGACTTAGGATTAGGGGACGGGTGAGGGTCAGGCTTCGGGGAAGTGTTAGGGTTAGGGTTCGGGCTAGGCTTAGGGTTAGGGGACGGGGACGGTTTAGGGTCCAGGTGAGGGTACCGCAACGTTTTAGGGGGAGCGTACGTGTGAGGGCGCGGGTTAGTGTTAGCCTACGCCTTAGGATTAGGGGACGTGTGAGGGTCAGGCTTCGGGGAAGGGTTAGGGTTAGGGTTCGGGATAGGGTTAGGGTTACGGGACGGGGACGGTTTAGGGTCCAGGTGAGCGTACGGCAACGCTTTAGGGGGAGCGTACGTGTGAGGGTGCGGGTTAGTGTTATCGTACGGGTTACGATTAGGGGCCGTGTGAGGGTCAGGCTTCGGGGAAGGGTTAGGGTTCGGGCTAGGGTGAGGGTTACGGTTAGGGGACGGTTTAGGGTCCAGGTGAGGGTACGGCAACACTTTATGGGGAGCGTACATGTGAGGGCGCGTGTTAGTGTCAGCCTACGGGTTAGAATTAGGGGACGGGTGAGGGTCAGGCTTCGGGGAAGTTTTATGGTTACGGTTCGACATAGGGTTAGGGTTAGGGGACGGGGACGGTTTAGGGTCCAGGTGAGGGTACGGCAACGCTTTAGGGGTAGCGTACGTGTGAGGGCGCGGGTTAGTGTTAGCTTACGGGTTACGATTAGGGGACGGGTGAGGGTCAGTCTTCGGGGAAGGGTTAGGGTTACGGTTCGGGCTAGGGTTACGGTTACGGGACAGGGACGGTTTAGGGTCCAGTTGAGGGTACGGCAACGCTTTAGGGGGAGCGTACGTGTGAGGGCGCGGGTTAGTGTTAGCCTACGCCTTAGGAATAGGGGACGGGTGAGGGTCAGGCTTCGGGGAAGGGTTAGGGTTAGGGTTCGGGCTAGGGTTAGGGTTAGGGGACGGGCACAGGTTAGGCCCAGGTGCGGGTACGGCAACGCTTTAGGGGGAGCCTACGTGTGAGGGCGCGGGTTAGTGTTAGCGTACGGGTTAGAATTAGGGGACGGGTGAGGGTCAGGCTTTGGGGAAGGGTTAGGGTTAGGGTTCGGGCTAGGGTTAGGGTTAGGGGACGGGGACGGTTTAGGGTCCCGGTTGGGTACGGCAACGCTTTAGGGGGAGCGTACGTGTGAGGGCGCAGGTTAGTGTTAGCGTACGAGTTAGGATTCGGGGACGGGTGCGGGTCAGGCTTCGGGGAAGGGTTAGGGTTAGGGTTCGGGCTAGGGTTACGGTTAGGGGATGGGGACGGTTTAGGGTCCAGGTGAGGGTACGGCAACGCTTTAAGGGGAGCGTACGTGTGAGGGCGCGTGTTAGTGTTAGCCTACGGTTTAGGATTAGGGGATGGGTGAGGGTCAGGCTTCGGGGAAGTGTTAGGGTTAGGGTTCGGGCTAGGGTTAGGGTTAGGGGACGGGGACGGTTTAGGGTCCAGGTGAGGGTACGGCAAAGCTTTAGGGGTAGCATACGTGTGAGGGTGCGGGTTAGTGTTAGCGTACGGGTTAGGATTAGGGGACGGGTGAGGGTCAGGCTTCGGGGAAGGGTTAGGGTTAGGGTTCGGGCTAGGGTTAGGGTTAGGGGATGGGGACGGTTTAGGGTCCAGGTGAGGGTACGGCAAGGCTTTAGGGGTAGCGTACGTGTGAGGGCGAGGGTTAGTGTTAGCCTATGCCTTAGGATTAGGGGACGGGTGAGGGTCAGAATTCGGGGAAGGATTAGGGTTAGGGTTCGGTCTAGGGTTAGGGTTAGGGGACGGGGACAGGTTAGGGTCCAGGTGCAGGTACGGCAACGTTTTAGGGGGAGCGTACGTGTGAGGGCGCGGGTTAGTGTTAGCGTACGGGTTAGGATTAGGGGACGGGTGAGGGTCAGGCTTCAGGGAAGGGTTAGGGTTAGCGTTCCTCCTAGGGTTAGGGTTAGGGGACGGGGACGGTTTAGGGTCCAGGTGAGGGTACTGAAACGCTTTAGGGGGAGTGTACGTGTGAGGGCGTGGGTTAGTGTTAGCGTACGGGTTAGGATTAGGGGACGGGTGAGGGTCAGGCTTCGGGGAAGGGTTAGGGTTAGGGTTCGGGCTAGGGTTAGAGGTAGGGGACGGGAACGGTTTAGGTTCCAGGTGAGGGTACGGCAACACTTTAGGGGGAGCGTACGTGTGAGGGCGCAGGTTAGTGTTAGCCTACGGGTTTTGATTGTGGACGGGTGAGGGTCAGGCTTCGGGGAAGTGTTAGGGTTAGGGTTCGGGCTAGGGTTAGGGTTAGGGGACGGGGACGGTTTAGGGTCCAGATGAGGGTACGGCAACGCTTTAGGGGGAGCGTGTGTGTGAGGGCGCGGGTTAGTGTTAGCGTACGGGTTAGGATTAGGGGACGGGTGAGGGTCAGGCTTCGGGGAAGGTTTAGGGTTAGGGTTCGGGCTAGGGTTAGGGTTAGGGGACGGGGACGGTTTATGGTCCAGGTGAGGGTACGGCAACGCTTTAGGGGGAGCGTACGTGTGAGGGCGCGGTTTAGTGTTAGCCTATGGGTTAGGATTAGGGGACGGGTGAGGGTCAGGCTTCGGGGAAGGGTTAGGGTTAGGGTTCGGGCTAGGGTTAGGGTTAGGGGACGGGGACGGTTTAGGGTCCAGATGAGGGTACTGCAACGCTTTAGGGGGAGCGTACGTGTGAGGGCGCTGGTTAGTGTTAGCGTACGGGTTAGGATTAGGGGACGGGTGAGGGTCAGGCTTCAGGGAAGGGTTAGGGTTAGGGTTCCTGCTAGTGTTAGGGTTAGGGGACGAGGACGGTTTAGGGTCCAGGTGAGGGTACGACTACGCTTTAGGGGGAGCGCACGTGTGAGGGCGCGGGTTAGTGTTACCCTACGGGTTAGGATTAGGGGACGGGTGAGGGTCAGGCTTCGGGGAAGGGTTAGGGTTAGGGTTCGGGCTAGGGTTAGAGGTAGGGGACGGGAACGGTTTAGGGTCCAGGTGAGGGTACGGCAACACTTTAGGGGGAGCGTACGTGTGAGGGCGAAGGTTAGTGTTAGCCTACGGGTTTGGATTGTGGACGGGTGAGGGTCAGGCTTCGGGGAAGTGTTAGGGTTAGGGTTCGGGCTAGGATTAGGGTTAGGGGACGGGGACGGTTTAGGGTCCAGGTGAGGGTACGGCAACGCTGTAGGGGGAGCGTACGTGTGAGGGCGCGGGTTAGTGTTAGCCTACGGGTTAGGATTCGGGGACGGGTGAGGCTCAGGCTTCGGGGAAGGGTTAGGGTTAGGGTTCGGGCTAGGGTTAGGGTTAGGGGAAGAGGACAGTTTAGGGTCCAGGTGAGGGTACGGCAACGCTTTAGGGGGACCCTACGTGTGAGGGCGTGGGTTAATGTTAGCATACGGGTGAGGATTAGGGGACGGGTGAGGGTCAGGCTTCGGGGAAGGATTAGGGTTAGGGTTCGGGCTAGGGTTAGGGTTAGGGGACGGGGCGGTTTAGGGTCCAAGTGAGGGTACGGCAACGCTTTAGTGGGAGCGTACGTGTGAGGGCGCGGGTTAGGGTTAGCGTACGGGTTAGGATTAGAGGACGGGTGAGGGTCAGGATTCGGGGAAGGGTTAGGGTTAGGGTTCGGCCTAGGGTTAGGGTTAGGGGACGGGGACGGTTTAGGGTCCAGGTAAGGGTACGGCAACGCTTTAGGGGGAGCGTACGTGTGAGGGCGCGGGTTAGTGTTAGCGTACGGGTTAGGATTAGGGGACGGGTGAGGGTCAGGCTTCGGGGAAGGGTTAGGTTTAGGGTTCGGCTAGGGTTAGGGGACGGTTTAGGGTCCAGGTGAGGGTACGGCAACGCTTTAGGGGGAGCGTACGTGTGAGGGCGCGGGTTACTGTTAGCGAACGGGTTAGGATTAGGGGACGGGTGAGGGTCAGGCTTCGGGGTAGGGTTAGGTTTAGGGTTCGGGCTAGGGTTAGGGTTAGGAGACGGGGAAGGTTTAGAGTCCAGGTGAGGGTACGGCAACGCTTTAGGGGGAGCGTACGTGTGAGGGCGCGGGTTAGTGTTAGCGTACGGGTTAGGATTAGGGGACGGGTGACGGTCAGGCTTTGGGGAAGGTTTAGGGTTAGGGTTCGGGCTAGGGTTAGGGTTAGGGAACGGGGACAATTTAGGGTCCAGGTGAGGGTACGGCAACGCTTTAGGGGGAGTGTACGTGTGAGGGTGCGGGTTAGTGTTAGCCTACGGGTTAGGATTAGGGGACGGGTTAGGGTTAGGCTTCGGGGAAGTGTTAGGTTTAGGGTTCGGGCTAGGGTTAGGGGATGGTTTAGGGTCCAGGTGAGGGTACGGCAACGATTTAGGGGTGCGTACGTGTGAGGGCGCGGGTTAGTGTTAGCGAACGGGTTAGGATTAGGGGACGGGTGAGGGTCAGGCTTCGGGGAAGGATTAGGGTTAGGGTTCGGGCTAGGGTTAGGGTTAGGGGACGGGGAAGGGTTAGGGTCCAGGTGAGGGTACGGAAACGCTTTAGGGGGAGCGTACGTGTGAGGGCGCGGGTTAGTGTTAGCGTACGGTTTAGGATTAGGGGACGGGTGAGGGTCAGGCTTCGGGGAAGCGTTAGGGTTAGGGTTCGGGCTAGGGTTAGGGTTAGGGGACGGGGACGGTTTAGGGTCTAGGTGAGGGTACGGCAATGCTTTAGGGGGAGCGTACGTGTGAGGGCGTGGGTTAGTGTTAGCCTACGGGTTAGGATTAGGGGACGGGTGAGGGTCAGGCTTCGGGGAAGGGTTAGGGTTAGGGTTCGGGCTAGGGTTAGGGTTATGGGACGGGGACGGTTTAGGGTCCAGGTGAGGGTACGGCAAGGCTTTAGGGGTAGCGTACGTGGGACGGCGCGGGTTAGTGTTGGCATACGGGTTAGGATTAGGGGACGGGTGAGGGTCAGGCTTCGGGGAAGGTTTAGGGTTAGGGTTCGGGCTAGGGTTAGGGTTAGGGGACGGGGACGGGTTAGGGTCCAGGTGAGGGTACGGCAACGCTTTAGGGGGAGCGTACGTGTGAGGGCGCGGGTTAGTGTTAGCCTACGGGTTAGGATTAGGGGACGGGTGAGGGTCAGGCTTCGGGGAAGGGTTAGGGTTAGGGTTCGGGCTAGGGTTAGGGTTAGGGGACGGGGACGGTTTAGGGTCCAGATGAGGGTACTGCAACGCTTTAGGGGGAGCGTACGTGTGAGGGCGCGGGTTAGTGTTAGCGTACGGGTTAGGATTAGGGGAAGGGTGAGGGTCAGGCTTCAGGGAAGGGTTAGGGTTAGGGTTCCTGCTAGGGTTAGGGTTAGGGGACGGGGACGGTTTAGGGTCCAGGTGAGGGTACGGCAACGCTTTAGGGGGAGCGCACGTGTGAGGGCGCGGGTTAGTGTTACCCTACGGGTTAAGATTAGGGGACGGGTGAGGGTCAGGCTTCGGGGAAGGGTTAGGGTTAGGGTTCGGGCTAGGCTTAGGTTTTGGGGACGGGAACGGTGTAGGGTCCAGGTGAGGGTACGGCAACGCTTTAGGGGGAGCGTACGTGTGAGGGCGCGGGTTAGTGTTAGCCTATGCCTTAGGATTAGGGGACGGGTGAGGGTCAGAATTCGGGGAAGGATTAGGGTTAGGGTTCGGTCTAGGGTTAGGGTTACGGGACGGGGACAGGTTAGGGTCCAGGTGCAGGTACGGCAACGTTTTAGGGGGAGCGTACGTGTGAGGGCGCGG
Source organism: Stenella coeruleoalba (assembly GCF_951394435.1). NCBI lineage: Eukaryota > Metazoa > Chordata > Mammalia > Artiodactyla > Delphinidae > Stenella > Stenella coeruleoalba. The sequence continues at coordinate 52,534 of NW_027646352.1, read as the reverse complement.
GTTAGTGTTAGCGTACGGGTTAGGATTAGGGGACGGGTGAGGGTCAGGCTTCAGGGAAGGGTTAGGGTTAGGGTTCCTCCTAGGGTTAGGGTTAGGGGACGGGGACGGTTTAGGGTCCAGGTGAGGGTACTGAAACGCTTTAGGGGGAGCGTACGTGTGAGGGCGTGGGTTAGTGTTAGCGTACGGGTTAGGATTAGGGGACGGGTGAGGGTCAGGCTTCGGGGAAGGGTTAGGGTTAGGGTTCGGGCTAGGGTTAGAGGTAGGGGACGGGAACGGTTTAGGGTCCAGGTGAGGGTACGGCAACACTTTAGGGGGAGCGTACGTGTGAGGGCGCAGGTTAGTGTTAGCCTACGGGTTTGGATTGTGGACGGGTGAGGGTCAGGCTTCGGGGAAGTGTTAGGGTTAGGGTTCGGGCTAGGGTTAGGGTTAGGGGACGGGGACGGTTTAGGGTCCAGGTGAGGGTACGGCAACGCTTTAGGGGGAGCGTGTGTGTGAGGGCGCGGTTTAGTGTTAGGGTACGGGTTAGGATTAGGGGACGGGTGAGGGTCAGGCTTCGGGGAAGGGTTAGGGTTAGGGTTCGGGCTAGGGTTAGGGTTAGGGGAAGAGGACAGTTTAGGGTCCAGGTGAGGGTACGGCAACGCTTTAGGGGGACCCTACGTGTGAGGGCGTGGGTTAATGTTAGCATACGGGTGAGGATTAGGGGACGGGTGAGGGTCAGGCTTCGGGGAAGGATTAGGGTTAGGGTTCGGGCTAGGGTTAGGGTTAGGGGACGGGGCGGTTTAGGGTCCAAGTGAGGGTACGGCAACGCTTTAGTGGGAGCGTACGTGTGAGGGCGCGGCTTAGGGTTAGCGTACGGGTTAGGATTAGAGGACGGGTGAGGGTCAGGATTCGGGGAAGGGTTAGGGTTAGGGTTCGGCCTAAGGTTAGGGTTAGGGGACGGGGACGGTTTAGGGTCCAGGTAAGGGTACAGCAACGCTTTAGGGGGAGCGTACGTGTGAGGGCGCGGGTTAGTGTTAGCGTACGGGTTAGGATTAGGGGACGGGTGAGGGTCAGGCTTCGGGGAAGGGTTAGGTTTAGGGTTCGGCTAGGGTTAGGGGACGGTTTAGGGTCCAGGTGAGGGTACGGCAACGCTTTAGGGGGAGCGTACGTGTGAGGGCGCGGGTTACTGTTAGCGAACGGGTTAGGATTAGGGGACGGGTGAGGGTCAGGCTTCAGGGAAGTGTTAGGGTTAGGGTTCCTGCTAGGGTTAGGGTTAGGGGACGGGGACGGTTTAGAGTCCAGGTGAGGGTACGGCAACGCTTTAGGGGGAGCGTACGTGTGAGGGCGCGGGTTAGTGTTAGCGTACGGGTTAGGATTAGGGGACGGTTGACGGTCAGGCTTTGGGGAAGGGTTAGGGTTAGGGTTCGGGCTAGGGTTAGGGTTAGGGGACGGGGACAGTTTAGGGTCCAGGTGAGGGTACGGCAACGCTTTAGGGGGAGTGTACGTGTGAGGGTGCGGGTTAGTGTTAGCCTACGGGTTAGGATTAGGGGACGGGTTAGGGTCAGGCTTCGGGGAAGTGTTAGGTTTAGGGTTCGGGCTAGGGTTAGGGGACGGTTTAGGGTCCAGGTGAGGGTACGGCAACGATTTAGGGGGAGCGTACGTGTGAGGGCGCGGGTTAGTGTTAGCGAACGGGTTAGGATTAGGGGACGGGTGAGGGTCAGGCTTCGGGGAAGGATTAGGGTTAGGGTTCGGGGTAGGGTTAGGGTTAGGGGACGGGGACGGTTTAGAGTCCAGGTGAGGGTACGGCAACGCTTTAGGGGGAGCGTACGTGTGAGGGCGCGGGTTAGTGTTAGCGTACGGTTTAGGATTAGGGGACGGGTGAGGGTCAGGCTTCGGGGAAGGGTTAGGGTTAGGGTTCGGGCTAGGGTTAGGGTTAGGGGACGGGGACGGTTTAGGGTCTAGGTGAGGGTACGGCAATGCTTTAGGGGGAGCGTACGTGTGAGGGCGTGGGTTAGTGTTAGCCTACGGGTTAGGATTAGGGGACGGGTGAGGGTCAGGCTTCGGGGAAGGGTTAGGGTTAGGGTTCGGGCTAGGGTTAGGGTTAGGGGACGGGGACGGTTTAGGGACCAGGTGAGGGTACGGCAACGCTTTAGGGGGAGCGTACGTGTGAGGGCGTGGGTTAGTGTTAGCCTAAAGGTTAGGATTAGGGGACGGGTGAGGGTCAGGAGTCGGGGAAGGGTTAGTGTTAGGGTTCGGGCTAGGGTTAGGGTTAGGGGACGGGGACGGTTTAGGGTCCAGGTGAGGGTACGCCAACGTTTTAGGGGAAGCGTACGTGTGAGGGCGCGGGTTAGTGTTAGCGTACGGGTTAGGATTAGGGGACGGGTGAGGGTCAGGCTTCAGGGAAGGGTTAGGGTTAGGGTTCCTGTTATGGTTAGGGTTAGGGGACGGGGACGGTTTAGGGTCCAGGTGAGGGTACGGCAACGCTTTACGGGGAGCGCACGTGTGAGGGCGCGGGTTAGTGTTACCCTACGGGTTAAGATTAGGGGACGGGTGAGGGTCAGGCTTCGGGGAAGGGTTAGGGTTAGGGTTCGGGCTAGGCTTAGGTTTTGGGGACGGGAACGGTGTAGGGTCCAGGTGAGGGTACGGCAACGCTTTAGGGGGAGCATACGTGTGAGGGCGCGGGTTAGTGTTAGCCTATGCCTTAGGATTAGTGGACGGGTGAGGGTCAGAATTCGGGGAAGGATTAGGGTTAGGGTTCGGTCTAGGGTTAGGGTTAGGGGACGGGGACGGTTTAGGGTCCAGGTGAGGGTACTGAAACGCTTTAGGGGGAGCGTACGTGTGAGGGCGTGGGTTAGTGTTAGCGTACGGGTTAGGATTAGGGGACGGGTGAGGGTCAGGCTTCGGGGAAGGGTTAGGGTTAGGGTTCGGGCTAGGGTTAGATGTAGGGGACGGGAACGGTTTAGGGTCCAGGTGAGGGTACGGCAACACTTTAGGGGGAGCGTACGTGTGAGGGCGCGGGTTAGTGTTAGCGTACGGGTTAGGATTAGGGGACGGGTGAGGGTCAGGCTTCAGGGAAGGGTTAGGGTTAGGGTTCCTGCTAGGGTTAGGGTTAGGGGACGGGGACGGTTTAGGGTCCAGGTGAGGGTACGGCAACGCTTTAGGGGGAGCGCACGTGTGAGGGCGCGGGTTAGTGTTACCCTACGGGTTAGGATTAGGGGACGGGTGAGGGTCAGGCTTCGGGGAAGGGTTAGGGTTAGGGTTCGGGCTAGGGTTAGAGGTAGGGGACGGGAACGGTTTAGGGTCCAGGTGAGGGTACGGCAACACTTTAGGGGGAGCGTACGTGTGAGGGCGCAGGTTAGTGTTAGCCTACGGGTTTGGATTGTGGACGGGTGAGGGTCAGGCTTCGGGGAAGTGTTAGGGTTAGGGTTCGGGCTAGGGTTAGGGTTAGGGGACGGGGACGGTTTAGGGTCCAGGTGAGGGTACGGCAACGCTGTAGGGGGAGTGTACGTGTGAGGGCGCGGGTTAGTGTTAGCCTACGGGTTAGGATTCGGGGACGGGTGAGGCTCAGGCTTCGGGGAAGGGTTAGGGTTAGGGTTCGGGCTAGGGTTAGGGTTAGGGGAAGAGGACAGTTTAGGGTCCAGGTGAGGGTACGGCAACGCTTTAGGGGGACCCTACGTGTGAGGGCGTGGGTTAATGTTAGCATACGGGTGAGGATTAGGGGACGGGTGAGGGTCAGGCTTCGGGGAAGGATTAGGGTTAGGGTTCGGGCTAGGGTTAGGGATAGGGGACGGGGCGGTTTAGGGTCCAAGTGAGGGTACGGCAACGCTTTAGTGGGAGCGTACGTGTGAGGGCGCGGGTTAGGGTTAGCGTACGGGTTAGGATTAGAGGACCGGTGAGGGTCAGGATTCGGGGAAGGGTTAGGGGTAGGGTTCGGCCTAGGGTTAGGTTTAGGGGACGGGGAAGGTTTAGGGTCCAGGTGAGGGTACGGCAACGCTTTAGGGGGCGCGTACGTGTGAGTGGGAGGGTTAGTGTTAGCGTACGGCTTACGATTAGGGGACGGGTGAGGGTCAGGCTTCGGGGAAGGGTTAGGGTTAGGGTTCGAGCTAGCATTAGGGTTACGGGACGGCGACGGTTTAGGTTCCAGGTGAGGGTACGGCAACGCTTTAGGGGGAGCGTACGTGTGAGGACGTGGGTTAGTGTTAGCGTACGGGTTAGGATTAGGGGACGTGTGAGGCTCAGGCTTCGGGGAAGGGTTAGGTTTAGGGTTCGGGCTAGGGTTAGGGTTAGGGGACGAGGACAGTTTAGGGTCCAGGTGAGGGTACGGCAAAGCTTCAGGGGGACCGTACGTGTGAGGGCGCGGGTTAGTGTTAGCGTACGAGTGAGGATTATGGGACGGGTGAGGGGCAGGCTTCGGAGAAGGGTTAGGGTTAGGTTTCGGGCTAGGGTTAGGGTTACGGGACGGGGCGGTTTAGGGTCCAGGTGAGGGTACGGCAACGCTTTAGGGGGAGCGTACGTTTGAGGGCGCGGGTTAGTGTTAGAGTAAGGGTTAGGATTAGGGGACGGGTGAGGGTCAGGCTTCGGGGAAGGGTTAGGGTTAGGGTTCGGGCTAGGGTTAGGGTTAGGGGACGGGGAAGGTTTAGGGTCCAGGTGAGGGTACAGCAACGCTTTAGGGGGAGCGTACGTGTGAGGGCGCGGGTTAGTGTTAGAGTAAGGGTTAGGATTAGGGGACGGGTGAGGGTCAGGCTTCGGGGAAGGGTTAGGGTTAGGGTTCGGGCTAGGGTTAGGGTTTGGGGACGGGGACGGTTTAGGGTCCAGGTGAGGGTACTGCAACGCTTTAGGGCGAGTGTAAGTGTGAGGGCGCGGGTTAGTGTTAGCGTACGGGTTAGGAATAGGGGACGGGTGAGGGTCAGGCTTCGGGGAAGGGTTAGGGTTAGGGTTCGGACTAGGGTTAGGTTTAGGGGACGGGGACGGTTTAGGGTCCAGGTGAGGGTACGGCAACGCTTTAGGGGGAGCGTACGTGTGAGGGCGCAGGTTAGTGTTAAACTACGGGTTAGGATTAGGGTACGGGTGAGGGTCATGCTTCGGGGAAGGGTTAGGGTTAGTGTTCGGTCTAGGGTTAGGGTTACGGGACGGGGACGGTTTAGGGTCCAGGTGAGGGTACGGCAACGCTTTAGTGGGAGCGTACGTGTGAGGGCGCGGGTTAGTGTTAGCGTACGGGTTAGGATTAGGGGACGGGTGAGGGTCAGGCTTCGGGGAAGTGTTAGGGTTAGGGTTCGGGCTAGGGTTAGGGTTAGGGTTAGGGGACGGTTTAGGGTCCAGGTGATGGTACGGCAACGCTTTAGGGGGAGCGTACGTGTGAGGGCGTGGGTTAGTGTTAGTGTACGGGTTAGGATTAGGGGAAGGGTGAGGGTCAGGCTTCGGGGAAGGGTTAGGGTTAGGGTTCAGGCTAGGGTTAGGGTTAGGGGACGGGGACGGTTTAGGGTCCAGGTGAGTGTACGGCAACGCTTTAGGGAGAGCGTACGTGTGAGGGCGCGGGTTAGTGTTAGCGTACGGGTTAGGATTAGGGGACGGGTGAGGGTCAGGCTTCGGGGAAGTGTTAGGGTTAGTATTCGGGCTAGGGTTAGGGTTAGGGGACGGGGACGGTTTAGGGTCCAGGTGAGGGTACGGCAACGTTTTAGGGGGAGCGTACATGTTAGGGCGCGGGTTAGTGTTAGCGTACAGTTTAGGATTAGGGGACGGGTGAGGGTCAGGCTTCGGGGAAGGGTTAGGGTTAGGGTTCGGGCTAGGGTTAGGGTTAGGTGACGGGGACAGTTTAGGGTCCAGGTGAGGGTACGGCAACGCTTTAGAGGGAGCGTACGTGTGAGGGCGCGGGTTAGTGTTTGCCTACGGGTTAGGATTAGGGGATGGGTTAGGGTCAGGCTTCGGGAAAGGGTTAGGTTTAGGGTTCGGCTAGGGTTAGGGGACGGTTTAGGGTCCAGGTGAGGGTACGGCAACGCTTTAGGGGGAGCGTACGTGTGAGGGCGCGGGTTACTGTTAGCCAACGGGTTAGGATTAGGGGACGGGTGAGGGTCAGGCTTCGGGGTAGGGTTAGGGTTAGGGTTCGGGCTAGGGTTAGGGTTAGGGGACGGGGACGGTTTAGAGTCCAGGTGAGGGTACGGCAACGCTTTAGGGGGAGCGTACGTGTGAGGGCGCGGGTTAGTGTTAGCGTACGGGTTAGGATTAGGGGACGGGTGACGGTCAGGCTTTGGGGAAGGGTTAGGGTTAGGGTTCGGGCTAGGGTTAGGGTTAGGGGACGGGGACAGTTTAGGGTCCAGGTGAGGGTACGGCAACGCTTTAGGGGGAGTGTACGTGTGAGGATGCGGGTTAGTGTTAGCCTACGGGTTAGGATTAGGGGACGGGTTAGGGTCAGGCTTCGGCGAAGTGTTAGGTTTAGGGTTCGCGCTAGGGTTAGGGGACGGTTTAGGGTCCAGGTGAGGGTATGGCAACGCTTTAGGGGGAGCGTACGTGTGAGGGCGCGGGTTAGTGTTAGCGAACGGGTTAGGATTAGGGGACGGGTGAGGGTCAGGCTTCGGGAAAGGATTAGGGTTAGGGTTCGGGCTAGGGTTAGGGTTAGGGGACGGGGACGGTTTAGAGTCCAGGTGAGGGTACGGCAACGCTTTAGGGGGAGCGTACGTGTGAGGGCGTGGGTTAGTGTTAGCCTAAAGGTTAGGATTAGGGGACGGGTGAGGGTCAGGAGTCGGGGAAGGGTTAGTGTTAGGGTTCGGGCTAGGGTTAGGGTTAGGGGACGGGGACGGTTTAGGGTCCAGGTGAGGGTACGCCAACGTTTTAGGGGAAACGTACATGTGAGGGCGCGGGTTAGTGTTAGCGTACGTGTTAGGATTAGGGGACGGGTGAGGGTCAGGCTTCGGGGAAGGGTTAGGGTTAGGGTTCGGGCTAGGGTTAGGTTTAGGGGACAGGGACGGTTTAGGGTCCATGTGAGTGTACGGCAACGCTTTAGGGGAAGCGTACGTGTGAGGGCGCAGGTTAGTGTTAGCCTACGCATTAGGATAAGGGGACGGGTGAGGGTCACGCTTCGGGGAAGGGTTAGGGTTATGGTTCGGGCTAGGCTTAGGGTTAGGGGACGGGGACGGGTTAGGCTCCAGGTGCGGGTACGGCAACGCTTTAGGGGGAGCGTACGTGTGAGGGCGCGGGTTAGTGTTAGCCTTCGTGTTAGGATTAGGGGATGGGTGAGGGTCAGGCTTCGGGGAAGGGTTAGGGTTAGGGTTCGGGCTAGGATTAGGATTAGGGGACGGGGACGGTTTAGGGTCCAGGTGAGGGTACGGCAACGCTTTAGGGGGAGCGTATGTGTCAGGGCGCGGTTTATTGTTAGAGTACGGGTTAGGATTAGGGGACGGGTGAAGCTCAGGCTTCGGGGAAGTGTTAGGGTTAGGGTTCGAGCTAGGGTTAGGGTTAGGGGACGGGGACGCTTTAGGGTCCAGGTGAGGGAACGGCAACGCTTTAGGGGGAGCGTACGTGTGAGGCCACGGTTCAGTGTTAGCGTACGGGTTAGGATTAGGGGACGGGTGAGGGTCTGGCTTCGGGGAAGGGTTAGGTTTAGGGTTCGGGCTAGGGTTACGGTTAGGGGACGGGGACGGTTTAGGGTCCAGGTGAGGGTACGGCAACGCTTTAGGGGGAGCGTACGTGTGAGGGCGCGGGTTAGTGTTAGCCTACGGGTTAGGATTAGGGGACGGGTGAGGGTCAGGCTTCGGGGAAGGGTTAGGGTTAGGGTTCGGGCTAGGGTTAGGATTAGGGGACGGGGACGGTTTAGGGTCCAGGTGAGGGTACAGCAACGCTTTAGGGGGAGCGTACGTGTGAGGGCGCGGGTTACTGTTAGCGTACAGGTTAGGATTAGAGGACGGGTGAGGGTCAGGCTTCGGGGAACGGTTATGGTTAGGTTTCGAGCTAGCGTTAGTGTTAGGGGACGGCGACGGTTTAGGGTCCAGGTGAGGGTACGGCAACGCTTTAGGGGGAGCGTACGTGTGAGGACGCGGGTTAGTGTTAGCCTACGGTTTAGGATTAGGGGATGGGTGAGGGTCAGGCTTCGGGGAAGGGTTAGGGTTAGGGTTCGGGCTAGGCTTACGGTTAGGGGACGGGGACGGTTTAGAGTCCAGGTGAGGGTACGGCAACGCTTTAGGGGGAGCGTACGTGTGAGGGCGCGGGTTAGTGTTAGCGTACGGGTTAGGATTAGGGGACGGGTGACGGTCAGGCTTTGGGGAAGGGTTAGGGTTAGGGTTCGGGCTAGGGTTAGGGTTAGGGGACGGGGACAGTTTCGGGTCCAGGTGAGGGTACGGCAACGCTTTAGGGGGAGTGTACGTGTGAGGGTGCGGGTTAGTGTTAGCCTACGGGTTAGGATTAGGGGACGGGTTAGGGTCAGGCTTCGGGGAAGTGTTAGGTTTAGGGTTCGGGCTAGGGTTAGGGGACGGTTTAGGGTCCAGGTGAGGGTACGGCAACGCTTTAGGGGGAGCGTACGTGTGAGGCCACGGTTCAGTGTTAGCGTACGGGTTAGGATTAGGGGACGGGTGAGGGTCTGGCTTCGGGGAAGGGTTAGGTTTAGGGTTCGGGCTAGGGTTAGGGTTAGGGGACGGGGACGGTTTAGGGTCCAGGTGAGGGTACGGCAAGGCTTTAGGGGGAGCGTACGTGTGAGGGCGCGGGTTAGTGTTAGCCTACGGGTTAGGATTCGGGGACGGGTGAGGGTCAGGCTTCGGGGAAGGGTTAGGGTTAGGGTTCGGGCTAGGGTTAGGATTAGGGGACGGGGACGGTTTAGGGTTCAGGTGAGGGTACAGCAACGCTTTAGGGGGAGCGTACGTGTGAGGGCGCGGGTTACTGTTAGCGTACAGGTTAGGATTAGAGGACGGGTGAGGGTCAGGCTTCGGGGAACGGTTAGTGTTAGGTTTCGAGCTAGCGTTAGTGTTAGGGGACGGCGACGGTTTAGGGTCAAGGTGAGGGTACGGCAACGCTTTAGGGGGAGCGTACGTGTGAGGACGCGGGTTAGTGTTAGCCTACGGTTTAGGATTAGGGGACGGGTGAGGGTCAGGCTTTGGGGAAGGGTTAGGGTTAGGGTTCGGGCTAGGCTTACGGTTAGGGGATGGGGACGGTTTTAGGTCCAGGTGAGGGTACGGCAACACTTTAGGGGGAGCATACGTGTGAGGGCGCGGGTTAGTGTTAGCGTACGGGTTAGGATTAGGGGACGGGTGAGGGTCAGGCTTCGGGGAAGGGTTAGGGTTAGGGTTCGGGCTAGGGTTAGGTTTAGGGGACGAAGACAGTTTAGGGTCCAGGTGAGGGTACGGCAACGCTTTAGGGGGCCGTACGTGTGAGGGCGCGGGTTAGTGTTAGCGTACGGGTGAGGATTAGGGGACGGGTGAGGGTCAGGCTTCGGGGAAGTGTTAGGGTTAGGGTCCGGGCTAAGGTTATGGTTAGGGGACGGGACGGTTTAGTGTCCAGGTGAGGGTATGGCAACGCTTTAGGTAGAGCGTACGTCTGAGGGCGCGGGTTAGGGTTAGCGTACGGGTTAGGATTAGAGGACCGGTGAGGGTCAGGATTCGGGGAAGGGTTAGGGTTAGGGTTCGGCCTAGGGTTAGGTTTAGGGGACGGGGAAGTTTTAGGGTCCAGGTGAGGGTACGGCAACGCTTTAGGGGGCGCGTACGTGTGAGTGGGAGGGTTAGTGTTAGCGTACGGCTTACGATTAGGGGACGGGTGAGGGTCAGGCTTCGGGGAAGGGTTAGGGTTATGGTTCGAGCTAGGGTTGGGTTAGGGGAAGGGGACGGTTTAGTGTCCAGGTGAGGGTACGGCAACGCTTTAGGGGGAGTGTACGTGTGAGGGCGCGGGTTAGTGTTAGCCTACGGGTTAGGATTAGGGGACGGGTGAGGGTCAGGCTTCGGGGAAGTGTTAGGGTTAGTGTTCGGGCTAGGGTTAGGGTTAGGGGACGGGGACGGTTTAGGGTCCAGGTGAGGGTACGGCAACGCTTTAGGGGGAGCGTACGTGTGAGGGCGCGGGTTAGTGTTAGCCTACGGGTTAGGATTCGGGGACGGGTGAGGGTCAGGCTTCGGGGAAGGGTTAGGGTTAGGGTTCGGGCTAGGGTTAGGATTAGGGGACGGGGACGGTTTAGGGTCCAGGTGAAGGTACGGCAACGCTTTAGGGGGAGCGTACGTGTGAGGGCGCGGGTTATTGTTAGTGTACAGGTTAGGATTAGAGGACGGGTGAGGGTCAGGCTTCGGGAAAATGTTAGGGTTAGGGTTCGAGCTAGCATTAGGGTTAGGGGACGGCGACGGTTTAGGTTCCAGGTGAGGGTACGGCAACGCTTTAGGGGGAGCGTACGTGTGAGGACGTGGGTTAGTGTTAGCGTTCGGGTTAGGATTAGGGGACGTGTGAGGCTCAGGCTTCGGGGAAGGGTTAGGTTTAGGGTTCGGGCTAGGGTTAGGGTTAGGGGACGAGGACAGTTTAGGGTCCAGGTGAGGGTACGGCAACGCTTCAGGGGGACCGTACGTGTGAGGGCGCGGGTTAGTGTTAGCGTACGGGTGAGGATTAGGGGACGGGTGAGGGTCAGGCTTCGGAGAAGGGTTAGGGTTAGGGTTCGGGCTAGGGTTAGGGTTAGGGGACGGGGCGGTTTAGGGTCCAGGTGAGGGTACCGCAACGCTTTAGTGGGAGCGTACGTGTGAGGGCGCGGGTTAGTGTTAGCGTACAGGTTAGGATTAGAGGACGGGTGAGGGTCAGGCTTCGGGGAACGGTTAGGGTTAGGTTTCGAGCTAGCGTTAGTGTTAGGGGACGGCGACGGTTTAGGGTCCAGGTGAGGGTACGGCAACGCTTTAGGGGGAGCGTACGTGTGAGGACGCGGGTTAGTGTTAGCCTACGGTTTAGGATTAGGGGACGGGTGAGGGTCAGGCTTCGGGGAAGTGTTAGGGTTAGGGTTCGGGCTAGGCTTACGGTTAGTGGACGGGGACGGTTTAGAGTCCAGGTGAGGGTACGGCAACGCTTTAGGGGGAGCGTACGTGTGAGGGCGCGGGTTAGTGTTAGCGTACGGGTTAGGATTAGGGGACGGGTGACGGTCAGGCTTTGGGGAAGGGTTAGGGTTAGTGTTCGGGCTAAGGTTAGGGTTAGGGGACGGGGACAGTTTAGGGTCCAGGTGAGGGTACGGCAACGCTTTAGGGGGAGTGTACGTGTGAGGGTGCGGGTTAGTGTTAGCCTACGGGTTAGGATTAGGGGACGGGTTAGGGTCAGGCTTCGGGGAAGTGTTAGGTTTAGGGTTCGGGCTAGGTTTAGGGGACGGTTTAGGGTCCAGGTGAGGGTACGGCAACGCTTTAGGGGGAGCGTACGTGTGAGGCCACGGTTCAGTGTTAGCGTACGGGTTAGGATTAGGGGACGGGTGAGGGTCTGGCTTCGGGGAAGGGTTAGGTTTAGGGTTCGGGCTAGGGTTAGGGTTAGGGGACGGGGACGGTTTAGGGTCCAGGTGAGGGTACGGCAACGCTTTAGGGGGAGCGTACGTGTGAGGGCGCGGGTTAGTGTTAGCCTACGGGTTAGTATTCGGGGACGGGTGAGGGTCAGGCTTCGGGGAAGGGTTAGGGTTAGGGTTCGGGCTAGGGTTAGGATTAGGGGACGGGGACGGTTTAGGGTTCAGGTGAGGGTACAGCAACGCTTTAGGGGGAGCGTACGTGTGAGGGCGCGGTTTACTGTTAGCGTACGGGTTAGGATTAGGGGACGGGTGAGGGTCAGGCTTCGGGGAAGGGTTAGGGTTAGGGTTCGGGCTAGGGTTAGGGTTAGGGGACGAAGACAGTTTAGGGTCCAGGTGAGGGTACGGCAACGCTTTAGGGGGCCGTACGTGTGAGGGCGCGGGTTAGTGTTAGCGTACGGGTGAGGAATAGGGGACGGGTGAGGGTCAGGCTTCGGGGAAGTGTTAGGGTTAGGGTCCGGGCTAAGGTTATGGTTAGGGGACGGGACGGTTTAGTGTCCAGGTGAGGGTATGGCAACGCTTTAGGTAGAGCGTACGTCTGAGGGCGCGGGTTAGGGTTAGCGTACGGGTTAGGATTAGAGGACCGGTGAGGGTCAGGATTCGGGGAAGGGTTAGGGTTAGGGTTCGGCCTAGGGTTAGGTTTAAGGGACAGGGAAGGTTTAGGGTCCAGGTGAGGGTACGGCAACACTTTAGGGGGCGCGTACGTGTGAGTGGGAGGGTTAGTGTTAGCGTACGGCTTACGATTAGGGGACGGGTGAGGGTCAGGCTTCGGGGAAGGGTTAGGGTTATGGTTCGAGCTAGGGTTAGGGTTAGGGGAAGGGGACGGTTTAGTGTCCAGGTGAGGGTACGGCAACGCTTTAGGGGGAGTGTACGTGTGAGGGCGCGGGTTAGTGTTAGCCTACGGGTTAGGATTAGGGGACGGGTGAGGGTCAGGCTTCGGGGAAGTGTTAGGGTTAGTGTTCGGGCTAGGGTTAGGGTTAGGGGACGGGGACGGTTTAGGGTCCAGGTGAGGGTACGGCAACGCTTTAGGGGGAGCGTACGTGTGAGGGCGCGGGTTAGTGTTAGCCTACGGGTTAGGATTCGGGGACGGGTGAGGGTCAGGCTTCGGGGAAGGGTTAGGGTTAGGGTTCTGGCTAGGGTTAGGATTAGGGGACGGGGACGGTTTAGGGTCCAGGTGAAGGTACGGCAACGCTTTAGGGGGAGCGTACGTGTGAGGGCGCGGGTTATTGTTAGTGTACAGGTTAGGATTAGAGGACGGGTGAGGGTCAGGCTTCGGGAAAATGTTAGGGTTAGGGTTCGAGCTAGCATTAGGGTTAGGGGACGGCGACGGTTTAGGTTCCAGGTGAGGGTACGGCAACGCTTTAGGGGGAGCGTGCGTGTGAGGGCGCGGGTTAGTGTTAGCGTACGGGTTAGGATTAGGAGACGGGTGAGGGTCAGGCCTCGGGGAAGGGTTAGGGTTAGGGTCCGGGCTAGGGTTATGGTTAGGGGACGGGGACGGTTTAGGGTCCAGGTGAGGGTACGGCAACGCTTTAGGGGGAGCGTGCGTGTGAGGGCGCGGGTTAGTGTTAGCGTACGTGTTAGGATTAGGGGACGGGTGAGGGTCAGGCTTCGGGGAAGGGTTAGGGTTAGGGTTCGGGCTAGGGTTAGGTTTAGGGGACGGGGACGGTTTAGGGTCCATGTGAGGGTACGGCAACGCTTTAGGGGAAGCGTACGTGTGAGGGCGCAGGTTAGTGTTAGCCTACGCATTAGGATAAGGGGACGGGTGAGGGTCACGCTTCGGGGAAGGGTTAGGGTTATGGTTCGGGCTAGGCTTAGGGTTAGGGGACGGGGACGGGTTAGGCTCCAGGTGCGGGTACGGCAACGCTTTAGGGGGAGCGTACGTGTGAGGGCGCGGGTTAGTGTTAGCCTTCGTGTTAGGATTAGGGGATGGGTGAGGGTCAGGCTTCGGGGAAGGGTTAGGGTTAGGGTTCGGGCTAGGATTAGGATTAGGGGACGGGGACGGTTTAGGGTCCAGGTGAGGGTACGGCAACGCTTTAGGGGGAGCGTATGTGTGAGGGCGCGGGTTATTGTTAGAGTACGGGTTAGGATTAGGGGACGGGTGAAGCTCAGGCTTCGGGGAAGGGTTAGGGTTAGGTTTCGAGCTAGCGTTAGTGTTAGGGGACGGCGACGGTTTAGGGTCCAGGTGAGGGTACGGCAACGCTTTAGGGGGAGCGTACGTGTGAGGACGCGGGTTAGTGTTAGCCTACGGTTTAGGGTTAGGGGACGGGTGAGGGTCAGGCTTCGGGGAAGGGTTAGGGTTAGGGTTCGGGCTAGGCTTACGGTTAGGGGATGGGGACGGTTTTAGGTCCAGGTGAGGGTACGGCAACACTTTAGGGGGAGCATACGTGTGAGGGCGCGGGTTAGTGTTAGCGTACGGGTTAGGATTAGGGGACGGGTGAGGGTCAGGCTTCGGGGAAGGGTTAGGGTTAGGGTTCGGGCTAGGGTTAGGGTTAGGGGACGAAGACAGTTTAGGGTCCAGGTGAGGGTACGGCAATGCTTTAGGGGGCCGTACGTGTGAGGGCGCGGGTTAGTGTTAGCGTACGGGTGAGGATTAGGGGACGGGTGAGGGTCAGGCTTCGGGGAAGTGTTAGGGTTAGGGTCCGGGCTAAGGTTATGGTTAGGGGACGGGACGGTTTAGTGTCCAGGTGAGGGTATGGCAACGCTTTAGGTAGAGCGTACGTCTGAGGGCGCGGGTTAGGGTTAGCGTACGGGTTAGGATTAGAGGACCGGTGAGGGTCAGGATTCGGGGAAGGGTTAGGGTTAGGGTTCGGCCTAGGGTTAGGTTTAGGGGACGGGGAAGGTTTAGGGTCCAGGTGAGGGTACGGCAACGCTTTAGGGGGCGCGTACGTGTGAGTGGGAGGGTTAGTGTTAGCGTACGGCTTACGATTAGGGGACGGGTGAGGGTCAGGCTTCGGGGAAGGGTTAGGGTTATGGTTCGAGCTAGGGTTAGGGTTAGGGGAAGGGGACGGTTTAGTGTCCAGGTGAGGGTACGGCAACGCTTTAGGGGGAGTGTACGTGTGAGGGCGCGGGTTAGTGTTAGCCTACGGGTTAGGATTAGGGGACGGGTGAGGGTCAGGCTTCGGGGAAGTGTTAGGGTTAGTGTTCGGGCTAGGGTTAGGGTTAGGGGACGGGGACGGTTTAGGGTCCAGGTGAGGGTACGGCAACGCTTTAGGGGGAGCGTACGTGTGAGGGCGCGGGTTAGTGTTAGCCTACGGGTTAGGATTCGGGGACGGGTGAGGGTCAGGCTTCGGGGAAGGGTTAGGGTTAGGGTTCGGGCTAGGGTTAGGATTAGGGGACGGGGACGGTTTAGGGTCCAGGTGAAGGTACGGCAACGCTTTAGGGGGAGCGTACGTGTGAGGGCGCGGGTTATTGTTAGTGTACAGGTTAGGATTAGAGGACGGGTGAGGGTCAGGCTTCGGGAAAATGTTAGGGTTAGGGTTCGAGCTAGCATTAGGGTTAGGGGACGGCGACGGTTTAGGTTCCAGGTGAGGGTACGGCAACGCTTTAGGGGGAGCGTACGTGTGAGGACGTGGGTTAGTGTTAGTGTACGGGTTAGGATTAGGGGACGTGTGAGGCTCAGGCTTCGGGGAAGGGTTAGGTTTAGGGTTCGGGCTAGGGTTAGGGTTAGGGGACGAGGACAGTTTAGGGTCCAGGTGAGGGTACGGCAACGCTTCAGGGGGACCGTACGTGTGAGGTCGCGGGTTAGTGTTAGCGTACGGGTGAGGATTAGGGGACGGGTGAGGGTCAGGCTTCGGAGAAGGGTTAGGGTTAGGGTTCGGGCTAGGGTTAGGGTTAGGGGACGGGGCGGTTTAGGGTCCAGGTGAGGGTACGGCAACGCTTTAGGGGGAGCGTACGTGTGAGGGCGCGGGTTAGTGTTAGAGTAAGGGTTAGGATTAGGGGACGGGTGAGGGTCAGGCTTCGGGGAAGGGTTAGGGTTAGGGTTCGGGCTAGGGTTAGGGTTAGGGGACGGGGACGGTTTAGGGTCCAGGTGAGGGTACAGCAACGCTTTAGGGGGAGCGTACGTGTGAGGGCGCGGGTTAGTGTTAGCGTACGGGTTAGGATTAGGGGACAGGTGAGGGTCAGGCTTTGGGGAAGGGTTAGGGTTAGGGTTCGGGCTAGGGTTAGGTTTAAGGGACGAGGACGGTTTAGGGTCCAGGTGAGGGTACGGCAACGCTCTAGGGGAACCGTACGTGTGAGGGTGCGGGTTAGTGTTAGCGTACGGGTTAGGATTAGGGGACGGGTGAGGGTCAGGCTTCGGGGATAGGTTAGGGTTAGGGTTCGGGCTAGGGTTAGTGTTAGGGGACGGGGACGTTTTAGGGTCCAGGTGAGGGTACGGCAACGCTTTAGGTGGAGCGTACGTGTGAGGGCGCGGGTTAGTGTTAGTGTACGGGTTAGGATTAGGGGATGGGTGAGGGTCAGGCTTCGGGGAAGGGTTAGTGTTAGGGTTCGGGCTAGGGTTAGGGTTAGGGGAAGGGGACGGTTTAGGGTCCACGTGAGGGTACGGCAACGCTTTAGGGGGAGCGTACGTGTGAGGGCGCGGGTTAGTGTTAGCGTACGGGTTAGGATTAGGGGACGGGTGAGGGTCAGGCTTCGGGGAAGGGTTAGGGTTAGGGTTCGGGCTAGGGTTAGGGTTTGGGGACGGGGACGGTTTAGGGTCCAGGTGAGGGTACTGCAACGCTTTAGGGCGAGCGTAAGTGTGAGGGCGCGGGTTAGTGTTAGCGTACGGGTTAGGAATAGGGGACGGGTGAGGGTCAGGCTTCGGGGAAGGGTTAGGGTTAGGGTTCGGACTAGGGTTAGGTTTAGGGGACGGGGACGGTTTAGGGTCCAGGTGAGGGTACGGCAACGCTTTAGGGGGAGCGTACGTGTGAGGGCGCGTGTTAGTGTTAGCGTACGGGTTAGGATTAGGGTACGGGTGAGGGTCAGGCTTCGGGGAAGGGTTAGGGTTAGTGTTCGGTCTAGGGTTAGGGTTACTGGACGGGGACGGTTTAGGGTCCAGGTGAGGGTACGGCAACGCTTTAGGGGGAGCGTACGTGTGAGGGCGCGGGTTAGTGTTAGCGTACGGGTTAGGATTAGGGGACGGGTGAGGGTCAGGCTTCGGGGAAGGGTTAGGGTTAGGGTTCGGGCTAGGGTTAGGGTTAGGGTTAGGGGACGGTTTAGGGTCCAGGTGATGGTACGGCAACGCTTTAGGGGGAGCGTACGTGTGAGGGCGCGGGTTAGTGTTAGCGTATGGGTTAGGATTAGGGGACAGGTGACGGTCAGGCTTCGCAGAATGGTTAGGGTTAGGGTTCGGGCTAGGGTTAGTGTTAGGGGACGGGGACGTTTTAGGGTCCAGGTGAGGGTACAGCAACGCTTTAGGGGGAGTGTACGTGTGAGGGCGCGGGTTAGTGTTAGCCTACGGGTTAGGATTAGGGGACGGGTGAGGATCAGCCTTCGGGGAAGCGTTAGGGTTAGGGTTCAGGCTAGGGTTAGGGTTAGGGGACGGGGACGGTTTAGGGTCCAGGTGAGTGTACGGCAACGCTTTAGGGAGAGCGTACGTGTGAGGGCGCGGGTTAGTGTTAGCCTACGGGTTAGGATTAGGGGACGGGTGAGGGTCAGGCTTCGGGGAAGGGTTAGGGTTAGGGTTCGGGCTAGGGTTAGTGTTAGGGGATGGGGACGGCTTAGGGTCCAGGTGTGGGTTCGGCAACGTTTAGGGGGAGCGTACGTGTGAGGGCGCGGGTTAGTGTTAGCATATGGTTTAGGATTAGGGGACGGGTGAGGGTCAGGCTTCGGGGAAGTGTTAGGGTTAGTATTCGGACTAGGGTTAGGGTTAGGGGACGGGGACGGTTTAGGGTCCAGGTGAGGGTACGGCAACGCTTTAGGGGGAGCGTACGTGTGAGGGCGCGGGTTAGTGTTAGCGTACGTGTTAGGAATAGGGGACGGGTGTGGGTCAGTCTTCGGGGAAGGGTTAGGGTTAGTGTTCGGGCTAGGGTTAGGGTTAGGTTTAGGGGACGGTTTAGGGTCCAGGTGAGGGTACGGCAGCGCTTTAGGGGGAGCGTACGTGTGAGGGCGCGGGTTAGTGTTAGCGTACGGGTTAGGATTAGGGGACGGGTGAGGGTCAGGCTTCGGGGAAGGGTTAGGGTTAGGGTTCGGGCTAGGGTTAGGGTTAGGGGACGGGGCGGTTTAGGGTCCAGGTGAGGGTACGGCAACGCTTTAGGGGGAGCGTACGTGTGAGGGCGCGGGTTAGTGTTAGCGTTCTGGTTAGGATTAGGGGACGGGAGAGGGTCAGGCTTCGGGGAAGGGTTAGGTTTGGGTTCGGGCTAGGGTTTGGGTTAGGGGACGGGGACGGTTTAGGGTCCAGGTGAGGGTACGGCAACGCTTTAGGGGGAGTGTACGTGTGAGGGTGCGGGTTAGTGTTAGCCTACGGGTTAGGATTAGGGGACGGGTTAGGGTCAGGCTTCGGGGAAGTGTTAGGTTTAGGGTTCGGGCTAGGGTTAGGGGACGGTTTAGGGTCCAGGTGAGGGTACGGCAACGCTTTAGGGGGAGCGTACGTGTGAGGGCGCGGGTTAGTGTTAGCGTACGGTTTAGGATTAGGGGACGGGTGAGGGTCAGGCTTCGGGGAAGGGTTAGGGTTAGGGTTCGGGCTAGGGTTAGGGTTAGGGGACGGGGACGGTTTAGGGTCCAGGTGAGGGTACGGCAACGCTTTAGGGGGAGCGTACGTGTGAGGGCGCGGGTTAGTGTTAGCCTACGGGTTAGGATTCGGGGACGGGTGAGGGTCAGGCTTCGGGGAAGGGTTAGGGTTAGGGTTCGGGCTAGGGTTAGGATTAGGGGACGGGGACGGTTTAGGGTCCAGGTGAAGGTACGGCAACGCTTTAGGTGGAGCATACGTGTGAGGGCGCGGGTTATTGTTAGTGTACAGGTTAGGATTAGAGGACGGGTGAGGGTCAGGCTTCGGGAAAGTGTTAGGGTTAGGGTTCGAGCTAGCGTTAGTGTTAGGGGACGGCGACGGTTTAGGGTCCAGGTGAGGGTACGGCAACGCTTTAGGGGGAGCGTACGTGTGAGGACGTGGGTTAGTGTTAGCGTACGGGTTAGGATTAGGGGACGTGTGAGGCTCAGGCTTCGGGGAAGGGTTAGGTTTAGGGTTCGGGCTAGGGTTAGGGTTAGGGGACGAGGACAGTTTAGGGTTCAAGTGAGGGTACGGCAACGCTTTAGGGGGACCGTACGTGTGAGGGCGCGGGTTAGTGTTAGCGTACGGGTGAGGATTAGGGGACGGGTGAGGGTCAGGCTTCGGGGAAGGGTTAGGGTTAGGGTTCGGGCTAGGGTTAGGGTTAGGGGACGGGGCGGTTTAGGGTCCAGGTGAGGGTACGGAAACGCTTTAGGGGGAGCGTACGTGTGAGGGCGCGGGTTAGTGTTAGAGTAAGGGTTAGGATTAGGGGACGGGTGAGGGTCAGGCTTCGGGGAAGGGTTAGGGTTAGGGTTCGGGCTAGGGTTAGGGTTAGGGGACGGGGACGGTTTAGGGTCCAGGTGAGGGTACGGCAACGCTTTAGGGGAAGCGTACGTGTGAGGGCGCGTGTTAGTGTTAGCGTACGGGTTAGGATTAGGGTACGGGTGAGGGTCAGGCTTCGGGGAAGGGTTAGGTTTAGTGTTCGGTCTAGGGTTAGGGTTATGGGACGGGGACGGTTTAGGGTCCAGGTGAGGGTACGGCAACGCTTTAGGGGGAGTGTACGTGTGAGGGCGCGGGTTAGTGTTAGCCTACGGGTTAGGATTAGGGGACGGGTGAGGGTCAGGCTTCGGGGAAGGGTTAGGGTTAGGGTTCGGGCTAGGGTTAGGGTTAGGGTTAGGGGACGGTTTAGGGTCCAGGTGATGGTACGGCAACGCTTTAGGGGGAGCGTACGTGTGAGGGCGTGGGTTAGTGTTAGTGTACGGGTTAGGATTAGGGGAAGGGTGAGGGTCAGGCTTCGGGGAAGGGTTAGGGTTAGGGTTCGGGCTAGGGTTTGGGTTAGGGGACGGGGACGGTTTAGGGTCCAGGTGAGGGTACGGCAACGCTTTAGGGGGAGTGTACGTGTGAGGGTGCGGGTTAGTGTTAGCCTACGGGTTAGGATTAGGGGACGGGTTAGGGTCAGGCTTCGGGGAAGTGTTAGGTTTAGGGTTCGGGCTAGGGTTAGGGGACGGTTTAGGGTCCAGGTGAGGGTACGGCAACGCTTCAGGGGGAGCGTACGTGTGAGGGCGCGGGTTAATGTTAGCGTTCGGGTTAGGATTAGGGGACGGGTGAGGGTCAGGCTTCGGGGAAGGGTTAGGGTTAGGGTTCGGGCTAGGGTTAGGGTTACGGGACGGGGACGGTTTAGGGTCCATGTGAGGGTATGGCAACGCTTTAGGGGAAGCGTACGTGTGAGGGCGCAGGTTAGTGTTAGCCTAAGCATTAGGATTAGGGGACGGGTGAGGGTCAGGCTTCGGGGAAGGGTTAGGGTTAGGGTTCGGGCTAGGGTTAGGGTTAGGGGACGGGGACGGGTTAGGCTCCAGGTGCGAGTACGGCAACGCTTTAGGGGGAGCGTACGTGTGAGGGCGCGGGTTAGTGTTAGCCTTCGTGTTAGGATTAGGGGATGGTTGAGGGTCAGGCTTCGGGGAAGTGTTAGGGTTAGGGTTCGGGCTAGGATTAGGATTAGGGGACGGGGACGGTGTAGGGTCCAGGTGAGGGTACGGCAACGCTTTAGGGGGAGCGTACGTGTGAGGGCGCGGGTTATTGTTAGCGTACAGGTTAGGATTAGAGGACGGGTGAGGGTCAGGCTTCGGGGAACGGTTAGGGTTAGGTTTCGAGCTAGCGTTAGGGTTAGGGGACGGCGACGTTTTAGGGTCCAGGTGAGGGTACGGCAACGCTTTAGGGGGAGCGTACGTGTGAGGACGCGGGTTAGTGTTAGCCTACGGTTTAGGATTAGAGGACGGGTGAGGGTCAGGCTTCGGGGAAGGGTTAGGGTTAGGGTTCGGGCTAGGCTTAGGGTTAGGGGATGGGGACGGTTTAAGGTCCAGGTGAGGGTACGGCAACACTTTAGGGGGAGCATACGTGTGAGGGCGCGGGTTAGTGTTAGCGAACGGGTTAGGATTAGGGGACGGGTGAGGGTCAGGCTTCGGGGAAGGGTTAGGGTTAGGGTTCGGGCTAGGGTTAGGGTTAGGGGACGGGGACGGTTTAGGGTCCAGGTGAGGGTACGCAAGGCTTTAGGGGTAGCGTACGTCTGAGGGCGCGGGTTAGTGTTAGCCTACGGGTTAGGATTAGGGGACGGGTGAGGGTCAGGCTTCGGGGAAGGGTTAGGGTTAGGTTTCGGGCTAGGTTTAGGGTTAGGGGACGGGGACGGTTTAGGGTCCAGGTGAGGGTACGGCAACGCTTTAGGGGGAGCGTACGTGTGAGGGCGTGGGTTAGTGTTAGCGTACGGGTTAGGATTAGGGGACGGGTGAGGGTCAGGCTTCGGGGAAGGGTTAGGGTTAGGTTTCGGGCTAGGGTTAGGGTTAGGGGACGGGGACGGTTTAGGGTCCAGGTGAGGGTACGGCAACGCTTTAGGGGGAGCGTACGTGTGAGGGCGCGGGTTATTGTTAGCGTACAGGTTAGGATTAGAGGACGGGTGAGGGTCAGGCTTCGGGGAAGGGTTAGGGTTAGGGTTCGAGCTAGGGTTAGGGTGTGGGGACGGCGACGGTTTAGGGTCCAGGTGAGGGTACGGCAACGCTTTAGGGGGAGTGTACGTGTGAGGACGCGGGTTAGTGTTAGCGTACGGGTTAGGATTAGGGGACGGGTGAGGGTCAGGCTTCGGGGAAGGGTTAGGTTTAGGGTTCGGGCTAGGGTTAGGGTTAGGGGACGAGGACAGTTTAGGGTCCAGGTGAGGGTACGGCAACGCTTTAGGGGGAGCGTACGTGTGAGGACGCGGGTTAGTGTTAGCCTACGGTTTAGGATTAGGGGACGGGTGAGGGTCAGGCTTCGGGGAAGGTTTAGGGTTAGGATTCGGGCTAGGCTTAGGGTTAGGGGATGGGGACGGTTTAAGGTCCAGGTGAGGGTACGGCAACACTTTAGGGGGAGCATACGTGTGAGGGCGCGGGTTAGTGTTAGCGTACGGGTTAGGATTAGGGGACGGGTGAGGGTCAGGCTTCGGGGAAGGGTTAGGGTTAGGGTTCGGGCTAGGGTTAGGGTTAGGGGACGGGAACGGTTTAGGGTCCAGGTGAGGGTACGGAAAGGCTTTAGGGGTAGCGTACGTGTGAGGGCGCGGGTCAGTGTTAGCCTACGGGTTAGGATTAGGGGACGGGTGAGGGTCAGGCTTCGGGGAAGGGTTAGGGTTAGGTTTCGGGCTAGGGTTAGGGTTAGGGGACGGGCACGGTTTAGGGTCCAGGTGAGGGTACGGCAACGCTTTAGGGGGAGCGTACGTGTGACGGCGTGGGTTAGTGTTAGCGTACGGGTTAGGATTAGGGGACGGGTGAGGGTCAGGCTTCGGGGAAGGGTTAGGGTTAGGTTTCGGTCTAGGGTTAGGGTTAGGGGACGGGGACGGTTTAGGGTCCAGGTGAGGGTACGGCAACGCTTTAGGGGGAGCATACGTGTGAGGGCGCGGGTTATTGTTAGCGTACAGGTTAGGATGAGAGGACGGGTGAGGGTCAGGCTTCGGGGAAGGGTTAGGGTTAGGGTTGGAGCTAGGGTTAGGGTTAGGGGACGGCGATGTTTTAGGGTCCAGGTGAGGGTACGGCAACGCTTTAGGGGGAGTGTACGTGTGAGGACGCGGGTTAGTGTTAGCGTACGGGTTAGGATTACGGGACGGGTGAGGGTCAGGCTTCGGGGAAGTGTTAGGGTTAGGGTTCGGGCTTGGGTTACGGTTAGGGGACGAGGACAGTTTAGGGTCCAGGTGAGGGTACGGCAACGCTTTAGGGGGACCGTACGTGTGAGGGCGCGGGTTAGTGTTAGCGTACGGGTGAGGATTAGGGGACGGGTGAGGGTCAGGATTCGGGGAAGGGTTAGGGTTAGGGTTCGGGCTAAGGTTAGGGTTAGGGGACGGGGCGGTTTAGTGTCCAGGTGAGGGTATGGCAACGCTTTAGGGGGAGCGTACGTCTGAGGGCGCGGGTTAGGGTTAGCGTACGGGTTAGGATTAGAGGACCGGTGAGGGTCAGGATTCGGGGAAGGGTTAGGGTTAGGGTTCGGCCTAGGGTTAGGGTTAGGGGATGGGGACGGTTTAGGGTCCAGGTGAGGGTACGGCAACGCTTTAGGGGGCGCGTACGTGTGAGTGGGCGGGTTAGTGTTAGCGTACGGCTTAGGATTAGGGGACGGTTGAGGGTCAGGCTTCGGGGAAGGGTTAGGGTTATGGTTCGGGCTAGGGTTAGGGTTAGGGGAAGGGGACGGTTTAGGGTCCAGGTGAAGGTACGGCAACGCTTTAGGGGGAGTGTACGTGTGAGGGCGCGGGTTAGTGTTAGCCTACGGGTTAGGATTAGGGGACGGGTGAGTTTCAGGCTTCGGGGAAGGGTTAGGGTTAGGGTTCGGGCTAGGGTTAGGATTAGGGGACGGGGACGGTTTAGGGTCCAGGTGAAGGTACGGCAACGCTTTAGGGGGAGCGTACGTGTGAGGGCGCGGGTTATTGTTAGTGTAAAGTTTAGGATTAGTGGACGGGTGAGGGTCAGGCTTCGGGAAAGTGTTAGGGTTAGGGTTCGAGCTAGCGTTAGGGTTAGGGGACGGCGACGGTTTAGGGTCCAGCTGAGGGTACGGCAACGCTTTAGGGGGAGCGTACGTGTGAGGACGTGGGTTAGTGTTAGCGTACGGGTTAGGATTAGGGGACGTGTGAGGCTCAGGCTTCGGGGAAGGGTTAGGTTTAGGCTTCGGGCTAGGGTTAGGGTTAGGGGACGAGGACAGTTTAGGGTCCAGGTGAGGGTACAGCAACGCTTTAGTGGGACCGTACGTGTGAGGGCGCGGGTTAGTGTTAGCGTACGGGTGAGGATTAGGGGACGGGTGAGGGTCAGGCTTCGGGGAAGGGTTAGGGTTAGGGTTCGGGCAAGGGTTAGGGTTAGGGGACGGGGCGGTTTAGGGTCCAGGTGAGGGTACGGCAACGCTTTAGGGGGAGCGTACGTGTGAGGGCGCGGGTTAGTGTTAGAGTAAGGGTTAGGATTAGGGGACGGGTGAGGGTCAGGCTAAGGGGAATGGTTAGGGTTAGGGTTCGGGCTAGGGTTAGGGTTAGGGGACGGGGACGGTTTAGGGTCCAGGTGCGGGTACGGCAACGCTTTAGGGGGAGCGTACGTGTGAGGGCGCGGGTTAGAGTTAGCGTACGGGTTAGGATTAGGGGACAGGTGAGGGTCAGGCTTTGGGGAAGGGTTAGGGTTAGGGTTCGGGCTAGGGTTAGGTTTAGGGGACGAGGACGGTTTAGGGTCCAGGTAAGGGTACGGCAACGCTCTAGGGGGACCGTACGTGTGAGGGTGCAGGTTAGTGTTAGCGTACGGGTTAGGATTAGGGGACGGGTGGGGGTCAGGCTTCGGGGAAATGTTAGGGTTAGGGTTCGGGCTAGGGTTAGTGTTAGGGGACGGGGACGGTTTAGGGTCCAGGTGAGGGTACGGCAACGCTTTAGGGGGAGCGTACGTGTGAGGGCGCGGGTTAGTGTTAGTGTACGGGTTAGGATTAGGGGATGGGTGAGGGTCAGGCTTCGGGGAAGGGTTAGTGTTAGGGTTCGGGCTAGAGTTAGGGTTAGGGGACGGGGACGGTTTAGGGTCCAGGTGAGGGTACGGCAACGCTTTAGGGGGAGCGTACGTGTGAGGGCGCGGGTTAGTGTTAGCGTACGGGTTAGGATTAGGGGACGGGTGAGGGTCAGGCTTCGGGGAAGGGTTAGGGTTAGGGTTCGGGCTAGGGTTAGGGTTAGGGGATGGGGACGGTTTAGGGTCCAGGTGAGTGTACTGCAACGCTTTAGGGCGAGCGTACGTGTGAGGGCGCGGGTTAGTGTTAGCGTACGGGTTAGGATTAGGGGACGGGTGAGGGTCAGGCTTCGGGGAAGGGTTAGGGTTAGTGTTCGGGCTAGGGTTAGGTTTAGGGGACGGGGACGGTTTAGGGTCCAGGTGAGGGTACGGCAACGCTTTAGGGGGAGCGTACGTGTGAGGGCGCGGGTTAGTGTTAGCGTACGGGTTAGGATTAGGGGACGGGTGAGGGTCAGGCTTCCTGGAAGGGTTAGGGTTAGTGTTCGGGCTAGGGTTAGGGTTAGGGGACGGGGACGGTTTAGGGTCCAGGTGAGGGTACGGCAACGCTTTAGGGGGAGCGTACGTGTGAGGGCGCGGGTTAGTGTTAGCGTACGGGTTAGGATTAGGGGACGGGTGAGGGTCAGGCTTCGGGGAAGGGTTAGGGTTAGGGTTCGGGCTAGGGTTAGGGTTAGGGTTAGGGGACGGTTTAGGGTCCAGGTGATGGTACGGCAACGCTTTAGGGGGAGCGTACGTGTGAGGGCGTGGGTTAGTGTTAGTGTACGGGTTAGGATTAGGGGAAGGGTGAGGGTCAGGCTTCGGGGAAGGGTTAGGGTTAGGGTTCGGGCTAGGGTCAGGGTTAGGGGACGGGGACGGTTTAGGGTCCAGGAGAGGGTACGGCAACGCTTTAGGGGGAGCGTATGTGTGAGGGCGCGGGTTAGTGTTAGCGTACGGGTTAGGATTAGGGGACGGGTGAGAGTCAGCCTTCGGGGAAGGGTTAGGGTTAGGGTTCAGGCTAGTGTTAGGGTAAGGGGACGGGGACGGTTTAGGGTCCAAGTGAGTGTACGGCAACGCTTTAGGGAGAGCGTACGTGTGAGGGCGCGGGTTAGTGTTAGCCTACGGGTTAGGATTAGGGGACGGGTGAGGGTCAGGCTTCGGGGAAGGGTTAGGGTTAGGGTTCGGGCTAGGGTTAGTGTTAGGGGACGGGGACGGTTTAGGGTCCAGGTGTGGGTACGGCAAAGTTTAGGGGGAGCATACGTGTGAGGGCGCGGGTTAGTGTTAGCATATGGGTTAGGATTAGGGGACGGGTGAGGGTCAGGCTTCGGGGAAGTGTTAGGGTTAGTATTCGGGCTAGGGTTAGGGTTAGGGAACGGGGACGGTTTAGGGTCCAGGTGAGGGTACGGCAACGCTTTAGGGGGAGCGTACGTGTGAGGGCGCGGGTTAGTGTTAGCGTACGTGTTAGGAATAGGGGACGGGTGTGGGTCAGTCTTCGGGGAAGGGTTAGGGTTAGTGTTCGGGCTAGGGTTAGGGTTAGGTTTAGGGGACGGTTTAGGGTAAAGGTGAGGGTACGGCAACGTTTAGGGGGAGCATACGTGTGAGGGCGCGGGTTAGTGTTACCGTACGGGTTAGGATTAGGGGACGGGTGAGGGTCAGGCTTCGGGGAAGGTTTAGGGTTAGGGTTTGGGCTAGGGTTAGGGTTAGGGGACGGGAACGGTTTAGGGTCCAGGTGAGGGTACGGCAACGCTTTAGGGGGAGCGTACGTGTGAGGGCGCGGGTTAGTGTTAGCGTATGGGTTAGGATTAGGGGACGGGTGACGGTCCGGCTTCGCGGATGGGTTAGGGTTAGGGTTCGGGCTAGGGTTAGTGTTAGGGGACGGGGACGTTTTAGGGTCCAGGTGAGGGTACAGCAACGCTTTAGGGGGAGTGTACGTGTGAGGGCGCGGGTTAGTGTTAGCCTACGGGTTAGGATTAGGGGACGGGTGAGGGTCAGGCTTCGGGGAAGTGTTAGGGTTAGGGTTCGGGCTAGGGTTAGTGTTAGGGTACGGGGACGGTTTAGGGTCCAGGTGAGGGTACGACAACGTTTAGGGGGAGCGTATGTGTGAGGGCGCGGGTTAGTGTTAGCCTACGGGTTAGGATTAGGGGACGGGTGAGGGTCAGGCTTCGGGGAAGTGTTAGGGTTATATTCGGGCTAGGGATAGGGTTAGGGGACAGGGACGGTTTAGGGTCCAGGTGAGGGTACGGCAACGCTTTAGGGGGAGCGTACGTGTGAGGGCGCGGGTTAGTGTTAGCGTTCGTGTTAGGAATAGGGGACGGGTGTGGGTCAGTCTTCGGGGAAGGGTTAGGGTTAGTGTTCGGGCTAGGGTTAGGGTTAGGTTTAGGGGACGGTTTAGGGTCCAGGTGAGGGTACGGCAACGCTTTAGGGGGAGCGTATGTGTGAGGGCGCAGGTTATTGTTAGCGTACGGGTTAGGATTAGGGTACGGGTGAGGCTCAGGCTTCGGGGAAGGGTTAGGGTTAGGGTTCGAGCTAGGGTTAGGGTTAGGGGACGGGGACGGTTTAGGGTCCAGGTGAAGGTACGGCAACGCTTTAGGGGGAGCGTACGTGAGAGGGCGCGGGTTAGTGTTAGCGTACGCGTTAGGATTAGGGGACGGGTGAGGGTCAGGCTTCGGGGAAGGGTTAGAGTTAGGGTTCGGGCTAGGGTTAGGGTTAGGGGACGGGGACGGTTTAGGGTCCAGGTGAGGGTACGGCAACGCTTTAGGGAGAGCGTACGTGTGAGGGCGCGGGTTAGTGTTAGGCTACGGGTTAGGATTAGGGGACGGGTGAGGGTCAGGCTTCGGGGAAGGGTTAGGGTTAGGGTTCGGGCTAGGGTTAGTGTTAGGGGACGGGGACGGTTTAGGGTCCAGGTGTGGGTACGGCAAAGTTTCGGGGGAGTGTACGTGTGAGGGCGCGGGTTAGTGTTAGCATATGGGTTAGGATTAGGGTACGGGTGAGGGTCAGGCTTCGGGGAAGTGTTAGGTTTAGTATTCGGGCTAGGGTTAGGGTTAGGGGACGGGGACGGTTTAGGGTCCAGGTGAGGGTACGGCAACGCTTTAGGGGGAGCGTGCGTGTGAGGGCGCGGGTTAGTGTTAGCCTACGGGTTAGGATTAGGGGACGGGTGAGGGTCAGCCTTCGGGGAAGGGTTAGGGGTAGAGTTCGGGCTAGGGTTAGGGTTAGGTTTAGGGGACGGTTTAGGGTAAAGGTGAGGGTACGGCAATGTTTAGGGGGAGCGTACGTGTGAGGGCGCGGGTTAGTGTTACCGTACGGGTTAGGATTAGGGGACGGGTGAGGGTCAGGCTTCGGGGAAGGTTTAGGGTTAGGGTTTGGGCTAGGGTTAGGGTTAGGGGACGGGAACGGTTTAGGGTCCAGGTGAGGGTACGGCAACGCTTTAGGGGGAGCGTACGTGTGAGGGCGCGGGTTAGTGTTAGCGTATGGGTTAGGATTAGGGGACGGGTGACGGTCCGGCTTCGCGGATGGGTTAGGCTTAGGGTTCGGGCTAGGGTTAGTGTTAGGGGACGGGGACGGTGTAGGGTCCAGGTGAGGGTACGGCAACGCTTTTGGGGGAGCGTACGTGTGAGGGCGTGGGTTGGTGTTAGCCTACGACTTAGGATTAGGGGACGGGTGAGTGTCAGGCCTCGGGGAAAGGTTAGGGTTAGTGTTCGGCCTAGGGTTAGGGTTAGGGGACGGGGACGGGTTAGGGTCCAGGTGCGGGTACGGCAACGCTTTAGGGGGAGTGTACGTCTGAGGGCGTGGGTTAGTGTTAGCCTACAGGTTAGGATTAGGGGACGGGTGAGGGTCAGCCTTCGGGGAAGGGTTAGGGTTAGGGTTCGGGCTAGGGTTAGTGTTAGGGGACGGGGACGGTTTAGGGTCCAGGTGATGGTACAGCAATGCTTTAGGGGGAGTGTACGTGTGAGGGCGCGGGTTAGTGTTAGCCTACGGGTTAGGATTAGGGGACGGGTGAGGGTCAGGCTTCGGGGAAGGGTTAGGGTTAGGGTTCAGGCTAGGGTTAGTGTTCCGTTTAGTGGACGGTTTAGGGTCCAGGTGAGGGTACTGCAACGCTTTAGGGGGAGCGTACGTGTGAGGGCGCGGGTTAGTGTTAGCGTACGGGTTAGGATTAGGGGACGGGTGAGGGTCAGGCTTCGGGGAAGGGTTAGGGTTAGGGTTCGGGCTAGGGTTAGGGTTACGGGACGGTGACAGTTTAGGGTCCGGGTGAGGGTACGGCAACGCTTTAGGGAGAGCGTACGTGTGAGGGTGCGGGTTAGTGTTAACGTACGGCTTAGGATTAGGGGACGGGTGAGGGTCAGGCTTCGGGGAAGGGTTAGGGTTAGGGTTCGGGCTAGGGTTAGGGTTAGGGGATGGGGACGGTTTAGGGTCCAGGTGAGGGTACGGCAATGCTTTAGGGGGAGCGTTCCTGTGAGGGCGCGGCTTAGTGTTAGCGTACGGGTTAGGATTAGGGGACGGGTGAGGGTCAGGCTTCGGGGAAGTGTTAGGTTTAGGGTTCGGGCTAGGGTTAGAGTTAGGGGACGGGGACAGTTTAGGGCCCAGGTGAGGGTATGGCAACGCTTTAGGGGGAGCGTAAGTGTGAGGGCACGGGTTAGTGTTAGCGTACGGGTTAGGATTAGGGGACGGGTGAGGGTCAGGCTTCGGGAAAGGGTTAGGGTTAGGGTTCGGGCTAGGGTTAGGGTTAGGGGACGGGGACGCTTTAGGGTACAGGTGAGGGTACGGCAACGCTTTAGGGGGAGCATACGTGTGAGGGCGCGGGTTAGTGTTAGCGTACGGGTTAGGATTAGGGGACGGGTGAGGGTCAGTCTTCGGGAAAGGGTTAGGGTTAGGGTTCGGGCTAGGGTTAGGGTTAGGGGATGGGGACGGTTTAGTGTCCAGGTGAGGGTACGGCAATGCTTTAGGGGGAGCGTTCCTGTGAGGGCGCGGTTTAGTGTTAGCGTACGGGTTAGGATTAGGGGACGGGTGAGGGTCAGGCTTCGGGGAAGTGTTAGGGTTAGGGTTCGGGCTAGGGTTAGAGTTAGGGGACGGGGACGGTTTAGGGTCCAGGTGAGGGTACGGCAACGCTTTAGGGGGAGCGTACGTGTGAGGGCACTGGTTAGTGTTATCGTACGGGTTAGGATTAGGGGACGGGTGAGGGTCAGGCTTCGGGAAAGGGTTAGGGTTAGGGTTCGGGCTAGGATTAGGGTTAGGGGACGGGGACACTTTAGGGTACAGGTGAGGGTATGGCAACGCTTTAGGGGGAGCATACGTGTGAGGGCGCGGGTTAGTGTTAGCGTACGGGTTAGGATTACGGGACGGGTGAGGGTCAGGCTTCGGGAAAGTGTTAGGGCTAGGGTTCGGGCTAGGGTTAGGGTTAGGGGACGGGGACGGTTTAGGATCCAGGTGAGGGTACGGCAACGCTTTAGGGGCAGCGTACGTGTGAGGGCGTGGGTTAGTGTTAGCCTACGGGTTAGGATTAGGGGACGGGTGAGGGTCAGGCTTCGGGGAAGGGTTAGGGTTAGGGTTCGGGCTAGGGTTAGGGTTAGGGGACGGGGACGGTTTAGGATCCAGGTGAGGGTACGGCAACGCTTTAGGGGGAGCGTACGTGTGAGGGCGCGTGTTAGTGTTAGCGTACGGGTTAGGATTAAGGGACGGGTGAGGGTCAGACTTCGGGGAAGGGATGGGGTTAGGTTTCGGGCTAGGGTTAGGGTTAGGGGACGGGGACGGTGTACGGTCCAGGTGAGTGTAAGGCAACGCTTTTGGGGGAGCGTACGTGTGAGGGCGTGGGTTGGTGTTAGCCTACGCCTTAGGATTAGGGGACGGGTGAGGGTCAGGCTTCGGGGAAAGGTTAGGGTTAGGGTTCGGCCTAGGGTTAGGGTTAGGGGACGGGGACGGGTTAGTTTCCAGGTGCGGGTACGGCAACGCTTTAGGGGGAGCGTACATGTTAGGGCGCGGGTTAGTGTTAGCGTACGGGTTAGGATTAGGGGACGGGTGAGGGTCAGGCTTCTGGGAAAGGTTAGGGTTAGGGTTCGGGCTAGGGTTAGGGTTAGGGGACGGGGACGGTTTAGGGTCCAGGTGAGGTTACGGCAATGCTTTAGGGGGAGCGTTCCTGTGAGGGCACGGCTTAGTGTTAGCGTACGGGTTAGGATTAGGGGACGCGTGAGGGTCAGGCTTCGGGGAAGGGTTAGGGTTAGGGTTCGGGCTAGGGTTAGAGTTAGGGGACGGGGACGGTTTAGGGCCCAGGAGAGGGTATGGCAACGCTTTAGGGGGAGCGTACGTGTGAGGGCAAGGGTTAGTATTAGCGTACGAGTTAGGATTAGGGGACGGGTGAGGGTCAGGCTTCGGGAAAGGGTTAGGGTTAGGGTTCGTGCTAGGGTTAGTGTTAGAGGACGGGGACGGTTTAGGGTCCAGGTGAGGGTATTGCAACGCTTTAGGGCGAGCGTACGTGTCAGGGCGCGGGTTAGTGTTAGCGTACGGTTTACGATTAGGGGACGGGTGAGGGTCAGGCTTCGGGGAAGGGTTAGGGTTACGGTACGGGCTAGGGTTAGGTTTAGGGGACGGGGACGATTTATGGTCCAGGTGAGGGTACGGCAATGCTTTAGGGGGAGCGTACGTGTGAGGGCGCGAGTTAGTGTTAGCGTACGGGTTAGGAATAGGGGACGGGTGAGGGTCAGGCTTCGTGGAAGGGTTAGGGTTAGGGTTCGGTCTAGGGTTAGGGTTAGGGGACGGGGACGGTTTAGGGTCCAGGTGAGGGTACGGCAACGCTTTAGGGGGAGCGTACGTGTGAGGGCGCGTGTAAGTGTTAGCGTACGGGTTAGGAATAGGGGACGGGTGAGGGTCAGGCTTCGGGGAAGGGTTAGGGTTAGGGTTCGTTCTAGGGTTAGGGTTAGGGTTAGGGGACGGTTTAGGGTCCAGGTGAGGATACGGAAACGCTTTAGGGGGAGCGTACGTGTGAGGGCGTGGGTTAGTGTTAGTGAACGGGTTAGGATTAGGGGACCGGTGAGGGTCAGGCTTCGGGGAAGTGTTAGGGTTAGGGTTCGGGCTAGGGTTAGAGTTAGGGGACGGGGACGGTTTAGGGTCTAGGTGAGGGTACGGCAACGCTTTAGGGGGAGCATACGTGTGACGGCGCGGGTTAGTGTTAGCGTATGGGTTAGGATTAGGGGACGGGTGAGGGTCAGGCTTCGGGGAAGGGTTAGGGTTAGGGTTCGGTCTAGGGTTAGGGTTAGGGGACGGGGACGGTTTAGGGTCCAGGTGAGGGTACAGCAACGCTTTAGGGGGAGTGTACGTGTGAGGGCACGGGTTAGTGATAGCCTACGGGTTAGGATTAGGGGACGGGTGAGGGTCAGGCTTCGGGGAAGTGTTAGGTTTAGGGTTCGGGCTAGGGTTAGTGTTAGGGGACGGGGACGGTTTAGGGTCCAGGTGAGGGTATGGCAACGTTTTAGGAGGAGCGTACGTGTGAGGGCGCGGGTTAGTGTTAGCCTACGCGTTAGGATTAGGGGACGGGTGAGGGTCAGGCTTCGGGGAAGGGTTAGGTTTAGGGTTTGGGCTAGGGTTAGGTTTAGGGGACGGGGACGGTTTAGGGTCCAGGTGAGGGTACGGCAAAGCTTTAGGGGGAGCGTACGTGTGAGGTTGCAGGTTAGTGTTAGCCTACGGGTTAGGATTAGGGGACGGGTGAGGGTCAGGCTTCGGGGAAGGGTTAGGGTTAGGGTTCGGGCTAGGGTTAGTGTTAGGGGATGGGGACGGTTTAGGGTCCAGGTGATGGTACAGCAACGCTTTAGGGGGAGCGTACGTGTGAGGACGTGGGTTAGTGTTAGCCTACGGATTAGGATTAGGGGACGGGTGAGGGTCAGGCTTCGGGGAAGGTTTAGGGTTAGGGTTCGGGCTAGGGTTAAGTTTAGGTTTAGGGGACGGTTTAGGGTGCAGGTGAGGTTACGGCAACGCTTTAGGGGGAGCGTACGTGTGAGGGTGCTGGTTAGTGTTAGCGTACGGCTTAGGATTAGGGGACGGGTGAGGGTCAGGATTTGGGGAACGGTTAGGGTTAGGGTTCGGGCTAGGGTTAGGTTTAGGGGACGAGGACGGTTTAGGGTCCAGGTGAGGGTACGGCAACGCTTTAGGGGGAGCGTACGTGTGAGGGCGCGGGTTAGTGTTAGCGTACGGGTTAGGATTAGGGGACGGGTGAGGGTCAGGCTTCGGGGAAGTGTTAGGGTTAGGGTTCGGGCTAGGGTTAGGTTTAGGGGACGGGGACGGTTTAGGGTCCAGGTGAGGGTACGGCAAAGCTTTAGGGGGAGCGTACGTGTGAGGGCGCGGGTTAGTGTTAGCCTACGGGTTAGGATTAGGGGACGGGTGAGGGTCAGGCTTCGGGGAAGAGTTAGGGTTAGGGTTCGGGCTAGGGTTAGGGTTAGGGGACGGGTACGGTTTAGGGTCCAGGTGAGGGTACGGCAACGCTTTAGGGGGAGCGTACATGTGAGGGCACGGGTTAGTGTTAACGTACATGTTAGGAATAAGGGACGGGTGAGGGTCAGTCTTCGGGGAAGGGTTAGGGTTAGGGTTCGGACTAGGGTTAGGGTTAGGTTTAGGGGACGGTTTAGGGTCCAGGTGAGGGTACGGCAACGCTTTAGGGGGAAGGTACTTGTGAGGGCGTGGGTTATTGTTAGCGTACGGGTTAGGATTAGGGGACGGGTGAGGGTCAGGCTTTGGGGAAGGGTTAGGGTTAGGGTTCGAGCTAGGGTTAGGTTTAGGGGACGAGGATGGTTTAAGGTCCAGGTGAGCGTACAGCAACGCTTCAAGGGGACCGTACGTGTGAGGGCGCGGGTTAGTGTTAGCGTACGGGTTAGGATTAGGGGATGGGTGAGGGTCAGGCTTCGGGGAAGGGTTAGGGTTAGGGTTCGGTCTAGGGTTAGGGTTAGGGGACGGGGACGATTTATGGTCCAGGTGAGGGTACGGCAACGCTTTAGGGGGAGCGTGCGTGTGAGGGTGCGTGTTAGTGTTAGCGTACGGGTTAGGAATAGGGGACGGGTGAGGGTCAGGCTTCGGGGAAGGGTTAGGGTTAGGGTTTGGGCTAGGGTTAGGTTTAGGGGACAGGGAGGGTTGAGGGTCCAGGTGAGGGTACGGCAAAGTTTTAGGGGGAGCGTACGTGTGAGGGCGCGGGTTAGTGTTAGCCTACGGGTTACGAATAGGGGACGGGTGAGGGTCAGGCTTCGGGGAAGGGTTAGGGTTAGGGTTCGGGCTAGGATTAGGGTTAGGGGACGGGGACGGTTTAGGGTCCAGGTGAGGGTACGGCAACGCTTTAGGGGGAGCGTACGTGTGAGGGCGCGGGTTAGTGTTAGCCTACGGATTAGGATTAGGGGACGGGTGAGGGTCAGGCTTCGGGGAATGTTTAGGGTTAGGGTTCGGGCTAGGGTTAAGTTTAGGTTTAGGGGACGGTTTAGGGTCCAGGTGAGGTTACGGCAACGCTTTAGGGGGAGCGTACGTGTGAGGGCGCGGGTTAGTGTTAGCGTACGGGTTAGGATTAGGGGACGGGTGAGGGTCAGGCTTCGGGGAAGGGTTAGGGTTAGGGTTCGTGCTAGGGTAAGGGTTAGGGGACGGGGACGATTTATGGTCCAGGTGAGGGTACGGCAATGCTTTAGGGGGAGCGTACGTGTGAGGGCGCGGGTTAGTGTTAGCGTACGGGTTAGAAATAGGAGACGGGTGAGGGTCAGGCTTCGGGGAACGGTTAGGGTTAGGGTTCGGGCTAGGGTAAGTGTTAGGGGACGGGGACGGTTTAGGGTCCAGGTGAGGGTACGGCAACGCTTTAGGGGGAGCGTACGTGTGAGGGCGCGGGTAAGTGTTAGCGTACGGGTTAGGAATAGGGGACGGGTGAGTGTCAGGCTTCGGGGAAGGGTTAGGGTTAGGGTTCGGGCTAGGTTTAGGGTAAGGCTTAGGGGACGGCTTAGGGTCCAGGTGAGGATACGGAAACGCTTTAGGGGGAGCGTACATGTGAGGGCGCGGATTAGTTTTAGTGTACGTGTTAGGATTAGGTGACGGGTGAGGGTCAGGCTTCGGGGAAGGGTTAGGGTTAGGGTTCAGGCTAGGGTTAGGGTTAGGGGACGGGGACGGTTTAGGGTCCAGGTGAGGGTACGGCAACGCTTTAGGGGGAGCGTACGTGTGAGGGCGTGGGTTAGTGTTAGCGAACGGGTTAGGATTAGGGGACCGGTGAGGGTCAGGCTTCGGGGAAGTGCTAGGGTTAGGGTTCGGGCTAGGGTTAGAGTTAGGGGACGGGGACGGTTTAGGGTCCAGGTGAGTGTACGGCAACGCTTTAGGGGGAGCATACGTGTGAGGGAGTGGGTTAGTGTTAGCGTATGGGTTAGGATTAGGGGACGGGTGAGGGTCAGGCTTCGGGGAAGTGTTAGGATTAGGGTTCGGGCTAGGGTTAGTGTTAGGGGACGGGGACGGTTTAGGGTCCAGGTGAGGGTACAGCAACGCTTTAGGGGGAGTGTAGGTGTGAGGGCACGGGTTAGTGTTAGCCTACGGGTTAGGATTAGGGGATGGGTGAGGTCAGGCTTCGGGGAAGGGTTAGGGTTAGGGTTCGGGCTAGGGTTAGGGTTAGGGGACGGGGACGGTTTAGGGTCCAGGTGAGGGTACGGCAACGCTTTAGGGGGAGCGTACGTGTGAGGGCGCGGGTTAGTGTTAGCGTACGTGTAAGGAATAGGGGACGGGTGAGGTTCAGTCTTCGGGGAAGGTTTAGGGTTAGGGTTCGGGCTAGGGTTAAGGTTAGGTTAGGGGACGGTTAAGGGTCCAGGTGAGGGTACGGCAACGTTTTAGGGGGAGCGTACGTGTGAGGGCTCGGGTTAGTGTTAGCGTACGGGTTAGGATTAGGGGACGAGTGAGGGTCTGGCTTCGGGGAAGGGTTAGGGTTAGGGTTCGGGCTAGGGTTAGGGTTAGGGGACGGGGAAGGTTTAGGGTCCAGGTGAGGGTACGGCAACGCTTTAGGGGGAGCGTACGTGTGAGGGCGCGGGTTAGTGTTAGCGTACGGGTTAGGATTAGGGGACGGATGAGGGTCAGGCTTCGGGGAAGGGTTACGGTTAGGGTTCGGACTAAGGTTAGGGTTAGGGGACGGGGACGGTTTAGGGTCCAGGTGAGGGTACTGCAACGGTTTAGGGCGAGCATGCGTGTGAGGGCGCGGGTTAGTGTTAGCCTATGGGTTAGGATTAGGGGACGGGTGAGTGTCACGAGTCGGGGAAGGGTTAGGGTTAGGGTTTGGGCTAGGGTTAGGGTTAGGGGACGGGGACGGTTTAGGGTCCAGGTGAGGGTACGGCAACGCTTTAGGGGGAGCGTACGTGTGAGGGCGCGGGTTAGTGTTAGCGTACGGGTTAGGATTAGGGGACGGGTGAGGGTCTGGCTTCAGGGAAGGGTTAGGGTTAGGGTTCGGGCTAGGGTTTGGGTTAGGGGACGGGGAAGGTTTAGGGTCCAGGTGAGGGTACGGCAACGCTTTAGGGGAAGCGTACGTGTGAGGGCGCGGGTTAGTGTTAGCCTACGGGTTAGGATTCGGGGACGGGTGAGGGTCAGGCTTCTGGTAAGGGTTAGGGTTAGGGTTCGGGCTAGGGTTAGGGGACGGGGACGGTTTAGGGTCCAGGTGAGGGTACGGCAACGCTTTAGGGGGAGCGTAAGTGTGAGGGCACGGGTTATTGTTAGCGTACGGGTTAGGATTAGGGGACGGGTGAGGGTCAGGCTTCGGAGAAGGGTTAGGGTTAGGGTTCGGGCTAGGGTTAGGGTTAGGGGACGAGGACGGTTTAGGGTACGGGTGAGGGTACGGCAACACTTTAGGGGGAGCGTACGTGTGAGGTCGCGGGTTAGTGTTAGCCTACGGGTTAGGATTAGGGGACGGGTGAGGGTCAGGCTTCGGGGAAGGGTTAGGGTTAGGGTTTAGGCTAGGGTTAGGGTTAGTGGACGGGAACGGATTAGGGTCCAGGTGAGGGTACGGCAACGCTTTAGGGGGAGCGTACGTGTGAGGGCGCGGGTAAGTGTTATCGTATGGGTTAGGATTAGGGGACGGGTGAGGGTCAGGCTTCGGGGAAGAGTTAGGGTTAGGGTTCGGGCTAGGGTTAGGGTTAGGGGACGGGGACGGTTTAGGGTCCAGGTGAGGGTACGGCAACGCTTTAGGGGGAGCGTACGTGTGAGGGTGCGGGTTAGTGTTAGCCTACGGGTTAGGATTAGGGGACGGGTGACGGTCAGGCTTCGGGGAAGGGTTAGGGTTAGGGTTCGGGCTAGGGTTAGGTTTATGGGACGGGACAGATTAGGGTCCATGTGAGGGTATGGCAACGCTTTAGGGTGAGCGTACGTGTGAGGGAGCGGATTAGTGTTAGCCTACGGGTTAGGAATCGGGGATGGGTGAGGTTCAGGCTTCGAGGAAGGTTTAGGGTTAGGGTTCGGGCTAGGGTTAGTGTTAGGGGACGGGGACGGTTTAGGGTCCAGGTGAGGGTACGGCAACGCTTTAGGGGGAGCGTACGTGTGAGGGCGCGGGTTAGTGTTTGCGTACGGGTTAGGATTAGGGGACGGATGAGGGTCAGGCTTCGGGGAAGGGTTAGGGTTAGGGTTCGGACCAGGGTTAGTGTTAGGGGACGGGGACGGTTTAGGGTCCAGGTGAGTGTACAGCAACGCTTTAGGGGGAGCGTACTTGTGAGGACGCGGGTTAGTGTTAGCCTATGGGTTAGGATTAGGGGACGGGTGAGGGTCAGGCTTCGGGGAAGGGTTAGGGTTAGGGTTCGGGCTAGGGTTAGGGTTAGGGGACGGGGACGGGTTAGGGTCCATGTGAGGGTACGGCAACGCTTTAGGGGGAGCGTACGTGTGAGGGTGCGGGTTAGTGTTAGCGTACGGGTTAGGATTACTGGACGGGTGAGGGTCAGGCTTCGGGGAAGGGTTAGGGTTAGCGTTCGGGCTAGGGTTAGGGTTAGGGGACGGGGACTGTTTAGGGTCCAGGTGAGGGAACGGCAACGCTTTAGGGGGAGCGTACGTGTGAGGGGGGGTGCAGGTTAGTGTTAGCGTACGGGTTAGGATTAGGGGACGGGTGAGTGTCAGGCTTCGGGGAAGTGTTAGGGTTAGGGTTCTGGCTAGGGTTAGGGTTAGGGGACGGTTTAGGTTCCAGGTGAGGGTACGGCAATGCTTTAGGGGGAGCGTACGTGTGAGGGCGCGGGTTAGTGTTAGCCTACGGGTTAGGATTACGGGACGGGTGAGGGTCAGGCTTCGGGGAAGGGTAAGCGTTAGGGTTTGGGCTAGGGTTAGGGTTAGGGTACGTGGACGGTTTAGGGTCCAGGTTAGGGTACGGCAACGCTTTAGGGGGAGCGTACGTGTGAGGGCGCGTTTTAGTGTTAGCGTACGGGTTAGGATTAGGGGACAGGTGAGGATCAGGTTTCGGGGAAGGGTTAGGTTTAGGGTTCGGGCTAGGGTTAGGGTTAGGGGACGGGGACGGTTTAGGGTCCAGGTGAGGGTACGGCAACGCTTTAGGGGGCGCGTACGTGTCAGGGCGCGGGTTAGTGTTAGCCTACGGGTTAGGATTAGGGGACGGGTGAGGGTCAGGCTTCGGGGAAGGGTTAGGGTTAGGGTTCGGGCTAGGGTTAGTGATAGGGAACGGGGCCGGTTTAGGGTCCAGGTGAGGGTACGGCAACGCTTTATGGGGAGCGTACGTGTGAGGGCGCGGGTTAGTGTTAGCCTACGGGTTAGGATTACGGGACGGGTGAGGGTCAGGCTTCGGGGAAGTGTTAGGGTTAGGGTTCGGGCTAGGGTTAGGTTTAGGGGACGGGGCCGGTTTAGGGTCCAGGTGAGGGTACGTCAACGCTTTAGGGGGAGCGTACGTGTGAGGGCGCGCGTTAGTGTTAGCCTACGGGTTAGGATTAGGGGACGGGTGAGGGTCAGGCTTCGGGGAAGGGTAAGCGTTAGGGTTTGGGCTAGGGTTAGGGTTGGGGGACGTGGACGGTTTAGGGTCCAGGTTAGGGTACGGCAACGCTTTAGGGGGAGCGTACGTGTGAGGGCGCGTTTTAGTGTTAGCGTACGGGTTAGGATTAGGGGACAGATGAGGATCAGGTTTCGGGGAAGGGTTAGGGTTAGGGTTCGGGCTAGGGTTACGGTTAGGGGACGGGGACGGTTTAGGGTCCAGGTGAGGGTACGGCAACGCTTTAGGGGGCGCGTACGTGTGAGGGCGCGGGTTAGTGTTAGCCTACGGGTTAGGATTAGGGGACGGGTGAGGGTCAGGCTTCGGGGAAGGGTTAGGGTTAGGGTTCGGGCTAGGGTTAGTGTTAGGGAACGGGGCCGGTTTAAGGTCCAGGTGAGGGTACGGCAACGCTTTAAGGGGAGCGTACGTGTGAGGGCGCGGGTTAGTGTTACCCTACGGGTTAGGATTAGGGGACGGGTGAGGGGCAGGCTTTGGGGAAGGGTTAGGGTTAGGGTTCAGGCTAGGGTTAGGTTTAGGGGACGGGGACGGTTTAGGGTCCAGGTGAGGGTACGGCAACGCTTTAGGGGGAGCGTACGTGTGAGGGCGCGGGTTATTGTTAGCGTACGGGTTAGGATTAGGGGACGGGTGAGGGTCAGGCTTCGGGGAAGGGTTAGGGTTAGGGTTCGGGCTAGGGTTAGGGTTAGGGGACGGGGACGGTTTAGGGTCCAGGTGAGGGTACGGCAATGCTTTAGGGGGAGCGTACGTGTGAGGGCGCGGGTTATTGTTAGCGTACGGGTTAGGATTAGGGGACGGGTGAGGGTCAGGCTTTGGGGAAGGGTTAGGGTTAGGGTTCGGGCTAGGGTTAGGGTTAGGGGATGGGGACGGTTTAGGGTCCAGGTGAGGGTACGGCAACACTTAGGGGGAGAGTACGTGTGAGTGCGCGGGTTAGTGTTAGCCTATGGGTTAGGATTAGGGGACGGTTGAGGGTCAGGCTTCGTGGAAGGTTTAGAGTTAGGGTTCGGGCTAGGTTTAGGGTTAGGGGACGGGGACGGTTTAGGGTCCAGGTGAGGGTACGGCAACGCTTTAGGGGGCGCGTACGTGTGAGGGCGCGGGTTAGTGTTAGCCTACGGGTTAGGATTAGGGGACGGGTGAGGGTCAGGCTTCGGGGAAGTGTTAGGGTTAGGGTTCGGGCTAGGGTCAGTGTTAGGGGACGGGGACGGTTTAGGGTCCAGGTGAGGGAACGGCAACGCTTTAGGGGGAGCGTACGTGTGAGGGCGCGGGTTAGTGTTAGCGTACGGGTTAGGATTAAGGGACGGGTGAGGGTCAGGCTTCGGGGAAGGGTTAGGGTTAGGGTTCGGGCTAGGGTTAGGGTTAGGGGACGGGGACGGTTTAGGGTCCAGGTGAGGGTACGGCAACGCTTTAGGGGGAGCGTACGTGTGAGGGCGCGGGTTAGTGTTAGCGTACGGGTTAGTATTAGGGGACGGGTGAGGATCAGGCTTCGGGGAAGGGTTAGGGTTAGGGTTCGGGCTAGGGTTAGTGTTAGGGGACGGGGACGGTTTAGAGTCCAGTTGAGGGTATGGCAACGCTGTAGGGGGAGCGTACGTGTGAGGGCGCGGGTTAGTGTTAGCCTACGGGTTAGGATTAGGGGACGGGTGAGGGTCAGGCTTCGGGGAAGGGTTAGGGTTAGGGTTCGGGCTAGGGTTAGGGTTAGGGGACGGGGACGGTTTAGGTTCCAGGTGAGGGTACGGCATCGCTTTAGGGGGAGCGTACGTGTGAGGGTGCGGGTTAGTGTTAGCATACGGGTTAGGATTAGGGGACGGGTGAGGGTCAGGCTTCGGGGAAGGGTTAGGGTTAGGGTTCGGGCTAGGGTTAAGGTTAGGGGACGGGGACGGTTTAGGGTCCAGGTGAAGGTACGGCAACGCTTTAGAGGGATCGTACGTGTGAGGGCGCGGGTTAGTGTTAGCCTACGGGTTAGGATTAGGGGACGGGTGAGGGTCAGGCTTCGGGGAAGTGTTAGGGTTAGGGTTCGGGCTAGGGTTAGGGTTAGGGGACGGGGACGGTTTAGGGTCCAGGTGAGGGTACGGCAACGCTTTAGGGGAAGTGTACGTGTGAGGGCGCGGGTTAGTGTTAGCGTATCGGTTAGGATTAGGGGACGGGTGAGAGTCATTCTTCGGGGAAGGGTTACGGTTAGGGTTCGGGCTAGGGTTAGGGTTAGGGGACGGGGACGGTTTAGGGTCCAGGTGAGGGTATGGCAACGCTTTAGAGGGATCGTACGTGTGAGGGCGCGGGTTAGTGTTAGCGTACGGGTTAGGATTAGGGGACGGGTGAGGGTCAGGCTTCGGGGAAGGGTTAGGGTTAGGGTTCGGGCTAGGGTTAGGGTTAGGGGACATGGACGGTTTAGGGTCCAGGTGAGGGTACGGCAACGCTTTAGGGGGCGCGTACATGTGAGGGCGCAGGTTAGTGTTAGCCTACGGGTTAGGATTAGGGGACGGGTGAGGGTCAGGCTTCGAGGAAGGGTTAGGGTTAGTGTTCGGGCTAGGGTTAGGGTTATGGAACGGGGACGGTTTAGGGTCCAAGTGAGGGTACGGCAACGCTGTAGGGGGAGCGTACGTGTGAGGGCGCGGGTTAGTGTTAGAGTACGGATTAGGATTAGGGGACGGGTGAGGGTCAGGCTTCGGGGAAGGGTTAGGGTTAGGGTTCGGGCTAGGGTTAGGGTTAGGGGACGGGGACGGTTTAGGGTCCAGGTGAGGGTACGGCAATGCTTTAGGGGGAGCGTACGTGTGAGGGCGCGGGTTATTGTTAGCGTACGGGTTAGGATTAGGGGACGGGTGAGGGTCAGGCTTTGGGGAAGGGTTAGGGTTAGGGTTCGGGCTAGGGTTAGGGTTAGGGGACGGGGACGGTTTAGGGTCCAGGTGAGGGTACGGCAACGCTTAGGGGGAGAGTACGTGTGAGTGCGCGGGTTAGTGTTAACCTATGGGTTAGGATTAGGGGACGGGTGAGGGTCAGGCTTCGGGGAAGGGTTAGGGTTAGGGTTCGGGCTAGGGTTAGGGTTAGGGGACGGGGACGGTTTAGGGTCCAGGTGAGGGTACGGCAACGCTTTAGGGGGCGTGTACGTGTGAGGGCGCGGGTTAGTGTTAGCCTACGGGTTAGGATTAGGGGACGGGTGAGGGTCAGGCTTCGGGGAAGGGTTAGGGTTAGGGTTCGGGCTAGGGTAAGGGTTAGGGGACGGGGACGGTTTAGGGTCCAGGTGAGGGTACGGCAACGCTTTAGGGGGAGCGTACGTGTGAGGGCGCACGTTATTGTTAGCGTATGGGTTAGGATTAGGGGACGGGTGAGGGTCAGGCTTCGGGGAAGGGTTAGGGTTAGGGTTCGGGCTAGGGTTAGGGTTAGGGGACGGGGACGGTTTAGAGTCCAGGTGAGGGTATGGAAACACTGTAGGGGGAGCGTACGTGTGAAGGCGCGGGTTAGTGTTAGCCTACGGGTTAGGATTAGGGGACGGGTGAGGGTCAGGCTTCGGGGAAGGGTTAGGGTTAGGGTTCGGGCTAGGGTTAGGGTTAGGGGACGGGGACGGTTTAGGGTCCAGGTGAGGGTACGGCAACGCTTTAGGTGGCGCGTACGTGTGAGGTCGCGGGTTAGTGTTAGCGTACGGGTTAGGATTAGGGGACGGGTGAGGGTCAGGCTTCGGGGAAGTGTTAGGGTTAGGGTTCGGGCTAGGGTTAGGGTTAGGGGACGGGGACGGTTTAGGGTCCAGGTGAGAATACGGCAACGCTTTACGGGGAGGGAACGTGAGAGGCGCGGGTTAGTGTTAGCCTACGGATTAGGATTAGGGGACGGGTGAGGGTCAGGCTTCGGGGAAGGGTTAGGGTTAGGGTTCGGGCTAGGGTTAGGGTTAGGGGACGGGGAAGGTTTAGGGTCCAGGTGAGGGTACGGCAACGCTTTAGGGGGAGCATACGTGAGGGCGCGGGTTAGTGTTAGCGTACGGGTTAGGATTAGGGGACGGGTGAGGGTCAGGCTTCGGGGAAGTGTTAGGGTTAGGGTTCGGGCTAGGGTTAGGGTTAGGGGACCGGGACGGTTTAGGGTCCAGGTGAGAGTACGGCAACGCTTTACGGGGAGCGAACGTGAGAGGCGCGGGTTAGTGTTAGCCTACGGATTAGGATTAAGGGACGGGTGAGGGTCAGGCTTCTGGGAAGGTTTAGGGTTAGGGTTCGGGCTAGGGTTAGGGTTATGGGACGGGGATGGTTTAGGGTCCAGGTGAGGGTACGTCAACGCTTTAGGGGGAGCGTACGTGTGAGGGCGCGCGTTAGTGTTAGCCTACGGGTTAGGATTAGGGGACGGGTGAGGGTCAGGCTTCGGGGAAGGGTAAGCGTTAGGGTTTGGGCTAGGGTTAGGGTTAGGGGACGCGGACGGTTTAGGGTCCAGGTTAGGGTACGGCAACGCTTTAGGTGGAGCGTACGTGTGAGGGCGCGGGTTAGTGTTAGCCTACGGGTTAGGATTATGGGACGGGTGAGTGTCAGGCTTGGGGAAGTGTTAGGGTTTGGGTTCGGGCTAGGGCTAGGGTTATGGGACTGGGATGGTTTAGGGTCCAGGTGAGGGTACGGCAACGCTTAGGGGGAGCGTACGTGTGAGTGCACGGGTTAGTGTTAGCCTATGGGTTAGGATTAGGGGACGGGTGAGGGTCAGGCTTCGGGGAAGGGTTAGGGTTAGGGTTCGGGCTAGGGTCAGGGTTAGGGGACGGGGACGGTTTAGGGTCTAGGTGAGGGTACGGCAACGCTTTAGGGGGAGTGTACGTGTGAGGGCGCGCGTTATTGTTAGCGTATGGGTTAGAATTAGGGGACGGGTGAGGGTCAGGCTTCGGGGAAGGGTTAGGGATAGGGTTCCGGCTAGGGTTAGGGTTAGGGGACGGGGACGGTTTAGGGTCCAGGTGAGGGTACGGCATCGCTTTAGGGGGAGCGTACGTGTGAGGGTGCGGGTTACTGTTAGCGTACGGGTTAGGATTAGGGGACGGGTGAGGGTCAGGCTTCGGGGAATGGTTAGGGTTAGGGTTCGGGCTAGGGTTAGGTTTAGGGGACGGGGACGGTTTAGGGTCCAGGTGAGGGTACGGCAACGCTTTAGAGGGATCGTACGTGTGAGGGCGCGGGTTAGTGTTAGCCTACGGGTTAGGATTAGGGGACGGGTGAGGGTCAGGCTTCGGGGAAGTGTTAGGGTTAGGGTTCGGGCTTGGGTTAGGGTTAGGGGACGGGGACGGTTTAGGGTCCAGGTGAGGGTACGGCAACGCTTTAGGGGAAGTGTACGTGTGAAGGCGCGGGTTAGTGTTAGCGTATCGGTTAGGATTAGGGGACGGGTGAGAGTCATTCTTCGGGGAAGGGTTATGGTTAGGGTTCGGTCTAGGGTTAGGGTTAGGGGACGGGGACGGTTTAGGGTCCAGGTGAGGGTATGGCAATGCTTTAGAGGGATCGTACGTGTGATGGCGCTGGTTAGTGTAGCGTACGGGTTAGGTTTAGGGGACGGGTGAGGGTCAGGCTTCGGGGAAGTGTTAGGGTTAGTGTTCGGGCTAGGGTTAGGGTTAGGGGACGGGGACGGTTTAGGGTCCAGGTGAGGGTACGGCAACGCTGTAGGGGGAGCGTACGTGTGAGGGCGCGGGTTAGTGTTAGAGTACGGGTTAGGATTAGGGGATGGGTGAGGGTCAGGCTTCGGGGAAGGGTTAGGGTTAGGGTTCGGTCTAGGGTTAGGGTTAGGGGACGGGGACGGTTTAGTGTCCAGGTGAGGGTACGGCAATGCTTTAGGGGGAGCGTACGTGTGAGGGCGCGGGTTATTGTTAGCTTACGGGTTAGGATTAGGGGACGGGTGAGGGTCAGGCTTCGGGGAAGGGTTAGGGTTAGGGTTCGGGCTAGGG
Source organism: Stenella coeruleoalba (assembly GCF_951394435.1). Classification (NCBI taxonomy): domain Eukaryota; kingdom Metazoa; phylum Chordata; class Mammalia; order Artiodactyla; family Delphinidae; genus Stenella; species Stenella coeruleoalba. Next base: position 8,578 of record NW_027646352.1, on the reverse strand, counting down.
TTAGGGTTAGGGGACGGGGACGGTTTAGGGTCCAGGTGAGGGTACGGCAACGCTTAGGGGGAGAGTACGTGTGAGTGCGCGGGTTAGTGTTAGCCTATGGGTTAGGATTAGGGGACGGGTGAGGGTCAGGCTTCGGGGAAGGGTTAGGGTTAGGGTTCGGGCTAGGGTTAGGGTTAGGGGACGGGGACGGTTTAGGGTCCAGGTGAGGGTACGGCAACGCTTTAGTGGGTGCGTACGTGTGAGGTTGCGGGTTAGTGTTAGCCTACGGGTTAGGATTAGGGGACGGGTGAGGGTCAGGCTTCGGGGAAGGGTTAGGGTTAGGGTTCGGGCTAGGGTTAGTTTTAGGGGACGGGGACGGTTTAGGGTCCAGGTGAGGGCACGGCAACGCTTTAGGTGGAGCGTACGTGTGAGGGCGCGGGTTAGTGTTAGCGTACGGGTTAGGATTAGGGGACGAGTGAGGGTCAGGCTTCGGGGAAGGGTTAGGGTTAGGGTTCGGGCTAGGGTTAGGGTTAGAGGACGGGGACGGTTTACGGTCCAGGTGAGGGTACGGCAACGCTTTAGGGGGAGCGTACGTGTGAGGGCGCGGGTTAGTGTTAGCCTACGGGTTAGGATTAGGGGACGGGTGAGGGTCAGGCTTCGCGGAAGGGTTAGGGTTAGGGTTCGGGCTAGGTTTAGGGTTAGGGGACGGGGACGGTTTAGGGTCCAGGTGAGGGTACGGCAACGCTTTAGGGGGAGCGTACGTCTGAGGGCGCGGGTTAGTGTTAGCCTACGGGTTAGGATTAGGGGACGGGTGAGGGTCAGGCTTCGGGGAAGGGTTAGGGTTAGGGTTCGGGCTAGGGTTAGGGTTAGGGGACGGGGACGGTTTAGGGTCCAGGTGAGGGTACGGCAACGCTTTAGGGGGAGCGTACGTGTGAGGGCGCGTTTTAGTGTTAGCGTACGGGTTAGGATTAGGGGACAGATGAGGATCAGGTTTCGGGGAAGGTTTAGGGTTAGGGTTCGGGCTAGGGTTAGGGTTATGGGACGGGGACGGTTTAGGGTCCAGGTGAGGGTACGGCAACGCTTTAGGGGGCGCGTACGTGTGAGGGCGCGGGTTAGTGTTAGCCTACGGGTTAGGATTAGGGGACGGGTGAGGGTCAGGCTTCGGGGAAGGGTTAGGGTTAGGGTTCGGGCTAGGGTTAGTGTTAGGGAACGGGGCCGGTTTAGGGTCCAGGTGAGGGTACGGCAACGCTTTAGGGGGCGCGTACGTGTGAGGGCGCAGGTTAGTGTTAGCCTACGGGTTAGGATTAGGGGACGGGTGAGGGTCAGGCTTCGAGGAAGTGTTAGGGTTAGTGTTCGGGCTAGGGTTAGGGTTATGGAACGGGGACGGTTTAGGGTCCAAGTGAGGGTACGGCAACGCTGTAGGGGGAGCGTACGTGTGAGGGCGCGGGTTAGTGTTAGAGTACGGATTAGGATTAGGGGACGGGTGAGGGTCAGGCTTCGGGGAAGGGTTAGGGTTAGGGTTCGGGCTAGGGTTAGGGTTAGGGGACGGGGACGGTTTAGGGTCCAGGTGAGGGTACGGCAATGCTTTAGGGGGAGCGTACGTGTGAGGGCGCGGGTTATTGTTAGCGTACGGGTTAGGATTAGGGGACGGGTGAGGGTCAGGCTTTGGGGAAGTGTTAGGGTTAGGGTTCGGGCTAGGGTTAGGGTTAGGGGACGGGGACGGTTTAGGGTCCAGGTGAGGGTACGGCAACGCTTAGGGGGAGAGTACGTGTGAGTGCGCGGGTTAGTGTTAACCTATGGGTTAGGATTAGGGGACGGGTGAGGGTCAGGCTTCGGGAAGGGTTAGGGTTAGGGTTCGGGCTAGGGTTAGGGTTAGGGGACGGGGACGGTTTAGGGTCCAGGTGAGGGTACGGCAACGCTTTAGGGGGCGTGTACGTGTGAGGGCGCGGGTTAGTGTTAGCCTACGGGTTAGGATTAGGGGACGGGTGAGGGTCAGGCTTCGGGGAAGGGTTAGGGTTAGGGTTCGGGCTAGGGTAAGGGTTAGGGGACGGGGACGGTTTAGGGTCCAGGTGAGGGTACGGCAACGCTTTAGGGGGAGCGTACGTGTGAGGGCGCACGTTATTGTTAGCGTATGGGTTAGGATTAGGGGACGGGTGAGGGTCAGGCTTCGGGGAAGGGTTAGGGTTAGGGTTCGGGCTAGGGTTAGGGTTAGGGGACGGGGACGGTTTAGAGTCCAGGTGAGGGTATGGAAACACTGTAGGGGGAGCGTACGTGTGAGGGCGCGGGTTAGTGTTAGCCTACGGGTTAGGATTAGGGGACGGGTGAGGGTCAGGCTTCGGGGAAGGGTTAGGGTTAGGGTTCGGGCTAGGTTTAGGGTTAGGGGACGGGGACGGTTTAGGGTCCAGGTGAGGGTACGGCAACGCTTTAGAGGGATCGTACGTGTGAGGGCGCGGGTTAGTGTTAGCCTACGGGTTAGGATTAGGAGACGTGTGAGGGTCAGTCTTCGGGGAAGTGTTAGGGTTAGGGTTCGAGCTAGGGTTAGGGTTAGGGGACGGGGACGGTTTAGGGTCCAGGTGAGGGTATGGCAACGCTTTAGGGGGAGTGTACGTGTGAGGGCGCGGGTTAGTGTTAGCGTATCGGTTAGGATTAGGGGACGGGTGAGAGTCATTCTTCGGGGAAGGGTTACGGTTAGGGTTCGGGCTAGGGTTAGGGTTAGGGGACGGGGACGGTTTAGGGTCCAGGTGAGGGTATGGCAACGCTTTAGAGGGATCGTACATGTGAGGGCGCGGGTTAGTGTTAGCATACGAGTTAGGATTAGGGGACGGGTGAGGGTCAGGCTTCGGGGAAGCGTTAGGGTTAGGGTTCGGGCTAGGGTTAGGGTTAGGGGACGGGGACAGTTTAGGGTCCAGGTGAGGGTACGGCAACGCTTTAGGGGGCGCGTACGTCTGAGGGCGCGGGTTAGTGTTAGCCTACGGGTTAGGATTAGGGGACGGGTGAGGGTCAGGCTTCGGGGAAGGGTTAGGGATAGGGTTCGGGCTAGGGTTAGGGTTAGGGGACGGGGACGGTTTAGGGTCCAGGTGAGGGTACGGCAACGCTTTAGGTGGCGCGTACGTGTGAGGGCGCGGGTTAGTGTTAGCGTACGGGTTAGGATTAGGGGACGGGTGAGGGTCAGGCTTCGGGGAAGTGTTAGGGTTAGGGTTCGGGCTAGGGTTAGGGTTAGGGGACGGGGACGGTTTAGGGTCCAGGTGAGAATACGGCAACGCTTTACGGGGAGCGAACGTGAGAGGCGCGGGTTAGTGTTAGCCTACGGATTAGGATTAGGGGACGGGTGAGGGTCAGGCTTCGGGGAAGGGTTAGGGTTAGGGTTCGGGCTAGGGTTAGGGTTAGGGGACGGGGAAGGTTTAGGGTCCAGGTGAGGGTACGGCAACGCTTTAGGGGGAGCATACGTGTGAGGGCGCGGGTTAGTGTTAGCGTACGGGTTAGGATTAGGGGACGGGTGAGGGTCAGGCTTCGGGGAAGTGTTAGGGTTAGGGTTCGGGCTAGGGTTAGGGTTAGGGGACCGGGACGGTTTAGGGTCCAGGTGAGAGTACGGCAACGCTTTACGGGGAGCGAACGTGAGAGGCGCGGGTTAGTGTTAGCCTACGGATTAGGATTAAGGGACGGGTGAGGGTCAGGCTTCTGGGAAGGTTTAGGGTTAGGGTTCGGGCTAGGGTTAGGGTTATGGGACGGGGACGGTTTAGGGTCCAGGTGAGGGTACGTCAACTCTTTAGGGGGAGCGTACGTGTGAGGGCGCGCGTTAGTGTTAGCCTACGAGTTAGGATTAGGGGACGGGTGAGGGTCAGGCTTCGGGGAAGGGTAAGCGTTAGGGTTTGGGCTAGGGTTAGGGTTAGGGGACGCGGACGTTTTAGGGTCCAGGTTAGGGTACGGCAACGCTTTAGGTGGAGCGTACGTGTGAGGGCGCGGGTTAGTGTTAGCCTACGGGTTAGGATTATGGGACGGGTGAGTGTCAGGCTTGGGGAAGTGTTAGGGTTTGGGTTCTGGCTAGGGCTAGGGTTATGGGACTGGGATGGTTTAGGGTCCAGGTGAGGGTACGGCAACGCTTAGGGGGAGCGTACGTGTGAGTGCACGGGTTAGTGTTAGCCTATGGGTTAGGATAAGGGGACGGGTGAGGGTCAGGCTTCGGGGAAGGGTTAGGGTTAGGGTTCGGGCTAGGGTCAGGGTTAGGGGACGGGGACGGTTTAGGGTCTAGGTGAGGGTACGGCAACGCTTTAGGGGGAGTGTACGTGTGAGGGCGCGCGTTATTGTTAGCGTATGGGTTAGAATTAGGGGACGGGTGAGGGTCAGGCTTCGGGGAAGGGTTAGGGATAGGGTTCCGGCTAGGGTTAGGGTTAGGGGACGGGGACGGTTTAGGGTCCAGGTGAGGGTACGGCATCGCTTTAGGGGGAGCGTACGTGTGAGGGTGCGGGTTACTGTTAGCGTACGGGTTAGGATTAGGGGACGGGTGAGGGTCAGGCTTCGGGGAAGGGTTAGGGTTAGGGTTCCGTCTAGGGTTAGGTTTAGGGGACGGGGACGGTTTAGGGTCCAGGTGAGGGTACGGCAACGCTTTAGAGGGATCGTACGTGTGAGGGCGCGGGTTAGTGTTAGCCTACGGGTTAGGATTAGGGGACGGGTGAGGGTCAGGCTTCGGGGAAGTGTTAGGGTTAGGGTTCGGGCTTGGGTTAGGGTTAGGGGACGGGGACGGTTTAGGGTCCAGGTGAGGGTACGGCAACGCTTTAGGGGAAGTGTACGTGTGAAGGCGCGGGTTAGTGTTAGCGTATCGGTTAGGATTAGGGGACGGGTGAGAGTCATTCTTCGGGGAAGGGTTACGGTTAGGGTTCGGTCTAGGGTTAGGGTTAGGGGACGGGGACGGTTTAGGGTCCAGGTGAGGGTATGGCAATGCTTTAGAGGGATCGTACGTGTGATGGCGCGGGTTAGTGTAGCGTACGGGTTAGGTTTAGGGGACGGGTGAGGGTCAGGCTTCGGGGAAGTGTTAGGGTTAGGGTTCGGGCTAGGGTTAGGGTTAGGGGACGGGGACGGTTTAGGGTCCAGGTGAGGGTACGGCAACGCTGTAGGGGGAGCGTACGTGTGAGGGCGCGGGTTAGTGTTAGAGTACGGGTTAGGATTAGGGGACGGGTGAGGGTCAGGCTTCGGGGAAGGGTTAGGGTTAGGGTTCGGTCTAGGGTTAGGGTTAGGGGACGGGGACGGTTTAGTGTCCAGGTGAGGGTACGGCAATGCTTTAGGGGGAGCGTACGTGTGAGGGCGCGGGTTATTGTTAGCTTACGGGTTAGGATTAGGGGACGGGTGAGGGTCAGGCTTCGGGGAAGGGTTAGGGTTAGGGTTCGGGCTAGGGTTAGGGTTAGGGGACGGGGACGGTTTAGGGTCCAGGTGAGGGTACGGCAACGCTTAGGGGGAGAGTACGTGTGAGTGCGCGGGTTAGTGTTAGCCTATGAGTTAGGATTAGGGGACGGGTGAGGGTCAGGCTTCGGGGAAGGGTTAGGTTTAGGGTTCGGGCTAGGGTTAGGGTTAGGGGACGGGGACGGTTTAGGGTCCAGGTGAGGGTACGGCAACGCTTTAGTGGGTGCGTACGTGTGAGGTTGCGGGTTAGTGTTAGCCTACGGGTTAGGATTAGGGGACGGGTGAGGGTCAGGCTTCGGGGAAGGGTTAGGGTTAGGGTTCGGGCTAGGGTTAGTTTTAGGGGACGGGGACGGTTTAGGGTCCAGGTGAGGGCACGGCAACGCTTTAGGGGGAGCGTACGTGTGAGGGCGCGGGTTAGTGTTAGCGTACGGGTTAGGATTAGGGGACGGGTGAGGGTCAGGCTTCGGGGAAGGGTTAGGGTTAGGGTTCGGGCTAGGGTTAGGGTTAGGGGACGGGGACGGTTTACGGTCCAGGTGAGGGTACGGCAACGCTTTAGGGGGAGCGTACGTGTGAGGGCGTGGGTTAGTGTTAGCCTACGGGTTAGGATTAGGGGACGGGTGAGGGTCAGGCTTCGCGGAAGGGTTAGGGTTAGGGTTCGGGCTAGGTTTAGGGTTAGGGGACGGGGACGGTTTAGGGTCCAGGTGAGGGTACGGCAACGCTTTAGGGGGAGCGTACGTCTGAGGGCGCGGGTTAGTGTTAGCCTACGGGTTAGGATTAGGGGACGGGTGAGGGTCAGGCTTCGGGGAAGGGTTAGGGTTAGGGTTCGGGCTAGGGTTAGGGTTAGGGGACGGGGACGGTTTAGGGTCCAGGTGAGGGTACGGCAACGCTTTAGGGGGAGCGTACGTGTGAGGGCGCGTTTTAGTGTTAGCGTACGGGTTAGGATTAGGGGACAGATGAGGATCAGGTTTCGGGGAAGGTTTAGGATTAGGGTTCGGGCTAGGGTTAGGGTTAGGGGACGGGGACGGTTTAGGGTCCAGGTGAGGGTACGTCAACGCTTTAGGGGGCGCGTACGTGTGAGGGCGCGGGTTAGTGTTAGCCTACGGGTTAGGATTAGGGGACGGGTGAGGGTCAGGCTTCGGGGAAGGGTTAGGGTTAGGGTTCGGGCTAGGGTTAGTGTTAGGGAACGGGGCCGGTTTAGGGTCCAGGTGAGGGTACGGCAACGCTTTAAGGGGAGCGTACGTGTGAGGGCGCGGGTTAGTGTTAGCCTACGGGTTAGGATTAGGGGACGGGTGAGGGGCAGGCTTTGGGGAAGGGTTAGGGTTAGGGTTCAGGCTAGGGTTAGGGTTAGGGGACGGGGACGGTTTAGGGTCCAGGTGAGGGTACGGCAACGCTTTGGGGGAGCGTACGTGTGAGGGCGCGGGTTATTGTTAGCGTATGGGTTAGGATTAGGGGACGGGTGAGGGTCAGGCTTCGGGAAAGGGTTAGGGTTAGGGTTCGGGCTAGGGTTAGGGTTAGGGGACGGGGACGGTTTAGGGTCCAGGTGAGGGTACGGCAATGCTTTAGGGGGAGCGTACGTGTGAGGGCGCGGGTTATTGTTAGCGTACGGGATAGGATTAGGGGACGGGTGAGGGTCAGGCTTTGGGGAAGGGTTAGGGTTAGGGTTCGGGCTAGGGTTAGGGTTAGGGGACGGGGACGGTTTAGGGTCCAGGTGAGGGTACGGCAACGCTTAGGGGGAGAGTACGTGTGAGTGCGCGGGTTAGTGTTAGCCTATGGGTTAGGATTAGGGGACGGTTGAGGGTCAGGCTTCGTGGAAGGTTTAGGGTTAGGGTTCGGGCTAGGTTTAGGGTTATTGGACGGGGACGGTTTAGGGTCCAGGTGAGGGTACGGCAACGCTTTAGGGGGCGCGTACGTGTGAGGGCGCGGGTTAGTGTTAGCCTACGGGTTAGGATTAGGGGACGGGTGAGGGTCAGGCTTCGGGGAAGTGTTAGGGTTAGGGTTCGGGCTAGGGTTAGTGTTAGGGGACGGGGACGGTTTAGGGTCCAGGTGAGGGAACGGCAACGCTTTAGGGGGAGCGTACGTGTGAGAGCGCGGGTTAGTGTTAGCGTACGGGTTAGGATTAAGGGACGGGTGAGGGTCAGGCTTCGGGGAAGGGTTAGGGTTAGGGTTCGGGCTAGGGTTAGGGTTAGGGGACGGGGACGGTTTAGGGTCCAGGTGAGGGTACGGCAACGCTTTAGGGGGAGTGTACGTGTGAGGGCGCGGGTTAGTGTTAGCGTACGGGTTAGTATTAGGGGACGGGTGAGGATCAGGCTTCGGGGAAGGGTTAGGGTTAGGGTTCGGGCTAGGGTTAGTGTTAGGGGACGGGGACGGTTTAGAGTCCAGTTGAGGGTATGGCAACGCTGTAGGGGGAGCGTACGTGTGAGGGCGCGGGTTAGTGTTAGCCTACGGGTTAGGATTAGGGGACGGGTGGGTCAGGCTTCGGGGAAAGGTTAGGGTTAGGGTTCGGGCTAGGGTTAGGGTTAGGGGACGGGGACGGTTTAGGTTCCAGGTGAGGGTACGGCATCGCTTTAGGGGGAGCGTACGTGTGAGGGTGCGGGTTAGTGTTAGCGTACGGGTTAGGATTAGGGGACGGGTGAGGGTCAGGCTTCGGGGAAGGGTTAGGGTTAGGGTTCGGGCTAGGGTTAAGGTTAGGGGACGGGGACGGTTTAGGGTCCAGGTGAGGGTACGGCAACGCTTTAGAGGGATCGTACGTGTGAGGGCGCGGGTTAGTGTTAGCCTACGGGTTAGGATTAGGGGACGGGTGAGGGTCAGGCTTCGGGGAAGGGTTAGGGTTAGGGTTCGGGCTAGGGTTAGGGTTAGGGGACGGGGACGGTTTAGGGTCCAGGTGAGGGTACCGCAACGCTTTAGGGGGAGCGTACGTGTGAGGGCGCGGGTTAGTGTTAGCCTACGGGTTAGGATTAGGGGATGGGTGAGGGTCAGGCTTCGCGGAAGTGTTAGGGTTAGGGTTCGGGCTAGGGTTAGGGTTAGGGGACGGGGACGGTTTAGGGTCCAGGTGAGGGTACGGCAACGCTTTAGGGGGAGCGTACGTGTGAGGGCGCGTTTTAGTGTTAGCGTACGGGTTAGGATTAGGGGACAGATGAGGATCAGGTTTCGGGGAAGGGTTAGGGTTAGGGTTCGGGCTAGGGTTAGGGTTAGGGGACGGGGACGG